>NC_056068.1:40318753-40927503 GCF_016772045.2 Ovis aries | reverse complement strand
GGAGAAGGATCCGCACTTTCTCAGTCTTACCAACTTTAGCTGAAGAGTACTGTAACGTGGGGGACTTTAGACAGGCTTCCCCATGGCCAGTGCCTCCTCTGGCCTGGTTTAACAGCTCTGCTCTGAAGGCCTGTCTCCTGCCAGCAATCCCCAAGGTGGCAGAGCCCCAGAGAGGCCAGTAGAAGGCTGATATCCTCAGATACAATGCCGGGCTCCAGAGAATGTCTCAGGAGCCGTGGGATGCCAGGTTCTTTGAACATGATTGCCCAAGACCCTGCCTATCCCCAATCTGGGACCTTTCTCACCAACCAGCCCAAAGCCCTTTCTGTACCATTAACCCAATACAGACAGCAACTGCATTTCATGGTTGAAAAAGCCAGTGACGGGATAAGTGGTGTTTGTTATCTAACCAAATTGCAGAGGAAATGATGTGTGAATGAGAAAATTCTAACACAACCGTGGCTTACTTCTGACAGCTTCGATTATGGTTTTGTTTAGTTAAGCACTTGTGCATTCTAATGAACCGTCTTATGGAATTATTAATTGGACCTGGGATTTCCAGGGCTTTTCCACTGCTCTAAATCCTTCCTAGCGGAGATGACATGTCTTTGGGTGTCTTGACTACAAAGGTTGGTTTTCCACTTGAAAATCCTGAGGCTAAAGATCAGAATAAACCAGATTCAGACATGCAAGCTGAAATAGGTAGAGTAGCTTTTGGTCTTTCTAACCAAGTTGAGGACACAAAGAAGCAAATTCTTGAAATTATAGGGATATAGAACAAGACCGATTCAGGGGCACTGATCTGTGGCTTTTCATTAGGAAAGCAGTCCAGTTGAGAAATAAGTCAGAACCAGTGGCTCAATTGTCCAGGAGCCGAGCGCTAGTCATCTGAGATTAGGGAGGGAACGCTGGACCCATGAACTCCCCGAAACACAGACCAGGAAGACCTGGCAGAGGCCCCAGGCCCCTGTCCCTCAGGACGTCCAGTATCTGCTCTCCCAGTTCTGGCTGCACCAGCACCTCAAGCCTTTCTGTCCCATTCCCTGGGACATTGCTGTCACAGCTGAAGGACCCTGTCAGCCCCCTGGATGAAACCAAACCCAGATCTGCTGCTGCTGGCAATGGAGGGGATGTCCCACACTGAGAATAGAGAGGTTCCCTGGGACCCACCGGCCACTGCCCCATGCAGTCTTACAGACGGTGCCCTTCACGTGCACCCCTGCCATTCAGCCCATGCCTGCTCGCCTGCCAGAGGGGTATGTGTCAGTCAGGGCCCCACAGGAAACTAGCCAAGAGGGCTTAACAAGGAACCCTTCACAAAGGAGGGAAGGGTTGAGGGACGTCAACAAGGGCTGCAGGCAGCCTGGGCTAGCAAGACAGGGGCTATCACAGACTCAGGTCAGAGAGGGTTATGGAGGGGAGTCCCCCAGAAAGGAGCAGGATCTGTGGGTGCGGGGAGAGAGGAAGAACACGGCCACTGCACCCCCAGCACGAAGAGGCCTGGACAGGAAGTGGCCAGTCTTGGCCCAGCTCTCCTGCTGGTGCCCCCCACTGGCTATGCCCACCCGGGGGCCCAGCCAGGGGCATGGAAGCTTGTTGGATGCAATCCACAGAGGTCAGCCTACTGAGACCCAGGGCATCATCAAGAAAAGTGGGGAATGAAAGCTGACAAAGTGGAGGGGCAAAGCAGACCCTCCCAGGCCTGGAACCCGTTCTCTGATTCCCACAAAGGGCCACATGGTTGGATCTGATTCACATCTTCTTTTCACTCCCTGTGACTGCGTTTCATCTTGCCCTTGGGGGATCTCTCCTGGTTACCCCCTCCCCACCACACTCGATGCACTTTTCCATTTCCATGTATCTCAGCCCCATCCCCGTGTCAGGATAAACCTTAGGAAGAATGGGTGGTGACCCATCCAGCAAGCTGCAATCAGGAAAATCTGGACCCCAGGTCTCCTTGGAATCACTGGCAGCCTGGGAACCTACTACTCTCCTTCCTGGGAGCAGGTGGAGCTTGTGGGTAAGAATGGGCCCTGCCTGCTATGCAAGGGCCAGCAACAGTTCCCAGTGCCTGCCAGGGATCGGCTTCTATATCCTAGGAGAAAACTGGAGCAGGGCTGCCAGTCAAGCACCCGACAGGAGATGCCAAACACGTCATCCAAGGCCGAGGGGGCAGCAGGACAGCAGGTAGCCACCAACTGTCCTTCCTCTTCCCAAGAAGGTGGGCCTCCTGGAGAGAACCCCGAGCAGTGTTCTTGAGTGATGTTTTAACAAACACTCCTAAATAGCTTATAATTGCAATGCATGCCCAGCAGGCACTGTTTGTTTTAAAAGCTTTACGAAGATCTTCCCGTTTACTTCTCATAAGAAGCTATGAGGGAGGGATGGTTATCTTCTCCATTTTACAGATGAGAAAAGTGAGGCACAAAGGGGTTAATTAACCTGCCTTAGATCACATGGGGAGCAAATGGTAGAGCAAGACTCAGACTCAGGCAACCTGGCACCCAGATGTGTCCTCTTAGCTTCTGAGCTAGCGGGAGCACACTGACTGCCACCCCTGCCAGCCACAGGCATGAACTTGCCACCCAGACACACGGCCTACGCCCCACTCCTTCCAGACTGGATATGTAAGGCATCGCTGGAAAGACTTGTGCCAGTCATCAAACGAAAGAGAACAATCTCGGAGGTGACCCAGGGCCTCTCTGCCCTGCAAGGAAAAGTCGTGGGCTGAGTTTCTGAGAGGAGGCCTCTGAAATGGATATGAGCACGTGGGGGTTCAGAAGGAAGAGCTCTGAGGACCCACCTTTCCTGAAGGGAGGGAAGAAGTGGGACTGGGCAGAGTGAGAAGTCTCAAAAGAAGCCCCAGCTGTCCCTGAGGTGGGGGTTAGAGGGGGTGATCTCACACAGCTGGGGTCATTTCAGCAGGACAGCCCAAGGAGGCACCATGGCCTGGGCAAGGCAGCCCTCTCCATCGAAGCACTCCCTCAACAGCAGGGCTTGCTGCCAGCAGTGCTCCCAGTGGGTGGAAACCATTTCTTTGTTCCTGGAGGGGATCCAGGACACACATCACCATGCCCATCATACGCTGTAAATCAGAAACCTGCTGCCTAGCCTTGGCCACCCAGGAAGCCTCTCCAAACGTCCTTGTGTCAGGCTACTTGGCTATATTAACCAGGACGCAACTCCAGAGCTGTTAGGAATCCCGGGTTCCCTTGCCCTAAACACAAGGCCTACACGTCCTGGCTCTCTTCTGTGCCCCATAATGGGTCCCACATGGGCTGACACCCACACTCCCAAGCCAGAAGTTTTCTAAGGGTCTTGAAAGATCACAATTTTCTGAATACTCACAGGGGTAACAACTAGCAAACATCAGAAATAACCAGAAACGTGAAAACAGGAGAGTCTGTCTGGAGCTCTGAAGACCTGCGGGCCCAGCTCGGCCACCGGCTGGGCTTGTTCCTCATTCCCTGGCTCTTTGGTCTGTGCCCTGGGCTCCCCCAGTCCCTCCAGGCAGACTCGTTCTCCAGCTCTTGTGGACTCTGTAGGCCTCACCAGAAAGGCCACAGGGATGTTCTGAGAGGCCAAGGGGAGTTTCGCTCGCATCTCACAAGAAATGCTAGGCAGGACAGCCACTTTTCTGAGCTCCTACCTTACCGCTGAACTGTCCTCTTCCACAATCAGAAAATGTCAGAGAAAATCCCCATGGAGAGAATCTAAAGAATTATTCAAAGCCACCTTCATCTAACATAATTTACACCACAATCACAGTGGCTTCTGACAGCAGCTTAAATGAAGGGAACTGTTGAGTGGCTCAGACGCGCCCTCTGGGAGGACCAAGCAGCGCCCCATTGGTAGAGAAGCCCAGCGCTTCTCCACGTGGTCCCAGGCAGCTGCCCCTGCTCCTGCAGTCCTGGCACCCTGCTGGGGACTCTTCCACCATCACCCCCTTCATAGGGGGCCCAAGACCAGCTGACCCAAGAGTCCACCCCCAAGAACACTTTCTTAAGGTCCAAGAAAAAGCAAGAACCAAAGAACAGGGACACGGGTGGTTCAAAAGTGGGGAAAACCCTAGCACCACATCAGCCACCCTCGGGAGAGATGGCGGCACCCCCCTGACCTGGGAAGGGAGGTTCCAGGTCTCTTGTCTTACAAGAGTCCTCCTCCTGAGGTGCTCCTTGCCCCAGTCCAGAGAATAAGCAGTAGTTCAGACACACATCATCTCTGCCCTGCAAACCCTGTGACTGCTGGACCCCCAAGAGAGAGCTGCCCATCCCCTACACCTCACAGCCAACCTGCCACTCTTTCAGCACAACTTCCAGTGGTCAATCGGGGCGCGTGGATGAGGACAGGGATGGAGCCAGGCTGGAGGGTCCTCCCTTCCAGAGGGGAGTAGGGAATGAGGTCTTCGCTAATTTTTTGTGGTTGTGTTTGAACCATGGCCTTGGCTCATGGCACAGATAAGAGGCCTGTCCACAGAAACACACAGCTCACTGTTAGGCTCAAAAAGCAAATGAAGACCTCCAGACTGGTCCGTGCCACATGTTAAGCCCCTCAGGACAACTGCAGGAAAGCTCAGAGCCTGCTGGGATCCTGATGTAAGCCACCGGGACTGCATTCTTTTCTGGATGCTGAAAAACAACAACAGACCAGACACCACACTGCACCCATGGAATCCGGGTCTCCAACAGTCTTGGGGCGATGGCTCCTCCTCGGCTGACAAGGACACTTGGCCATCGGCACACAGCTGGTAGTGCACCATCTGTGCCTCGCATGTGCCATCTGGAGCATGTGTTTGCCATGCGGACAGTACAGGTTAGACCCCCTTCCAAATCTAGGTTCTACAGCCTCCCTACTGTTGAAACACCGACAAAGGTGTTAAGTCTTAAACTTCTTTCCTCGTCCTCAGATTAGGCAGGTGGGATTAAAGTAAGGGACAGAGGTCAGTGCCATCCACCAAGAATTCAGACAGAAGTCCTCCTTTACGAATTGCTTGCCAAGAGAGTAGCAATTTGTGTGCACTTTCTTACCTGAGCCCTGCCGTTATGTCTGCAAGGCAAATTCCACCTGAGTGAAAGCTGAGCTCTGCTGAGCACTGCTTCTGGAGCCAGGAGGCCTGCCTTCTGGACTCAGTTTTACCACCAGCATATTTTATGAAGCTGAGAAAGTCATTTCACTTTCTTGTGAATAACGGTCATCATAATAGGCACTAAATTCCCTCCATGCATATTATCTCCTTCAGTACAACAACCCTGTAAGGCATCTTTACTCCCATTTCACAGATAAGGAAACTGAGGCTGATGGAGGCTAAGTAGCTTGCTCCAAGTACAGGGGAAGCTGGAGGTCTTCAAAGCCAAGAAGTCTGGTTCCAAAGCTGACAGTGTTAACTACCTTAAACACTGCCCACCCTGGGAACGTTGGTGGGCGAGCCAGGGTACGTGACTATAAGCGACAGCAACAGCACTGGCCGATGCAGGCAGACAAGGAATTACTGAGAGGACATTGGGTGACCATGGGACTGCCAGGAGAGCTAGAGGACCAGATTCCTGGTAATGTCAGCAAACACTTTACTCCAAGTCTTGTTTCAGTAGAGGCCCACCCAGCACTGCCCGTGGTGCTGATATTGGATGTTGCTACCCACACTGCAGCCTCCAGCGCCCTGAGAATTTGAAGCTCCTGGCACCCCAGCCATTGCCAGCCAACCTTGACTCGAAGCCTGGGAAGCCACATATGATGGATGCAAGACAAGCCATGAACCTGGGCCTGGATCAAGGAAGGCCAGGAAATCACTTCTCTTGTAGGAGGCTGTTCTGATAGGTCTCTATTCCCACCAAGACTCAAAAGTAGGGAATTCCTCAAACATAAGAAGTAAGTTCAGATGCTGGGTAGTTCAAAATGACAAAAGTCCAGCTGAGGTTGATGGAGGCTAAGTATGAGGAAACTGGACACTGGATTCTCCAAGGTTCTGTTCAGTAGCTTGAGTCCATTTAATTTGGCAAGCACATTGCAGTAGAGTATATCATAATTCCCACTCATTAGCTCCATCATACATATAAAATATTAGACATCGTTATTCATTGCCATTGACTTGTGGGGCCCCTTCCCTCCTATGGGAGAATACGTCTCCAGTGATATCAGGCTTCAGCAGTAACTGGCTTTGACCAATAGGATATGACATAAATTATGCCCTAAAAGAAACTTTGGGAACCATCACATGGAAGACTCTTGCTTTTTTTTCTCTTCCAGGAAAACAGTATGTCCCAAATGGAACAACCTCCAGACTAGGCCTCAGAATGGGAAGAACTCAGCAGAGCCCTATAGTAACCACAATTGACCCACACAGTCTCCAACATTAATAAGAGCAAGAAATAAATGTCATTTTTAATAAGTCATTGATTTGGTGGGGGGCACTGTTTGTTATAACAAAACTATCTGATTCAACACTGAGACTCATTCCACATCACTGCCTATTAAAGAGAATACACAAATAAATAGGATCCAGTCCCCACCTTTGTGGCACTTCTCTGTGACACGCTCAAGTCATAGCTGGCACAGAGAGTGGAGATGTTTCAAAGAAAGCATAAACACAATGCCCAGGGAACACTAGGAGAGGGGACAGAGATTCTGCCTGGGGCTTCTCAGAAGATTTTCTAGGGGATGTGAAATTTGAACTGCATCTTGAAGGTTAAGGTCAGTGTTAGCAGAGAAGGTTGAAGAGGAAAGAGGAGAGAATTCCATACAAATAGGCAAATTCAGAGGTCCAAGAAAAAAATATATATGCAAGAATAAATTCTGGCGTTGCTGGAGTATAGGCAATTAAGGAGGAGGGGCAGTGGGAAAAACAGCCAAATGGAGAAGCGGATTTCAAATGCCCCAGAATGCCATGCCAACAGGATTCAACCTCATACTCAAGACTGCAAGAATGATCAAAAGTTGGCAGCAAATCCATATTTCAGAAATAGCAACCTAGAGGTGGAAGAGTGGAGGATGGGGTAGAAGCGAAGAACGCAGTGAAGAAGACTGTTAGATCAGAACCAGTTCCAGAAGCGGAACAGTGACGATGAGAACAAAAGGTTCTCAAAGCATTTCAGAGTTCATCAGTGAGACGTGGTTGGACGAGGGATGAGGCAGGGACGATAAAGATGGCACAGCATATGATGGCATAGATTTAATCACTGATTGGAGGGTAGAGGCATTCGTGGATACGGGGAAGCAGAAAGGGAAGCAGGCATGGGAGAAGCTGACCACTTGGCGCTGAACACAGCCCATGTGAGCTGTCTCTGGGACAAACCCACAGAGGGGTCCAGTTGGTTGCTGGACAAGATGGAAGAAATTCCCACCTGCCTGGAGTTGGGAAGCATGTGGGAAAAGCTTCAGATAGTGTTGACATTTGCATTAAGGCCACTAGGTGTTCACTAAACAGACTATTGGAAGAGGGGAAGAGAACAGCACTCCAGGCAGGGATTATACAATTAGAAAGCCAAAGGATACAATCAGGGAAGATCAAGCTTTTAAACATGGTTGAAGGAAGAGGAGCAGAAACGTGGTGACTGCCCTGTGTGACATCCCACAAGCCATGGGACTGGTCACGGAGTTATTCTTTCTATGGGTGAGGGAAGTGGCTGTGTGACAGTGATGTACTAACACTTTATGAACAAATCTGCAGACTCTGGAAAGCGGATGCCTTTGGGCCCTTGGTGTTACTTTATAAACTCAACTGTGGGTCCGTTTCTGGCATTTATGAATTCTTCTTTCTCTTTCTGTCCTTCTGCTATAAAAATCATAATATGTCTAGCTATTCAAAGAAGGAATAAATGTCATATCATTCTTCCTTTAAAAATAGAGAGTATTCATCAAGACAGACTGGGTTAGACTGCAGTAATAAAAACTCTCAAAACACCAGTACAGCCATGGTTTACTTCTCACTCATGCTATGCATCCATCCAGGGTCAACCAGGAGCTCTGCTCCTGTGTTCTCACTGCCATCTTCATACTGAGATCTAAGCTGATAGAGCAGCTGCACCACAGACCCTTGTGTTCATGGCGAGAGGGAAGAGAACAAGGTGAGGCACACACTGGCTCCTAAAGCTTCCACCTGAAAATGAAGCATGTCACTTCTGCTCATAGTTCCTTGGCCAAAACAATTAAGTCACATGGCCGAGACTGGCATGCAGGGGCACTGGGGGAAGTATAGCCCTCCCAAAGGAGCATATGAGATCCCCCGAGCAGCAGTGGAGTCTATAAGACACACTCACTAAGCTGGCCAGCTTCTTCAATATCTGTGATGCTGTTCCACAATTCTCACATGACCTGGACACTTCCTCCAAAAGGAGCTCAAACCTGGGGCTACATTTTCTCATTTAGAAATGCATCTCTTCAGTCATTGGCATCAGATTGCCAGTGATCTTAATATTTCCAGCCAAGAGTACATCAAGCTGACACCTGTCCTCCCTGCACTGTGATTCTTTCAAAAGCCTTCATTATCTTGAGGTGCCCCCCAACCCTAAACTAAGGATGGAGCCAAGAATCACCTACTTCTGCTTATGGATTTTCTCTACATAAAGAAAAAGAAAACCTAGCACAGAACCTGTATTTCACTCTCAGAGGCATTTTCAGATCGAAAGTCACTTACTGGTCTGCTGCTGGGTGGGTGGGGTTTCTCTCTATGCCTGTAGATAATTTGTTGACCTTGAAAGTCTCCAGTGTGATGCGGTCAAATCATTCCAGTACCATACAGGGACAATAATTATTATTCCCAGGTGATTTTGCAATTAATGGATTTTTACTAAGTGAATATCCACATGAGTTTCATTCAATGGAACTGCAAACTGAAACCAATGAGCACTGTCTCCACTACCGTGGTTCACCAATGAGAGGTACCAGGCCATGAGCAATGAAATATTTAAACCCCTTCAAGATTAGATAGGTAGATAGATATACATATTTTTTTCATCTCAAGTCTAAACGTATGTATAAAACCGTATTTTAATTTTCTTTGTGTTGCTTTCTCAAACAGATCTTTCTGAGGCTAAGAAATTCCTCCCTCCACCCCCAGTCTTGCACGACCCCATCAAGCAGGCATCTGCAAGAGGCTAATTCCTACTTACTGCCTGATAGACACTAATTATTATCTATTTGTTTTAACTGTGAAAGGTAAAAAGCCTGGCAAACTCAGGCCCCCCTGGTCAAAGACAGACTGAAGGCTCCCTATAGTCACCACTGCCCAAAATACTGACATCTCTAATGCAAGGCAGGCTGGTGGCTGAGTGTTTCTTGGACTCTTTCTACCTGCCAGACACTGCGATAAGCACTCTACCTGGGTTGTCTCATTTAATCCTCATGACAACCCCATCAGGTAGATCCTATGATTACCCCATTTTATAGAGGAAACGGAGACTTACAGAATTTTATGGAAAGACTATAAAAAGTGGGCACCATATGAATAGAGTCTTACAGGATAGTTTGGACTAGCCAGGGGTTCAGAGAGAAGAAGACTCCTCAATCAAACTAAACAACACGGGTAAAGGCATGGAAATGACGAAGACTGCAGTTGTCCCTTGAGCAATGAGAGTATGAAGGGTGCACATTCACTTACACTGGGTATTTTTCCGCAGTAAACACTACATAACCCAGGGTTGGTTGAATCTGTGGATATGGCAGAACCACAGATAGAAAGCCTATCTATAAAGTATAAGTGAATTGACCCCTGCTGTTATTCAAGGTCAACTATACTGTGTGTTTGAGGAAAGGCACAGAGCAGGATGGTGAGAACACACGGTACTTAGGTAGAACAGCTTAAAAATAAGCGTGTGAAGGCCAAATCAGGAAGGGACTCAGCAGATAAGAATCCTCCTGCCAGTGCAGGGAACACAGGTTTGATCCCTGCTCCTGGAAGACTCCACATGCCTCAGGACCACCAAGCCCATCCGCCGCAACTACTTAGCTCGCACTCTTGATCTCGCAAGCCGCAGCTACTGGCGCCTGCACGCTCTAGGGCCCTCGAGGCACAGTTAATGAGCTGCTGTGCCGCAACTACTGAAGCCCTCACACCCTAGCGCCAGCAAGTCACAAGCCCTGAGCCCGTGTGCTACGACTGCTGAAGCCCAGGTGCCGAGAGCCGGGGCTCCACAGCCAGAGAGGCCACTGCAGTGAGAGAAAGCCCACAGGCAGCAACAAAGACCTGGCGCAGCCAAAAACAACTAATAAATAAATATAGCAGCGTGTACATGTAAAAAAAAATTTTTTTTAAGAGTTTGGAATCCTCTGATTCCAGGAACTGGACAAGAAACAATGGAGGGAAGCAGGCAGGGGTGAGACCGTAAGGAGTGGTGAGACTGTGGAACTGGAAGGTGCCCTTCAACAGGTAAAAGCACTTGAATTCTTTCTTTTTTCTCTTTTTGGGTAAGTGTAGGCTGAATTTGGCCCTTAGAGAATCAGCTTACAACTCTACTAGACGGTGAGAAGCTGATAAGATGATTAATCAGGGAACAAGGTAGTTGTGGCACCCCATTCCAGTACTCTTGCCTGGAAAATCCCACGGACGGAGGAGCCTGGTGGGCTGCAGTCCATGGGGTCGCAAAGAGTCGGACACGACTGAGCGACTTCACTTTCACTTTTCACTTTCATGCATTAGAGAAGGAAATGGCAACCCACTCCAGTGTTCTTGCCTGGAGAATCCCAGGGACGGCAGAGTCCGTAGGGTCACAGAGTCGGACACGACTGAAGCGACTTAGCAGCTTAGCAGCAAGGTAGTTGGATCTCTTATTTTAGAGAGCTGCCTTTGGCAAGAGTGTGGATGACAGGCTCTGTAAGACAAGACTGAGGGCAAGAAAAGCACTGGGGAGAAAGGTGCAGGGAAGCCGCAGGAGATGAAGCCAGGTAGGGCCCCAGCAATGGCAGTGGGGAGGAAACAGTAATGGATTGGAGAAGGAAATGTTAAGGAGAAAGAAACTGGCAGGACTTAAAAGCAATTAGGATGTAGGGAAAAAACAGATTTCAAATATAATGCCCAGGTTTCTGGTACAGACCATGGTGCAAAGATTATTATTAAACCCAGAGGGTATGGAAAGAAGATAATGAGAGTCATCTTAGACAAGCTGATGGGCAAAGCTCTGACATTACTGCCACCAAGAGAGGCCCACAGGGCTGGAGTAGGTCTTGGTCATGACACCTTGCTATCTTCATGGCTGAAGAGGTGGTGGACTCACCTGAGATATGAAATTCTGCCACCCCAGAGGACAACGTCTGCTGTATTACAGCGGTGACCAAAAGCTCCAGGAGGCCCTAAGACTGGTGCTTATCCCCAGGACACCGACTGTGCTAGGACACCCACTGATGCAGGAGGTCACCAGATACTAGGTGTGATACAGATACATTTTGGGGCGCTGTGACTGGACCATGGAGTACCCAGCACTTGGTTAAACATTCTGGGTGTGTCCACAAGAGTGTTTCTGAGTGAGCTTAATATTGAATTTGGCAGATTGAGTAAAACAGATTGTCCTCCTCTATGTGGGTGGGCCCCATCCAATCAGTTGAAGGCCTGAATAGAATGAGAAAGCTGACTCTCTACAAGTTATAGGAAATTCCTCCTGCCTGACTGTTTGATTTGGGATATCTGTCTTTTCTTGCCTTCAGACTGGAACTGAGACATTGGCTCTTCTTGGGATGTGAGCTTGCTAGCCTTGGAACTGGAACTATACCATCAGCCACTGCACTATACATCCACCTTGCTGACTATAGATTTAGGGATTCCTCAGCCTCCATAATCATGTGAGCTAATCCCTTATAATTAATCTCTTTATTACACACAGCACACACCCTGTGGTTCTGGTCCTCTGAAGATGTAACTGATACATCAGGTCAAAAAGGAGCAGGCCAGAACCCTGTCCCCTTGTCATCAGAACTGGTTGGGGCTGCTCAGGCTACATGGAGAGCTACCTGTGTCTAAACAGGTCTATTTCTCCTGTGTAGATTGTCCAGGAGAATATAAAACCAAGACAGGAGATAGGAGCTCCCCATTTATTGAGCACCTATTGTATGCTAGTCACATTGCTGGAGGCTTTAATAGCTAATTATTTAAACCTCATAGCAGGACTAAGAAGTGGGCTCAAATATCCTCACTTGATAGACAGAAAAACAAGATTCAGGGCTTTAGTCAGTCACACAGCTGGCCCAGATACAAACATGATTCCATCCTATTGAAGAGCTCTGCTCTCAGCACCCTGCCTCCCTAGCTAAGCACCTCCTCTAGGGATGGAAGAACAGTTAAGAGTGCACAGAGGCTGAATTAGACCATATCATGCAAACTCAAGCATGTCCAGTCCCAAAGTCCACAGGTGCTGGCCCTTCGGGGGATGGGATTGGCCAGGTGTGGGCTCATGGAGGGGTACAATCTCACATGTGGGACATGTATCCCAACCAGGTACTGTTGAGTCGTGCCAGCCTGGCATTCCTCGGGGAACTTGCAGCTCAGGAAGGAGTCTAACCCTGCCCTTGACCTGTGTGGTCCTGGGGGCCCTGGCACCGGGCTGTGGTGTCTCCAGTCCCAGAACTGGCTGGGCACCCATGGCACAGAGTCACCAGCTCTGCACCCGCTCTGTGCTGAGCAAATCAATCTAACTCATCCAGAAGGGGATTAAGCTGGATCAGCAATCCTCTCTAACAGGTTTACCTGTTCTGACCAAACATGAACCGCATGTACCTGTAAGTATGAGTGTGTGTGTGTGAGAAAGAGACTGTTTATAGGTGTGTGTCTGTGTATGAGTGTGCATGCCTGTGTAGCTCCCTTGCTTTTCGGTATGGATTTTTCTACAGAAATATGCCTGCATCTTCCTGAAGGTCCTCTAAGTCCAGTCCCCGGTACTGCAGGACCCTGGAGTGCAGCTGGGAGATGGCTCGAGTACCACAGATTCACCTAAATCCCAGATGAGCAGCTTTTCCTGGAGCCCAGGCCCTCTCCACTCCTCCTGGGCACAGATTCATTCACATGCAAAGTCGTACACAGAAGGGCCAGGCCAGGCCAGCCAGAGAGGAGAAACACAAGGCAAATTCCAGCCCTAAGATGGGCAGGGCGGGGAACTAGCTCCCTGCCAACATAACATCCACTCAGTAACTTAGGGAAATTTTTAAATCCAGTGGACAAATGCCCTCCCTCCATAGGAAACAGGAAGATAGACCTTTTCTTTGGGCTGCTGACAGGGCCCTGTCTCCAGTACTTCAAGGTGTGGGCTCTCTCAGCGACATCAGGGTGATGTTAACGGAACCCAGGAAATAGGCGATACAGGCCCCTGAGCTTTGCTATCCAGGATGACTTTTGCAATTAACCCTTCTGAAAGCCAACCTGCTCAGAATACATGTGCTGCAGGCATCCTGTTGAGGAGAAAGAGAGGCAGACCAGTGACCATTTAGTTGGAGATCTCTCACAGGCCACACAGAGCTGGGACCTGTGGGAACTTTCAGAGTTCACAACACGAGGCCACACTGGTCAGTTGTGCTGGCCTGTGGAGAACATGTATCCTCTTGTCAACCAACAGTACAAACTTACTGTCTGCTGGGTGCTGACGGGAAGCTCAGCCTGGCACCGCCAACTCCCAGTTCCTGGGAAAGCCCTGATAGGATTAATGGTGTTGGAGAGGGCAGAGCCAGGGATGTGAAGCCAATGGCGAGGAACCTGAGAGTGCCTCTGGGGCCTCCAGGAGCTGAGGGTGGGGCCAAGCTGCTCACTGAGGACCGCATGTGATGCCCATGTCCACACCAAGCTGGGCATGCTCTGAGGACACGACTCCAGCCAGCTGCAGCCCTTGCCTAAGGCCAGGCATTCTCTCACGCCTCCTGAACATAGGCACTGGGGCAGAAAGAGAAAGCACGACACACAGATTTATCTCAAATAAGTGCAAACTCACAGTCACCTTCAGCAAAGACTAGCGAGGCTAGAAGCCAATTTGTGGTTTCCCATAAACAACTGAGGCATGACAGTGTATGAGCTTTCAGAAAATCCTGCAGAAAACTCCAAGAGGCATCTGAGAGCCCTTCCTGGCATTCCAGACATGTGGGGGGGGCTTGGGAATCATCCAGCTGCATCACACCTGCCCAGTCCCCATCTGGCCCCCCATCCAGCCCCCCATCCCACCTGCCCTGCAGGAAGAAGCTCTGGGCAGCCACTTACTCTCCTTTTGCACCCTCCCAAGGAGCCAGTCTCCATACTGCCCTGCAGGGCTCTGTGCCCAGGAAGGAGGCTCCTGCCTATGCTATCACCCAACCTCCCTGGGCAGGGCTCAGCCAACAGGAGGGGAAAAAATCAAAGGGTAAGAGGAGGGGTGGGGGGCGCACAACTCTGGGAGTAGTCATGTCCATCCACGACTGTCGTTCCTGCCAGACTGCGACACTTCCAAGACTCAGGCTCTTTCCTGCCTTGGTAACACCATGTCTTCCCTTGTTCCACCAGCCCTAGGTGCGGCAGAGCTTCCTCCCACTGAGAGTCTCTGGGCACCTCACTGTCCTTGACCTTTAACTCCATCGTTGCTTCTTGGTTAAGGCTTCTGTGTGAACCAATAGGGCTAAGTCCTGCTTCATGCCAGGTCCTTTCTAATAGGTATGATTGTCTATATATGAATGTCTATGTGACGTCCACGTTTCTGTAAGTGTGGGTACAGGCAGGCTATACACACATTCAGCCCTGTGTGTGCACCTGGACACACACACACACAACTCAGTTTTTCCCTGAACTTTCAAGGCCGACAGAAGGAAGCCATCTGTGTGTGTCCACCTCTGTATCCCAGAATTTCCTGTACCTACTCTTATCCTGATGCCACTGGAAAAGCTTAGTCTAGGTCTCTGCCTGACCTCACTCGATGGTAAACTCCTTGAGAGCAAGGAAAGAAGGAGTAGCAGGAAAAAGTAGAAAGGAGGAAGGGAGATGAATGGAGAGAGGAAGACAAGAAGAAGATGACTCTCGTCCACTCAGTACCTGCTATGGAGCCATTTCTCTAGGCTAAAGACCATGTAGATAACCGGTCTCAGTTTGCAAGTGGGAAGCCAGGGCTCAAAGGTTTGGGGTAACAATTAAAACCACACAGCTAATGAGCAGTGGAGAAGCGTTCATCTGTAGGTGACGGGGGTCGTGCCCCTTCCCAGGCCACCATGTTGCTTTGTTGTCCCCCAACCTGGATCACAGTTAAAGCCAAACAGTAGGTGCTCAACCAATGCTTGTAAAACTGATCTGAATCTGAGAAGGAGGCCCAGAGGCATGCTTAAGTCCAAGGAGAAAGCTGAAGAGGGCCAAACTGCTCAAGGGCTGAGCTCAGGTCATCTTGAGTGACCCATGGATAGTGTCTGTGGCAGCAGTCCTCCAGGAAACATCAGGGCTTCCCTGGGAGCCGCTTCAAGGCTGGTCCTTAGTCAAAGCCAGGGTGTTGGTAAGTGGCCGGACAAGGACTTTCTGATGGTCAGATGCGTGGCTGAGGATCAGAGCATCAGGAGAACTGAGCTGCTAACACACTCAGGCTACCTACTCAGCAAGGCTGGGGCAGGAACTCAGTGGCAGATAATCTGCAGCGACAGACTGTCACTCACAGAAACTGAAATGCCAGGTAGCTAAGCAGACAGCAATAAAGATGCTTAACAATTATAATAATGATACCTAGACTCGTCCTTTGAAGGTCAGATGGCTCAAAGTTTGGGGTCTCTTCAGGGATCAAAGTAGCACCTGGGCATACCAGCTTCATCATAGTGACCCGTATGTCATCCTTGTCTATCCCTGTTACGC
The DNA here is from genome assembly GCF_016772045.2 of Ovis aries. NCBI lineage: Eukaryota > Metazoa > Chordata > Mammalia > Artiodactyla > Bovidae > Ovis > Ovis aries. The sequence continues at coordinate 40,911,743 of NC_056068.1, read as the reverse complement.
CTCAGCCATTAGTTAATCTGAGGCCCCTAAAACTCTTGCTGCTGTGTGGCCTCAGAAATATCTGCTTGTCTTGCCAAAATTAGCAAGAGATACTGTTGAGCTGGTATAGGAATAAGCTCCATCTTCAAAGCAATCCTGTATTCGTGGTATATCTGGTGATTACAGGTATAGCAAACCTGTACTCACAGCTAGTCAGTGAATGGAGGCGAATCTGAGGCCTGGCCAATTTGCCAACAGTCACACCGCTGGCAAGTGATGGAGAGGTATGCAAATCCCAGTCTGCTGTATTCAAATCCTGTACACTCTACCACACCCAGTGATGCCAATGCCTTCCAATCCCATTGGAATGCCACAGTGCTCCTTATCCCCACAGTCAAAGCATGTAGGTCTCCCCAAGGAGCCGCGGAGAGCGAGGTGACCGTGGCTCAGAGGCAGACACGTGGAACATCTCCAGATCACCAGAGCCGGCCCCCACGGAACTGAGTCAGGGCTCACTGTGGGCACCCTGATCTCTCCACGGTGCCAGCTCTCCACAACAGCTATTTATAAACCTCATTTGTACACACGGGACGGCATATTTTGGCTTTTTCCCTGCACTTTAAATAACTAAGTTGCGGATGAAGGAAACAGAATGGAAACGTTATCCAGTCCCTGGCTGGCCCTGGTGCACGTCTATATATCCGATAGCGTCTCCTGCTGCCGTTTCTAACAGGCTCTTCTCTTCTCTTCCTCATGATCCCCTGCTCTCCCTTGTGGTCCTAAACAAAGGCAAGGTGGGCACACGGCCAAAGTTGCTCACCACCCCCCTGGCAGAGGGAGCAGAAAGGGACCGCCATGCTCCCAGGCCCCTCAGGGAATGATAGAGCAAAGGCCTGGCATGGACTGAGCCCTTACTATGTGCCAGCACTGGACGTGGTCTCATTCAACCCTCATCGTTCTCCGTGCTATGACCCCTAGTCTACAGATAAGGAGACAGACTTGAGGAGGTCAAGCATCTTGCCCAAGGTCACACAGCTGGAAAGTGATGAAGCCAACACTCAGACTGGGACAACCTGACCCTGGCATCCAGGCTTTTGATCACAGCCAGTTGGCTCGGGCCCCTGACCATAGCTAGTCAGCCCTAATGAACTCCAGTGGTGGTCCTGGACACCAAGCTGATGGCTCCCAAGGGAGGCCAATATTCAAAAAGGCAGAGGAGGACCATGGGATCTCCCAGGGCTCTCTGCAAACCAAAACTGGAGACACTGAGCCCATGGCACGTGTAATATGAAAGGAGGGGAGAGCTCTGACCAGCCATTCGGTCTCACCCTTAACCTGAGTAATGGTTCTCAAACATTCATTCCGTCAATCATTCAATAACATTTGCTGAATACCTACTCCACGCCAGACCCTGTGCTGCGTGCTCTTGATGAAAGGTAAATATGCCACAGCGTTGTCCTTAAGACACTTAGCCAGTCAGGAAGACAGATGAGAATGTGGTGGCCGAGCCAACTGAGGCACACACCCAACTGAGGCTCAGGACCACCCTTGCCCAAGACATGGGAATGCCGTCCTCCCGCCATTCCGCGTTGACTTGAAACCTTCCACCTTTTCTCCAATCCATCTTCTTTTCCCCTGGTATCTCCCTTGTTTTAATTAGCAGACAAATAGAACCTGTTCGATCCTTGCTAGCTTCCTGAGGTGTTCTGCATGCTGTGGTTACAAATGCAACTGCAGACAAATTGCTCCTGCCACCTGTCCTGAAAGACGTGCTAGAGGCCTGTAAGTGTTTGATTCTGTAGATGTTCCTTATGCAGCAGGGCCACATAATGAGTCTGCCCGTATCTTCTTCAGGGTGGGAGGAAAACAGCTCAATGCAGTGGAGACAACACCAGGCGGGGAGACAGCAGACGTGGTTTGGGTCCTTGGCTCTGCCACTTTCTTCTGAGTGTCCCCAGGCAAGGCTTCTAACTTCTCTGAAACTCTACCCCCCTATCGTTAGACAGAGGAGATTGGATAAGGCACCCCACTGGGTCACTTCCAAAGTCCCAGGGAGCGTCTTGGTTCTCAGCCCACAGCTGGTGCTTTTCATATAACACAAAAGAATGCGTGAGGAATTCTGTTGGTGAGGCAGGTCCTGGCCCCACCAGCTGGAGATCTGCACACACTGGTACCTGGATGAGAGCAGGGGATTCTGAGCAAGCAGGCCTGGGCATTCCTGCTTCTGCCACAGAGCAGCTCTGGAACATGGGGTGTATCAGTGAACCTAAAGAAGCCTCAGTTTACTCATCAATAATAGGGTGACACCAATACTTTTTCCATTGGGTTGGTGTGAAAACTTGTCTGAAATAATGTGATTTGGGGTACACGACAGAGCTCTGGGTACAGTCTCCTGAGTTATCTTTTTCTGTGGAACCTCTGTGGTCGTCCAGGGCCAAGTTCCAATGTCCTAAGGTGACCCCTTGTTCTCATGGGCTCCAGTTTCCAGGCTGGGCCCTGAGCTAGTGCCACTCCCCAGGGAGCAAAGCCTGCCCTGCCCCCGCTGGATAGCCAGGCCCAGCTGCTGTTGGCTGGACCTTCTGTGCTCCTGCAGAAGGTCCTATGAGATCCACCTGCCCGACTGGTATGCAGGAAATTCCTCCTTGAAAGTATGGGTGCCACCTGCTGGCAGATGTTTCCCAGACCTTCTCTGCCACGTCAGTGACCCCGGCCCACCCGGCCTGCCCCCTGAGTGAGTTCCCTGCCACGCTAGCATCTTCATCTGTTTCTACCCTGGGGACTGTCTGCGGTGCTGGACCCTGCCCTGCTCCCTGGGTCTCTCTCAGAAATGAGTTTCTGTGGCTCCTTTTGGAGCACCCAGAGGGGTCACATGGAGTCACCAGGAGGGTCTTTACCACGGGGAGGGTGGTCCCTGCCCGAGGAGCTCCAAGTCCCTCACACACCTCCTGTCCAAACACACACACAGGAACTCATGGGCCTGTCCCAGCAAGCTGGTCGTTCAGCCTTCGTTCCTTCTCCAGCTGTTCTGGGCTATTCTTTGCAGGAGTCTGTATTGGGTGAGACCTGAATCATCCGATCTTGGACTAGATTGGGCCCATGGAAAAGTCCACGTAGCAATGAGAATAATAAAAGCTTTCATTTACTCAGTTTCTGGCACTTTATATATTTTACTTCGCTGAATTTGACCCAACAATTAAGTGACATGGGTACTGCTATCCCCTTTATTTTACAGAGGAGGATTAGACTGGTCAGTCAGGTTCTCAAGATCACACCACTAACAGGTAGCAGGGCAGGCTGACCAGCCAGCTCTGCCTGCTCCAAGGCCTAGTGCTCAGCCATACTGCTGTCCCAGGGGACAGAGGCAGGCTAACCTGGCAGGGGTAGGTGAGGGCGAAGTGAGCCCGGTTTCCTGTCTCTTGTCTTTCATCATCACTGAAGGCCTGATTGGACACTGCTGTTCTGGTCTCTTAATTCCTCCCTTTCCTACATCAGGTTTTTCGCCTGTAGCTCTTCAGTGAAACAAGCCAAGACCTTCAGCAATTCATATCTTGGAAATGAAAACTGAGACAAAAGGAAAAGTCCCCTGGTCCCTGCCTGCCACTTAGGTAGGTCACAGCTAGAATGATTCTCCGAAAACAAGGCTTTACGGTGTTTGCGAAAGGGGCTCAGCAAAACAATCCTGCACTTCGGGCATGGTTGGTGGTCACGGATGGGGCTTCCTTTGCTGCCTTCATGGTCTGGTCCTTCCTTCAAGGCAGAATTGTGTGTCAGGAAAGAAGAGGACCTAGCTAAAGCCAGTCGGCATCATTACAGTACGTTTCTTATTTACTTTCCTGGAAAGCAGGTAATGTTCATGCTCCCTGGATCTCCCATGCTGTCTCATGCAGTTACATTTCACGGTCTATAGTGAAGGCTCACTATGGGTCAGGCATCGCTGTAAGTGCTTTATCAATCCTTCTAACAACTCTGGGGGATAGCTGCTACTATTAGTCCTATTCTAAAAACAAGGAAACCGAGGCACAGGAACTGGGCTGCAGAGCTTGCCCAGGGTCACACAGCCAAGAAGGGGCAGAGCTGGGATTCAAACCCAGGCAATCCAGTGCCACAGCCTGGATGTTTAGTCACTCTGCTGAGCCAGTCTTCATTTGCTAGGGATCATTCTATATACAAATAAAGGCAGATATACAATCATACTTTTATAACACTTTTAAAATGGATTCTCAAGTCAGAAAAAAAAAAAAAAAAAAGCCTCTATCTAAGTGTGTTTGTTAGGAGAGAGTTCAAAAATTGCAGCCGCCCAGAAATAGGTGATCACGTTTTCAAGGAGAAAAGGTTTTGTAGGTCTGCATGGTGTCTAGACAGAAAGCTGAAGAGAAAGGATCTGTCCATGCGTGTCTCCAGGGGTACCCAGGGAAGAAGAGCCTGACTTGAGGCGACAGCTCCTAGTGATTAGACAGAAATAGCCCAGCCGTGGAGGAGAGCCAGCCACGAGGCTGGCCGGGGCTGGAGGAAACAGCTTTTAAAGCAGTGCTGTCCAAAACCTAATTCTTGGGCTTCCTGCAACAGAGTCACCTCAGGATTTTAGTAAAAACACAGATTCAAAGCCTCCCCCCAGACCCATGAATGGGAATCTCTAGGGAGGGAAGAGGGCAATGGGAGGGGGTATAGCCCCAACCCTGAATCTGTAACAAGCACCCCAGGTGTTCTGATGGCAAGGAAGTTTGGAATCCTCTGCTATAAAACCTTATGGTTCTATTTGCCATAAGTCTCTCTGCCCCATGCATCCCTGGGAAATATGGCTCTGCCACCAGAATACACCATGACTTACAGCCCAGCCCCCGCCACATGGAGGAGGATAATCTGATACTAATATAATAAATTAACATCAATCATGAGAGCTACTGATTATTAGCATTTACTGCATGCCAGACACTGCTGGGTACGTTCCCAATCTTATTTACGCGCATTCTCATCACAGCCTTCTGCTGTAGTTGTGGTCAACCTTGTTTTGCTGATGATAAAATTAAGGCTCTGAGAGTCTGGGTGGCTAGCTCAGGGCTACAAGCAAAGTGAGCAGTGGAGATGGAATTCAGACTCGTTCTGCCACTTTGGCTGTTGTGGCTTTGAGCACAAGGTCAGTGCTGCAAGCAGGCCCCCCTCTGCCATCATCCCCAGGGCCACGCTGGGACTAGGCAGGCCACCAGCTGAGGAAGGGGCCCTTCCAGCTGCACACCCACTTCAGCTCATCCCCCAGGGACACCTGTCCCCCTGTTCTGATGCCTGTCAACATGCTGGGCTGATACCAGCTCTGTTAGGCCTGAGTCTGCAGGATGGGAGAGGCCAGGGTATCACCACCTGAGGTGAACCCTCTGTGGCTAGAAGACACAAGCCTGAGGCCCCAGAACCTGTAGAGCTTCTCTGGGCACCTCACATACCTCCCCTTCTGCTGACCGAATGATGTCTGCTGACCCCAGGGAGAATCCTCACTTCCAAGATGTGTGCCAGGAGGGGAGGCTGCTCACCTCTATGACAATGACTGGGGCCTCACTGGGGCTCTGGGAGGATTAATGCTGACACCATGTAGAAAGAACCTGATCCAGCCGCCGGCCCCCACACTGTAGGCGCCCAGACCTCCTGCCTTACTCCTGCTGTTGTCATCTTTAATGTCTTGGTATCATCCCCATCCGGACAGCACTAACAGATCCCCTACCCCAGGCCACAGGTCAGAAATCCCAAGAAACTCTGGGGGCTCCTTTGCTGGAAGAGGTACCCCACATCCCCTGACTCCCTTGCCATCAGTGCTGTGGGTTCCCTCAGTCTCCCTGAGCACTCAGCCTAGGACGTCAGCTTCCCAGGGGCAGGGCCTAACTTTCTTGTTCTGCGCTCTTTCCCTGGGCTAGAAGTGTGCCTGGGAGGGAGCAGGCACTCAGTTAATGCTGAATGAGTGAATCCAGTCATCTGACACCCACGAACTGCACACCTGCTCTGCACAGGGCTCAGGACTGAGAACACACACACCTGGAGCGTGTGGTTCTGCCCTTACCCCCGACACCCAGGCCCCCTCTCAGGGGCTCCAGACTGATGGAAGTCCCCTTCCTGCCCACCCTGCTCCTCTTTTCCCAAAGTGAGTCTAACTCAGCAGTGGAGCCACACTCCTCTGCTCCCTTCACATCTGTCCTGGGATCAAGACTCCCAGAGAGAGATGTTCAGACCATGGCCTCCTTCTGGAACTTTCCATGTAGGCCCAGGGCTGGAGCCAAGCCCAGAAGCGCAAACAGTAGCTGTCTCTTGGCCTGGCCACCCCTCCAGAAAGCTGTCCTGACACATTCTTACTGCTCATAGCCTCTTGCAGGAAAATCCACTTGCAAGACAGAAAGAGACACAGGCCTGAGCCAGAAAAGCTTCATATTCACCTCTCAGAAGGCCCCGGGAGGACCCAGCTCCAAATAGTGGGAACACCAAGCAGTCACAAGGTTGGGCTGCAGGGAACATAGAGGGAAGCTGTCCACAGGGGAGCCTGTGAAAGGGGCCTCCTGGCCCCCCACTGATGGGCTAATGGATCCCTCTCAACTACTTAAGTATATTTACTGAGCATTAAAGACTCTACTCAAAAGCTGCAAGAAAAGCTATGTCCAGATCTCATGAAGCAAAAGAAAAAAAAAAAAAAAACCCATAGCACTAAAGTGCTAGAAGGGGCTGCCGAAAGATGGATCATAAATAAAGAAGACACCGTCTCAGAATATCAAGGAAGTTGATGGCAGACTAGGATTTGCGCTACACAAATGTGATATATGGCTTTGAGACATAGCACCTGGCAGAGATGAGGAGCACCTCTATCCCCAGTGCCTACTCCAGGGACGGCAGAAAAGGGCACAGGGCCAGGAACCAGAGACCCATGGTGGCACTGCAGGCCAGCTCTTCTCAAGCTGGGCCACCCTAAATGAGGGGCTTACCCTCCCTGGGTCCATGTTTCCTTCTCTGAAAACAGCAAGAGACTGTCCTGCACATATTTTGTGGTGTCATAAATATTTTTTCATTTCCATGTCAACATTTTAGACTGAGATAGCTCTGTCATCTTCTCCAGTGCTTAGACAGTGTTCTTGTAACCTTGGCAAAGGGCCCTGGAAGGCACGTGATAATTGTTTCTCTGCCTCGTTGCTATGGAAACTTGCAACTCCTGCATCCCCGGTGCTAGGACAATAGAGTGCCTGGAACTCCTGGGTGGTTTGGGTTTGTTTTGTCCGCATGCATTGTACAAAAGAAGCACTGAAGTTTTCCCAGAGCTGAAGGTGGTGGCTTGCTGATATGAGTCACTTCCACTCCCCCTTAATTACCAAGTTTCACTAGAAAGCTTGGGGTCGTGACAATCACATTAGCAATACTGATACTGCACTGAGGGGCTCCCACTATGAGCACACCTCTCGGCCCTGAAAACTGACTCCAGTTCTGCCTTCTTTGGGCTTCCCTTGGCTTGCTCTGAAACTCGGGTGACGCTTTATAGCTTTCCTGTTACTTTTAATGAGACACACACTTCAAAAACATGCCCTCAACAAGCACTGAAGGGTCCAACAGCACCTCTGTGTGACTCCCTCTGATTATGAAAACATATCAACTCAGCAGACATGCATGTCAGAAAGCAGGTCTTTAAGGGCCCAAACAGGAATGTGTAATTGGCAGAAAGGCCTCTGATGGTGGTATATTCGAACTCTGAATTGCTGGAGAGGGAAAGCGGGTTAGAAAAGCAACCCCTCTCTAGAACCCTATATGATGCATCAGATTTGCCCAAAGGTTGGTGCATTGTTACAGTTCTCTTTCTACAGTGGTAGTGATTTCAGGAGCCAGCAATGTGGTCAAGGCACGCTGCCTTGCTCCTGATGAAACGGCATGCAACAGGTCTTCACTCGCCCCACATCCAATCCTGAGACCACCATGGTCTCCACTGGCTGAAATTAATGGGGTGACACCATGGCGGCCAACATTTCTCACATCATGCTCTGTACCTACCAGCTCTTTTACCCTCCCTTCCCAAACAGGGCAGCCTGCCACTGCCTGAATAATTGCCGGCATTTCCACGCATGCATCAGACCCAGAATCAAGCCCAACTCCTTCATCTCTCTCACCCTCCCAAACCTGACTGGTCATCAAGTCTTCCCTGAATTCCACCTCTACTGCCTCTGCTGCTGTGCTGGCCCTTTTCACAGGCACTCATCCAGTCATCTCCTAGTTGGCCTCCTTACCTTCAGCCTTCCCCACTCCAAGCCATCCTCCGCCAGAGGGGTCTCCCCAACCACAGACCTCATCATGCCGCTCCACTACAGCTCTTCCGTGGCTCTCTAAGCCTTGCGCCATCGAGTCTCCACCCATCTGTTGCTGCTGTTGTTCATTCACTAAGTCGTATCTGACCCTTTGCGACCCCATGGACTGTAGCCCGACAGGCTCCTCTGGCTATGGGATTTCCCAGGCAAGAATACTAGAGTGGGTTGCTATTTCCTTCTCCAGGGAATCTTTTTGATACAGGGATTGAACCCATGCCTCTCACATTGGCAGGCGGATTCTATAACCACTGAGCTACCAGAGAAGCCCCGTCATCCATTAGCCCGACACATAGGGCTCTTCCTGCACTGGTCCCCACCCACAAATAGCCACTGGGGGAACAGTCCTTCATCCAGCTCAGACCCTCTCCTCTTAAAACCCTCCTTCACCCTCTCTACTATACTGGATACAGCAAGTCATAGCCACCTCTGTGCTACCATAGCAACCCGGACTCCCTCCTCTTAGCTCTCCTCCTTCCATGATGTCTGCATGTTTCTTTTGATATCTGTCTCCTCTCCTGACCATGAGCTCTTTGTGGGCAGGGACCTCAACTTAGACAGCCTCGTGAAGAGCATGGTACTGGCACACACTTGATAATTTTTCAATGAATCAATGAATGAAGAACCTGCCACATGCTGCTTGCTTTTCACATGAAGAATAACTCTTTCCACACCTTAATCACAAAAAGCAATCAAGCCAAGCTCAAAGAGAAAGAACCTGGCTATCAAGAAAAGAATGTGGAGTGAAAAGGTGAACAGTTATGCTCCTTGAGTCCAAATCGTATCCCTACCCTTTTCTAGCTGCGTGACTTTAGTCAATTGTCTTCACCTCTCTGAGCATCCACTTTCCTACTTGCAATATGGAGGGGGAGTATGTAATATGTTCATAAGTTTCTGTGAACATTGACTGTTACATAAAGTACTTGGGAAGGGTCTGGCACAAGGCAAGCACTCAGTCAATGTTAGTTACTACTGGCGGGCAGGCACCAGCTTCCCAGATGTTTCTACCATTTAGAGAACAACGAGCTCTGTCCAAATGGCCTCCATGTCTTAGATATTTCTAGAGCCTCCATTTCAGGAAGTTGTGAATCCCAGCCTTGCTGACCTGTGACAAGTGTGGGTCCTCAGGGGCAGAATCCAAGGGAGGTCTCAGGGGAAATAGCATCTCTGGCATAGGTGTCCACCATCGTAGCTTCCTCTCCACCTCCTAATTGGGCCACCTTAGCCCCAGTCCTGTGCCCGCTCCCTTGGCTGGCTGAAATGACAGGGGCCTGGTGCAGGGAAAAGGGGGCTCAGTGGGGGACCCTGGGGACCCTGAGTGAGCAGTTTTTCATGCCCTTAGTTTCAGGGTAGGGACATCCCTCTCTGCTATCGTCTTAGCTGCTCAAGCTGCTGTATGGAAACACCACAGGCTGTGTGGCTTAGAAACAACAGAGAGTCGCTTCTGATGGATATAGAGGCAGGAAGTCCGAGACCAAGATGCCAGCATGCTGACTTTTTCCTGTGTCCACACACAATGAAAGGGGCTGGGGAGCTCTCTGGAGCCTCTCTCATTAGGGCACTAATCCCATTCCCAAAGCTCCACCCTGTCACCTAATCTCCTCCCAAAGGCCCCACCTTCTAATACCATCATCTGGGTGGGGGGAGGGTTAGCATTTCAACAGGGACTCAAACACTGGGACCATAGCAGCTACCCTGCCCCATCCTTCACACCACTTGGCACCGGGAGGCCACTCACAAGTGCTGCTGGAGGCGTTCCCATCCTGGGGGAATGGGGTGAGGCGGGCCAAGGTGTGGGGAAGGAGACAGGGAAGAGTGGCACGGGGAAGGGCCTGGCTTTACCATTCAGCTCTCGGGGCCTCAAGGCCCAGCTTTGCCCCAGCCGCCCACTGACCTGCACGAACTCCATCTCCCCCAGAGACCCAGGCTTGCTCCTCCATAAAGTGAAGGGCTTTGGGTTAGATCACCATCTCCTGCATCCTGTGGCTCAGGGACGTGACCCAGGCTTTGAATGTGTCGCAGGGTAGGGGGTGGGAGGGGGTGCAGCGTTGTTTCCTATTTCCTTCCCTCCATCCCCCCTGCTGGTGCTTTGAGCTCTAGTCCAGTGGCTTCTGGAAATACCCATTCTTCTTCAGACAGGAAGAGCCTTTTCTAAATCACTTTTCCTCTCACCAAGTCCAAGCCAAGAAACCTGGAACAATAAATAGCCAGGCCAGTCTTCCATCATGGTTGTCTGCAAACCTAATAAAAATAGATGCCTTGGGCTCTGGAATGGTGAGCACGATTCTTCCTCATCAGCCCGTAAGGTCCTTGGGCTTCAGTATCTCTTCCAGAGGCAAGAAGCAGATGACCAGCAGGCCCAGCTGGGACATCGAGACCCCACGGGCGTGGGTTGCCCAGTCCCCTCTGGCTCTCAACTGTCAGCCTCAGAGAAACCAGGCATGTTGTGATGGAAATGGAGGCGACTCAGCCTTCAGTGCATGCGAGGAGGCAGCGACTATGCTCTGTGGTCCAGAGTGCTGGGTCCTGCTGATTTATTTCCAGAGACATGCCTTCCCTATTATTAATAATGAAACACTTGGATATCTACGGAGGTCTTGCTCTGTGTCAGGCACTACACTAAATGCTCTGGCTGTATCAAGTTATAAACTGATTTGTTTATACAACTGAAAACTCAGTGGGCACTCAGCATGTGCCTGAAGCCGTGCTGGGCACCGAGGCACAGCGTAGAGCCATGGTGCCCACACTCAGCAAGCAAACGGCCCAGGATCATGGCTCTGAGCTTACGTGTGCACCCAGTAGGATCACCTGGTGTGTAACTCTGGGCCACACCTCCCAAACAGGATTCTTCAGTTTCCTCAAGCACCTGGTTCCTAAGCCACACTTTGTGAAACACTGGTCTGGTGCTATGGGAGAAATCTATTACCAGGTTCCTGTGACATGAAGAAACTGAGGTTCAGAGAGGCTGAGTAGCTTGTACTCATCACACAGCTCATAAGGGGCAAACTTGAATAGAGATATTTCTCCATCAGATTTCAGAGCCAATGTTCTTGATTATTACTCTAGCCTGCCTTCCCAAACCTAACCCAAAGAATTGTAAGTGTATTCATAGTTTACCAGATCATTTCATTGCTGTGTGATCCTTGTGACTACCTAACCACATGCGGTGGAAAGTGTTACAATCATTCCCATTTTTCAAATATTGATATAAGAATGGGGCTTAGAGAGTAAAGCAACTTGTTCAAGGTCACAGAATAAGCAGGCCCCGGAGCCAAGCTTCAAAGTCAGGTCTGTCCCACTGTAAGGCTTATGCTTTTTCTAAGACTCTCCTTCTGAAAATTCTTTATAAAAATAAGGAGCAATCAGACGGAAAGGCAACCATGAAAACCAGTCATGCTCAAAAGGAAAGGAAAAAATCACAGGTATTCTGTTAGCAGGTTAAACTTGGAGGAGGGGAACTCTTTTCCCCATGGTTCTAGAGGTGTTCACAGGCAAAGAAGCCCTGAATCGCCTTGCCCCATGGAGCTCAACCCACAGACTGGGAAATTCTGCGTGTACATGCATCACCATGAGGATGCATGCTTGCCACCGCACATGTGGCATATTTGGCCACATTTGGACATTCACCCGCACACACCATATCCAGGCCACACGCCTTGAAATCCCAACCCCTTGAGAACACCCCATGAAAAAGTCACCTTGTGCCAGGTGGTCCTCCACCACTCCAAATGGCCTTCGCCACAGGATTAAACAGCCTCTGCTGAAAAGTGTTTTCCAGTCAAAAGGGGTTTTGATAGCCAGAGTGCATGTGTAAAGGTCAGTCCCCACTCAAGGGACACCCATGCCAGGGGAAGAGACGGACAGCTGGGGAGGGGCTGCCTGGGGATGACATTTGGAATTACATGTCTCTCTAAGCTGCCTGCAGAGCTGGAGCGCTCACAGGAAGGCCTGGATCCCAGAGGACTTGGTCTTACCTTTACATGACAAGTCCCTGTGCATATAGCAAACACCAACTAACCTGCAAGGGGAGGGGAGATGCATCTCACAGCCCCAAGCAAGTGCAGAGCTAACTCCTCCCAGAGCTGGACACCTTGGGAAAGGTGCCAACGGTTGGGCCCCCTCCCGGCCTCTTAGCCAGGCTGCCAGTGCCGACTCCCTTGCTTCTTTCTTGACTCACACTGAGCCCTGACATCCCTGAGGAGGCTTACAAGCCCACAGAGACCTTGTTGCCTAGCTACCGCTGGACCACAGCATGCTTGCAAGATGGGTGCACAGGGAGGAGGCTCAGCCACACCCATCTACTTGGTGAACACCAACTCGACATGACCTGCCAACCCAGCCAGGACCCTAGGATCACCCAGACTTCCCCTCACCCACAACCTCAAGTACTCAGTCCTGCTCTTTCTGCCCTTTTTATTCTCTCCCAGGTCTGTCCTCTTCTCTTTGTCCCAACTGACAAAGGATCCTTCCCAGGACTTTAGTCAGGCTCCTCAGAATCCACATTCTGACTGTACTTTGAATTTGGGCTCTTGTGTTCATCTCTGCACCACGCAAATTCAGCAAGAATCCTACTAAATCAGTTTACCCAGATCCCCCACCACCACTCCCACCCTCAGGATCTGATCAGACTCAGCTGATCAGATTGGCTTATGCATCCTCCACAGCCCTCCAAATGATGTCTGATCACCTCAGCCTGCCTGCAAGAATCTCTGTCAGTTTAGCCCAAATCTCTTACCCCTGATGCTCCTCCCAGTAATTTTCCCTCCACTGAGCCCACCCTGCTCTTGGCTACACATTCCCACTTGTCTTGTTGTATTTGAAATTGAGCCTGGTTCTATAGGGAGGTCTCTTTTCCTCTACTGCAATTGTCTTGAATAAAATCTGCCTTTTCCACTTTAGCTACTGTCCAGCTCGGATTGGGGGCAGGAGGAGAAGGGGACGACAGAGGATGAGATGGCTGGATGGCATCACTGACTCGATGGATGTGAGTCTGAGTGAACTCCGGGAGTTGGTGATGGACAGGGAGGCCTGGCGTGCTGCAATTCATGGGGTCGCAAAGAGTCAGACACAACTGAGTTACTGAACTGAACTGAACTGAGCTCTGTTTTGTTTTTATTTTCTATTTTTTTAATAAAATCACACCCACCCCTGTTCCCTAGGCCCTAAAGCATCATCTCTTGCATGTTCTCCCTATGAGGACCTCCCAGCATTCATCATCTCAGAACCTATTTTGTCTACAGTTGTCCAACACAACTCAAATCCTGCCATTGCAATGCTTTAAGATGCAACATGACTCCCACTGGGTAAACCCAAAACCTTGACTTGGCCTTCTAAGCCCTTGGCAACCTAGAACCAGCCAACCTGCATGACATTATCTACTGCCCAACCTCTCCAAATACTCCAGCCTCTAGCCATATAAACACATCTGTTCCCCAAACAGTTCATTGTATCTACTGCAGTAGATATCCTGAATGTTACGGGTTTCTTCCCAGGTCTTTATCCTTCTGTCTTATTAACTCCTGGAAGGCCTAGCACAGAGTGGGCACTGAGTGAAATTTTAGATCAGATAGGTAGCGGAGTGGGTGATGGGTGGATAGACAGATGGAAGAGGAATCTGTTACCTGCTCTTGTCATCTTTACCCAATGTGTCTCTGGGAGGCAAGTAACCTGATCAGACATTCTCAGACAGAAAGGTTGCTTGGCCTCTACTTTTTTTTTTTTTTTTTTTTGGCCTCTACTTTTAAACCAATGGATACGAAAGATGAGAATAACAATACCTACACTGTAGAGCTGTTGTGAAGATTAAATTAGAAAACAAAGTATTTCGCCCTGTGCCTGACACATAGTCAGTATACAACATACAGTAGCCCCCACTGCTGCTGGAACCAGCGCCCATGTGTAAGTTCCTTTGCCTCCCAGTGGGCAAGTGCCAGGTGCCCCAGCCTCCCCTAGTTCTGGTTGAGATGACTCTTCCCTGAAGGCTGGAGTGGAGGTGGAGGGTAGCCACAGAGGAGCGCCTGGCCTACTTTGTGTAATTTTAGGCTCAGTCAAGGCTCCAGACAGTAAGTGATGGAAAGAGCACTCTAAGCCAACTGCAGATAATGAGGCCTGGGGGACAGGGAGCTCGGGGTGGCTCTCTCCAGCAGGGCCTGCTCCACCTGAAGGCCCAGGGCTCTCATCCAGCTTCAGGCTGTGCCCAGGGCTCAGGCCTCTGCACAATTGCCAGGCATGCTCCCATTCCACAAAAAGAAAAGGGGGGGGCGGGAAGGAAGGCAACCTCTGACATCCCAAGCTACAGGGAAACTCCTCTCCAATACCCAACTAAAAAGGCAGGAAGAGTTAAGATAAAGTTTCTCCATATAACACAGAGGCCTGTGTGTCCAAGCCAGTTCTCTAGCCCCTGCTACCAGGATGCTTAGGGGCCTTACAAGTCTCCCAGCACCCAGACACTCCCCACTAGCTCGTCTTCCACACGGCACCCAGGGGGAGCAGTATACACATAGATTCTATCCTCCCCAGCCTATAATCCACTCAAGGGAGCTGACTGCCTTCCAGAGAAAGTCCAGATTCCTTGGTATGGTCTTCAAGACCCTTCCAGCCCCTCACCCTGCCCCATGTGCTAGCATACACTTTCACAGGCCTCTGCATATGCTCTTCCCTCCGACTGGAACACACCAGAGTGACTCAGCAAGGCGGTGACAGAGCCAGGACTCCAGGCCTTGGTGCTAGTGGTAAAGAGCCTGCCTATCAATGCGGGAGACATAAGAGACTTGATCAAGACTCAGTTCCTGGGTCGGGAAGATCCCCTGGAGGAGGGCATGACAACCCACTCCAGTATTCTTGCCTGGAGAATCCCATGGACAAAGGAGCCTGGTGGGCTACAGTCCAGAGGGTAACAAAGAGTCGGACTGAAGCGACTTAGCATGCACGCACACTCACGGCACTGAGTTCCACACTCCTTGGGTGGGAAGGGCTTTGGGCTTCCAAAGCAGCCCAGTCGCATGTGCTGGGATGCCAGGACAGATCTCTCCCTTTTCTCACATCCCAGATCCCCTGAATTTGCCCTCATTACACATCACTGTGTGACACCGTGAGCACCCAGTCGATGGCTCTATTACCCAAGTAGAGCCAGCACAGGCTGCAGTCTGCATCTCCAAGGCTCTGAACAGCTCAGCGGCAAAAGGGCCTACAAGCTGACATTTCCAGTTAACCTGGTTCTTACCCTCAGGCCCTGTGCACTGCACAGTACAGCCTCACGGACCGCAGAGGTAGGAGTCCAGGGGTGGAGGCAGACCCTGGCATCCGGGGCAGCAAGGAAGCCCCTCTCCAACGCCCATTCGGGAAGGCAGCGAGAGCTAAGACAAAACCACTCTGTCCATCACAAGACTCTTGTCCCAGCTAGGCCTCTGGTCCCTGCTGCTCTGCTCTCAGGCACCTCCCTCCCTCTGACATCTGGACCTTCCGGGGCCTCTGGACCAGGGACCTCCTGATTTGTCAGGAGAAGAGCCTCTGAAGACCTCCAGCCATGTGCTCAAAACTATTGCTTCCCTCCATCAATAATGGCTCCTCACATCCAAACACATCTTGAATCGCACCAAGTGTCAGGCATACAAGAGTAAACACATGTGACTTATCACTTTTCCCACTTCAACAAACTCTACTTTCGCATGCTAAGCCTCCTCCTACTTAAGGCCGTATCTGTAAATTCAATAAATCTCTCTGCTTAGAGTAGAAGATTCAACACAAATACAAAATCTCTTTGACCACAATAGGATGTTTTCCTGGATGTCTCATCTACACCTGCATTTATACTAATGCACTTCAAATTAGCTGCCGTAGCAGAAACCATTAGTTAGAACTTCCAAATTATGTCTGGGAACATGACTATCCAGAAGAAAGACCATACTTCCCAGCTTCCCCTAAAGCTAGGTGTGGCCATGCAACTATACTCTGGATAATAGGATGTAGGAAGAAGTGGTATGTGTAACTTCCAGGAATTTTCCTAAAAGAAAAAGGATGTGCACTTCTCCTCCTTCCTTTTCCTATTAGGTGGAAGGTACATACAATGGCTGGAGCTGCAGCAGCCACTTTGGACCATGTATTGGAAGGCTCATATTGAGAATGATAGGGACAAGGTAAAAAGAGCCCAGGCCTCTGATACTGGAATAGCCAAACCAGCCCCAGACTGCTTAACTCCAGACTCTTTGAATATAAGAGAGAAACACAGTTCTATCCTGCCTAAACCACTGTTATACTGAGTTTTCTGTCAAGTCACTGCTAAACCTAATTCTAATTGATACAGCAGGTTACCTAAAAAACCTTATTTGCTTCTCTAGGCATTTTCCTCTGTATCAGTACCAAACACTGCAGGTAGAGCTGCTCTGTCCCACACGCTTGGGTTTCTGCAAGGGACTGCTTCATTCTAAATGGAATATGTACTCCCAGATCTTAGCCAAAACTTGTCACTGGCAAAGGGTCCCTTGACTCTTGTGGTTTCTTCTCCTCATTTCTATCTGCCCTGACCTTCCAGTTTGATATCCACTGGCCAGGTTTTCTGGCCTACAAGTCTATCCTGCCATTCCCAGTTTCTTCGCCATGTTGCATATAGGCAGGGTTTATTTCACATAGTGGTTTCCAAATGTCTAGCTTCTTGGGACTGTTCTGAGTACAAATCTGATGGGACCCTGAGCATTGCCCCTCCCCTGCCCTCACCCTGTAGGAGAGGCTAGCCCATACAAGTATGTCCTTATGGACCTACCTTCTTCCGTCTACCTTGAAGCATGATGAGGTAACAGAGTCAAGGGCTTGTGCTGGCTGATTTTACCTTCTCAAAGAGCCCAGCTGCCAGTCAGGCCTAATTTGGCCACAAGAGTCAGCTGGGGAAGAGGAAGGCTCACTTGATACAGGGATGCTGCTGCTGCTGCTAAGTTGCATCAGTCATGTCTGACTCTGTGCAACCCCATAGACGGCAGCCCACCAGGCTCCCCCATCCCTGGGATTCTCCAGGCAAGATCACTAGAGTGGGCTGCCATTTCCTTTTCCAAAGCATGAAAGTGAAAAGTGAAACTGAAGTCGCTCAGTCGTGTCCGACTCTTTGCGACCCCATGGACTGCAGCCCACCAGGCTTCTCTGTCCATGGGATTTTCCAGGCAAGAGTACTGGAGTGGGGTGCCATTGCCTTCTCCTGATACAGGGCAGAGGCCACTGAAAAGGAGACTTGGCCTCCAAGACAGGACTCTGGTGGACGACCCAGAGAGGAAGGACTCAACCAGCATTACAGAGTCACAAACCAAAGCGGGCCGTAGGAAAGACCCAGAGGCAAGGGAAGCTCAGCTCCCAGCCCTTCGGGAGAGCAGACTCAGATGATTCCGGCCCAGGCGGGACACAGGATGCAGAGTTCAGACCTCCTTGGGCTCCAGTCTCCAGGATGAGCAGGTTGATGGTGCCCATTCCCTGAGGGCCTACACACTTGGGACCTCTCAGAGAAAGACACAGGGGGCCTCCAGGCAGGCCTGTTCTCACGACTTTCCAATAGGACATGTTGATTTTGGGCACCCTGCCACTAGGGGACCTTGACCAAGGACCTTGATCTTGACCTTGTGCCACGTGGGGCCCAGAGCTGAGCAACCCCTAAGCCCTCCCCTGTCTCACCCTTACACAGATCTTCTGAAAGCCTTCTCCTGCTCTTTCCTCTCCCTGCTTTTCTCTCCCCACCACCTGCCCCAGGCCTCTATTCATTCATAATTTAGAAGTAAAGCATTTATCAGGTTTCACTAGCTTCTCAGATTACAGGTGCATGGGATACTTCCTGACACCAGAGAGGCCCACGGGAGTCCACGTACGCCTGGGGAGTCGATGGTCTAGAGTGATGCTGTCCAACAGAACTTCCTGTGACAGAAACGCTCCATTCTCACACCATGCGGGACAGCAGCCATCAGCCACGTGCGGCTTCTGAGCACTTTCAGTGCAGCGAGTGCAACTGAGCAGCTGAATTTTTAATTTTACTTAATTTAAATAGCCACACGTGGCTAGTGGCTGCTCTCTTGAACACGGACAATCTGAAGGAGTCAAATAAGCAAACAGTTGTTCAAACACGGAGATGAATGTTATTAATTGTGATAATCACCATGGAAGGCATGAGCAGTATGTAGTGAGTATGTATGATGGGGGAATTTATCCTTGCCGGAGGGCGAGGGACTGTTCCTCTGAAGCAGTAGCGTTTTAGTGAGTGACCCAACTACAGACATACAAAACAAAACTCCATGAGGAAAAAAAAAAGTCCAAAAGGAAAGATACCAAAAATATTTTTCAAATGCTTTGTAACAAATTCATCTTATTTATATAAAGAAGAATAAACTTTTTTTTTTTAAGTGGGTCAACTCAACACTATATATTTCTCTCTGAGGGAAAGTAAACTAAATAAAGTTGCTGTCTATTTATATGTGGGCCAAACCTAATTTTTTTTCTTATGCAACAGAGTCTGTCAGAGAACAAAGTGCTTTCCTGCCCATCCTGGGGAAAGGGGATAAATGGCCCCAGGATCATTGCCTCAGACACACACTTTGCCTTCCGTCATCAGAGACTTTAGGGCCTGAGATCATCCGTGAGGCCTGGCCACACACACATTCATCAAGCCCAGAAATTTCTAGCACTTTGGACCTCTTTAGCTTCCTTAGGATAAAGGCACAGTGGCTCTGCCTGGGAGGCTATGACTGCTCACCCCCCTGGTGAGGACAGAGCAGGCTGAAGCTTTGGAAAAGTTGGTGGATAGAGTTGCCTGGAGAACTGCCCAGGTGACTGCTCATTTTCTGGACTGGAATAAGAAGTGTAAAAAGGGAAGTGACATATTACAAATGCATTCAACAAAGGGAAGGGAGAGGCGAAGCAGCCAGGGGTGTTGGGAGGCTCCTGTCTTCTGCCAGGAGCCAGGAAGTCAGGCCTCTGCCCTCTGGGTAGGGGTTCTAGGCAGTGAGACGTGTCATGTGAGAGATGCAGGCACTGGCCCTACTTACTGGCCAGGGTCAGACTGTGGCAAGGAGCCTAGGCCTCTGAGAAAGTTAGCCGCTCTCCCATTGGCCCGCATAACTCTCGGTTCAGACACTCACAGCAGGGGGCGTCATGTTGGATTCATGTATGTACAAGCTTCCATCACTGCAGAGAGACCAGAAGCTCGTAGGGGGCGGGCGCCAGTTCATCTATCCCAGCACCCTCGCGCCCTGCTCAGGGCCTAGTGGAGAGCAGGTGTGAGAAAATGACTGTTGAATCAAGAAAAAGAGCATATGGGCAGCATGGTGTTCAAATCCCAGCCAGCGTTCTGATGGCTGTGTGAGGCCAGTTACATAACCTCAAAGAGTCTCAAAGTCTGGATTAAATGTGAGGCAGCATTTTAGGCCCAGCCTGGACCCTGGCTCCCAGTAAGCCCAGTAGGCAGGGGTTTATCACGGACAGAGCAGCAGGGTGATGAGACCCCGCTAAGTACAAAGTAATTCCCAGAGACCCCTCACCCTAACTTAAAGAACTTGCCTTTGGCCTGAGGTTATCCTCAATACTCTAGCTTCCATATGGTGCTGCTGGCATTTCTCAGGGAAGAAGTACCAGCCTCACCTCATAGCCAAGCCTCTGTCCCCATGCCCAGTCTCTGATGCCTCACCCCGACTCCTGAGTCACTCCAGACAGAGATCAGCAGTTTTCCCAGAGCCATAGTTTCCCACCCAGTGGACCTCAGGCAGACATCATTAGCAATCCCAAAGCCCTGGACAGCTCTAGGCACCTGGGTGGACCTCCCAGTGACAACTCTTCCAGTTTAGATGAGATCAGTAGTGCTTAAGCTGTTGACCCAGGACCAACAGTATCAGCATCACCTGGGAATCTGCTAGATATGCAAATGCTAGGGCCCCACCCCATTCCACACCAACTCTTGGGGGTGGGGCTCAGACATCTACCTTTTAACAAGCGCTCCAAAGGATTCTGACAGATTCTTAAATTTGAGAACCACTCTGAAATTCTCCCTAGTTCCCCTTTCTTTACTGCACCTCTTCCCATCCCCAGACTGGTGTTTTCCTCCAGTGCCCCAGCCAGGGCTAGTACTAAGGCCCCGAGCAGACTTTCCTGCCTGCTGCCTGAATCTCACGGTGGCCCCAACTGTGCATATTCTCCTTCCTGACCCAGCACCCAGAGCCAGCCTCTACTGGAATGAAGACACTGCTCAACCAGCAGGGCTGCCTCTCTAAAGCCCATCTCCACAGACTCAGGGCATGGATGGAGCGAGAGCAGCCACCATGCCCTCCCAGAACCCCATAGGCCAGAGCAAATCCACAGAGGAGACAGGAAGGAAAGCTCAGGGATGAGAAAAGCCTTTGAAATTCATTGTAAAGAGAACTGAGAGACCCAGGGAAGACCCTAAGCAGAAGGGAGAAATGTGGAGAGGACGGAGGGGCACCAAGCTCCCCCCATGGTTACCAGGCTTCCCCGGGAGCTGCTACCCAGGTGGCCCCTCCTGAGCCCTGCCAAGCAGTCCTCCTTTGAAGTTTCACTTTCTGCTTAGCTGCGATCCCTGGCTGCTGGGTGCCAGGGTTGCCTGCCACTCCCCTGACTGCAAGTCCTCAAGTGTGGCCCAGAAATCCACTTAGCTCCTAGAAAATGCAGGGGCACAGCCCTAAGGGAGCACTAAAGAATTTGCAGCACAAGACACAAACACTTCTTGCTCTGGCTTGCTGATTCTTTTGTAATTATGCATTGATTACCTCGCTCCTTCCACACTGCTGGCCCCTGCTCAGCACTTCCTAACCACCAATGGGTCTGCTCGTTAAGGGCCAGGGGATGAATCCCCCAGGTCATCACCATGCTGATACCCACCCTGCCCTCCTCAGCTCAGGTTCATCTCTCTGCCCCAGGGCAGTACTCCAGCTGGAAGCCCTACAAACTCGCTGTGACAGCAATAGCTCTAGACTAGCTCCCCTTCCTGCCCTCTGTCCTGTCCGGGACATCTCCCCAGTCGGCCTGCTCCCCTCTACTCCAGTTCAGCCCCAAAAGCCATCCCAATGGCCCCCTCGGCCCTGTCTCTTTCCCAAGAGCAGCTGGGTGCTAGAGGAAGCCCGATAAGAGGAGGGGCCACAGAGATGTGGGGGGCCTGGTAAGGAAGGGGCACAGTGAGACTCGGGGTGTCTTGGTCTGAAATATCTCAGGGAATATCTAAAATCTGTGTCTCTAATGAGAACCTACTGTGTAGCACAGGGAACTACTCCGTGCTCCATGGTGACCTAAATCGGAAGGAAATCCAAAAAGGAAGGGATTCTATGTATACGTATAGCTGATTCACTGTGCTGTACAGCAGAAACGAATCCAACGCAGCAACTATACTCCAATATAAACTAAACTGAAAAATAAAATCTGTGTCTCCAGCGTTTTTCAACATGCCTTCTGTGGAAGATGTAATCTGCAGCTGTTAGCAGGTGTTACGTGAAAAACGAGGGGCAGAGGCTACTTCTGTGATGAAATGCATTTGGAACACCCTAGAAATGAACCAGGCTTTCTTACAAAACGGTGTCCTAGAGCCTTGAGTGTGGAAATATATTGAGGTCATTCACAAGGAAAGATTTTCAAACGTATTTAGCCACAGTGTTCTCCTGCATGGGCCCGGCATGGAACTAGAGATCTGCAGGACACACTTCGGGAATGGGGGTGCTTTCAGCAGTCGGGTTGTACGAGTGTGTCTGACTCCCTCCCGTGACTTATACAGATCCATCTCTCCCGAGATGCCACATATGTGAAAGGTGTCCACAGAGAGTCAAAACTAGCCAGATTAGAGGCCGGTAGGGCCCTGTTGCTGACAGCACGTGTCTGAGCCCACTGTCTCCCAGCAGGGGCTAAGGACCCTGGAAGGAGCAAGGTGGAGGTGAGCGACAGGAGTGGGTCCTAAGCAGCCTGTTGGTCAAGAATCTGTAATCCTTGAAACTGCTTTTGCAGGCACCTTCCTAGGCACTTTGAAATCATGGTCCCATTACATCCTACCAACAACCCAGTGAGGTATTTATCATTATTGCCATTTTACAGATGTGGAAACTGAGACTCAAAGACGCCAAGAAACCAGCAGGATTTAAATTAAGATTCCTAATGATGAGTCCTGCTAAGGACCCTGAGGGGAGACCTGGCCACCCAAAGAAGGGCAAAAGGAAAGGACAGAGCCCACTGACCGAAGACTTTCTGTCTACCCCCCTGCCCACCACCACCACTCACACCAGTGAGGATGCCAAGCACCCGCCCTCTCTGACAGCCAGCAGGCTGCAGGGGTCTCTTTTATCAGATCTAACTTGTGAGCATTTTCCTGACATGGTGTAAACATTTGTCAGAACAGGGTTCTTATCTTCCCCTGCTGCTGCTAAGTCACGTCAGTGGTGTCCGACTCTGTGTGACCCCATAGACAGCAGCCCACCAGGCTCCTCCATCCCTGGGATTCTCCAGGCAAGAATACTGGAGTGGGTTGCCATTTCCTTCTCCAGTGCATGAAAGTGAAAAGTGAAAGTGAAGTCTCCCAGTCGTGTCCAACTCTTAGTGACCCCATGGACTGAAGCCCACCAGGCTCCTCCATCCATGGATCTTCCAGGCAAGAGGACTGGAGTGGGGTGCCAGCACCTTCTCCGTTATCTTCCCCAGCCCCAGCTTAACCTATGCTCTAGTGCTCAAAAGAGTCAGACCTCAATAGCATCACCCCAGGAGTGGGCATGTGTGGCATGTGGAAACACAGGTCTGGTGAGCACCTCTTGTGACAAAACTCACCTGGGGTTTGCTTTCTCACTTAAACCACCCTGTTTGTTTGGAGGAAATCCCATTATTCTCCATGAAGTAAGTCCCTGCACCTCATAATTTCCAAGAGACTTAGTCCCATGCACGGCACAGATACTCAGGGGAGGCTTCTGCACCTCTGAACACATTCAAGCAGATCCTTCTCAACCTCCCAGAAACCCACATTTCTACAAGGAAAAACAGGAGCAGGGGAGAGACACTTTTGGTGCCAGAGGGAGCAGGGGGCTCACAGACCCTCTGGAGACTCCAAAGACAAGCAGACTTTTGTCTCATTTGCCCGGTGCACGCGTGCATGCTAAGTTGCTTCAGTCCCGGGTCCAGCTTTTTGTAACCCCATGAACAGAAGCCTGCCAGGCTGCTCTGTCCATGGGATTCTCCAGGCAAGAATACTGGAGTGGGTTGCCATACCCTCCTCCAAGGGATATTCCAGACCCAGGGATCAAACCGAGTCTCTTATGTGTCCTGCATTGGCAGGTGGGTTCTTGACCACCACCACCACCACCACCACCACCTAGGAAGCCCCTCATTTGCCCCATTCATCCACAAATTTTTTCAGCACCCACTCTGTGCCATTGAAAGATCATAGAAGCTTCCCTGGTCAATAAAATGTGCCTGTCTTATGGGGTCTTTATTTACAAGTGAATGGGATTTGAGCTAAAATTTGTGAGCATCAGCTACATGAGTCAGGTTTACTTCTCTGAATCTTGACTATAGCACTACAAGATAGGAAGAGTATCCCCATTTTCTAGACGGGAGACTTATGCTCAGGGAAGTTACATTACTTGTAAAAGGTCGAATCGCTCTGCTGATCTGTCACCAGGAGTCAACCTTTTTCCTCCTTACCATGCTGTCTTCTTGGACTTTAAAAGCATAAAAGGAGTCAGACAAGACTTAGTGACTAAACAGCGACAACAACAACAAGCACTGAACAATCACAGGGAAAGGAAAGATTTCTCTGCCTCCCCTATCTAAAACACAATCTTCTCCCTCCCACGACTATCCTTTTCACAAGGCTTATCACTGCTTCCTTAGTAACTATATGTCTTCTTCTTTAGTCTGTGTCCACCAGGGAAGCAACAATTTAATTGTCACTCCAGTTTACACAGTATCTATGGAACTAGCATATACCTGGAACACAGAAAGCTCTCAACAACTAATTGTTGAATGAATAAATAAACAGATACCCAAGGTGGTCCAAGAAGATGCAAGATGGCACTTGGCTACCTACATGAGGCATGTTTTCTGCCTTGGATGGATTCAGAGCCAGTGAATAACTAGGCCCATTTTAATGGTCTTTAATGAGTTTTGGAGAATAGAAGGAAAGTCAAGAGATTAACCAAGCATCCTACAGCTCCAGTTTCTAAAGAGAGAGAGGAAGTAAATCCTAGGCGACAGACATGTAGAGGTACCCATGAGAGATTCTAGGAGAATGACACCTGGGAGGATTTGAGCACTAGGGGCCCCAGATGGCCTGTTGTACTGGGTCGAATAATTCCCACCCACCCCCAAATTCATGTCCATCCAGAACTTCAGGATGAGAACTTATTTGAAGATGGCATCATAGGTATAATTAGATAAGATGAGGTCCTACTAGACTAGGGTGGGCCTTAATCCAATGACTGAAAAACAGAGCTGCCGAGACACACAGGGAACAAGTTCACAGGAAGACAGAGGTAGAGACTGCAGTGATGTTGGACAAGCCAAAGAACACCACGGACTGCTGACAACCACCAGAGGCTAGGAAGGAGCAAGCTAGGGCTGGCCCCCAGATCCTTCAGAGGGAGCACGGCCTTATGGAACGCCTTGACTTTGGACTTCTAGACTCCAGAATTATGAACGAACACACGTCTAATGAGTGAAGCCACCCACTCTGTGGTGCTCTGTTACAACCACCTTGGGAAACTGTTGTACCTACGGAGGCAGTGGCGAATCTTCCTTGGCTAGATCTTCCACAGACCAAGGGATGGCCCCAGGGTCAGATGTAACAGCCTGGTTAGGGAGCACCTCACCTGGACCAGATGGACTCTTTCTCGAAGAGACAACCTCTTCTCCAAGGATTCCAGTACCTGCTTTCACGCAGTTAGGGTAAATGTAAGGAGCAAAGGTGAAACTCCATTGTGTGCTTAGGAAATCAACCATCAGGGCCAAGCAGCATATATGTAGGTGGCAAAACTTTAGGCGGCACCATTCATCCTATCATTTGTACCCAGAATTGTGTAGACACCCCCAGTACCCCACACAGGGAAGCCCTGACAGGAATTACAAAAATATATTGCTGAATTCATCAGCAATATGGCACCAATCAACTCAGTTTTCCATGAGCAATTATGGAATAAATGGAGCTGGCAAAAGGTGAGTCAGTCTCACTTCTATACAAAACAGTGTCCTTGAGGGGGAAAAAAAAATCAATGTAAAAATAAGACTTCTTGCTGGCTCCAGCTCCCTACCGCTGCTGAGGATTTTTGCAATCTGCATGTGGAAGTTGCACCATGCAAATGCAGACCATGCCACCAGCTCCCATGATGCCAGGAGCCAGCAACTTGAACTTGGCAGAACAGTCAACTGATATTCTGAAAGAAGTAAAGCATAGTTTGCAGGGAGCAAATACTTTATGATGTGACAATGTAAGCTACCATTATCTTTAATGAATATCAGTGACTATCCAGTTATGAGTGACAGAAAAATATGTAGTAAACTGTAGTCCCAAGTAAGCTTAAATGTTATGTTCAGCTCATGTTATCACCTAAAGAACACAAAGGAAAAGGTATACCGATTTTGTTACTAAGAAGTCCATCTCTCCATGGTCCCAAAAAATAAATGTTGAAGAAATCTTTCCAGAATATTAGATAGAAGATTTGTCATGCCATTTGCCTGCCCCCGAAGCCAACAAGTCTCAGAGAGACCCTGGTGCCCTATCTTGGGTCTTTCCCTGATAATCTCAGGGCACTGCCACTGGGTGGCCCTTGGAAATTTGCTGCTGCTGCTGCTGCTGCTGCTAAGTCGCTTCAGTCGTGTCTGACTCTGTGCAACCCCATAGACAGCAGCCCACCAGGCTACCCCAAGCCTGGGATTCTCCAGGCAAGAACACTGGAGTGGGTTGCCATTTCCTTCTCCAATGCATGAAAATGAAAAGTGAAAGTTAAGTCACTCAGTCGTGTCTGACTCTTCGCGACCCCATGAACTGCAGCCCACCAGGCTCCTCCGTCCATGGGATTTTCCAGGCAAGAGTCCTGGAGTGGGGTGCCATTGGCTTTTCCTGGAAATTGTCTAGTGTAGCTATTTTCATGCTGTTTCAAGGAGCTGAAGATGCCACAGAAGTGCCCTCCCACCAGGTCCCTGCAAACAAGAGAGCCTCTGAGCCTTACTCCAAAGTGGGCAGGGTGGCTAAAGATGAAGGCAGCAGAGGCAGGGCTGGATAGATGTGGGTCTCCACCACTCTGCCCTGGCCAGCGCCAGCCAGCACCACCCCCACCCCTTGTGGGACAACCTCACCACGCAGAGGCCCTCACTTGACCACAAAATGTTTAGAAAATATCATATTCCTTACATTCTTAGATGTTCATTTCTTTTTTACATTTCAACATTTCTGAAATGGTGATGAATCTTAAAATTAATGTGTACCTTAATGCCATAATGTTTCTTTGTTCCCCTCTGAAAAACTATTATTAAATCAGTGATCTGTCTTACAATTGGTGGAGTGCTAAAATATAGAGAAGAGCATACCTCATAAGAGATGCAGTTGGACCCTGAATTTTGTCTAGGAAAAGACAGGAAAGAATGCCTAAGTCCTACTGCTGAGTGCTTGCAAACACTCCAGCTGGCGCGCTTCACTGAGGCCAGGCACTGGGGCGGAGCCTGGGCGTACCCGAGCTGTGAGGCAAGTAGCAGCAAGAATGGCCGTGACTGATGCCTGGGCCCTGCAGCATTTCCCACCTGCTCTGCAAACATCAGAGACGAAAGGCTCAGAGTTTCCTGGCCCGGAGTCCCAGCAGCTGAGAAGCTGCTGAATTTGCCCAGCTTCTCTGGTAGGAAAGCAAGGGGAGGTGAAGAAAGGTGGCAGTGGTTCCTGTTGTTCCTCTGTGGCCAAGAAGTTGGCTTGAGGAGACATACTTCATGGAGAAAATAATACAGTATCTGCACCATAGGAGGAGGGGTTCCTGAAGCCCCTTGTTATGGTTCCCCTGATCAAGGACAGTGTCAGTTCTCACCTCTGTGTCTGGAAGGTCCTCCCTGTCTTTCCAGAGCAGCCATGAGGCACGGTGATTAAAGCCGCAGCCTGCCTGTGTTGGACCTGGCTCTATCACCTACTAAACTATTGTTTTGTGCCTCTGCTTCCTCGTTTAGAAAATGCAAGCAATAAAAGCACTTCCCTCACAGGCTATTTTCAGGAGTATATGAGTTAAAACATATACAATGTCAGGAATGCGGCCCAGCACCTAGCAGGTTCTATTGAAGTGCTAGTTCAGAGATTAGCTGTTGGCCTAGTAAACCCTCATTCACTCTCTGAAAACTCAACCCCATAATCACCTTCAAGCAGCCTTCCCTGACTGCACCGCCCCTCACTTTCCTTCTGCTACCTCTGTTACCGGGATATTTATGGGTGAAGTGACTTTGTCTGGGGGAAAGGGGGACAGCCAGTCTCTCCTCTGTATCATCTGCCTCACACTACAATTGTCTGCTTACTTCCCTCGTTAGAGGGGGTCTTCATAAAGGCAGGTGGTGTTTCTTGATCATCTCTGTACCATCATGCTTAGAACATGACCTGGAACTGCGTATGACTCATGACTGTTTAGAGCATAGAGAGTGATGGGATGGGATGGGATGGGAGAGAACGGAACAATGGAACCATGAAATGCAATAGAACAATTGTGACGAGATCTTTTCAAATCACAAAAGGACATTTGCTCAAGGTAGATTCAGGAAGATAAATCACCTTAATCTATCTGGAAGGCAATCCACTAATTGGCACCAACATCTTTAAGGCCTGGAACAAGCAGGTATCCCTGAGGACATAGAATCAGGCAAACTCTTTGAGTCCTACCTGTGGAAGAAACTTTCTTCTGGGCCAGCAGGAGCTCAGCTAGAAAGGGCTCTGCACCACCCCCCAGTTCCTGAGCCTCTCGAGGTTTCAGGCTCTATGTCAGGTGGGCCAGGAAATAGAGTCCAGCTCCCCACATGGGCAGTGCTGATGGGGACCATTGCCTTGGGCCCTCAGACCCAATTAAGTCTCCAGGGAGCACAGCTACTGAAATTCCCACCAGGCCTTTCTTGGAGAACCCCTCACTGGCATAACATGCCACAACTCTGCCACCAGGGAGCTGACAAAGTTCACAGCTCAGCTACCTGAGGGTGTTGTCCTGCAGAGGCCCCTTGATTGACACTTCTACCGTGGAAAACTCGTTTTATTTAACCTTTCCTTCCCTTATGACATTTTAACGAAAAAGTCACTTAAGACCCGCAGTGAAAAATACCTTTTACTAGAACAATGCATAACCCAAATACCATTTGCCTTTGCTTATCAATTCTTGGTTCATTCATCATCTTTATTAAAAATCCATGAAGAAACAGCAGACTGGAAACTGCTGGGTGCCTTCTTCCGGGAGATGAGGAGGGAAGGGAAAGAAAAGGGAAGGGGATCTGGGCTCCCTGTAAGCATAGCCATATTCTCTTCATGGCAGCCCTGGAGAGGCCTTTCTCATCCTCCACCTGCAGTCCTGCCCCGGAAAGCCTATATCTGGGGCCAAAACCCAACACTTCTCCTGCAAATGAAGCTCTATGTCACAGGAAGAGAAAGTGCACAGCTCCGGATTCAAATCCCTGCCCTGCCTTTGTGTCAGTTGATCTGGGGCAAGTTACACAAGCTCCCGACATTCAGTTTCCTAGTCTGCAAAATGGGTGTAGCAATACAAGATGGGTGTCAAGGATTAAATGAGAAAGTAAATGTGAAAATGCCTAGCAGAGTCAGGCAAAAACTAGATGTTCAGTAAAAAAGATGGTCCCGTCATTAATTCATCCTGAAAGTGTAGTTTTCTGAGGGAACGCTTTCTGGTCCAGCTTGGGAGTAGGGATGGAGGAGGTGATAAACTTTAGTGCAGAACTGAGATCAAGGATCTTCCCAAAGTCTTCCAGGGGTCCTAGGTGTGGTTTCTCCAAAGAAATAAGGCACTACCTCCAGAAATCTTGGGCTCCCCAGCGTAGAGAGGGAGAAGGGCTGATGAGCAGAGGCAGCAAAGGGGAGGCATCTCTGTGGAAAGAGGAGGTCAGGACAGAGGCCAAGGATGAAATAACAACGGCCATTACCCACAGCCAAATTTCACCTCCCCATAGATCTTCAGGGCAGCAGATGTCATTAACTCCATGTCCTGACGCCATGGTTCACACGGGTGGTGGGACCTGCCACAGCCACACAGTGGGCAGCGCTCTGCCCAGGTCATCTGAGCACCCCCACTCTTAAGCTCTTCTCTTTAACAAAGGTCTCCTAAGAGGCAGAAATAAGTTATCCTGGAAACATCCACTCTTAAGCTCTTCTCTTTAACAAAAGTCTCCTAAGAGGCTTCAGAAGTTATTTTGGAAACATCTACCACCACCATCCCTGTCAAGCTGGCCTACAAGCTCAGGGCACACAACATGATCTCAAAGCTCCATGTAAGACTCCACAGGACTTCTGCAAATAGCAAAATAGTCAGTAGATAAATAGATGATATGTTATGAAATTCCATGAGGAAAAGGAATCAATCACACATTCAGTTCATCTAAATACCGAGCAGTCCTCCTTTAATCCCCATGTTATTGATACCTCGAGGCTGAGGGAGGCTATTGAACCTGGATCACGTGAAAGAAAGCAGCAAAGCACGCTTGAACTCAGATCTGCTTAGCCTGGGGCCCAGGCCCTCCCTCCGACCACCCTGCCCGAGGCTTCATCCCGTCCCCTGCAGTCCTCACGGTCACAGATGGAGACAGCAAGAACTGTCCTGTTTCTTCTGCGTGCTGTGCTTTCCCTGTCTTCTACAATTTGCCATCTTTCTTGATACTTCCTGATCAGCTTCCCTGCTGAAAATAAGAACCCCACTGCTCAGTAGCTGCCTCCAAGACCCCCATTGCATCAGGCAGGGGTGCTCTCAGCAGCCCCTTGGTTCACAGGGGTGTATCCAAATCCATCCTCCTGGAGTCAGCATGCAGCTGTGGGCCTCGTGCCTATGTGGTCTGGGGACTTGGCTCTTTCTGACTTTGCTTCCACAGTGCAAATCAGCTCAGCCTGTGGTCTGTTCTTTCTAGAAGCTTGGTTTCGATAGTCTAAATAGGGTCCCTTGATAGAGGAACAGCAAAGAGCCAAGAAGACCGATCTGCTGCCCTTCACTGCAAAACTGGACAGCTTCCAGCTGAGAGCCTCACCACGACGGGCCCCCCATAGCTTCCTATTTGTGAGTCTGAACATTTAAGCTGACAAAGGATTTAAGTGCTCACATTCAACTGACACTTATCCAGGCACTGGTCTGGGCCCACCCTTATGCATTATCTCATCTGATTATCACTCTAACCTCATTTCACACGTGAGGAAACCGAGGCTCAGACTATTTACTGAGCTTGTGGTTGAGGGTGAGGGTCACACAGAGAGCAAGTGGGATTCAAACTCAGGCTCTGAGGCCAAGTCCAACAGTCTCTCTCCACAGGCCTGCCTCCCCCAACACCACACTTTTGTGGAAACTATTCTGAGAAATCAAAGCAACTCTTTTCTATCCAGAACTATAAATATCCAGAGACAGGGAGATGAGATGAGAAAACAGACATCCTTTCCCAGGATCTGGGAGCAAATTCTTGCAAAGCTCCCAAAAGCATTTTGAGTTCTGAAAGCAAAAAAACTGCCAATGCAGACAAAAAGAAGGAAAGAGAAAAAGAAAGAAAAAGCAGAGGGCAGAACATAAAAGGCTGTGCTGATCTGACACTGGGCTATCACGGCTGTGTGAACACCCTAAAACCATCGAGCATCTGCTGGATGCTGACTGCAAGCGAGGCATGGGCTATATGCAGGTTGCCTGGTTTAACCCTTAGAGCAGCCCTACCAGCTAGGTACCAACATTAACTCCATTCTACAGTTGCAGAAACTTGGGCACAGAGAAGTGAAGTAACTTGCTCAGGGTCATAGAGTTTGTAAGCTTTAACTCCAAGGTGTGTGGCCTCAAAGTCCAGGTTTATAACCACTGTGTAGACAGCCTCCAACTGAACAGCCCAGCTTAAGACACCTGACTCTCTGTTGGCACCCCATTCTAGGTCCTAAAAGGACAGGCATATTCTTGAGTCTGAACTCTGTTGTGAACTTCAGCTGGGAACCCAGAGCCAGCCCCGCATTCCCAAATCCCCAGAAGGATGACAGGAGAGCACTTGGAAGACCGCAACTGGAATAAATAAATGACCAACACCTCCACCATTCTGGCCCTTTGGGTCCTCTCTCCCATGTCTCCTTTCTTATCTTCCCCACAGGCCTGTGCATTTCCTCTGCCTCCTTTCAGGGCTGGAAGATACATTTGCTTCAGATGCAAACCTGAAAACTGTCCCTGCTCATCACAGTGATGGCAGGGCAGGCAGTCCCCCCATTCCAGAACAAATCGGTTGCTAAACGAGTTGCTTGGAATTTAATGCCAATGCTTTCTATGACAACCGTGCTAACCCAAGAAGTCTCCAGCCAGCCAACCCACACAGCATATTTACCCAGAATGTACTCAGCCAACGTTTACTCTAGCTTCTACTGTCCAATGCAGTAGGTACTAGCCACATGTGGCTATTTAAATTTTAACAATGTTAATTAAAATTAAATAAATCACACGAACCACACTTCAAGTATTTGAAAGTGGCAGGTGCTACTGAATACCACGTTGAGCAGAGCAGATATAGAACATTTCCATCATCCCAGAAAGTTCTACTGGGCAGCCTGATCTAGACTCTAGCCCCAGGTTCCAACTCTGTGTAAGATAATAAATTCCTTCAGAGGTTAAACTTGGGGTGCCAGTACCACACCACCCTTCCTAAGGGAAATTGTGGTAAATAGCAAGGACCAAGGAGTGAGGCTTTGGAGTCACACAGCTCCCAGCCTGTCCCAGCTCTGACACTTCTAACCATGTCATTAGCTTCTCTGTGCTTCAGTTTCCTCATTCCAGCATGGGGACAAGATCCTCTGAGCAGGTATCCATGAAGATCAAGTGAGAGGGTGCTCAGCGTACCCAGAGCTCCTTCTGTTCACTGCTAATTCTATCAGCCACACAGTGGTGACACAACCCTAACCCGAAGCCATCACCAGTGACTGTGTGGTCTGGGCCAGCGGTGGTAAAGGGCCAAAATGGGACCCATGGTTGCAGAGGCTGGTAGCCTCAAGGGTCCGCCCCTCTCTCCTCTCTCCATCTTGGGTCATTTCAGTCCCTGTATTGGAATGATCTAAGGTCACTTATAAATCAGCAACCAGGAGGGTAAGTACCCCATCACAGGCACTGGGAGGGGAAGAGCAGGACAACAAGAAGCCTGGAAATCCCCCAAGGTGGCCCTAGGGAAAAAAAGAAAGAGAAGCCGGCAAGCCGTGGAAAGATCGTTTCATTCATTCAGTAAGCAATTATTCAGCATGTCAGGTCTGTATACTAGGCAGCAAAAAGACACAGAGGAATAAGACATAGTCCCTGACCTCAAGCCCTCCGCAAACAAGCGAGTAAAACAACAGAAAATGAATCAACGCATGAGTGCAGTAAGTGCTGCGGTCATGGAAAATCCAGCGGGTCTCGGGAGCTTAGACAACCAGATGGTGGGTGAAGGGATCTTGGGAATGGGGAATGAGAAAGATTTGGGAGGCTTCCAAGAGGTGGCACTTGTACTAAATCTTCAAAGGAAGTGTGGAGAGGCGTCCCAGGCAGAGGAAGCTGCAGGAACAAGGATCTATGAGGCATGAATACTTCATGTCACTACATCAAGCAGTTCCACGGAGTCAGGGGCTTATTCAGGGGTGTGATGGGCACAGGGGAGGGAGCAGGTCATGTAGTCTTAGGGCATCAGGCTGTGGTTCTGCCCCATGTACTCTCTTGTTCCAAGACATGCCCGTTTCATTGTGACTGAGAAGAACAAGAGGCTGAGCCAAACTGCAGTCACATTTCAAATACTGTTCTGAGCGGGCATACTCCATATCTGCTCACATTCCATCAGGGAGCCTGTTGGCATTACGTGTAAGGAATGTTCATAAGTTAGAGATCATCTATACCTTTTTTTAAAAATTTAAAATATAGGCAAAGTATGAGCCTTGATCGGATCCTGGACGACACAAATGCTAATAATGCATGAGTTAGCACCTTTTTTCTTAAAGGGTCAGATGGTAAAATATTTCAGGCTTTGTGGAACATACAGTCTCTGTCACAACTACTCAATTCTGCAGCTGTAGCACAAAGGCAGCCATAAACAATACGTAAATGACTGAGTGTATCTGTGTTCCAAGAAAACCTTCATTTATGAAAATAGGCAGCGGGCCGGATTTGGCCCCCATAGCTGACCCTTGCTATAAAGAACATCCTCATGCTCAGAATGGAAATACAAATAGAGAATGTAGATAATGGTATTGTACTGATGTTAATTTTCCTGAGTGTGATAAGTATACTGTGGTTCTGCAGGAAAATGTCTTTGTTCTTAGGAGATACATGCTGAAGTATTTAGAGGGCATAAAGCCTACAACTAATTCTCAAGTGGATCAGGGAAATAATAAGCATATGAAGAAAGCAAGATAAGGCAAATGTGCAAAACGTTAAGAATAGTGAAGCCAGGTGAAGGGAATATGGATGTTCTCTGAATTAATCTTGCAACTTCTTTATGAGTTTGAAATCTTTCAAAATAAA
The DNA here is from genome assembly GCF_016772045.2 of Ovis aries. Classification (NCBI taxonomy): domain Eukaryota; kingdom Metazoa; phylum Chordata; class Mammalia; order Artiodactyla; family Bovidae; genus Ovis; species Ovis aries. The sequence goes on along the minus strand of NC_056068.1, from coordinate 40,877,791 downwards.
AATGTTTGGAGGAAAACTAGAAACTGAAGCAGCTTCAGAGGGCCAAAGGTCTTCATGAACAGACCGCTCTGTACTTCCCTCGTCCTTCAGAGCTTTCTGACCTGACCTAGGACAGGCCTGTCTTTCTGCAGATCGGATGTAACCCACTTTGGATCATGCATCTTGTTTTTCTTGATTTGTTCTGCAATACCAGGGGAAGTCATTGGGATGCAAAAATGGGTACAGGTTCTTGGCTCATTCTCAGACCCCCTTTTGTCTGAATTCTTGTTTTCCTCACCCAACGGCCTGGAGACCAGTCTGCTTTTGACACTGAGCCTCAGCGGCTGTGGAAGAAGCAGCAGCTCTGAGAGCCCTAAGTACTCCCAGTCGTGGGATTTTCTGCAGAAGACAGACTCAGGAGCAGCCGCTGTGGGAAGGAAGCCTTTAGCACTCTGTGTCTGATCAAAGGCCACCTGGACCCCACAGGTGCTTGGTGTGAAGCTTTCTGCTGAGCCAGGAGCCACTGACACTGCTGAAAAGGTTGGCAGCAGCACTTTCCCAAGTAACCCAGATCCGAATCTCCAATGGTCCCACTGCAGAGAGATTTCCTAATTCTCGACTTACTAGTAATCAATACCATGAAAAACACTAACCCTTCCATTAAAGTAGGCATCCATTGATTTCCATTGGGAAGGTGTCGTTTGGAGGCCCAGAATCTCAAAGACCTTCAGGTTTGATTTTTCATCTGTCAAAGCAATACCAAAAAGTACAAAATACATAATTCTTGGAAAGGGTTGAAGGGAGCAGAGAGGAAATGACCACTCAGCCCTCCCACCCTCCCACTCTCCTGCCAAGCATGGCCTTGGAGCAATGTCCATCTGTGCAGCTCCTTGGGCCTCCCTGGGCACGAAACCTGGCCAGCACCAACCGGGGATGCCCATCACCACCTCTGCAAGCCAGTTCAGGACCACATCCTCTTCTAGGAAAGGAAAAGGGAAACAGAAGTCCTCCACCAATGAGAGATGACAGCACTTGGGAACCAGGACTCTGAGAGGTTGGGCATACACTTCTTAGTGTCCTCAGGAGCTGGGTTCTAGAGACTTTCTATCTCTAAAGACTATATCCTATGAAGATAAGCACCCTGTATATCTTCTTCCACCACATCTCCCAACATCCCTGGCGGTAGGCCACACTCATTTGCAATTACTTGCTACCCTCACCCTGTCGGTAACAGAATTATACAACCTCTCTCCTCTTGCCTTGTGACTTACAAAGGTCCCACCCCCACTATCAGGCTCTGTCATGTGACCTTTTCTGGCCAAAGGAATGTGAGAAGACATGAAGCATGCCTGGTCTGAGCAGAAGTTTTAAAAGTGACTATGCAGATGTGACTAAAGATCCTCTTGCTCTTTTCAGCCATAATAAAATAGGCATGTCACAGCATGAGAAAGTATATGGAGCAGAACCACAGTCAACACACAGTCCAAATGCAACACAAGGAAGACCTTTGTAGGCCACCGAGACTGGGGTGCTATTTGTTATACAGCCAGACTTAGCAACAACTGACTCACCACCCTCAAATACAGGAGCAGTAAGTAGGCTGCAGGGGGTCTGCTGGCTCTTTACACCCTTAGCCTGTGACTCCTATGCACCACCTGACAAAGCCCAGGCCAGTTTCCCTCTTCACTGAGACTCACTTTCCATCTATTTACACCCGAGGCTCCTCTGTGAGAGGGCATCGGAGGGCAGACACACTGAAACCATACTCACAGAAAACTAGTCAATCTAATCACACTAGGACCACAGCCTTGTCTAACTCAATGAAACTAGGCCATGCCCTGTGGGGCCACCCAAGACGGGTGGGCCATGGTGGAGAGGTCTGACAGAATCTGGTCCACTGGAGAAGGGAATAGCAAACACTTCAGTATTCTTGCCTTGAGAACCCCATGAACAGTATGAAAAGGCAAAATGATAGGATACTGAAAAAGGAACTCTCCAGGTCGGTAGGTACCCAGTATGCTACTAGAGATCAGTGGAGAAATAACTCCAGAAAGAATGAAGGGATGGAGCCAAAGCAAAAACAATACCCAGTTGTGGATGTCACTGGTGATAGAAGCAAGGTCCAATGCTGTAAAGAGCAATATTGCGTAGGAACCTGGAATGTCAGGTCCATGAATCACGGCAAATTGGAAGTGGTCAAACAGGAGATGGCAAGAGTGAACGTCGACATTCTAGGAATCAGCGAACTAAAATGGACTGGAATGGGTGAATTTAACTCAGATGACCATCATATCTACTACTGCGGGCAGGAATCCCTCAGAAGAAATGCAGCAGCCATCATGGTCTACAAAAGAGTCCAAAATGCAGTACTTGGATGCAATCTCAAAAATGACAGAATGATCTCTGTTCGTCTCCAAGGCAAACCATTCAATATCACAGTTATCCAAGTCTATGTCCCAACCAGTAACGCTGAAGAAGCTTAAGTCAAATGGTTCTATGAAGATCTACAAGACCTTTTAGAACTAACACCCAAAAAAGATGTCCTTTTCATTATAGGGGACTGGAATGCAAATATAGGAAGTCAAGAAACACCTGGAGTAACAGGCAAATTTGGCCTTGGAATATGGAGAAAGCAGGGCAAAGGCTAATAGAGTTTTGCCAAGAGAACGCACTGGTCATAGAAAACACCCTCTTCCAACAACACAAGAGGAGACTCTACACATGGACATCACCAGGTGGTCAACACCGAAATCAGACTGATTATACTCTTTGCAGCCAAAGATGGAGAAGCTCTATACAGTCAGCAAAAACAAGACTGGGAGCTGACTGTGGCTCAGATCATGAAATTTGTATTGCCAAATTCAGTCTTAAATTGAAGAAAGTGGGGAAAACCACTAGATCATTAAGGCATGACCTAAATCAAATCCCTTATGATTATACAGTGGAAGTGAGAAATAGCTTTAAGGGATTAGAGCTGATAGATAGAGTGCCTGATGAACTATGGAATGAGGTTCGTGACATTGTACAGGAGACAGGGACCAAGACCATCCCCATGGAAAAGAAACGCAAACAAAATGGCTGTCTGGGGAGGCCTTACAAATAGCTGTGAAAAGAAGAGAAGCGAAAAGCAAAGGAGAAAAGGAAAGATATAAGCATCTGAATGCAGGGTTCCAAAGAATAGCAAGGAGAGATAAGAAAGCCTTCCTCAGATATCAATGCAAAGAAATAGAGGAAAAGAACAGAATGGGAAAGACTAGAGATCTCTTCAAGAACATTAGAGATACCAAGGGAACATTTTATGCAAAAATGGGCTCGATAAAGGACAGAAATGGTATGGACCTAACAGAAGCAGAAGATATTAAAAAGAGGTAGCAAGAATACATGGAAGAACTGTACAAAAAAGATCTTCACGACCCAGATGATCATGATGATGTGATCACTAATCTAGAGCCAGACATCCTGGAATGTGAAGTCAATGGGCCTTAGAAAGCATCACTATGAACAAAGCTAGTGGAGCTGATGGAATTCCAGTTGAGTTATTTCAAATCCTGAAAGATGGTGCTGTGAAAGTGCTGCACTCAGTATGCCAGCAAATTTGGAAAACTCAGCAGTGGCCACAGGACTGGAAAAGGTCAGTTTTCATTCCAGTCCCAAAGAAAGGCAATGCCAAAGAATGCTCAAACTACCACACAATTGCACTCATCTCACATGCTAGTAAAGTAATGCTCAAAATTCTCCAAGCCAGACTTCAGCAATATGTGAACCATGAACTTCCAGATGTTCAAGCTGGTTTTAGAAAAGGCAGAGGAACCAGAGATCAAATTGCCAACATCCACTGGATCATCAAAAAAGCAAGAGAGTTCCAGAAAAACATCTATTTCTGCTTTATTGACTATGCCAACATCTTTGACTGTGTGGATCACAATAAACTGTGGAAAATTCTGAAAGAGATGGGAATACCAGACCACCTAACCTGCCTCTTGAGAAATCTGTATGCAGGTCAGGAAGCAACAGCTAGAACTGGACATGGAACAACAGACTGGTTCCAAATAGTAAAAGGAGTATGTCAAGGCTGTATATTGTCACCCTGCTTATTTAACTTACATGCAGAGTACAACATGAGAAACGCTGGGCTGGAAGAAGCACAAGCTGGAATCAAGATTGCCGGGAGAAATATCAATAACCTCAGATATGCAGATGACACCACCCTTATGGCAGAAAGTGAAGAGGACCTAAAAAGCCTCTTGATAAAAGTGAAAGAGGAGAATGGAAAAGTCGGCTTAAAGCTCAACATTTAGAAAACGAAGATCATGGCATCTGGTCCCATCACTTCATGGGAAATAGATGGGGAAACAGTGGAAACAGTGTCAGACTTTATTTTGGGGGGGCCCCAAAATCACCACAGATGGTGACTGAAGCCATGAAATTAAAAGATGCTTACCTCTTGGAAGGAAAGTTATGACCAACCTAGATAGCATATTCAAAAGCAGAGACATTACTTTGCCAACAAAGGTCCATCTAGTCAAGGCTATGGTTTTTCCAGTGGTCATGTATGGATGTGAGAGTTGTACTGTGAGGAAAGCTGAGCGCCGAAGAATTGATGCTTTTGAACTGTGGTGTTGGAGAAGACTCTTGAGAGTCCCTTGGACTGCAAGGAGATCCAACCAGTCCATTCTAACGGAGATCGGTCCTGGGTGTTCTTTGGAAGGAATGATGCTAAAGCTGAAACTCCAGTACTTGGGCCACCTCATGCGAAAAGTTGACTCACTGGAAAAGACTCTGATGCTGGGAGGGATTGTGGGCAGGAGGAGAAGGGGATGGCAGAGCATGAGCTGGCTGGATGGCATCACTGACTTGATGGACATGAGTTTGAGTGAACTCCGGGAGATGGTGACGGACAGGGAGGCCCGGCGTGCTGCAATTCATGGGGTCGCAAAGAGTCGGACACAACTGAGCGACTGAACTGAACTGAACTGAACTGATGAGGCTCCTTGGAAATGAGTCTTCCCATCAGCATCCTTAGTTCATGACTCATTCCCTCCAGTGATTCTAGTAGAGGTAAGTAAAAGCAGGCCTAACGTTTCAGCAACACTAATGGGAATCTCAGAGTGAATATTCCTTCTCGACTTCTGGAGAGACTCCACACCAAGGGCAGATGGACACTCACTGTTTGATAGAGGGAGCTCCATTACAGGAGAGGGAGTCTGAAGTGCTGAACTCCCATCCAGGGGAAGTTGCTGGACCATATCACCCCCTTAAGCCATGGGTCTCCAAGGGTCTCAGTGACTTCAGAAAGTCACTCCCCTCTCTGAACTGATCAGTGGTTTCCGAAGCCAGCTCTGGGTTCCTCAGAGGTCTCAGCAAACAGTCAAGGTAAAAAGCAACCTGTGGCCAGTGGGCCATCATCCCCTGCTAAATTCAGTCAAACCAGCTCTGCTTTATACTTTTGAACGTGTTGGATTTCTAAATAAGATTCTGTTCAGCCAGAAATTCCATGATTAACTGCATTCAAAACTACTGAACAGGTGATCTCTAGCAACTTTCCAGCTCTGACGCACTGGGAGCTTCTCTGATGCCCAACTTCTTGTGCATTCTGCATCCGCCTGCCTCCTTGTCACTGTAGGCAGGGATTTATTAACACCCAGAGGGCAGCCAGTGATGACTGACTGACAAGCAAGGATAGAATGAGGTAGATTCAAAACAACTCAACCAAGAGTTATAAAACAGCTGCCACTAAGTTCTGCAAGGCAATTCGCCTTTGGAAGGCTAAAGATAAAAGAAAAAATTCAGTTCAAGATGCCACCATGGAAGTGAGCTCAGAGGTTTTGATTTCAGCTCAAAGTTTATCTTCTGCTTGAGGGTTCTGGTAAGACCACCACCTGCCCCAACCCCAACATCCCAACTTGAAATGGGTCCTTTGGAGTGAGGTACATACTTTCAGATCACATTATATGGCCAACATGTCCTGGAAACTATCTCTGGGTGTGGAACTTTGTAGGGGGATTTGTTGATCAGAATTCTCTGATTCTCATTCTGTACCCTACCCCATACCTTTTTTTTCTATCTCTCTCATATTCTCTCTGAATTCTTCTAAGAACCTCTGGTCTTAGAGAACTCATTGGCCATGGGGCCTCCAGCTGAGGGATGGAGAGTCTTCCGGTTTCCCAAAGCCCCCATGGGAGAACACACACTCTGAGCCCGGGGCAATGGGGCAGTCTTAATAATCAGGACTTCACTACACCAAGGGCCGCTTCCCGTCCACCCAGGCAAACTGTGCCTTCTGAAATGACTGAACAATTCCCCACGTGACAAGAATCCATTTTCCACCCAGCACCAACCATAGGACAAAGAGTGGGCTGGATGCTGGGGCAGAACCTGGGGTGACTGTGACCTACACTCGAGTTGCTGATAAGTAGGCAAGCAGGGCAGAGATGAGAAATGGGGGCCGGAAAACAGGGTATGAGATTGCTGGAGCAGTCAGAGGAGAGAAACTGAAGCAGAGATGAGCTGGCCAGTGGAGACAGGAAATGCTCAGGAAAGAGAAAAACTCCAGTTCAAGGAGATTTCCATAAGAGGGATGTAAACAGGGCAGGCTGCTCAGGAAGTAAGGGGCTGCCTGATGGAAAATGCAGCTTGGACTTTTCCTGGCTGGGAAAACACACAGAATGGGCCTAGATTCCTCTGTGAGCAGAGATGTGAGCAAGCTCAGGCAGGCTAGAGTCAGAGTCAGAGTGAACCCAGGACTGCGACGGGAAGAGAACCCCATCGCATGGATCAGCATTAGCCTCAAAAAGCTTAGCAGTGGGCTGAGCACTCAGTGTGAGATCTAGTGTGTTGGACTGAGTCTACCAGGAACTACCCCAGCAGCCTCGCTGTTGAGCTCTTGCCCACCACCCCCCGTCTCCACCCCACAGTCAGGGCAGCCCTCCCCACTGCCTGCCGTCAGGTCTCCTCCCTTCTTGCACGCCCCAGCTGGCCCACCATTGCCCCATCTGCCTGCCTCTCCGGGCAGCTCAGCCCAGCAGGCCTTGTACACTCTGGCCCTGTCCACGACTCCAGCCCCATCCGGGCTTCTTCCCCTCACTCCCTAGGTTTCTCCCACACACCAAGCTCTATTCTTCCTTGATGACTCTGCCCCTTGCCTTGAAAGCTTTTTCCCCCTCATGATTTGACTAGCCAGAAACGCTTTTCCTTCAGATCTCAGTTTAACAGTCTCAAAACCTCCCCTGACCACCCAAGCTTGAGAAGGACCTCCCCACCCCAAGGGGAAAGGACCGTGCTCCTCTCATCATCTTCCTACCTTGTAGGCACTTCTTACAACGAGTGCTGACCCACATTTAACATCAGACTCCAGACCTAGCTGAGCACTGTGGGAAAGGGACCAGCCAGCTCTCAACACAGCCTCAGTGCCAGCCCTGAGCATCCAGGCATCATTAAACTATCACTGAATAAACTGAATAATACATCACTTACTTGCCTGTAGAGGGCCGGTCTCCAAACTGCTCCCCACATATTCCCTCGAATCATATTAAACCCACTCCATACTGAAGACAAGCAATAACACTGAAGTTAACATTCACTCAGGGCTTTTCATGTGACTCAGACTTTCCTGGGTTACCTCCCTGAATCCTCACCACAACTTAAGGAGATGAGATTTCTCCTTAGCATTTCACAGATGAGAAAATCAAGGCTTAAAACAAATGCAAGTGCTTGATCAAGAGCACATGGCTAGTGTGTAGTAGGGTTTGGATTCAAACTCAGGCAGACTGGTCTTTGGCCCATGTGCTTAGCTACCACCAGGATGGCATCTCCAGGATGCAAAAGGGAAGGTCTTCCCAAGGGTGTATGTTTGGAGAATCAACTTCTGACTATTAGAAGGAGGAAGTCAATAAGCCATAATATGTTTTCTTAGCATTCTGGGAAACGAGATTGCTTGCTGATAAGTGGAGCTCTTCAAAACTAATGCCACCTTCTGAGTCTGGGCCCCTGCATTTCCAGAAGCCCCCCAAGGCTTCAGTCCTCTCAAGACCAGGTCAGATCGAAGTCAGAGGAAGTGCAATGTGAATGTTATGTCCCCCTAGGAAGAGGTACCTCCTCCTTCGCAGGGAGAATGGGCTGTGGAGGGTGCTATGCAATTTTCAAATCATCTGTGTCCTCAGGGGCCCTTTTCAAGGGAACACGTTGGCTCTGACAACCTCCTGTCGATTAGCTGTGTCCAGGCCAAACATAATAACTTGATAAAGAAAGTTTTAATTCAGGGCAAACAGGCTTTCTCCACAGAGCCCATAATATGCAATGAGGTTATTTAATCTAAAAAGAAATCCAATGACCTGGAAAATATTTGGTGTGCATTAAAGAGATCATTTCCTTCACCCATATCTCAGTAAGCTCCTACTTAACTTGTGGACAGCCTTATTCACCTGGCTTGAAGTTGCTAGTTATTTATGGAATTTCTCTCCTGTCCCCCTTCCTGGGAATGACACAGTGAGCCATGTGCCCAGCAATGGAGATGGTGACCCCAACACTGGGCGTCACTCCCTTAAGGAGGCACTTTACAAATGCAGATGCCCAGGTTCCACTCCTGGGGATTATGGTTCAGCAGACCTAAGCCGGGCCCAGGAAAGGAACCTGTATCTTTCCATGCAGGCAGGCCTGTGGAGCAGCGTTCAGACACAGTCAAGCAGTGGTGCAGATGCTGTTGCCAAGTAGCGTTTTGCAGGGATCCAGGCTGTCACTCCTTCCTGTGAGCTCCTTGATTATGAAACATTCAGCCTCAATTTCCTAATCTAGAGAAGGAATACACAATATACGGCCTTCTTGCCCCTTGGGTGGCTCGTGGGGATCAAGGGAGATGATATGAGTAAAATAAGAAAATAACTAACATTCACTACCTATTAGCCACACCCCAGGCACCAGAGGAAGCACTCTGCCTGCATAACCTAAAAAAAATCGTATGAAGGAGTCACCTTCAACTCAGTTACCTGTGTTTTAAAGGTGCCTAACTGGAAGGCTGCAGTCCATGGGGTCGCGAAGAGTCGGACACGACTGAGCAACTTCACTTTCACTTTTCACTTCCATGCATTGGAGAAGGCAATGGCAACCCACTCCAGTGTTCTTGCCTGGAGAATCCCAGGGACGGGGCAGCCTGGTGGGCTGCCGTCTATGGGGTAGCACAGAGTCAACTGAAGCGATTTAGCAGCAGCAGCAAACTGAGGCACAAAGAGCTTAGGTAACTGGCCCCAAATCACTGAGCTAGGATATGAGCTCGGGCTTCTCTCCAATTCCACCAGTGAAACCTGGAATGTGCTGGGCACGTTTGAGACAGTGGTTCCAGATTCTGCTTCCCTGCCCCCTCCCCACTAATGGCATCAGGATGGGAGATCTACGCCAGAGGGACCTGACAGGAGAAGCCTTGAACTTAAACGCAGTCGGCCGGTGCCCTTCTGCAGGAGGACCAGCAACGATGGCCCTCATATGACCCACTCCTCCCTGCCAGCTGTCAGGGATGTCACTGTGTCATCCCCAGGCAGGGGGACAGGAGAGAAATTCCGGGAAGCATGCACCAGTTTCTGCTGACAGGAAAGAAGGAAAAGATGACCGATTCAGAGGAGCCCAGCTCCAGAGTCCTGCCCTTCCTGAGCCGCAACACCTCCACAGGCACTTCACCATCACGCTGGCTGCCTTTGAAGAGGTTAATACCTCACAACCCTACAAACTCCCCCCTGGAAGCTCCCTACATACAACTGTAGATCCTAAATATGAAGCGCCCTGTCCTGGGGGCGGGAGAGCAGGGGTGGGAGTGGGGAGCAGAGCATCCTGAAGCTTGTGAGAAGGCTGAGAAGACTGACTGCAAAGGGGTTTCAGCCCCATGCTAAGGGTGTGCCTACCTCAGTTATCAGTCAGGCCAAGATGAAAAGTCACTTTTAACTGAACACTCTCTAGTACCAGGAACTTGCTCACAGATGATAAGATTCAAGTTTCACCACCACCATGCCAAGCTGGGCTTTAGTATCCATTTTACAAATGCAGAACCTGAAGGTCAGGGAAGGGGAAGGAAAAGAGGGGGTTGGGAGCACTATTCAACCCTGTCCTCGCCCAGCAATCTGGGCCAGCATGGGAAGACGTGCTTGTCTGGTCAACAAACGGCTTCCAGGAAGGAGAAATTGCTGTGAACAATCCTCAAACCCCGAAGGCAAAGCACTAGATGCTGTGAGGACAGACAGATTTTCTCTCCAACAAGGGCTTCGTGAGACTATAGAGGCTATCCTATTTCCTATCGTCATTGTCCCAATAAACCTATTCAGAGGACGCCCAGGCACCGGCACAGGCAGTGACTGTCTGAGGCTGAGCTCAATCCTTCATGCTCCAGGAGCCTGGTGTTCTGACCCCACCATGCTTGAGGCGCTGCTCTGGGGCTTACTGGACATGTTTCATCTGGTGTTCATGGCAACGGAAGAGGTGGTGCATCCCATCAGGACAGTCATTTTAGAAGAAATTGCTCAGGGAAATTATATCAGCTCCCTGAGTCTCCCAGCAAGTCTCAGGTAGGGTTGGCCCACAAGCCTGAGCTCTCCGTGTGACACCAGGGGGTCTTTCAATGGCAGATGAGGCTCCAAGCCAATCAGTCATTGTGGGTGTGGCTCCCCACCCCCATGGGAGAGGGAGTTCCCTGGTCACAGGACAAGTTCCACCCCACCAGTGGCTGTCTGTGGCATCAGCTGAGGAAACGGCCTCCCCGTAGGACAACTGCCAGGTGGATCAGACAAAAGCAAAACACAGAAACAAAAAAGCCCTGGGTCCCTACACTGCAGAAAGGGCCAGAGAAGACGAATGGCTTCTAAGGCTACAAGCGAACCCCTGGCTGCGTGGACCAGAGAGGGGTTACATCTGCTTCCTCAGGCTGGGAGAGGAGAGAGAGCTGGCAAGTTAGGTAGATGGTGGCTGAGCCTTCCTTTTAGTCTGGACTTTAAGGCCTGGTTGGAATACATAGTCCTGAACTTTGGTATAATGTTGCATGCGTGTGTGTGTGCTAAGTCGCTCCAGTCACGCGTTACCTTAAAACTATCAAAACACAAGATCTTCCCTCAATTCCTAACCACACCAAATGCTGACTATTTCGCCTGATATCACATTCTGCAGAAGAAGGCATCAGACCTGGCTTCTGGCTTGGCCTTTCACCTTCTTAAACGAACCCACAGCATCAGGGCCACCAGGACGCCACGTGAGGTCTATTTAGGGTCAAAATCTGTTTCATGACATGAAAAGTCCACCCACCGGCACAGACCACTTTCCAAGATGGAGGAAAGAAACCCAAATGCAATCTGACAGCAGGCAGGAGCCTGTGTCAAAGGGGAGCCCCTTCTGCAGGCCGACCGGGAGAGCCACGCCTAACAGACGGAGCCACTTCACGATCTCCCCCAGCACAGGAGTCACGTTAGGGAAGCAAGGACAAGCGCTGGCATAAATTACTCTGCGTGTTCATAAGGGCTCGCCGCTCAACACTCCCAGGAGGCTTACGAATTGTTTTCTCCAGCCTGGCAGACCCAAAACATGCAAATTAATAGTCATGATTTATCGTGGGGTGTTTTTCACCCGTGTTCTTGGACCAGGCTTCTTTAAGTATTTCGGTTCATCTATCTAGCACGTGCCCAGTCGAGTTCCTGCTACTGTTCTACAAAACGCATCATAAATCCACCATTTAAGAGAGGTTTATTTAAGCCAGCCTGGTGTCCAGGGTCTGAGCTCATTATCATGAATACAATTAATTCCTGGCAGGGCATTAGAGGGTGGAAGCCAATTCACTGCTTCCGTGAGCCACTGAACAGTCGTGCAGAGTCTCTGCAGGGGTGGGGAGGGGACTGTCGAAGTACTGTTCCTCTACTCCAGAGCCGCTTGCTAGCCGCGAATCAGCCTCTGCTTTTAGGCCGCCACACCTCTGGCTCAAGCTGTGTCTTCCCCTTGGCATGCCCTCTCTACCCCACACCTTTGTCTTCCAAAATTCTCAACAGCCTTCAAGGCCCAGTTCAAGGACTTACTCCACTAAAGCTTTTCCTGATCATCTGAGGCAAGGCCATCCCTGTCGCCGCTCCAGCCTAAGCAGGGGTAGATGAAGAGGCTAAATGAGAGATGGCAGACCCTGGGCCCAGTCTCTTCTCTTTCCAGGACCCAAGTCTCAATTGATAAGACAACCTCAAATTTTCTCTCAGGTGAAAGTTATCTTCTATGAGTCATGAGTTCCTCACGTCCTTCCTAGCATCCAGCACAACGTGTCCTGCAAATAGCAGATGCCATGAGATGATGGAAGGGAGGAAAGGAATGGAAAAAGAAAGAAAAGAAGAAGGGAAGATGAATCTCACAGCGAATTAAAGGTCCTTGTGTAAGTCATCAAATATCCTAGAGAAAATAAGTTATCAGCATGATGGAAATGTAATATCAGTCTCAAATATTGAACACAATACCAGTTTACTGAGAATAACACTGGGAGGATTGACCTGACCTCCATTTCACAGAAGGGGACACTATGGTTCAGAGTACATGCAGCCACTAACCCAGTATCACCCGGGGAGATAGTCAGGACTTCAGGCTTTTCCGTTGAACCATCTGGCTATCTGTTTTCTCTTTCTTTCTAGAAGGCCAGGATACCTGGCATGTATGAGAGCCTGGGTAGATAAGAGCGCATGCTGCCCTTCTCTAAGAGCACACTCCTCCTGCCGTGACTGCATGTAGCCTGGGGCCAGGGCAGTGATTCCGGGGTCTTTAGCCAGGTTGCTGCTCACCAGGCTGTGGGTTCCAGGTGGAGCCTCACTCTGGTTTCATGGCTTGGGTTTGGAATAACTAAGAGAAAAATCTAAATGACGGCACATCATATGATTCCAGTGATTTTTCCCAAAGACATGAACTACAAGATGTTGCTGCTTTAACCAGATGCAGTTAGAGGACAGGCCAGTGTGGACAGGAGGAGGCATTAACATTCAGTGGCATGTTCAGCTGCTCTCTGCAGGCACCTGCTCGGCCACACCAAGCATCCACATTGTAAAACTCATTTAAGTTTCACAATGACCATATCAGGAGAGATTATTATCCCATTTCATAGATCAAGAATTTGAGACTCTGAGTGGTTAAATATTTCATGTAAGGTCACAAAGCTGGAAGAAGTTCGAGATAGAATTCAATCCTGGGCCCACTCAACTATGAAGTTCAAGCTAGGGTCTAAGCCTGTTCCCTTAGCTGGGTTAGCACATGGAACTAATGAGGTCAGGGCTCTGGGTGTGGGGCTCACGTTATCTGAGAATGAAAATGTGCTTTGACCTAGATGATCATTTTTTGTTTAATTGTACTTGGTTTTGCACAGAGCAAATCTCTTTCCTTTGGCTGTGGCCTGCGCCCCAGTTATCACGCTCTGAATGAACTCCCTTAGTCCAGAGATGGAACAAGGTGAGGGAGCTGACTGAGAGCAGACATCACCACCCTTCCATAGAAAGCCCTTAGCCCTGGCCCACCACTGCTGGGTCTTAGGGGGCCTGCCTTCTGTAGACAGAGACCCAAACTCAAGCTTCAGCAATGGTCAGATCACCTTTTCTGCCTTTTGGACTGTCAGACTGTCACCATGATGCAAGATTACTTAGCACTGACTGGCTGTGTGGTCTGAATTCAGTCTCCTCATCTGTAAAATGGGGAGGATCACAGATCCTCATTAACAGGTTAGTGGTGGGGAGGGGATGAAATAATGTATATGCTGTGCTCAGCAAGTGCCTGACCATCCCAGGGCTCAGAAATATTAGCTATTGCTCTGATTATTATCATAGTCTTTCAAGTTCATACCCACCAGGCCCTCCTAGACTCAGAAGATAGCTGGAGAGGGCCACTGTAGAGCCACTGAACCATGCATTGCTACAGGCCACAGAATGGAGCCAGGCCCCAGCTAGGGCAGCCCTACCTATCTAGCCCGGCTCTGAGCAAGCGTCCCCTGAAGATTTCCATCTGAAAAACGGCTGGCTTATTGGGAGCAGAGCGACCACTGAATGACGGAAGAAGACTTCCGCCCTCTGTGCTTTCCTGACTCCATGCCTTCTGGCTTCTGTTTCACTAGAGACAGTGTCATTGGTTAGGGGTCTATCGTCTCCTCTCTAAACCAAGGAGTCTCAGTGAAGCTCACGGAATCCTGAATTCCAAACACAGAAGCCAGTAATGCTACATGATTCAGGGCTAAAAGATGGAACCCTTTTCTCTTAGTAGAAAGGGGAGGTGGCAGGCAAGCTTTTGACCGACCTCTTGTTAAGGAACAGTCTTGCTTTGGAAGGCACTTACATAAAAGCAAAAGATGGGGCCCGGTGGTATGGGTATGGCCAAGTCTTCCAAGAAGTGAGAGGCTACCCTGTATAATGGAGGGAACGACTGCAGCAATGTAGGAGAAGGAGAAAAAGGGCTTGACCTCAAGACATGACCTTCACCATGACCTTCTAGTCTTCCCGGAAGTGAAGATTCTATGAATGCCTCACAAAATGCTGCTTGCGGGAATGGTTTTCTGGCCGGTGCTGACTTGAGGCAAAGCAGAGACCACAGGGACACAGACCACAGCCTGACATGGGGGACACTGAGATGTGCCCTGGAATGTGCTGAAGTCCTGGGAAGGCTGACGATACCCCCGGGCCATGGAATCAAGGACCAGGAGGAGGTGAGCCAAGGAAACTGGTGAGTTTGTACAAGGATCCAGGGTAGACTATTCTGCAGGTCACTGGCTTTGGAAAGGAAACTGAAAAGAGTAACAGTGAGCAACATCAAACTCAGAAGCCAAATACTCTCCTTGCCTTCTCTTTGTAATTGCTCCCCAAACTCCCTATTCCAGGTACAGAACACATGGCCCAATGTTCAGCTTTTCCTGTAGGTAGAAAGAACTTTAATTAAGAAGTAAATTGCAGTTTGAGTGTACCTGGTAATGTGTGTGATGGCCTTGAGCCAATTAAGAAGTTTCCCTTTTATCCTTTACTTTGCTGGAATGGATTGATTGATTGTTTGGCTTTTGAATAAATGAGAAAAGACAACAAGGCATCTCAGGAAGGGACCCCAACTCCCAGACTCAGAAGGAAACTGGGGTCATGTGTAGCAGGCAGGCCTGGGCCTCCATGTGCAGGACAAAAGGGTGCTGCAGTCTCCTTGCTTCCACTGGCTCCCTTGGAGATGCCCACTGTGCCAGCAGAGGCAGTGATGGAGGAAGAAAGGAAAGCACAATCCCAGTCCATCTTTCCCCACCAGCTACCCTCCCCAGATCAGCCTAGGTTGCTACGTGCCTTCTTAAAAATGGAAAGGGCTACAACAATAGCAAAGAACTTGAGGCCAGAACCAGCTGGCTCCCTAGAGATCCAGACGGGACGGAGTGGCCTCTCTTGGCCTCAGAAAGGAAAGAGATGAGGGCAGCACCATTGGACAGCTGGGAAAAGGACAAGTCACTTCTGGAGCTGTACCCAGCTCGAGTTTCCTAGCCAGCAGCACCCCAGCAGACATGCAGGGCTGGCCAGGAACTGGCTATGGACAGATAGCATCCCACTGGGGAAAGCGTGAGTCTGGGAATTTGTTGGGCCAAGTGATGGTGATGACAGAGAATCATCCTATCACTCTGCCATGGCATGGCCCACCCTAGTCAGCCCCCAGCTGGCTCCCGTGAGTGCCAAGGTGAGGCCCCGCTGCCACCAACTCTTCAGGCTTGACCAGGGCTTGGAGGTGACAGACAGCAGTCTACCTGCCCAGGCTCTATGGCTTGCTCCAAACAGTGATTTCCAAACTTGTTTTAATCCTCTGTGTCCAAATAAACCCCTATGTGAACCCTAATATATAATACAGATAGAGCAGAGCCGCTCTGGAAGTGGAGGGAGAGATGGGGTCTCTACCCCTACAATTACCCATCTGTCACAAGCCCCTGGATCACTGCCAAGGTACCCATGGGCTTAAGCAGAAACCAGGAAGATTAGATGAGAGCCTTGGAACTGACACCCGGAGCTCCAGTGTGGGAAGGAGCAGTGAAAGAGGTGTGGTTAAGATTAACTGATAATCTGTCCCTTTCTAAATAAACTATTAAACCCATTCCTGTATGCTCTGAAGTCATGCTAACAAACTTTATAAATCAGTACACTAAGCCCTGAAATGCTCAAGAGCTAATTTCCACATTTTAGAGGCTGGTCTCAGTTAGGAAAGAGTCCTAGGGTCTGGAGGCTGTTAGGACACAGATTTAACATGCTGGGTCAATACCCAACCCACGGCTGAGCTGTGACTCAGTCACTGCACTTGTACATGGTTTCATAGGACCTAAGAACTCAACAAAAGATGCTCCCCAAACCTCACAGTGGTGGGCCTCCTATGGCAATGAGAGGAGGGCCAGAAGGGAGGGAGTTGGGAGATGGAAAGATCTGCATCAGCCAACTTTGGACAAGAAAGCAAAAGGGAGACAAAGTGGATTAGTGAGATGAGGAGACAGAGGACGGATGGATGGATGGATGGGTGGATGATAGATAGATAGATAGATAGATGGATAGACAGATAGCTCTATGAAGCAGAGACCTATATTCAACAATCAGATAAACTCTGGCTTCACCATTAAGTCAACCTGTATTTAGACACAGGTTTTCTGAAAGCACCTTGGTAGGTCCAGGCAAACCTTACCTGTCATTGATCTTAAAGGCCGATGATAAAGAAAAGGAAGAACTGTTCCTTTTCTGCCTTGAGACCTAACTCTGGGTTCTCCTTCCCAAAGGTTTTGCAAAACAATCCCCAGATGTTAGCCCCTAAATATCCCTGGCTGTCTCTTGCCTCTGGGCCTTTGGCCAGACTGCTCCTCAGTCCCTCCCTTCACCATCTTGCTACTGAAGTCTTGACACAGTGTTCCAGTTCAAATGACGACAGCTCTATGCCCAGACAGTCCAGCCACTGGAGGTTACAGATTAACAAGGCTTCCACACAGGAGTAATATTCTTAATATTTATTAACTAGAAGAGGATGGGCACTGCCCAAGCAGAACACCCAACTAATCAAAATAGATACTTATCAAGACAAGCAAGATGGCCACCCAAGCATGTCCAGTGACCATCCAGCCTGCCTCCACCTATCATCACCCCACATCAGGGCTGTGTCTCCCCAGGTCTAATGAGGACCTAACTCACTCCTGGCTCAGTAGGGCTGAAGGCAGAGGGTAGGAAACTCTATACCTGCTGACAAGCATCTCTAAACTGCAGGATCTTATTTCCACCCTATCCGGGCCAGGTCAACTGCAGTGCAGCTTCAGTGACCTTTGAAGTGAAGTGAAAGTCACTCAGTAGTGCCCGACTCTTTGCGACCCCACGGACTATACAGTCCATGGAATTCTCCAGGCCAGAATGCTTAAGTGGGTAGCTTTTCCTTTCTCCATGGGGTCTTCCCAACCCAGGGATCAAACCCAAGTCTCCTGCATTGCAGGCGGATCCTTTACCAGCTGAGCCACAGGGAAGCCCAAAAATGCTGGAGTGGGTAGCCTATCCCTTCTCCGGCAGATCTTCCTGACCCAAGAATTGATCTGGGATCTCCTGCTTTGCAGTTGGACTCTTTACCCACTGAGCTACCAGGGAAGCCCAGTGGCCTTTACCCTTCTCCAACACAAAGACATCCTAGTAAGAGAACAAAAAAGAGTATGCCCTCCACAGTGCCACCCTGAAGCCTGCTTTGTAGCTCCCTATAGCCCTTGGAGACAGGGAGACAGTGTGTTTGCTGACAAGAAAATTGTATGCGTTGTGAGTTTTGTCTACCTGCTAGTATCCCAAGAGAAGCAAGCTTGCTGAGCCCCAGCTGTGATGGCCAGAAAAGCCTCATCTTTCCTAAGTTGTTCAAAGACACAGGAGTGTCTTGAGAGCTGGGGCAGAAATGGGGGTGGGAGACAGGTGGCTCAGCCCACACTGGTGCTGAGTGGACTTGGCACGGGGCAGAGGGAGGCCGGGGCAAGAGGCAGGCCCCAGGTGGTCCTAGTTTCCTGGCTGTTTCCTGGATTCAGAAAATCGCTGAATCCACTGGCTCCAACTGATGTGGCAAATTCACTTCTCTTCCAGCTACAAACGGGCTCTAAACAGAGCCAGGTGCTGGTCGTCTACAAGTTCTGCCTTCCGGGGATGCCTGCCAGGATTTTCCACTTTTCTCACCCATCTGTAATAACTGCTGACCTCCCTGCTCCTTTGGATCTGACCATGAATCCAAGCAGAGCCATGAGCAGCTGAGACCCTGGCGGACCTCCTGCCTACCCAGCTGGCCCCTCCCTGTACACAGTCCTAATCCCACCACAAGCCCAATTCATCCACTGCAGCACCGAGAGCAAGGGTGCAGAAGGGTATAGCTCCTTGTTATCTCAACAGGGGCTGCTCCTGGGTGCTTGGTAATGCCAGTGGGCTCTGGCTCCCCACCCCAGCTAGACTTGCAGGTGTAGGCAGAGGTCTCCATATAGGGGTGTATAAGAACTGCATCTGTCTGTTTCATGCTCAGCAGGACAGAAACATCCAGGCTGGTCAGAGACTTGTGCTTGTTCCCAAATGGGCTGCCACCCTCCATATGCTGGGAGCCTCTCTGCTTGTGGACTGATTGTTCTATGGGTGAGCAGCCACTCATTCAGAAAGCATTCACAGAAAGCTGACCAAGTGTCAGGCCCCCGGGTATGTGAGATGCTGAGAACAGGACCAAGTCCCTGAGGACAGTCACAGTCTCCAGGAGAAGACAGACAACAAGTGAACAGATATATCAAGTCATCTCAAGTAGATACATAAAGGAAAGCAAAGGAGAAGCAATGAGAAAGAGGAGCAAGCCTCTATGAGGAGGTGAGATCTGGGCAAAGGGCTCAATGAAGTGATGAGGGTCCATGCAAGGAGCTGGGCATTCTGGGTAGAGGCCCCAAGGCAGGAACAAAGATGGATGTTTGAGAAGCAGCACAAGGCTGACAGGACCAGGGTAGAATAAGAGGCTTGGGAGAGTGGTGGAAGGGGAGTTCAGGAAGGCAGGCAGGGCCAGATGACCTTTCCCAATTATTCACTGCCTCCCTGTAAGAGGGCTATACATGCCCATTCATCAGCCTGTGACTGACCATGCTATCCAGTGGGGGAACTGCACACCCAGCCCCATAGTGCGTGGCTATCTCACTTGCTTGGGCCAATGGAACATGAGTGGAAGTGACGTATGCCACTTGGAGGAGAAGCCTTAAGAGCTATTATTTTTTTCAACCACTGCTACTCCTCAGGCTGGGTCCTCCTTGAAGCAGGGATGACATTCAATGTGAATGAGAAATATACTGTAGGGGTTGAAAGCATTTGATGTTACTGCCACGAAACCTAGCAGAAACTCACTAACAGCTTCACGGGTGCCATTAAAGGAGGTAGAATTTATTCTTCATCTAATGAATAGCCATTATAGGGCTTTGAGAAAAGAACCATGAACTGAATGATTGCACTTTTGAAAGACCACCCTGGCTGCTGAATGGAGAACAGAATTCCCTCTCAGCCATTCTCCTGTCAGCTATTCCCCTCAACCCAATCACCCAGCACATCTACTGACACACATTCCATGAAGATGTGGCCATCAGGAGCCTCTGGGAGTTAAGGGTCCAAGATACCCCTGAGCCATCTTATCCCTCATGTTATTTTATACTCCGAACTGAAGGGCACTGGCTTCTCTTTAAATTCTGCCAACACACACTTCGGAAAAAAATGTTCAGGTGATGTACTGAGGAAGCCATGAGGGCCAGCAAAGAGATGGTGTCTTCCACTCAAACTGAGAAGTTGCATTCCATTTTTTACTATACTAGGGGATTGGCCTCATTCAGTCACTCATCAGGGAAGATAAAGCCAATTCTGCCCCTGTTCCTCCGTTCTTTGCAGGACCATCTCTTAGGTTCTCTCTCCTGGCACATGGTCCTTCTGCATGAGTATTCTGCATGTTCGTCTCATATCTCCTACATATCTCCTAATAGATAATGACCTACTGGATGACCCTGTATCCTCCAGAGCATCTCATACAGTGCTCAATTAGCATATTTTAAGTGAATGAATAAAAGCATATTATCAAAATCCATAGATGAAAATAAAATCCAGAAGACAGAAAGGCTGCTAGCTCTGTTTCTGGCTGGAAAGTACATGAAAGCTGGATTTAATCAATAAATGAAAAAGGTTGTGGTTACTAAATTTCTTTCTACTTGGCACCAGCAAAGGACACATTTACATCCCATTCCCTAAAGGTAGAACATCAAAGACCAGAGGTCTTATGAGATGTCATTCATTCAAATGCAGATCTTCAGAAGGGCATATATCAGGCCAGTTCTAATGCCCTGACCACATATGTGACCAGAGAAAATGCTGAAATCTTCTGTTCTACTCTTACTAAAGGCAAAAACTGAACGGGCAATGTGTACTCTCTCACCCAGTGATTGAATCTTCACAATGTCCCGGGCATTAACTGGACCAGGAGGGAAAAATGAAGTTGTCTGAGGAACAGCCCCATCTGTAAGAAGCACATGATCTCAAAACCCACACAAGACCCCGGGAAGTAAATTCTGGTCTTGAGCAAGTCAACAGCTCTCCACAAAATGAAAACACAAGGTTACACTCAATGACACAGAGGTAAAAGAAGTTCTTACAAGGGCATAAGAATTTAGGGGAAAATGGCATCATGAGCTGGCAGGCTAGAGACAATGTGAGCTTTGAAGAGTGCAGCCAGGCCGAGAGGAAGAGAAAAGACGACACACAGAGAAGCAAGAAAGGGCAGCAGAAGAAGTGGCCCCTGGATTCCAGGGACTTGGTTACAAAAGGCAGGACAAGTGGCCAGAGGCAATAAAATTAAAGCAAACTGTCCTGCCAACACTTGCGGACAGGAAGCGCAAGGATAGACAGCGTGCTACACCAGGAGAAGCTAGGAAGTGACGTCCAGGAAATGAAGAAACACACATAAACACACATGAGCTTGCATTTCAGTCTTAAAAATGGAAACCAACGTAAACAGGAACCTGACAGACATCAGATTATCAACGGATGAAAAGCCGATGGGAAATACTATGAGACCAATTCCTGTTCTCTAGGGCATTTCAACTGGTCACAATCTCACCCGTGAGTGGGGGCGCGTAGAGCTCAGAAGAGCCCTTTTGAACATGTAAAGAAAGAAAAGAAAGCCTTCAGTAAAACACCAAGAGAGCCATTTCTCTTTGGCCTTCTTGGGGAGCATGAAGTGCAAATAAGCAAAACCAGTGAGGCACAGTGTAATTATTCCTATTATCCAGAAATATTTATGAGCACAGATGCGCACATTAAGCACTTCTGCTGCAGACTGAAGAGCGAAGGTTGCCTCCAGAAGAAGTTTCTGTATGATTGAACTGCGAGCTGAACTAGCCAGTTTTTCTTTTGCATGGAACACTATTTTTACTTGAAAGAACAACAAACAGATAATAATTATTCAAAAGCTGGGCATCTGTTATGGTGGAGCTCTGATTGTGGCGAGGCTGATAAAATGAAAGTAAGCTAGTCAAGTCACAGAAAATAACTGATGGTAATTTTCCCAGTGATAAACTTTAAGCTCTTAAGCCAAAGACAATAATAAAATTAGAATTTTTGAAAACCTGCATCCACTACCATGAGCTTGACAGTTTTCTAATTCTGTACGTAAAAGCTTTTAATATCAATGGCAATAGTAGTAAAAGTAATTTTTGTTACTGTATAGTAAAACTAGTTCAACATTTAAAATATCTGAATAACTCAGTGAACCTATTTTTTTTTTCCAAATGAATAATGCAAAGTTTTACCAGATCATGCTTGGGTAAAAGAAACAAGCATAAAAGTTCAAGACAGATCACTAGATTTTAATGTAATGGAGTACCAAAATTTTTTTAATGTAATTTCAGATTCCACATTGCAACTAGCCCCTAAAAACCTGCCATTTGTCCAGTTTAGGGATAGTATAAAAAACCAATATCTATAATTATCTGAAAATGCTATTAATATACAAGAATGTTTTTCATATTCTTCAACCAAAACAATATATTGCAACAGACAATGCAGAAGCAGTTTGATAATCCAGTTTTTTTTTTTATCAAACCAGATATTAAAGAGACTTGTG
The DNA here is from genome assembly GCF_016772045.2 of Ovis aries. Lineage (NCBI taxonomy): Eukaryota > Metazoa > Chordata > Mammalia > Artiodactyla > Bovidae > Ovis > Ovis aries. Next base: position 40,855,714 of record NC_056068.1, on the reverse strand, counting down.
AAAATATAAAACAAGCCCATGCTTCCCAAGGAAGTATCTTTTGTTTTGGAAACTCCAGTTATTTTTTATTTTTTAAAAAATGTTATCTATGTGGACATTTAATTGAGTTTACTATTGTTATTGGTAACTAAACTGATAAACAATTATTTTGAAATTTTCTCAGTTTAAATTTCTTAACGTGGCAAATACTGATAGGTGAAACCTACATGAACAAAAGCTCTTTGAGGTCCTTAATGATTTTTAAGAGCATAAAGGAATCCTATGATTTAAGCACTTGAAAACATAGATTTAAATTATTGTGAGATGATAGGAAATTCTACTTGTTCAGAGCCCAGCATCCATAAGACCCAGGCCCAGCGTCCTCCAAATCCCAACGATGAGATCATCCTTATTGACAAGCAGATGCCACAAGGGACATTGTCGCTGGGGCTGTAAACAATCAGGGCGAGGCTGATAAAATAATTTGTTTCAGGGTCTATATTTAGCTGGTACACATTGGCCCCACAATAACAGTAATTAAAATACTGAAATAACTTTTTACCATTTGGTTAAAAGCTACTGTCTCCCACCACCTAACAGAAATTTCCCACCCCCCACTATCTGCTGCTGCTGCTGCTAAGTCGCTTCAGTCGTCTCCGACTCTGTGCGACCCTATAGACGGCAGCCCACCAGGCTCCCCTGTCCCTGGGATTCTCCAGGCAAGAACACTGGAGTGGGCTGCCATTTCCTTCTGGACAATGCTACATCAGTTATTCACACTTCAACCTTCCTCAGCTTCTCCCTCAAGGGAGAGAAAACACGTGAGGCAGACTGATTTCAACGGGACAACATTCCAGAGGTCTGAACACTGACTGGAAACACTGTGATGCCCAAGTCACTAGGTCCTGGAGACAGACTGTCAGCAAAGCAGGCCTGCCGCTGAAGAGCGAGTTACACACCAAACCAACGAGAGCTGCCAGAGGTGGCTGGGGGACCGCCAGCTTGCCTACAAGGCAGGGATGAGCAGTGACCATATCTAAGCCCAGATCCAGGAGGGAGCTCCTGGTAGCTCAGCCCAGTCTTTGAAGAGGAGCTCCAGACTCAGCTTTACAGAACCACACAGAGCCAAGCAGGGGAAACATCCTAAAGTGGGGAAAGCTGAAACTGATGCTTAAAATCTAATGTCCTCATGTATTCTGCTTCAGAAGTTATATCCCTGTGGATTAATACCAGTAATCAACATCAAAGTCAACCTATAACAAGGAAAATTATGGGGAAAATTTTTTCCCTTTGACTTTCCCTGGTAGGTACTCAAAATGAAAATGGTCACGGCTGGGAAGGCAAGGTGGAGCCTCACCGCCACTCGGACCCCCAACACTCCCAGTCAGACTTAAGCAAGAACACCTCTTCATGACCCTAAAAGTTCATATTAAATCAAAATGCAGAAATCCAAGGGGAAAGAGAGAGAGAAGGAGAAATAAAGCCTTTCCTTTAATTCACTGGGTGATGTATCTTCCCACTATTTAATCGCAATACGGATGTTTCACAAATCTCCATCTTCTTTTCTAACTTCCACACCTTTATACATGCAGGTCTTTCTGCCTTGAGGCTCCTAACCCTTTCTCCAAAATTTGAAGTTGAAATCCAACCCTGATCTCTCAGTGATCAGTTCAAATACCTCTTTCTCCATGAAAACTTCCCCAAGCACAGGCACGTACCTCCTCAGCTGCAAGTCCACCCTCTGTTGACTTTCCACCACACATGCTTTTCAGTTCTTTCTTATGACACTTATCACATTCTGCCTTGGGATGGGTTACCTTTGTCCATGTCTTCATCCCCATACTGGATTATGACCTTGCAGGCAAGGACTACATGCCCTCCTTTGCATGTCTCTCGGCACCATGCATAGAATCTGGCATTGTCTCTTGATTAAATCAACAAATGCACGAAGGAATAGATGGAAGGAAGGAACAATGGTGTAATGTTAAGCTCCTGCCTGGTGAGTCAATTCTTATGTCTCCCTACTGGTTATGAAGTCTCTCCCTGGATCAGGCAGATGCTAGGCTCAGCAATATCCCTTTTTCCTTATCATTTACATCCTGACTAACTCCATCTACCTCCTTCAGATCTGGTGGATGAAGACTCAGGGATGCCTTGAAACATGAGGAGATTCATCTGGGTCATTTCTGGGCTCTGGAGGAAGTTTTTAGTTCTGTTTTCTCTATCCAAAGAGGAATACTGCAACCACCTTATTCACACACGTAAGCAGGCTCTAGATTTCAAAACCCAGCTCCAGGATTTATTAAGAGTGACGAGTGATTTGTATTTCACCACTCTCCCTTTTGATGAGAACAGATGTTACTTGTCTCTAACTCCCAGACACCTGGAACTAGGGAAATTCCCAGTGCCCACTTAATTACCACTGAACAAGCAGTGCCCATTAGAACTCTTTACCTACAAGGCATGTTTCTGCCCAAACCTGAGGAAGCAGGATCAGTTATACCAGTGAGCACAGTGACTGCCATAAACCTGGCATGGTCCCCTTTATCTTGGGGAAGACGGCATGGATGAAATCCCAAGGCATGGAATCACCTTCCCAATCGATAGTAGAAAGTGAAGGGACTCTGAAACCCTGAATCAAGGGAATGGATTGTTTAGGCCTTGCTCTTTAGTCATGTGTCCCTCCCCTGAGGGTCCCCATAGGAGTGGGGAGAGAGGCTTGGAGGGAGAAAGGGCCCACAGGCACTTTGCAAATTGAGTCTTCTGCCATGGACCAGTGAGGAAGTGGGGCAAGACATGTTTTTTCCAGAAGAGAAGCACATTTATAAAACCAATAGCTCCTTCTTGTTCCTCTGAATAAACAAGATCTGAAGCTCTAAAAAGGAGCAAGCAGTGCCCTTTGCCAAAGATAGCAAATACCTACATTCCAAGAGCATCTTCACATTTAGCCACATTGCTAAAAACGTCACCCAAATATGCCCCAAAGGGAAACCAAGGCTCCCCTTTTGCTGTTCAACAAGCGTGGGAAACTGTTAGTTCCATAAGAGCTTCAACCAAGAGAGGCTTTTAGTAGTTTTTTTTTTAAAAAAAAAGCCCTAAATAGCTGATTTGTACAAGACTCCCAGCCTTGCTGAATGCTAACAACAGCCAGAGCCAATATGGGGAGGGTGACACGGTTTGTCCATCGTCCATCACTCCCAGCACAGCCGCTGAGTGTGAGCCAGGGCCTTCAAAGGCTTGATCCCAACTCAGCTGCCCACAAAGATTCCCTACAACCTACTCCCAGATCCACAGCCTAGAGAATCCGTGGCAGGACCCAGGCATCCATATGTCTTACAGAACCGACGTGGCCCAGGAATGCAGAGACCACATGGTCACATGGAGCACCCACTGCATCCAGGGCTGCAGAACTTGATCCAGCCGGTGGAGGAGAGTGAGAGAGAGAGAGAGAGCAAAGAATCCAGAGCTAAGGTTCCACAGATCTGGGTCCTGCTCCTGGCTCTGCCACTTGCTGCCTTTGTGACTTCACCAAGGGTAACACTCAAATATGTAACAACCACAATGGCAAGCCCATGTGGCAGAGATTGCTGTGTGTTCCCTGAACGCACTTCCTTTTCCTCCTGGGCAACCAGCTACACTACGTTTCTCAGCCTCCCTTATTGTTAGGGAACACCACACGACTGAGTTCCTGCCGATAAAACATGGCAGAAATTACGTGCTCCACTTCTAATCCAGGCCCATGAAAACTCCCCGTGAGGTCCTCCACATTCTCTTCACATATCTGCAGCTGCAAGCAGAGGGTCCAGCGGAAGGCTGCAAGTCCCAAGCCCACGTCCTTGGGTGGAAGGAAGACTGCCAGCTCACTAGGAACCTCCGCGTTGGTCACTGGATAAGTGAGGAATACATTTTTATTGGTTAAAGCCACTGAGGTTTGGAAGTTGGTACTACAGTTAGCTTTCCTTACTCTAAATAAAATAGGGATCAACCAATCAGAAGGACTCTGACTATCATGCTGTACCAACACACTTAGTATATTCCTGAGGGATATTACCACGCAACTTACTTCCGAAACTTCATTTCCTCATTGGTGAGACAGGAATGTCATTGTCTACTTAATAAGGTTATTATAAGGATTGACTGAGATCATGTATGTACAGCATCTAAGCATAGTACTTTGCCCATAGCTGACTGAATTGGAGGGATTTCATTGAGTTCCTTCTCATTTGTAGTTCTCAGGTTCCTTATTTGTACAGTGAAAATTAGTCCAAATAGCCTGAATTTTCTCTTCCTCTCTTATATTTTCAACCACGGGCATCCAATCTTTAAGCAAAGCAGTCCCCCACCACCAGCCCACCACAGTAAGCACTTCTGTCATTTTTAAACAGCTTTATGGAAATTGGTTCCTTCTGGGTAAATGTGAGCTCCAGAGGAGGCCAAGACGATGATGGAAGTGCACCTTCTTTGGTGCCAGATGGAGATACAATGAGCCCAGTCATACAGATGGGCCCCAGATTCTTTTAAGAGACCAAAATACACCAGTTACAAGGTTTGAGGGCCTGAGAACACATCTATAATCCTGAAAGCCAATACCAACTGTGATTAAATTCTACAAGGACTTAAACATTGATGTAACACAGTCATTAAAGGTTCAGAACTGTTGTCAAACCACATGCACAACCAATCCCTTTCTCATAGAGTGCTAACAGTGTCACTGTGGATGCTGCTGCTGCTGCTAAGTCGCTTCAGTCATGTCCAACTCTGTGTGACCCCCATAAACAGCAGCCCACCAGGCTCCCCCATCCCTGGGATTCTCTAGGTAAGAACACTGGAGTGTGTTGCCATTTCCTTCTCCGATGCAGGAAAGTGAAAAGTGAAAGTGAAGTCGCTCAGTCGTGTTCGACTCCTAGCAACCCCATGGACTGCAGCCTACCAGGCTCCTCCGTCCATGGGATTTTCCAGGCAACAGTACTGGAGTGGGGTGCCATTGCCTTCTCCTGTTATTGTGGATACATGATTTAATATTTGTGCACCTCAATTTTATCAGAAAAGGGGGATAATATTTCCCTATCTCAGACTGTTGCTGTGAAAATAAAGTGAGATAATTCATATTTAGCACTTGACATGGTACCTGATGCATAATAAATACTCAGTAAACATTAGCTATTCATATGTTTGGCACACGTCAGAACAAACTTTTCAAGCAGTTACAAAGACTCCTATTTCTCTAAGCAAGTACCTAGAAACACTGTCAATTGCTCTCCCGCAGACATTTTTCTATTTAATGGCTCTAAAGGGACAGAAAAGCTTTAATCAATTCCCAGAAGTAAAATGCTAAGAAATTATATGCACGGTTACAAAAGAAAAAAAAAATCAAAGATGTTTCCCATACATTTTTCAGCAGACAAAAACATATTGACGTGCTGCTCCTACAGGGAAACGGGATGAATTTTCTGGATAATCTTGAGCCATACATCTTTCCACCACTGTGTCTGCTCAGAGGCTAAAATGTCCCTCCAGCCAAACAAAAGGCTCCTTCCCCAAAAGTTCCTACTCTGGTTCCCTGGAGGAACCATGTTACTCTATTCTTCCTCTAATGCTTTTTTGTTCATTAAGTGAATATTTTCTTGCAGAATATTTTAATTTCCAGAGTGATTTTTAACTCTGTTTCTTAGGCTATTTTCTTGGTGGTTGATCTGGGGCTTACATTATAATTTTAGTCCATTCAAGTTCATTAACTTAATTCTAGTGAAATACAGACATTTTACTACTTATAGTTCTAGTCCATCCTTTCTATTTTTGTTCCTCTTCTGTGTTTATCATCAAACATGTTACATTTCCATATGCTATAGTCAATGCAATTATATAACGTATATTGTTTATGCAATTCCTTTTTAAATCAGTTAAGAGAAAAAGGAAGAATAAATATGGAATTACACTGTATTTTACAGTTGTCCATATAATTACATTCAGTGGCACTTTTTTTGAGTGAACTCAGATTACTGTTTGTCTGTTGTCACTTGTACTCAGCCTGAAGGAAATCCTTTAGTACTTCTTGTAAAGGGGATCTGATGGTAACCAAATCTCTCAGTTTTGTTTACCTGGCAATGTCTTTATTTAACCTTCATTTTTGAAGAATAGTTTTGCTATATATAAGATTCTTAGCCACCATCATTTCTTTTTTAAAAAATTGGAGTATAATTATTTTATAGTGGTATGTTAGTTTCTGTGCTGTACATGAAGTGAATCATATATATATATATATATATATACACATATCTGATACATATATACCTGCATATATCCCCTCCCTCTTAGACCTCTCTCCAACCCCACCCCCATCCCATCCATTACACATGGTAGTGTATATAGTCGCTTTTAATCCCCCCAGTTCATCCCACCCTCTCCTTCCATCCCAGTATCTACATGTCCTTTAGCTACTTCTGTGTCTCTACTCTTGTCCTGGAAATAGGTTCATCTGTACCATTTTTCTAACCATTGTTTCTAGTGAGAAATCACCTGTTAATCTTATTGGGTTTCTCTTATAGGTGATGAGTAGTTCTGTTCTGCTACTGCTTTCAACATTTTTTCATTGTCTATCATTAAATATGCCATTGGTGGTGGTTTTTTTTTATTAATGGTGTTCCACATTTCTCTAAGGCTCTGCTTATTTTTCTTCATTATTTTTTTCTCTTTTCTTCAGATTTCATAATCTTTATCGATCTATTTTCAAGGTTGCTAATATTGATACTTTCTTTTGTCAACTCAAATCTAATTTTAAATGTTTCTAGTGAACTTTTCATTTCACTTTTCATATTTTCAAGTCCAAAACTTCCAGTTTGTTCTTTTCCATAATTTTTCTCTTTATTTATATTCCCCATTGACAAGATGCTGTCATCACGTTGTGTCCGACTCTTTGCGACACCATGAACGGTAGCCCCCAGGCTGCTCTATCCATAGGGATTCAGGCAAGAATACTGGAGTGGGTTGCCATGCCCTTCTCCAGGGGATCTTCCCATCCCAGGGATCAAACCCAGGTCTCCCGCATTGCAGGTGGATTTTTTACTGTCTGAGCTACAAGGGAAGCTTAAGAATACTGGAGTGGGTAGCCTATCCCTTCTCCAGAGGATCTTCCTGACCCAGGAATCAAACTGGAGTCTCTTGCATTGCAGGCAGATTCTTTACCAGCTGAGCTACCAGGGAAGTCCTGCTGTCGTTATCCTTTAATTCTTTCAGCAAAGTTTTCTTTAGTTCTTTGGAAAAATTTATAGTAACTGCTTTGAAGTCTGCGCCTGGTAATTCCAACCTCCAGGTACCCTCAGAGATAATTTCTGTTATCTGCCTTTTTCCTCCTGATGGGCTACATGTTCTTCTGTCCTTGCTGTCTTATAAATTTTTTGTTGAAAACCAGACATTTTGGATAATATATGTTAGCCTCTTTGAATACTGATGAGTACCTCTGCCCTCCCCTCCAGGACTCGTTTTTGTTTTCTTATTTGCTCATTTGTTCAGTGAAATAAATGGACTGGTTCAGTGGCATCTTCTACCTGCACAGTGTGCCGTCTATGATGCGATCCCTTGCAGCGCATAGCCTTAGGCCTGTGAGTCCCTATTGAATCCCTTGGGATGACAGTTGTTTTCTTAAGTTGGTTTTTTCTTTTTAACTATCTCTTTTACTTATCTTCCTATTAGGCTTCTGGATGGACTGCCCTATTGGTATTACACCAAGCTGTTAGCTTCCACTAATTACTATCTGATTGCTCTATTATTTGCAACAGAACTTTGAGGCATAAGTTGCTCCACAGTCTGATCCGCTTAAATCCAGACTCCTACGCAGGGGCTTTCTTGGAGGCAAGTCTTCAAAGCTTGCTTTGAAGAGTCCTCCCAAGAGGGTTCTTCTCAGATAATTCATTCTCTGGTTCTCTCTGTAAAATGTCTAGCTGGGCTGCTATCTCTCTCATTGCTATTATGGAGCTACTAACCTCCTCTTAAATACTCACCAAATGCTTTTTGTCTTGAAATTCCTCACACTTTGTTCCAAATAACCTGGACAGCTACAGAACTCTATGCTCTTACGGCCCACCTCTCCCCCTAGGTAGGATCTCTGTACCATGACTCTGGAGCTAAGAGTAGGAGTGGCGGTCCACTTCTCTCGGTGACATCCCTGCCCCATCAGCTGTGTACCGAGTGTGGATGGCACCACTGCTCACCTCGGATTGCCTCTCCTGGCATGGAAACGTCACCCTACGTGTGGACTAGGGTGTGGATGATTAGGGCCCAGTGTTCGTGGCCAAGGATAGAACTTTCTGTCGACAAATGGGGACTGGATGGCACAAAGTCATAGACTGCTTGGCCAGGCTTGCATGCAATAAAGCTTCTGCAACACAAAATTGGGAGTGATAAAAAATACAGTGGCTTGACTCTCCTGGGGAGAAACTGCAGCCTTAGAGTAGAAGCTGGAGGGGAAAGGGAGCCCTGTCTTCTTATCCACATCTGCCCAGAGAAGAGATCTGTCTCACTGAGCTCGTGTTCAAGGGGAGAGTAGGTCGTGGCTCAAATACCACAGATTGTTGCTATACCTACTGAGATTTAGTACATTTTCTTGAATAAGTGTTTTTTCATTTGACGTGGGCCTTTAGAATAACTTCCAGGGACTTTAAATGGTTGGAATTTTTAAAATAATTTCCGCAGTTATGTTTGTTTCACTGGGGAGAGGCTCCACAGAGATCCTCACACTGCCATTCCTGAAGTGCTTCTCCTAACCCCATGTGATTTGCACTAAAAAAAGATCCATTTAGGAACAGCTGGCTCCATTTACCAGTGTTGTTTACTTCATTGTGACCATATTTTCTAAATTAAATATAAGGGACATATGGTCTGGCAAGGGCTTTGTACTGCTTCCAGGTAGGGGAGTTGATGTAGGCAGGTAAACTTTGGAAATAGTAGAATTCATTTAGATGGTTTCTGGGGCTAACAGGTCAGAATATTTCAAATTCAGTTGTCCCAGGTAACCTAGGGATATATAGTTGCTAAAACTCTTGTTCTCTTTAGAAGTTAGAAGGAATTCCTGGCTGACACAAAGTCTCCTTTGAAAGGGGACACTTCTAAATTGTGTCTTCCCATCAATGATCTCAATCTATGTTTGGTAGTTCTCCAAAAGACAACCAATTAATTCTAATGGGAATTCAACACAGAGAGAATTGGATTCCAAACAAACTAACACTCAATAGCCAAGACCAAGTCTTGCTATGTAACACCAGTCCTCCAAGGCTGGAAACAAGCTGTTTCGCTTCAACTTTGAATTAGTCACCACCTAAGCATACAGAAACTTCAAAATTTCTCAGCTGAAGTATGGGAATATGGATGTAGGTAAAGGAATGCGGCCTGGCAAAGGAAGGGAAAGAAATAGGATTGTCTCTGAGACTTCATTCTCCAACCAGACTGAAGGCACCAGGGAAATCTGGTTTTAAAATGATAGACAGTCCCAACCCCCTCAGTCATCAGGGTAACATACCCTCCCTGGAAATATGCATCTGCCTAATTGCTTGAGATTGTGCACAAACTGAATATTTATGATCTTCGTGTTATCACAAAAGCTGTACTTTTAAATGTTTCTACCCAATATTTAAAACCATTTTTTCTATCCTTAAAAAGACCCACAGATTTTATTGGACCGACTGCTATGTGAGACGTGTGGCTAGCCAGGGACTGCTAGGACTATGGACTGCAGATTTCCAGATCAGGGGAAAGGGAGACAGAAAGTACTGGAGTCAGAGTGATTGCAATACATAGCCAGTTTGTTACCCATAGTGTGAATAAGGACATGAACTTAAGCAAACTACAGGTGATGGGGAGGGACAGAGAGGCCCGGCGTGCTGCAGCCCGTGGGGTCGAGAAGAGTCAGACACAGTTGGGCAACTGAACAAAAACAACAATATATTTAACCATTTTTCAATGATATGTATGGGCTTGATAAGTAAGTTAAAAACCCCTTTAAAAGCACTATGAATTTCTGATTTCCCTTAGTCTTGTGTGAGCTCCACTGACAGGTGGTGACCATATCATGTACCCGGTTGGGTCTCAGTTCTAGCATCAACAAAGTGAGGCAGGCCTACAGTTCAGGTGACCCACTGTTGAGCTCATGTTGCTAAGGAGAGGGGAGGGACAGAGCAGACAAGCAATCTGTTTCCAGTCCTAGATACTCTGGGCAACGTCACACCGATGATTGGCCGTACCAGGATTTGAACCACATCGGTCTGACTCCAAATCTTAGCACCTTGTCTGAGCTGAAAGAGGCAGGGCTGCTGCGTATCAGAAAGACACATTTAGGACCAGAACCCAGACTGCCATTTCAGACCTTTCAGAAGCTTCCTGGATTTTGCTCCTGTTTTTGCAAACTGGCAAAGACCATAAGACCTCCACTCTCAAGGCAAAGAGAAATTGATAAGGAATTTGGGAAGCTTTTCTGCCCCGGGGAAGAATCAGCCTCAATGACAGTTTGGTATTAACTAGCTCAGCCATGCAGGGAGGCATAATTAGTTTCCCAGCTCAGAGCTTCATTCCACTGGTCCCCCATACCCCAAGGGCTATACAATCTGTTTGAAATGAAAAGAAAAACAAAATCACTGCTCTCCTCAGCTCACCCATTGGGCTATTTGCTCGTGGCCACGGGCAAAAGGTGAGGCAGCCATCTGTCTACTGAGGTATAAGAAGAATGGAATAGTCATTTTTAAATGACATTTTCAATTTTTCCCCTATGTCTACTATGCCCTCTTCCACCCTACTGCTTAAATGACTCTTTTCAAATTGAAAATATCAGGGAATAATTGGAAAAGAAAAATTGTAGTAGTCCTTAGCTCCTGCCAACGGGCTGCTCTGTCCTGGCGGGCAGAGTCCGAGAAGAAACTTCTTCCTGTGACCATGCCTTGGCTCTACCAACTGGAAAGGAGAAGCTGTGCTGGTCACTGTGAAGACCTGCACTCATGGGTGGGTGATTTCCCAGGTAGCACCCGGGGGCCCAGGAGGTCTGGGCTGCCCGGCTCTGCTCCTGCACCAGCTCCCTGCCTGTGATGCCCAAGGAATTTCAACAGAGCAGGAAGGAAAAACCCTCTCCTGACTCGGGAGCCATTCTTTGAGAGTCCTTCCTCCTCTCACAGTTGGCAGGGGCCTTCTGAGTGTGAAAAGGCAGTTCCCAATTCACCACCATCACCCCAGAGACACCCTGAGAGGGTGTGGCTCTCACAGAGGCCTCAGGGCAGAGAGCAGACCTAGTCCAGCCAGAAGCCAAAAGCTACCTTTCTCTCAGCTCTGGGCCCGGAGGAGTTCTTTATTCTTTCTTGGAAATTAAGCTACACTTTCTCCTTCCAATTGACTCACCAGGTATCCATTTAAACGATCTCAGCTTCATCTCTCCTCCTGAAACACAGACATCCTGTTCAGCTGCATCTTTTCTGGAGTCTTTCTCCGCTTTTGGTGCGGTTTATCCTTCCTCTTCTGTACCCACAGGATTGCTTTCGTTTGAAAGTGACCACAAGTGACAGCTTCATTACAATAAAGACATCATGGGTCCCTTGAAGGCTCCAGGCTTTTCTCACAAGCTGGTTCCTGAGAGATCTCAGTGGAGGAAAGCACATTTTACACACACACACACACCACACACACACACACACACACACACACACACACACACACCACGCACACACATAGAGCCATGGCTTCTCTTTAATTAAACCTTGAAACAGCAGTGTAAGCTGTGAGAGGCCATGAGAGAGGCCCCAGGACTGCATGTCTTCCTGTCGCTGATCAAGAAGGAGGGCGCAGCGTGAGACAGCCTCGCAGAAGCCACCCCCAAGCCTGGAGGGACAAGAATCAGCTCTCTGGGCCCCTGGCTTCCCTTCCAGACGACTTTGAAGCCAGAGACCTGGGTGGGAATCCTCTTACTAAGTGGTTTTAGGCAGGTCGGCTTATTTATTCATTTAGTCACCCAACAAATTCCTAATTAACCCAACTATATGCCCTACTGGCATGTAGTTTCCAGTGAAACACTGGAAAATGGAAAAAAATAGGCCTCGGTCTCCACTCTCAGGGAACTTACAGTCTAATGGGAAAGCAGATGAACAGTTAGTGTGTAGTACAACTTTCTCACCTGTAAAATGGGGCTAAGGATCTGATTTTAAGGATTAAATCCTGATAATACAAAGAAGATTAACAGTACCAACCAAACAACTAGTCAGTGCCTGATAAGTGTTGATTTTTTTCTCTTTTCCTGTCCTTGGCACAAAATCTCTGCCCCTCCTCCATCTGCACCACTGTGCAGGTTTGAAAGGCCGGAAAGAGGCCTGCTCGTGATACAAAGACTGCACCACCAGGAGCTGCCATGTGCTGCGGGACATGAAGACAGGTTCTGCTCCAGGTACTGTGTCCCCAGTCCTGGAGAGGATGCCAGGTGCTGGGGTGCAGGCCCCAAGGACCCAGACAGGGGCCCTCCAGCCTCACCCCATAGAAAGAAATCTGCCCATCCTTTGTCCCTGGAGCACCCAACTTCACCTGAGAATACACAACAAAGGGTTACTTCTCACTGCGGAAGTTTCTTCTCATGTTGAAGGGAGTAACTGGATATAGAGGGGAATTTTCTAGACCTGACTCAGGACCTCTCCACCCCCATCCCAGAATCTCTGGCACCCAGGGGAGGATCCTCAGGTCAGTCACCAAGTTGCTCCAGGTCGTGCATCCCTCAGCACAAAGTTTGAGGGTGAGGGTCCTCTTGTACCTTCTGGTTCTAGTATACCCTGAATCTCAATAAAGAGCCTTCAGACAACAGCCTTCACAGTTGACATAAGACTTGGGAACTGCCAAAGTTGGACAGCTCAACTTTTTTGTTTAATAGATGAAGAAAGAGGGAAGGGGCTGCATAGAGCTGCACAACACAATATTTTGTTTCTAATAGTGACCAGAGTGAAATAAGATTTAATTTTTGATTTCTAAAAATCAATGCATAATTTCTGTACTTCTAAAGTAATTACAAACCAAAAAATACATATGCAGTTTTGCTAAAATAAAAAAAAAAGAAAACAAACAACTAGCTGTTGTTGAAAAACATTCACAGTTGTATAGTTTTAGGTATATAAAAGAATTATTTTGTTTTGTTAAGGCAATTCTTATCCCCCTACTCTTCAGTGATCAAAAAAAAAAAATTCCCACTAATCAAGAAATGGTTTATTGTCCAGGAAGTTGCATAATGATTTACTTCAACTCTCTAGTAAAAAAGCAAAACCATCCCTCAGTTTTCTGTCATTAGTAAGAGATCTTTTTCAAAAAGGACTTTAAATAGATAAGTACTTTTTTAAAAAATGTAGAATGTACCTTCTCAATATGAAACTACATCTATCTTTGAGTTGTAAAGAATGCATATTAAAATTAGATCATGCAACAAAATGCACATTTTGTAGAGAAGAAAGAAAGAAAAGATTAAATTGAATCTTCCTGACAATTGTCTTAAATCACACCTTCCTGCCTGCAATTGAAATTATAAGTCACGTTGCTTTGTGTTAAATCAAATTCCCCCCAGCAGGAAGACAGGCTGCTGCAGCTCCAGTTCTGTTGGGAGGTGGGTTGAGATGGAAGAAAACACTTCTCTCCTCCAGGAGGCTCTTCCGCCACCAGGGATTTGAGGAAAAGAGATTCTCTGACCAGGTAACAGGATACCTTTGCATAACTATCCCACCAGGTTTCTACGAACAGTGCATTCCTAACATTGTCCCTGGACCACTGTGATGCCAAGTGGGCTTTATTTTACAAAACAAATATTTCTCTACAATTGAGGGCAGGTACCCAGGCCTGCGGGCTTAAAGATTTCCAGGCAACAGTCACATCAAACCGAGACACTCCAGGTGTTTAAATGTCACAGTGTGAGGCTGGGCTCCCCTCTAACCTCACTTCTGAACCATCTCAGTTCAGTTCAGTTCAGTTCAGTTAGTCACTCAGTCATGTCCGACTCTTTGCAACCTCATGAACCACAGCACGCCAGGCCTTCCTGCCCATCACTAACTCCTGGAGTCCACCCAAACCCACGTCCATCGAGTCAGTGATGCCATCCAACCATCTCATCCTCCGTTGTCCCCTTCTCCTCCTGCCCTCAATCTTTCCCAGCATCAGGGTCTTTTCCAATGAGTCAGCTCTTGGCATCCGGTGGCCAAAGTATTGGAGTTTCAGCTTCAACATCAGTCCTTCCAATGAACGCCCAGGACTGATCTCCTTTAGGATGGACTGGTTGTATCTCCTTGCAGTCCAAGCAAGGGACTCTAAAGAGTCTTCTCCAACACCACAGTTCAAAAGCTGAACCATCCCAGGCTGGCCTTAACTGGGGAAGTCCTAACACACTCATCCTGTCAGCTGCACTGAAACAGGGATCAAGGTTGACAGTCTACGTGTTACAACCAGAAAATGTATCCCTGACCGTATTTTCTATGCCAGCTCCAAGAATAAAAGGTGGTGGGAACAAAGGGAAGAGGGAAAGTGGAAGACTGAAGGAAAGAACGTGCTTCCCCACACGCCCAGGGGTAGGGCAGGGTGGGGTGCTGTCCATTCCGCATTTAATCAGCACTTCAGTTATTTTCAACTCTTAATCAGCACAACAATCCTACAGGGTTTAAGGAGCAGTCATCCTCCTGTCCATAGCTGGGGGAACTGAGGCACAGGGAAGTGAAGAGACTTGCCCAAGATCACCCAGTATGTAAAGGGCCGTGCTGATTCCAGCCACCGTCTGCCTGCACACGCTGTGCCATGATTCACAAGACTCCAAGTTTCCCTCTTCCAGGTAACTGTTGGTTTTACTTAATGCCTGAACTTGCCCTCTCCTAATCTTCTCTATTCCACTCCTCTAAACCCTCCTCATTCACCAAAGGTGTGCCATTAAATCCCAGCTCCTCCGTAGAGTCTGCACTACGAGCACACTCTTCGAGAATTCAATATTAACCCTCACTACATTTGTTAGTTTGCAAAAGATCGTCCCCTGTTTCTTGGGTTGTCTTCCTAGCCTGACGATGAGATTTTCAAAGCAAAGGACTGTGTCCTACATACACACATGGCACAGAGTCAAGCCCATAAGGGGTGTTCAGAAGCAGCCACAGAAAAGCCTGGATTGGTGCCTTTAAAAGCTGGGCTCCTCTGCGACCCCTTCCTGGGGCTCCCCCTTTCTCCCAGGGCATTTCTTCCACAGTGCCCTCCAAGGCCCGTACAGCCTGCTCCCCGACTGGCCCTCTCTGACCTCATCTCGTACCCCCTTCTCCCACAGTCACTCTGCCCTGGCCACACTGTTCTCAATCCACAGACACCAGGTCCACTCCTGCCTTGGCCCTTGTGCGCTGGGTGTTTCCTCCACCTGGAACTATTACCCCAGACAGAGCTCACACCTAATTTTCTTCAAGCCTCTCCTTATTAGAAGGCACCTGACTACCTCACTTCATTGCAAACCCTTCATACGTCTGTCTTCATCCCACTGATATACCTCCACCACTTACTAGGTGCTTAATAAAAGCTAGCTGGATGAAGGAAGGAAAGAATCTGACCGCGTGACCAACAGAAGATAGGAATACCTCCCAGTTCACTGTTAAACTCTGAGTCAAAGCAGAGAGGAACAGGAACTTAGAAGTAGTTTCTTCCAACCATCCCAGGCCTCCACCCCAAGCCTCAGTGCCAGATCTGGGGCCCATCTCCAACACCTGCCCACAGAACTAGGGCCTACATTCTATGCACCTGAGCCCAGATATATTCCTTTCTTGATTAAATGGGAATTATGGGCAAACCTAGACATGTGTGCAGTTTCCTCTGTATGCAACGCTCCCCTTCATCGCCCCCAACTTGACCCTATCCCCTGATCCTGGAAGACACTTCAGTGAAGCTTTGCTCTGAATGAGCAGAGGAGATGGTTTTGCTCACACTTAAGTCTGTGAAGTCAAGTAGGCCTTAGGAAGCATCACTACAAACAAAGCTAGTGGAGGTGATGGAATTCCAGTTGAGCTATTTCAAATCCTGAAAGATGATGCTGTGAAAGTGCCACACTCAATATGTCAGCACATTTGGAAAACTCAGCAGTGGCCACAGGACTGGAAAAGGTCAGTTTTCATTCCAATCCCAAAGAAAGGCAATGCTGAAGAATGCTCAAACTACCACACAATTGCACTTATCTCACACACTAGTAAAGTAATGCTCAAAATTCTCCAAGCCATCAGCAATACGTGAACCATGAACTTCCAGATGTTCAAGCTGGTTTTAGAAAAGGCAGGGGAACCAGGGATTAAATTGCAAACATCTGCTGGATCATAGAAAAAGCAAGAGAGTTCCAGAAAACATCTATTTCTGCTTTCTTGACTATGCCAAAGTCTTTGTGTGGATCACAATAAACTGTGGAAAATTCTGAAAGAGATGGGAATACCAGACCACCTGACCTGCCTCTTGAGAAACCTATATGCAGGTTGGGAAGCAACAGTTAGAACTGGACATTGATCAACAGACTGGCTCCAAATAGGAAAAGGAGTACGTCAAGGCTGTATATTGTCACCCTGCTTATTTAACTTATATGCAGAGTACATCATGAGAAATGCTGGGCTGGAGGAAGTACAAGCTGGAATCAAGATTGCTGGGAGAAATTGTCAATAACCTCAGATATGCAGATGACACCACCCTTATGGCAGAAAGTGAAGAACTAAAGAGCCTCTTGTTGAAAGTGAAAGAGGAGAGTGAAAAAGTTGGCTTAAAGCTCAACATTCAGAAGACTAAGATCATGGCATCTGGTCCCATCACTTCATGGGAAATAGATGGGGAAACAGTGGTAACAGTGGCTGACTTTATTTTTCTCGGCTCCAAAATCACTGCAGATGGTGACTGCAACCATGAAATTAAAAGACGCTTACTGCTTGGAAGGAAAGTTATGACCAACCTTGCAGCATACTGAAAAGCAGAGACATTACTTTGCCAACAATGGTCCATCTAGTCAAGGCTATGGTTTTTCCAGTGGTCATGTATGGTTGTGAGAGTTGGACTAGAAAGAAAGCTGAGCACTGAAGAATTGATGCTTTTGAACTGTGGTGTTGGAGAAGACTCTTGAGAGTCCCTTGGACTGCAAGAAGATTCAACCAGTCCATTCTAAAGGAGATCGGTCCTGGGTATTCTTTGGAAGGACTGGTGTTGAAGCTGAAACTCCAACACTTTGGCCACCTGATGCGAAGAGCTGACTCACTGGAAAAGACCCTGATGCTGGGAAAGATTGAAGGCAGGAAGAGAAGGGGACGACAGAGGATGAGATGGTTGGATGGCATCACCAACTCAATGGACTTGTGTTTGGGTGGACTCCAGGAGTTGGTGATGGACAGGGAGGCGTGGCGTGCTGTGGTTCATGGGGTCGCAAAGAGTCAGACACAACTGAGCGACTGAACTGAACTGAAGTCTTCTCCTAGAAACAGAGATATTGCTGGGTGTGAAGGGCCAGGCCTGCAGTCTGTCTCAGCCTTCCACAGCACTCCACCCTGACAACCCCTGGCACAGGCCACTTCCTGTACCTCCAGAGAAGGGCACTGACAAAAGAGTCACTTGGTAACCCACCTCAGGGTCCTGCTGCTCTCATGAATCCTTCTAGTATCACCTGCAACCCTCCTACTGAGAGGGGGTGATCCTATTTTCTCTTGCTTAGCATCACTGGAGCAGAAAAACAAGAGGGTGCCTAGTTCCATACTAAGGAGCTTCAGAGAGGTAACTTATTAACTGCATCGCCTTGGACAAGTTAACTACAGTCACTGAGACTTGATTTCCTCATCTGTAAAATGGGGGTAACAACATAATCCCACAGGGTTGCTTACAAAGTTAAAATGAGTTTTCACATAAAGCATTTAGCATATAACAGGTGCTCAACAGACATTGATTCTCTGCCTCTTCCAGTTTCTTCTCTAGACAAGTTCAGAGCTATTTATACAACCCCTCCTCTCATTTGTTCTTTTATTTTAATTTTTGATTCATTGATAAAATTTTCTTCCATTATTTTCCTTTGGATTCTCCTTCTAATATAAATCCTCATGTATGCATGCTAAGTCACTTCACTCGTGTCCTACTTTTTGCAACCCTATGGACTGTAGCTTACCAGTCTCCTCTGTCCATGGGGATTCTCCAGGCAAGAATACTGGAGTAGGCTGCCATGCCTCCTCCAGGGATCTTCCCAACCCAGGGATCAAACCCACGTCTCCTATGATTCCTGCATTGCTGGTGGGTTGTTTTCGTTTTTGCCACTGAGCCACTGGGGAGGGCCCTCAGGTTCTAATAAAATTTTTTTAAAGTCTGGCCCAATTATAGTCTTGGAGCATATACATCATAATTCTTGCCTGTTATACTTTCCTCCCATATACTCTTTTTAGAAAGCAAAGTAAATCAGAGGATCAGTTTATTATTAAAGTGAGATTTAGAAATGTTAAAAGACTGCTTCTCCAACTGTGGGGCAGGTCTAAAGCCTTACCAACACCCCTCCCAATACTTGGTGGCTCCTTCTCTCCCTTCAGAGAAATATGATGATGATTAATTACAAAAAGCCTGTCCCACTCATCAAGATCCTTTGAGGCAGGAACCACATAAACACAAAGGATCATAACTGCAATAAAGAGAAACCAGAAAACCTCTCTGCTCTGGGACCCTACCCAGGCAGAGCTAAATAAATCTGAAACAGAAGATCAAAAAGGATCCTCCACATGGATAACAGAAAATGTCACCAGCATAAACAGGAAGAGAGATTAGTTCAATAAAGGAATAAAGTGACATCTGTGGGTCTCAAGTAAGATTTTTGCTTACTTTTAACTTCCCAGCATATAACTCACAAGGTTATTAATACGGACTCCTACTGTTTTGGGCAAATAAACAGCTGCTGATGTTTTGTGCCCAAACCACTTTATTAGAGCTTTCCTTTACAGCAATTGTTTTTTCCTTTCCAAATCCTGAAAGGCTCAGACAGCTGAAAAAAAAAAACAAACAAAAAAAAAAAACAGGGAGTATTAAGGCAGAATGAATAACAAGAGAGGAGGCAGCTTGTGGGGGCAGAGCAAATGGGGCAGGGGCTGCCAGACCCTCACCATCCCCTCTGCCACTCTTGGACAAAGTCAACGTTCAAGATCAGAGAGCAGAGACACAGATGTGGTGAGCTATTTTTACCATGATGCTAGGAGTTAGCACTGAAAAGAATTTACCAGCTTGAGAAGCTGAGGATGACCAGCTCTCCAGGTTTTCCCAAAGTTGAGGGTCCTCTGCGGACACAAGATTTTCAGTTTTAAAAAAGGGAAAGTCCCTGGCAACCCAGTGGTTAAGACTTCAGACGTCTACTACAGGTGGTGCAGGTTCGATCCCTGGTCAGGGAACTAAGATCCTGCATGCCACACAGTGTGGCTGATACATAAATACACTTTTTAGAAAGAGGGGACGTCAAGCAGGACTATTGGTCACCCCAGGAGCCGCCTGACTGTGCCAGTGCATGGGAAAGCACTGTAGGAGTTTGAAAGTCACATGTGAAATCTGAATGAGGTCCAGCCTGCAGCCAGCACACCCTGCTTTTCCTATGAGGCCAAGTTCCTGAGGGGCTCACAGTGATTCCAGAGAAAGGGTTTCCAGAGCCTCCCTTGCTGGCACCGCAACTCCGAGGTTCCTTAATTATACGAGGACAAAGCAAGCCGCCTGCCTGGATCCCTTTTTCATCAGTCTCTTGCTGACCTAAGGCCTCTAAGCTTACATTTGAAAACCATCTTTGATAAAATGATCTTCCAGTCCCTCCTCCATGAGACTGTCATCGTCTTTTCTCTTCTGGAGAGAGCACAAATGCTGGAGAGTTTCCCTTCTTGGCTTCGCCACCTAGTAGCTCTGTGACCTTGGGCAAACTCTCTAAGTCACTATGTCTCAGCGTTCCCACCTCTCAAACTCTCCCTCACATGCAGTGATGCTAAAAGGCGGTCATGCGTGGACAGCACCGAGCCCAGTCTCTGACCCATAGGCGTAGTTCTCGTCCTCTCTTCCCTTTGATATCATCCAGCTTCAATTCTTTATATGCCTGTTGCTCTTAAAGTAAATCAAGGGGTTGGCTAAGATTCTCATTTGGCATTTCTGTAACTTCAAATCTCTCCTTAACTTTCATTCTCATTTGGCATTTCTGTAGTTTCAAATCTCTCCCTAGCTTTCTAACTCTTTTTTTTTTTTTTTTTACTTTTATTTATTTATTTATTTTTTTTTTTTCATGCATTCCCAAACATGAACCCCCCTCCCACCTCCCTCCCCATAACATCTTTCTGGGTCATCCCCATGCACCAGCCCCAAGCATGCTGCATCCTGCGTCAGACATAGACTGGCGATTCAATTCACATGATAGTATACATGTTAGAATGTCATTCTCCCAAATCATCCCACCCTCTCCCTCTCCCTCTGAGTCCAAAAGTCCGTTATACACATCTGTGTCTCTTTCCCTGTCTTGCATACAGGGTCGTCATTGCCAAAATAGAAAGCCCAGAGATAAATCCACACACATATGGACACCTTATCTTTGACAAAGGAGGCAAGAATATACAATGGAGTAAAGACAATCTCTTTAACAAGTGGTGCTGGGAAAACTGGTCAACCACTTGTAAAAGAATGAAACTAGATCACTTTCTAACACCGCACACAAAAATAAACTCAAAATGGATTAAAGATCTAAATGTAAGATCAGAAACTATAAAACTCCTAGAGGAGAACATAGGCAAAACACTCTCAGACATAAATCACAGCAGGATCCTCTATGATCCACCTCCCAGAATTCTGGAAATAAAAGCAAAAATAAACAAATGGGATCTAATTAAAATTAAAAGCTTCTGCACAACAAAGGAAAATATAAGCAAGGTGAAAAGACAGCCTTCTGAATGGGAGAAAATAATAGCAAATGAAGCAACTGACAAACAACTAATCTCAAAAATATACAAGCAACTTCTGCAGCTCAACTCCAGAAAAATAAATGACCCAATCAAAAAATGGGCCAAAGAACTAAATAGACATTTCTCCAAAGAAGACATACGGATGGCTAACAAACACATGAAAAGATGCTCAACATCACTCATTATTAGAGAAATGCAAATCAAAACCACAATGAGGTACCACTTCACACCAGTCAGAATGGCTGCGATCCAAAAATCTGCAAGCAATAAATGCTGGCGAGGGTGTGGAGAAAAGGGAACCCTCCTACACTGTTGGTGGGAATGCAAACTAGTACAGCCACTATGGAAAACAGTGTGGAGATTCCTTAAAAAATTGCAAATAGAACTACCTTATGACCCAGCAATCCCACTTCTGGGCATACACACCGAGGAAACCAGAATTGAAAGAGACACATGTACCCCAATGTTCATCGCAGCACTGTTTATAATAGCCAGGACATGGAAACAACCTAGATGTCCATCAGCAGATGAATGGATAAGAAAGCTGTGGTACATATACACAATGGAGTATTACTCAGCCGTTAAAAAGAATTCATTTGAATCAGTTCTGATGAGATGGATGAAACTGGAGCCGATTATACAGAGTGAAGTAAGCCAGAAAGAAAAACACCAATACAGTATACTAACACATATATATGGAATTTAGGAAGATGGCAATGACGACCCTTTCTAACTCTTATATTCCTTGTCCCAAGCAATCTTGTATTCCTAAGTCCTAATATACCACTAACATGACACTTATTAGCTCAAGTTTCAAATCCTGCCCTGGTCGCTGAACTGCCTTCCCTCTCCTGCAGGATCTCAGTGGCCTTTTTAACTCTAAGCTCCCACAGGACAGAGACGGATAAGCAAGTCAGACCACTGAAGCCAAACCAGGCACCAGAACTTTAGAAGCAACATCCCTGTTGGTCCAGTGGTTAAGAATCCACCTGGCAATTCAGGGGACACAGGTTTGATCCCTGGTCCAGAAAGACCCCACATGCCTCGGAGCAACAAGACTGTGTACCACAAGAGGAGGTGGTGCACCTCCTGGGCCTTCCTATCTAGAGCCCACGCTCTGCAACAAGAGAAGCCCCTGCTTGCTGCAACCAGAGAGACTCCATGTACAGCAACAAAGACCCAGAACATCCAAAAATAAATAAGTAAACAAAAATTTTACAAAATAATAAGAAAAAGTTAAGTATAGATGCAGCACCTAACCATCTCAAATAGGTGCTCTACCCTGAATCTTAAACTCTGGACATGGGTGGAATGAACCCAATCATGCCGAAGAGCTGGCCTTAGCCTCCTCTTCAGGCATCATTTTCCATTGCTCTTGTCTGTCCTGAGGAGATGAGTGCTAATGTCACTTCTCTGGATCTCTCCAAACACTGTGTTTATGTGACCTCAGAGAGGATAGTGATAACAAACGTAGCCCAACAAAGTGTGTCTGGCAGCCCCAGTACCATTTCAGCAATACCATCATAAAGGAAGTCTGTCCCTTTCATTACAGCTGGATACTGAAGGCTTTCCACGGGCGTCACTAAGGGCAGCTTCATCTCCCAAAAGCAAACCTTCACAAAACTAAAACTGAATGCTGGGCAGTGGAAGAGAACTACATCTCAGAAATACATGCCTACTGACTGGGATGATCTGCCCTAGCAACATATTTTAATCTATAATTGCGTAGCCAGAAAAAACTACCAAAGCATTAGTGTTCACACTATCAGGAACCCTCTTGCTTAAAGCTCCAGTGGGCTGCATTCAGCTGGGTCCATAGAGTACACAGACTCACACCGAAGATTCCAGAACAGCAGCTGTTTCCAGTCATTGTCACAACATATTGTAAATTGGAACCGTTTGCAGCAATGTGTTATTAACAATAATTTAAGTACCAAAGCATATGAATGATTAACTACGAATTGAAGCCATTTCAAGGTTATCACATTCTCTTGCATATTAATATGCTTCCTCAAGTCGGAGAGAGAGGGACGGAGTGAGAAGGAACGCAACGTGTTGGGACGTGCGTGGTCCTGGCCCTCCCCTGGGGCGTGCGCTCTGCATGTGAAGGCATGTGTGTGAGGAGCGGGGAGCTTCGAGAACACCTGTGCTCAAGCATTGCCCTGTGGAATGGCACTCACTTTGACCCCGAAGGCAAAGTGACATTTGATAAGTTGACAACTGTAGGCGCAATGGAATTATCAAGTCTTTGCAGAACTCAAGGCACTGCAGCCCTAGGGAGACCTTCAAGTACAATCCACCATTTACAGAATCTAGACCATCCGCCAGCGGACCCAACCCTCTCGGCCCCTTGCTCTCTACCACAGCGCCCATGCCACACTGATGGACTGCCCTTCCAGCATCTCTCTCTCCCCAGGTCCCACGTTGGCGCCTTCTGGCTATAGTCATCACTCATACTCAGTTTGGTGTTTCCCCAAAGGACCTTCTGTGTAATATCAGCTCAATCTGGGCTGCCCTCCAATATGCCTCTCACAAGGCACCCTATCTGTCCTAGTCTCCAGAACCGAACACAAGCAACGAAAACTGGCAACAATCCTAAAGAGACTCCCAAGCTCTACGTCAAGGCAGCAGCCCATTCAACTTCCCAAGTTAAGTGACATCAGAAATCCTGTAGGACAGTAGTGAAGATGTTCCAGCAACCGCGCACTGGCTCTGGACCCCACAAACACCTTTAAAAACAAACAGACCACCTAAATCCGAGTAACTGAAGCTGCGCTTCAAGGCCCTCACAAACCAGAAAAACAAACTGTGGCTCTCCAACATTTCATTGTGAATTCTCCTTGAGGCTCTACATCAACCTACTTATCAAGGGCAAATAACAATTTATGTCAAGTGAGTGGGAAAGAATGTGGAATTCATTTATTTTACAGCCTACACACTTCTGGATAAAAATGAAAATTCTTTGGCCATGGTAAAAAAAAGTCGTATTTTTTGGCAAGGCTTTTCTACTCCATGAAGATATGGACCTGGGCTATTAATAAAGATAATTGGGCTCAACCTCTAAATTTTGCTATTGGATTCTCTCAAAATATCAATTTCTGTTACTATTATAATTTCACATGCCACAGTTCATTCCGAAGGACAAATAAGTTTACTCTTTAAATGACACCCTTTCCTCAAATAATCTTCAAGCATTTTGCAAACATTATATCCTCTTCTTTACAACCCTGCCAAGTCAGGGATCAGATGAGAAGGACATCAGCCAATTCTCAGTAACATTCAAAAGCTATAAGGAGACAAAAAAAAAAAAAAAAAAACCCTCCCAACAACTGGGCCTTGGATATTTTCCGATTTTTAGGGACTATATATGTGTTTGTAATTTTGGTGACCAACCTACTGTTACTGAATTAATTACTGTTACTGGTACAATATCCACATACTATGCCTAATAAAATTTTAGGAAACAAAAGCAGTTAATAATCCATTTCTCCCATTGTTCGGATGATCTTGACTCAGTGAAGTAAGATAATGGATTTAGAAATTAGTCATATAATGTAATACATTATTAATCATGGTATTCAGAAGGGTAAATAGATGTTACAAGAATACCACCCAGGAATTCAATTTCATTTTAGATTTATTTACTCTCTTAAATTCTTTACTCTACCATCATCCCTCAAATAAATCTAAGTATGATGTTTCCTTTTCTTCCAAAACAGTGATTTTCAACCCCTTTTTAAAAAGAAAGCAGAGTCCTTTAAAAAATGAAATATCTTACAGAAAACCAAATATAAGACAGATGAAAGAAAAAACATTGGTTGTATAGAGGGGAGAGAATGAGGAAAGGAGGGATCAAAGAGACCTCACTTGACCCTTCTATTTCTTAAGTCTCAGATCAAACCTTCTAGAAGCTTGGGGCTCCTGGGGACAGAGTTCGAGAATCACTGCCCTAAAGCATATGTGCAAAGCAAAAATTATGTGTATATAAAATAGAATACAGGCATGATATAAGTTTCATCAATTAATGATATATGGAAATAAAACACATACATAAAATACGCAAATCGCAAACACTGATATCCCAAGAGAAAAACCAGCAAAAGACACCAGTACAAAATTAAAACAAACACAGGGCTCGGGAGAAGATGCTAAGTTCTACAGCAATCAAGGGAGTACAGAGCAAAAGAACAGAGGATTTGATAGCGGTTACATTTGCCCAGAAACAGTTGAAGGGTAACACCCAAGGCTGGCCAGGCTCTGAGAAGCAGGTACAATGTTATATTGCCATTGGCTGCACAGAAAGGTTTTCCTTTTGAAAAACAATCTTTCATAAAAATTGCTCATATTTTTTGAGTCAATAATAATCCCATTTGTGGAAAGGCACCATTAAAGTCATTCAAAAGAAGAACACAGTGAGGTAAAGATGTTTATTTCTGATTAGTTATAATAGAAAAGAAAATGTTCAATAATAGGCAAGGGGTTAAATCAATAACTGTATACTGATGGTGGAATATTATGCAGTCACTAAAAATACAGTAAAAGTTCTCTTTAAGAAAGAAAGTGAAAGTGAAAGTCACTCAGTCATGTCCGACTCTTTGCAATCCCATGGAATACACAGTCCGTGGAATTCTCCAGGCCAGAATACTGGAGTGGGTAGGCGTTCCCTTCTCCAGGGGATCTTCCCAACCCAGGGATTGAATCCAAGTCTCCCACATTACAGGCAGATTCTTTGCCAGCTGAGCCACCAGGGAAGCCCTCTCTTTAAGAAATCTCCAGTTAATTGCCTCTCTTGATTAAGCATGTTTTCATTCTCTCCATGAAAAACAAAACCAAACAGGATGCGATTGTCCCTCTGTGTCAATTTCTCTCCCTCACCCCATTCACATCTCCAGCTAACAATGGCGTTATAAGGCAACCAAGAATACACTGGGTTTGTTTCCAAATGTGTTTAGAATCTTGGAACTTGCCATTGTAACAGCGTAACTTAATCACATATTATATGACCAATGGCCAATGGAAGATCATTGCTAAAAATTTAGAGTTATTTCTAAGAAAATTAATTTAAAGCTTTGGAAAGACTTTATAGAACTCATCACATAAATAGCAGTTAAATTACTCATGAACAAAGTCACTGCAAAAGACCAAAGTAATAAAAATGTGGGCCACTACACTGCTTCATAAGTACCTTCAAGTTCTCAATGAACATTAAAGAAAACAGAACTAGAAATCAGACTTTGTAAACAGCACTTTATGGGAGTGGCTTATTCCATGAAGAAGCTGCTTACAAAGTCAGATTTCTAGTTCTGTTTTCTTTAACAGATCCAAACCAAAGATAAAGCCTTGGCCTTCCATCAAAAAGCTGAGAAATACATGCACAGTAAAACAAAATATTTAATGCATGTACGTGATATTTTGTTTTAGTTTCTTCTTTAATCAGGTTTTCAGTAAACTGGCTAACTCAAACCCAAACTGTGTTGAAGAAGAGGTATACTATCGTCCTTCAAAAATGTGTTCACTGCAACAGGGACTAGGAGGGTCTGGATTCACCTCTGTATCCAAAGCCACCACTCAGTGTGGTGCCTGGCACACACTGGGCCTCCAATAAATAAGGACTGAATCAATAAGAGAAATCCACCCTGAATACTCGTTGGAAGGACTGATGCTGAAATTGAAAGTCCAGTATTTTGGTCATCTGATGCGAACAGCTGACTCATTGGAAAAGTCCCTGATGCTGGGAAAGATTGAGGACAGAAAATGAAGAGGGCATCACCGATGCAACGGACATGAACTTGGGCAAACTTCAGGAGAGGGTGAGGGACAGAGAGGCCTGGCTTGCTGCAGTCCATGGGGTTGCAAAGAGTTGGACACCACTGGGCAACTGAATAACAACAACAAAATCAATAAACTATGTAGCAAATATTGAAAAAATGCTTCTAACAAAAAGTAAACTGAGGAAAGCAGAATATAAAATTACATGTAAACCATGACTACACCTGCATTTTTAAATATGGAGGCAGAAGGACAAAGCTAGAAGGCAATGTCAAAATACAAAATAGTTGTGTTAGATTAGAATGAATTAGAGGAATTTTATACATTTTAAAATATTTTATTTAATGTTGGCTCATTCTTTTTTATATTCAAGAGATGCTAACCAAGAAAAATGAAAAGCTGTATGGGTTTCTACTCGACTTCTACAGGAAGACGTGGACCCACACTTCCATTTCCTATGCCCTCCGACACTCCAGCCGCCTTCACCCTCTATACTTAACCCACTGCACCCCCTCCAGCAATTCCATCTTTCTCCTCTAAGACCAAACCTGTACTAATACTTGTTTGTGTTTCCAATCCATCAGGATGCTATTTTTAAAATCCAGAGTTATCCACCCTCTCATTTACCATCTATCTGGTTAAAAAATAATTATCAAAACTGCAATTTACTTTCCCAAGAGATTCCCAAACACCATCTAATTAAATCATTCAATCAGAAAACAAATTAAAATGAAATATCACTGCAACCCCAAGAGGAAAATAAACTTTTCAGTCATGACTAGAACGCAGCTCCAGGGTGACGCTCCAAAGCCTCTTCTAATTGCAAGTCCTATGGAACATCCAGTAGAACATTTTGTGACATCTGCAGCTTCCAGGACAACTTTCCTTCCAAAGCAAAGAGGAGCCTGTGCAAGGCTCCAAAGCAAAACATAGTCATTCGAGAGTGGAAATGCTTTTATTAATGACTAACCAGTGCCCTGGGCACCCACACTGTGTGCTCATTCATTCATCTACTCAGCCACCCAACACACACTCTCAGAAGAATGTGCCAGGAACTGTCCTGGGTGTTCCACAAACACTTCTTATGTGAATGTAACCTCTGCCTTTTGGTGTGAAACAAAACCCAGAGCTTCCTGAGTTTAACTATGGAAGAGTCTCCAGGCGGAAAGGCTATGACTCCATCATCCCTTGGCCACCCTCTGACGTCTCCAACTCCGACACCCACTCCCACCATCCAGGAACTCTAGCAGAGCTCTGCTGCCCCTGTGACTCATTGACCCTCTTAAGGGACAGCCTAGCATGCGGTTAAAAACACAGGTCCTGAAGCAACATGAGCTTGGTTTAAATCTCTGTACCTTAGACAAATTATATAAGCTCTCCATATGTAAAACGGAGCTTACATACTTACCTCATGGGGGGAGGAGAATTAAATAAGTCAACGTACATAAAGTACTTAAATAATGCCTGGCACACAGCTGGTGCTATATAATTTTTAGCTACTAACTATTATTATTATCCCTATTCCCCCTGAGCTTAGCAGAGTAAACTGGTTTGCTCAAAAGGCCCTCCCTACTAACTAGAGGAAACTCGACAGTGGAAATCACGTAAATGGCCCATATCATCAAGGACAAGCCTCTGGTCTTTTCCCTTCCCACCCTCTGCCTTCAGAAAGTGGCACTTCAGTTCAGTTCAGTCGCTCAGTTGTGTCCGACTCTTTGCGACCCCATGAATCGCAGCACGCCAGGCCTCCCTGTCCATCCCAAACGCCATAGGCCCCTTACATAAGTAAGATAAATCCCTAGCCCACCTGGCTCCTCTGTCCATGGACTTCTCCAGGCAAGAATATTGGAGTGGGTAGCCATTCCCTTCTCCAGGGGATCTTCCCGACCCAGGAACTGATCTTGGGCCTCCCGCATTGCAGGCAGATTCTTTACCAGCTGGGCTGCCAGGGAAGCCAAATTTTACTTTAAATTCCCCCAAATACTTGCTCAAGGGTGGCTCCAGCATCACCGGGGGTGCTGTCACTAATTGTGGCAACACCATCATGGCACAACAGCCAAGCATCCTATGCCTCCCCCTGCCTCATGGCTAGTCTTTGCTAAGTCACTGGCCCTTCCCCACCCCACTGTGAGCCAGGGCTTCTACCTCTCCAGCTGAGAATCTGGCCTTTTCTGAATATCCACAGGACTCATAATACAGTCATTGCGCATACACAAGAGAGCTGGATCACCATGTGTTTTAAGGATAATGCTCCCTCTTTTTTTCTTCCCCTCTCAATTTTTTCAGGTATACACTTGAAAGTTTCAAACAAGGCATAGCTATAAGGTTTCCTGGGAGCAAAAACACAAAGACTCCTTTCAGCTTCCACACCGCCCTCATTTTCACGTAGAGTCTTATAAATCACATGATACGGTCCACATTCAACATGACAAGGGTGCACTCTGGGATGAGCCCATGACCCCAAGATCTCCTCACTGCTTCCCAGTGTAGTATCTTGCTCACCTCCTCCCTGACCAGACTGGAAAGCACAAGAGGATCATTTTCCAGAAACATTAACACACACACACACAGAATCTGTGAATGAAAATCTCTTAAAATCTGTGGGCAAACTAGAAATGTCAAAGTAAGGTACGGCCTGCATCCCTCTGGGAACATTATGAATCACCCTGGGGCAAACACTGTACTTCTACCGCTGACTAATTGTCAATCTGGACCCACCGGATGGAAAAGAACAAGTAAGAAACACAGCAACAGGCACATCAGAGAGATAAACTGGTCTGCTATGCAAGCCCATGGCAGGTACCAAGGAGAGCTGCGAAGCAGAGGCGGCAGAGCCATGAACTTGTTTTAAAGTCAGCAGTCAGGAAGCACCGTGGATACGTATACCTCTCCTGCACTCACCTGAACCTCCCCCCTGGGAAGGAACTTTTGTACATATGGGGAAGCAAACCGAATGTAGAGAGAGCAGCTGTCCCCACCATGGCAGGGGCAGCAGATGCAAGGTTGGATCCGGACAACCAAGTGTAAACAAATGAGAGTGCTCCTGGGAGAGAAACAGTCAACCCAATATGTGCCAAAGTCTGCCTGGTTGACAGGTGAACTAGGCTCTGCTGGCGCTGTCCTGCCCTTACAAAGCTGACATGCCTGGTAGAAAACAGGGGGAACAGAAGCACAGAAAAAAGAAATGTGAACGTGAGAGACGGGCATGTGCGTGCACACTCTGACCTGTGGTGCCCAGCTGGAGCTCTCTATCTGTTGCCTCTGACAGCTCATCGGACAGGGTCGCCTGGGGAGAGCGCTCCGTACCCCATCCTCCCCTTGACCCCAGCCCTAGCCTGGAGCGCAATCACCCGGCTCAGCCTAAGACTCCAGACCTAGCGCGCGCGGATCTGTTTGCTCTGCCCCAGCCACTCCCTGGGCCTGGGAGTGGAGCTACCGGAGGGAAGAGCCTTCACTGGCAGCCCAGGGCGGGTTCTCCCAGTCCTGGGCGGAGGCGCCACCGCAGTGGACAGAGCTCCAGGCGCCCATGCTTCTTCACCGAGCCAACACCTGCTCCTGGAGAGGGTCTTGGACCCGCGGGCTGTGGTGCGGGTGGAGACCGCTTAGGTTCAGACAGCACTCCTAGCCACAGATCCCTCTGCACACCCAATCGCTTACGGGCCGCTCACAGCCGGGCTGGGACTAGGGCCATGCATTCTTCCCAGCTCCGGCTCGTCCCGCAGCCTGTAGGTCCTAAATGCAGCGACTTGGGCCTCACGCTTCTCCCCGTAGGCCCAACGGTAGCCAAATAAGCCCGATCGCCTTTGAGCGCTCCCGCGTACACACACCGACGCTCACATGTACCCACACTCTGAACCGGGCCTGCGTGCGACCCCGAGACCCTCGAGCAACTAGCCGGTAGTCACACGCACACTGGGACACGTGCGCAGCGCACCCCCACACCGCCAGCGAGCTGCACACACCCGCGCGTGGAGCCCCGCGCGCACACGTGTGCCCTGGAGAGGCGCGCACAGCCGCCGACACTGAGGGTCCGGTACTCAGGCAAGAACACACACGCAGCCCCGCCAAGCGTCTGCGGCCTCAGAGCCCCGCAGTCACTCGAGAGATGCCCACCAGCCTCGGCGCACCGCGCACGGCTCTGGGCACTCCCCGGCCCCGTGGGCTGCCCAAGTTTCCCCGGGCGCCAGTACCTTGGATATGCTGCTTTATGACATTCTCCAGGTGATCCAGCCGTTCAATAATCTTCAGGGTGTCCCCTTTGTCTTCCTCCAGCTTCTTGTCGGGCGCCGGCTCCTGCCCCCGCACATACACGCTGGCGATGTAGTTGGTGACCCAGCCCACGTAGAGCAGACATATGATGTTGGTCATGCCGCTCAGGATCACGCAAGTGGACACCAAAGTTTTGGTCTTCCTGGTGCACACCATTCTGGGCTCCCTCCTCCATATAGAGCTCCCGGGGGCCCCTTCTCTCTGCGCACCCGGGACTCCCCCGCGATCACACCCCCTCGGACGCCCGGGGCCGCCGGGCGCCGGAGCACCTGAGTCCCGACGGTCTCCAAAGCCCGGACCGCTGGCAGTGGAGCCGCCGTGCCCAAGTTTGGAGCTCCCGCCGCTGGCCGCCGTGAGAGAGAGCTTGACAAAGGAAATGAGGTGGATTATTTTTCCAAATTAAAAATCTCCTAGCCCTTCTCGGAGCAGTCACGGGTGGTCGGCAGCCGCGCGCCTTGATACGAGCGTCTGGGAAACTTTGCCACAGCCTGGATCCGCGGCCGCGCCGCTTCCCATCGCCGGGCGCCGATTGCCTTGGCGGTCCGACCCGCCCGCGCTGCTGGAAGGACGGCGGCGGCGGCAGCGGCGGCGGCGGCAGGGAGAACCGCGGGGCCCAGCGGCCCGGCCCCCTCCGAGCGACAAGCGCCGCCACCAATCGCGCTCGGGCTCGGAAGAGGGGCCGGGGCTGGGCGGTCGCGGACCAACGCGGAGGGTGCGGGAGGCGGAGTCCGGCCCGGGGCCCCACCTGCTGGCCGCCCCTGGCCCCCGCCCTCCAGGGGCGCTCCAGAACCTCCACCCTCGCCCGCGCTGGCTGCCCCAGAGCCGAGGCTCCCGGAGAGGGCGCGCCACCAGTCCCAGTCCTGGGCCGGCAGATTCCACCTCTAGGGGTATGCCGCTTGTTCTCGCGCAGAAACCTCCAGGCTTCCGGAGGGAGCTCGGCTCAGCGTTCCACCGCTCGATCGCTGGGCTTCTCGCGTGGATCCCACCTGCCGGCTCTCAACCCTTTTTCTGGTTGCCAGGACTCGGGGAGGCCAGGGAAGCGTGGGCCGGATGGCCTGTGCAGTCTCGCCCTCGGTCAGGCCCCGTGGGCGTCCACTTCTTCCTTGACTACACCCTGTCCGCAGGCTTCCTGAATGGCTCCAGACCCCACAACTGTCAAAAGAGTCAACCCTTTTAGGAATCTCTTAGGAGGTTCTGTACCATCTCCACTACCGAACACTCAAAGGTTTTTAACGCCCCTAGCTATATATATTTTTTAAGTCTGTGCAGTTCCGGGACAAACTGTGTCTTGTAACCCCAGTTGTCATTCATGTGGGCCCGGGCTCATCCCAATGCGTGTGGAGATCCTGCACAGAAATATCCCTGGGGGGATTAAGCTCTCTGTGAGCTGTAAGTCCTTGTACATGCTGTTTGTGATTGATGTTAGGGAGGACAGAACTGTGCCTCACAGCAGAGGGGCATGGCTGGACTCCAGTGACTGACACTGTTTTGTTATTAGAGCACATGCTTATTCATATTATCCCTTTCTGTTGAACACTCACTTCTTCTCAGAACCTGAATAAAATTCCTTCAAACAAAGATTCTTCAAAACACAGATTTCTATCCTCTTCTCTGTCTCTGGAATGCATTTTCCTGTCCTGAAGAGTGTCCCTTGGCGCGCCAGCACCCCAACAAGCTGTGATCCTGGTACCCAAGGCAGCGCCCTCAAGTGATGTTTTCTGGACCTGGCCCAGCAAAAGAGGGTGGACACAAAATCAGTGAAGGGGCATTTGATGGCCACCAGCCTGGAAGCCCTTTAACCAATGCTTTGCATACAGAACTCCCAAAAGATACTATGAAAACAGACGAAACTGGAGATCTTGGAAGATTTCTCTCTACCCATAACTGGGAAAGAAAACAATACGTGTAGGTTGGATAGAGAGTAGAGGAAGGTACTATGTACGAGTCCATACATATGAAAAAAGAGAGTACAGACTGTTTCTGGAAAAAAAATCAAGGGACAGAAATCTGCATCCATGAGGGAATAAAACCTGTCTCTCTTTCTTTTCCTCTAGAAGTATAATCAGATCACAAACAGAGGTTCTGGACTTCCTTCTAGTTGGATGAATTTATAAGCAGTGGCTTTGAATACAGCTAATGGTAAAGGTCTAATTACTCGTGTTTCATACTCTCTCCCAGGAGGGGACCTGGAAATTCAGCTCTTCCCAGGATCTTCCTAAACCACCACAAGGCTGGACAGAGAGAAGCAATACTCATTTTTCACATTCTTATTGGGGAAAAAACCCCAAATTTAAAAATAAGGTTCAAATAGAAAACAGAATGGATTGTGTGACTTTATATTTTGATCCAGCTGGCCCAGTCATCGATTTGTAATGTGGAGGGACTGAATGCATTAAAAGAAGAATGAGGATCAGAGTCTTCTCTCGAAAGGTCACAAACTCTAGTTGACCAGTTCAAAGATTATTCACTGTAGGTACAGCCAGGCTCCACAACTCTCATCCCAGATCCACCACTTATTGGTTATGAGAGTTTGGACGAGCTTCAAAACACCAAAGGGGCTCAGTTTCCCCTTACATCAAATATAAACAATACTTGCTGGAGAACTGGTTGTGATGATGAAATGAGAGAACGTACGAGGCAGAATGTTTCATTAGTGCAGGATATATACTGGGTGCTCAGGATCATGTGAACTTTCCTTCCAGGGTATGGTGAACTTGACTAGAATTCCGTGAACTCCATTGGCTATTCAGCAATAGTTCGTTTCTCCACCGACCAGTATCAGTTCTCTCTCCCCCAATGGAAGTTAACAGGAACCAGAACTATAGGCAACAAGTTGCTTAACTTTCTGAGCTGAGCTCCGGCACATTGACTTTCTATTCCTAATGTCTGTCTTCACCATCAGTAGGGCACATAGGTCAATAGTATGTTCAAATGAATGGCTGGTTTCCAGGACCCTCTAATTCCCACTAAAAATCCCTAATTCTTTGGTTTTAAACAAGCAAATTGGAAGGGAATACAAAGATTTAACCCAGAAAGATTTCAGAGTCACAAGGACAGAGAAGAGTTAGCCTCTATGGAAGCCCTCCTATAAACAATGCCTGGGTAGAGATTCATTTCTTTGACCCTCATTCAATCCAACAAGTAATTATTGAGCCCCTGAGGTTTTGTCTGAATGACCAGTTGCCCCAGACCCTGCCCAGTTTATTACAAACGTGTATATAACCCGTCTCATAGTCTCCCATGAGCCTCTTTTCTGAAACTGGAAAGCTGCTACAAGGGGATCACTGTGAAGTTCATCAGAAAATGGGTGTGTGCAGGCTTAGCAGAGACTCAAGGACAATATATTTCTGTAAATTTATACCTATTATTTGAACCTAGGGTCTCCTACTGCTACAAGAGGAAAGAGTATCTTGAAGAGTCTACGCAAGGGGCTAGAGATCCTTGTTAGGGTCTTTGTGGCACAACCTTTGGATTTTACCCATCTTTTATATTAGGTCGGCAGCTTCCTTCTTTATGTGATTGAGTAGGGGGCAAGTACGACCCATTCCAGTACTCTTGCCTAGAAATTCCATGGACAGAGGAGCCTGGTAAACTGCAGTCCATGGGGTCACAGAGCTGGACACAATGGAGTGACTGCGTCCAGCACAACACAGCAGGTAGGACTTCCTACCCGCAAGTACAGCCCATCCTGTTGTTGTTCACTCACTCCGTTGTGTCCAGCTCTTTGCAACCCCATGGACTGAGGATTCCAGGCTTCCCTGTCCGTCACCAACTCCCGGAGCTTACTCAAACTCATGTCCATCGAGTCAGTGATGTGATACCATCCAGCCTTCTCATCCTCTGCCGTCCCCTTCTCCTCCTGCCTTCAGGCTTTCCCAGCATCAGGGTCTTTTCCCGTGAGTCAGCTCTTCGAATCAGGTGACCAAAGTATTGGAGCCACTCTGCTATCTCCCCAGTACTAAGCCTACATTCAGAATGCTTTTGATAGGAGGGTTGGAAAAACCAGTCGTTAATGGATCTTAATTATCAGTTGATTACCTTCTGAGAAGGGTGTCCTGACCTGAGGACTACGGAGGAGCAGGAGACCAGTCTTCATCAGTGGCAAGAGTCATTCATCAGAGGGGTGTCAGTGGTCATCTATACCCACCAGATGGCACCACCGTGCAACACCTCGGTGCCAAAGGTGCCAAATGGGATTTGGGGGCTCCAGGGGGAAAATGAGCCTCGACAGTGGAAAGTCAATTCCCAGGCAGGGTACCTGGGAATTGGGTTTTCCAGGTCCCTGGGAGAACAGGGATTACTAGGGCTTCTGGCAGGGAGGGATGCAAGGTTCAGACACAAAGGCTGTGGAGAAACAACAGGTCTAAGACTGGATTCTGCCAAACCACAGGACTGAGATGTTATTGACAGAAAAGGCACTCTTCTGGAGGAGGGATGGTGAACAAAGAGAGAAATGTTTGTTCAGTACTTACATTGTATCCAGTCTAGTATTTTTCACATGTTGTCTCTTGAGCAGAGACTAAGGGATCCAGAGAGCTGGATACATATCCCAGGCCTGGCACTTACTAGTATGATCTTGGGCAAATTACCTAAACTCTCTGTGCCTTGGTTTTTTATCTGTAAAATGGGGACGATAATAATAATAACGGTTGTGAGCATTAGATGAACTCATATAAAGCACACTGAAGGCACTATATATACTTAATCTCAGTCATGTCCGACTCTTTGCAACCCCATGGACTGTTGCCTGCCAGGCACCTCTGTCCATGGGGATTCTCCAGGCAAGAATACTGGAGTGGGTTGCCATGCCCTTCTCCAGGGGATCGTCCCAACCCAGGAATCAAACCCAGGTCTCCCACATTGCAGAAGGATTCATTACCGTCTGAGCCACCAGGGAAGCCCAAAGGCATTATGTAAGTAAGTATTGGCTATTGTTATTTTTACCATCTCTGGGCACCGAAGTATTTGAAAGTTCAACCAAAACAGAGACAAGCCACCCAGAGGGAAATTTCCTCTATCTAGGAGCGAAAGATCCTGGAAACCGACTCTTGACTTCTCCTCTTTCACCTTGTTGAAGGACCCAGAGCAAGTCCTAGAGGAATCACAGGGCAGCAAATCCCAACTGAAATCCTGCAACTAGAGCCAGCTAACGCTCTGTGTCTACTTATTCACCTACAGAGTGTTTTTGAGTGCCTGTTCTGTGTTAGACCCAGTGCTGGCTGCTGCTAACACAGAGATGACTTATAGATGTACACCCTTGCCCTCAAGAAGATCATTGTTCAGTGGAGGAGGCCAACAGATAAACAGCTATCATACAGTCTGATGAGCTCCAAACTGATATACTATATTAATATGAAAGAAAAAGGCCCAGGTAGATGCACCAGATTCCTCCCTAATAAGTGACTGTGCAACTTCCAAACAGCTCTGCTTTCATTCAATCACTGGACAGCTCTGCTGGGTGGGAATTTGTTCTTTAGACCTAGAGGAAAGTATTTGTAAGATAGTTAGTCGACCGAGGATCGATATCCAGCATATATATAAAGAATTCATATAAAACAACAAAAGAGAGAGGCAAGAATATCCAAATGGAAACATGGGCTAAAAATATGAACAAGGAATTAACTAAAGAAGTGTAGATATCCAATATAAATAAGCAATGATGCTTAAACTTGTTAAAAATCAGGAAGTTACATTTTAAAATATAAATACCATATCTCATGTATCAGACTGACAGATTTAAGGAGATGATTTTCAAGCATTGGAGAGAGTATAAAAGAAATAGGTACTCATTATCCTGCTGGTGAAAGTGTGACTGGTATAGTCACTTTGGAATGCTGTTTGGCAGTAATGATGAAATTTAAAATGTACATGCCCTATGACCTTGTGCTTGAAGTGTAGTCCATGGAACATTCCGGTGCTTATTTAAAATGAAGAGTCTCAGGCCCACCCCACATCTATTGAAAAAGAATCTGCATTTTTATCAAAATCCTCAGATGACTCATGTATACAATAAGGCCTGAAAAGCAAGACACATGAAACTTTTAACCATAGGCTTCCTTCGGAAAAAAAAACCTGATTAAGGGTAGCGGTCAAGTGCTGAACTTCTTACCAGGTACCTCTGTAATATCTGAATTTTTATAATGACTACTTCTTAATATTACACTTCTGAAATTCAAATTATTATTTTCTTAATTTAAAATTTGACTCCTGTTTTTGTGCTTAAAACAATCTGCTTCACACTGGTTGCCATCCTTTGTGAACTGAGCTAGTCTTGGAGGTACTCTAAGCCTGTTTCTTAGTCTGTCAAAGAGGAATAGTAACTATACCTCAGCCCAGCCTCACACATTGGTAGGTTCTGAGCACAGCGTATCAAACCTAACTCAGCCTTTGACATTCATGATAATACTTCTTCATCATCAGGAAAATGGACATACCTGTGGCATCTGGCCATTGAGAAGAGAGCAGTACCACAGGAAGAAGATTTCTGCTGAATGGAATAAACACAGAAACAAGCCCATGCACACACACACACACACACACACACACACACACACACACACACTTCTTGAGTGACCTATACTTATTGTGGGTATTTCCTATTGAACAAAAATGAAAGGAATCATTAAGGTACATGATCACTTTCATCATGTAGGGAAAGCAGGAATGTTATCAACCACCATCTCTTTCTTTTGCTCACTCAGAACCATTTCTTAGTTTTGTGTGTTTTACATTAATAACAATATGTTGTCAGCGGCTGGAGATACAGTAAAGAAGTTTGGCTTCTTGTCCTTTAACAGGATGCTCAGTAGAAGATACATTGATTAGGGAAGCAATAGAGCATGATGGTTACACACACGTGACCAGGCAGACTTGGGTTTGAATTCTAGATCTGCCGTTTACTGGTATTGTGAACTGGGGCAAGTTGTTGTTGTGAAGATTAAATGAAATAATATTTGTAAAACTTGGTACTGAACCTCTGGCAAGCATTCAACAAATGTTAGTTTTAGTGTTACTTAACACTTTTATTTAGACAACAAATTATGGTATTTCATTTCCAATCCATAATTATACATATTTTATAGCCTATATTGAGGAGTCCAACCCTTCTGTAGCCCAAGGACTATATATACATTTTTAATGTTCTATTACTTAGAGGGATGAGTATTAGTTTTTACACAATTTATATAAGTAACCAAGTAAAACTATGGAGAACAGTGATATGTCTTATTTGACTGCCTAGACTTCCAAGGCAGGTAGGGTATACCAGCACTGTTCAATCCACAGAGCACTGTTCACACATACTTTGTCTTAAGCTTCACAGCCACCCCAAAAGGCAAGTTATTATCATGCCAGTTTTCCAAATGAGGAAACTGTATTTAAGGCAAATATTAATGAGTAAAAGTGGTAGAGGGCTTCTGACTCCAATTCCAGTACCCCTTTCCATATATCACATCCCTCCTGGGTATCTGTTATGGAATATCATCTTCATTGAAGAAATAACTAGCTGATGAGACCCCAATTTAAAAAAGAAAAGAAAAGAAAAAGACCACAAGTGAGAGATCTCTTGGAAGTATTTGCATCTTCAAAGATGATTGTTAAAAACAGAAGCACTCTCAAACCCTAATTGGATACTGTCCTCTGAGCAAGGAAAAGAGCTACTAAATCCCTTTTCCAAAGGATAGAATCTGGCTGGGGAAGTGGGGCAAAGGAAGTCATGTGTACTAAGCCCTTACTGAGAGCAGAAGTATGGTCACAGATTTCCTCAAACCCATGAAAGGCTCTTGCCTGCTAATTTATGTGGCTTCTAGAAGGCAGAAAAAAGAACTGGGATGGCAAAATGACTCTCTTTTTAGAAGCTGCCTGGAGGCTCCTGTCATGCCTGGGTAAAAGGACCGCACAGAGCCCTCCTTCCCAAAGCCAGCAAGGAGGAGCACAGGACCTGTGTGAGGGATGGCTGGTGCCAAGCAGGCATGAGGAGAAGCCAGTGACCTTTTCAGGTTTGGTATATGATGGTCTGGGGCATTACTGGCCCATAAGTGTGTGCTGTGCTTCGCTGCCAACCAGATGGTAAATAAAATATTCAGCAGACATACAACCTCCCCACCACGGCGAGGTGACTGGCTTGTTCAGAACAGAGTGATTGCGGTGGAAGGCACAAATTGCAAGCGGCAAGAAGCAGCTGGGAAAGAGGCAACAATCTGCTTCTTGTGGCAGAGCCAGAGACCAGAGCTGGGGACAGCTTGCGTTTGCAGCAGACCTAGAGCCCCTCCTCAGAGAACCGTGGAATCTGTCATCAAAGGACTTCTGGAAACTTGGTTCCGAGACAAACACAGATGCACGAAAGTACACAAAAGTACAAAGTACTCAGATGGATGATTCCAGATAAAACAGCCTTAGCAGGTACCAACAGATAGGCTGATATAGCAGGATGTATTTGCCGATACCAATACAATCAGTCTTCTGAAAGAGTCCAAATCCAAAGACCATCTAGGTATTTGCTAGTAATTCTCCACCGCACATGGAATCTCTTATCCAAGCACTTGATGAGGGAGCTGACAGACTCCAGAATAGAGAGCTTAGGACCCTGTGTCCCCAAGTAGTTTGACAGAACTAACATTCAATCCAGCAATTCCACTTTCAGGAGTTTTTCCAAAGACAACATAAACAAACAGTAATTCAAAAAGGTATCTAGTCACTGTAGCATTACTTGCAATAACCAAGCTATGGAAGCAACCTAAGTGTAGATTGATAGATGAATGGATTGATATATAAAAAAGGGAATATTACTCAGCCATAAAGAAGAATGAAATTGTGCCACTTGCCACAATGTGGATGGACCTAGAGTGTATTTGCTAAGTGAAATATGCCAGAGAAAGATGAATACCTAAGATAAATAGTACCATAAGATAAATACTAAAATTTCATTTATATGTAGAATCTAAAAAAACAAAACAAACAAACACAAACAACAGAAAAGACTCGTAGATACTAGGGAGGGGTGGAGACAGATGGGTGAAATAGGCGAGGTCGATTGAGAGGTACAAACTTCCAGTTACAATGGAAAAAATCCCACTACAAGGAGATAGATGTAATGTGTAGCGTAGGGAATATGATGAATAATACTGTAAGAACTCTGTATGGTGACAGATGAAACTACACTCTTCATGGTCATCATTTTGTAATTTATAAAAATATCAGGCCTCCCTAGTGGTCCAGTAGTTAAGAGCCTGCCTTGCAATGCAGGGGACAACAGTTTGATCACCCATCAGGGAAGATTCCACATGCTTTAGGGTAAGGGCAACTAGGCCCTGGGCCACAGCTACTGAGCCTGTGCTCTTGAGCCCTCAAGCTGCAATACTGAGCCCGAGCGCGGCAACTACTAAAGCCCACACCCACCACAGCCCGTGATCTGCAGTAAGACAAGCCACTGCGATAAGAAGCCCATGCCTCTCAACTAGAGCGTAGCCCCTACTCTCCACAACTAGAGAAAGCCCACACACAGCAATGAAGGCCCAGCACAAAGGTAAAAATAAATATAAATTCTTAAGAATTTTTTTAATTTATAAAGATATCGAATCACTATGCTGCACACCTGAAATTAATATAATTTTGTAAGTCAGCTGTACTTCAATTACAAATAAATACATAAATAACTTAATAAGTTCCTGGATATGTGATCAATAAATAAAAATCAATTGCTTTTCAATACTTTAATAAAAATATTCTATTTATAGCAACAGAAAATACACCTAAAACTCCAGCTAGCACAAGTTGTGCAAGAGACACATCACAGCTCCAGCAGTCACACTTTCAATGGCCACAGTTCCGTCTAAGAAGGTCATGACTAAGTAAAACCTTGAGGTCCAAAGCTGACCTCTCAGACCTACCCAACTATCTTTTGCTGAAGATCTTTTTCCTAAGGGTCCCCCAGATGGAGTCCATGGGTCTCCAACAACTCAATGGAGGCCAAGCGACTAGAATAGTTGGAAGAGACAGTAGGGGATCTAACCCCTTATAAAATCGAGGCTGGAGGGTCTTCCCCACTCTTCAGACAGTATTTCTTTCATGCTCCAGCCTCCCAGATCTTAAACAAATAATGGGTATTTTTTCCTTTTTAGTCTAATCATGGTAACAACAACAAAAGAAGCTGCCTGAACTAGAAGAACTTGTTCCGAAGTGTTCCATCTTCCCAGCTCCCTGACCACACTTCTATCCACTCAAAGCAGGATAACAGGCAAGTCAAGGCACCCAGTGGCCGGCATCTGACATGGCAAACTGTGAAAGGCCATGCATCATCCCCTCTGGGATCATGTCTGAGCACACTGATGCTGTAGGCATCAGTCCCAGACTGGAGAAGACCAAGCCTACTCCCTTACAGAACAGAAGGCTCCCATCCCCGGGGTGGGCGGGGGCCTAGCGGGGGCACCCACCGAGGGGCTGGAGCCATGCCCTCGCTCAGTAAAATCCCAGAGTCCAGACGCTGAGAGATCTTTTATACCCCGTGCTTCTCTGAGTAAGTTCCCTGGCAGCTGCGACTTTTCTAAATCTCTCAAAGGCTGCAGCAGTCTAGATAAAGATGAACTTCTGAAGGCAGCGGCCCATGGTTACCACGGCTGCTGTCAGTTTGCCTCAGCTCATGTTCTGGGTTCACTGATGAGAATCCAGAATCTTTGACAAAGCTCCAGACCCTCTGCTCCAACAATCCTTGGATGGCCACCTTCATCTGGGGAGACTCGGTGCTGGCCACAGGGACTGAAGTGGTAACACAGTCCAGGGTTTGGCCACCACCTTGGGATTGAGCCCTGACAACCCGCAAGTGCTGCTGGGAATGTGGCGTCCATTTTTTTTCCTGACTCTTTAAAGAGAGGTTACTTTTCAACATCACACTGTTGTTGACTCAAATTAATCACTCAATTTATCAAATACTGACTTAACAATGGGAGGATGGCATTAAGGTAGGGCTATTTGCCTTTCCATAGAATAATCCCAATCTGCTGAGCAATTTAAATGCTTATTAATAGTTTTAAAGTGTGTCCTTCCTAACAATCAAGCTGCCGCTTTTCACAGCTGCCTGTGTCCCTGCCTCCCACAGCACTGCCAGATTCTTTCTTAAGTGTTTACTCTTAACGTGCTATAAATTGGGAAAACAGCTGAACTATTAGAATTGTATGCAAATGAGGGCAGAAAGCCTTTTTTGTTGTTTTTGGCTTTAAGCAAGGAACTAAAGAACTCTCCCATGAATAAAGTATTCAGGGGTTTGACACATTTATTGATTAACTTATTTCCTGCTTTTCAACCTCCTCACTGTTCCAGCAGCTGGTACTCCAGCCCCACCAATCAATTCCCCACAAACCAGCCAGAGTGAACACACACACACCCTCTGTCCCTCCCGTCTTAGAATCCTTTAGCAGCTTCTCGTTGCTCTGGGAATGAAGTCTGGCCTCCCTGTGGCCTTTGATAAGCGCTGAGAGCCTGGTGAGATCCGGCCTCTCCTGCCTTCCTCCTTCATCACTTGCAGGCCCTTGTATAGGTCACTCTTAACCTCGCCCCAGGCCCCTCAGCTCATCTCACAGATTTCCTCTTGACCCCTCTCGCTCCAGGCTTCCCCAGTGGCTCAGAAGTTAAAGACTCTGCCCACAGTGTGGGAGATGGGTTCAACCCCTGGATTGGGAAGATCCCCTGGAGAAGGGAATAGCTACCCACTCCAGTATTCTTGCCTGGAGAATCCCATGGGATCCTATGGGATCACAAAGAGTTGGACATGTCTGAGCAACTAACACTGTCACTTTCCTTCCTCCACAGACTGCTTGATCCCTTGAACAAATCCATGCATCCAACATTGGCCCATGGTCTCATTTACTTCTCCATCCAAACATTTAGCCCCAAATCACAACTGCATAATGGCATTCCAGATTTAAAGCTCTACCATTTATTAGCTGAATTGTCTCAGGCAATTTACTTAACCTCTCTCAGCTTGTTTCTTTATCTGTGTGCGTGTGTGTTACCTCACTTCAGTCGTGTCCGACTCTTTGCGACCCCAGGGACTGTAGCCTGCCAGGCTCCACTGTCCATGGGATTCTCCAGGCAAGGATACTGGCTGCTGCTGCTGCTGCTAAGTGGCTTCAGTCGTGTCCGACTCTGTGCGACCCCATAGACGGCAGCCCACCAGGCTCCGCCATCCCTGGGATTCTCCAGGCAAGAACACTGGAGTGGGTTGCCATTTCCTTCTCCAATGCATGAAAGTGAAAGTGAAGTCGCTCAGTCCTGTCCGACTCTTTGCGACCCCAGGGACTGTAGCCTGCCAGGCTCCACTGTCCATGGGATTCTCCAGGCAAGGATACTGGAGTGGGTGGCTATTCCCTTCTCCAAGGGATCTTCCCAACCCAGGGATCAAATCCACATTTCTCATGACTCCTGCGTTGGCAGGCGGGTTCTTTACCAGTTGCACCACCTGGGAAGTCCTTCTTTATCTATAAAATGGAGATAATTATGTCACCTACCTCACTTCACAGTGAGGGTTGAGATGGTAATAGATAGAGCACCTAGCATAATAAATGTGATCACTATTCTTTTTCAATTATCTGTTTTCCTCACCAAAATATAAGTCCCCTAAGGTAAGGAACCATGCCTGTCTTGCACTTACCATGGGGTGCACGGTACTGAGCAAGGAATCTGGAACACAGCTACTCAATTATTGCTAAATATTTACTGAATGAAGACATGAATGTCAGAATGCCACCTAAGAATCCTCAGAGGCTCCCATTTCAAACCTGAGCAAATTTCCATTCTTTCACATGCATTCTCCAACCAGCCTGTTCAGCTTCTCTCTGCTGCGCTGTAACAGCTTGTCTGATGAAATTCCCTTCAAATCGTTTCACTTCATCAAGTCCTCCCTTTCAGAGCTGGGTCTTCCCTCCCCCAAGAAGCTTCCCCGTGCTCACTGCTCAGGTCTTCTTGAATCTCCCACTTCGAATCACTTGTTTTGCTCTCTGGCATTCCCAAGCTCCTTTTGGCCCTCGTCTCTCTGTCAGCTG
This sequence comes from Ovis aries, assembly GCF_016772045.2. Classification (NCBI taxonomy): domain Eukaryota; kingdom Metazoa; phylum Chordata; class Mammalia; order Artiodactyla; family Bovidae; genus Ovis; species Ovis aries. The sequence continues at coordinate 40,811,742 of NC_056068.1, read as the reverse complement.
ATATGCAGTGATATGCCGTGGCCTTGAAGGCAACCTCTGCTCTACCGCTCGCTTTGTGCCCCATCCCCACCCCAGCCCTGGTCAGAGTCAGCACACCCTCAGTCAGGGTCGCTCTGCCTCTCACTCCTGCCAGAGGACCTCTCCTTTTGATAACATTCTCTCAAAAATCACATCCTTGCAGTGTTTACCTCTCAGTTTCCAAGCTTTGCCACGCCTCACTTAAGGTATTGACTTTTCAATTCGTGATAAATTATTCAGCAGCTCATTTTCAGCCAGACTCCTCTTTTCTTCAGGGCCTTCTCCTCCAGCCACCATTTCGGGGCAGCCTTTAAGTTCTAATGACGTGTTTACAATTCATGCTCTGCCAGACATTAAAGCATCGCGGTGCACTCAGGGATGATGAAGCACTACTTGGGATTCTCAGCAGAGCGAAGGGCCCAATAAGAGTGCGGCTCTGCTGTTTACAGAGAGCAAAGATTTCTGTCTTCACTACAAAAGATGTGTGTGCAGACAGTGGCAGAAGGGTTCTGGTTCAAAGGCAGAGCTTTGGCTGGAACTTTCCAAGCCTCCCTGAAGAGCAGACTGGCAGCTGATGGGGACAGCTAGTCCTAATCCAATCAGCTGCAGACTTAAGGGTTTTCCCTCTCTGTGCCAGTGGGCTGAATGTTGAGGGGGGGGGGGGGGGGGGGCAGGGGGAGGGAGTGGAGGAGGGGGAAAGGAAAGGGAAAAGAAATAAAAGAAACCATGATCTTCTATAATCAGGGGCATCTGACAAAGCAAGCAAGTAAGAAGCAACACGTAATGCTTACCCTTAGGACTGAGTTTTTACATAGAGGCTTCGCCTCCTGTTCAAAGGACCACTACCAGCCCCTGTCTGAGCCCTTCCTGTTAAAAGGTGTTGTAACCCACCACAAGCTCCATTCCTGCTGGATGTTACCAGCCCTGGCAGTCCAGCTCCTTGGCTCTTGGCCTCCCAGGCTCCTAGTTGGAGACCTCACCCATCCCACCCCCTACTGCTTCCTAATCTGATTGTGCCTTAAGATCACAGGCCATGACTATGTATTCAGGGCCATCGGACATATGAAGGTGTAATTTGCATGGTCAGTAATGGGGGAAGACAGGTGACAGAACTCTCATTGAGAGTCACATGAAGGGAAGGAGGCTCCTTGTTATCTTAGATGTTGCCGACATCATTCTCTAAATTATTTGGTTAATCTCCAGCCTAGGGTTTAGGCTAATGATCCCCTCCCAAAGAATATCAGAATTGAGAAGCAGGCACCAGGACTTTTTGGAGTCCATCAAAACTGGAGTTTCTGGTGACACCGCAGAAGGAACTGAAAACAAATAATAACACAAGTAAGGAAGGCAGCATGTGCCATAGCCAGAGGAAGAAAATAAAAAGAGTTGGCACTTTTGCTCTGCCACAAAATTCCATCTTTCCCTCCTTGCTCCTCTCTCTTTTACTAAACCCTGTGCTGTGTTTAGTCATGTCCGACTCTTTTGCAACTCCATGGCCTGAGGCCCACCAGGCTCCTCTGCCCATGGAATTCTCCAGGCAAGAATGTTGGAGTGGGGTGCCATTCCTTACTGCAGGGGATCTTCCCAACCCAAAGATCAAACCCACACCTCTTGTGTCTCCTGCACTGGCAGGCGGATTCTTTACCACTGAGCCACCCCCTGAATGCTGAAAAGATACAAAACCTGAGAGGACAAGATATTGTACCAGAGGCACCCACGCTCTCTTCTTAGAGAAACCCTCAACCCTGCCAGGTGTGTTTTGGCACCCTGCTTCTCCCAAGGTCCTTATCCCTGCTTCCGGCAAAGCTGATTGAATAAGGGGTGGACACCTCTTGGCCAGAGGTCAGCCCAATCAGATTCTCTCTCCCAAGAATCTGTGACTGAGACACAAAAGATTGAATCAGTTACAGTGAGGAGTAAAGAAGGGTAGTGGTGTGCAGTCGGGAGGTAAGGCCACCATTTTCGGAGAGCCAGAATGGGCCATGTGAAAGCAGATAAAGAAATAGAGAAGCTAGCTGAACAGAGAGAATGAAAGATGGGAAGAGACAGAGAGATGGGGATGGGGCGGGGAAGAGGGGGGACTTCTACAATTACATATTATGAGTCACCTGAACGTATCCCTACCTCCAAGTTACTCACGACTGAATAAATAATTCACCCAGCAAGGCAAGTGGTGGCAGTGGTTTAGTCACTAAGCTGTGTCCAACTCTTAGAACCCCATGGACTGTAGCCTTCCAGACTTCTCTGTCCATGGGATTCTCCAGAAATGAACACTGGAGTGCGTTGCCATTTCCTTCTCCAGGGGATCTTCCCAACCCAGGAATTGAACCTGTATCTCCTGCTTTGCAGGCAGATTCTTTGCCAACTGAGCTACAAGGGAAGCCCAGCAATGCAAGCAGAAATAACTAACACTTAATGAGCACCTGCTAAGTGCTACAGATATGGCTTGCTATAGATTGGAACACTTCAGCTCTGGTAGAAACAATCCGTGACATTGATCAACTGATGAGTGATTTACCGCCACGCTCTAGCTAAGGCGACTGATGCTCACACAGCTTAGGGAAACAGTAGAAGGTCCTGTAACTAGAGCGTGGCAAAGCCTGGATGGGAACGTGTTGGGGATGATGGCAAGCCCATGGTTCTTCAGCTCCCACTCTAAGGTATAAAGGTGTGAGGACCTCTGCTCTGACAATACTGAGAAACCAGCAGGTTCACAACAATGAGGTTTCCAACAAAGTGAAGCAAACCCTTCAAGGGAAATTTTTTTTTTAAAAAAAAACATGTTAGTTGGAAGTCCTAAAACATATGTGACATTCTCCTCCTGCCTGTTTAAACTAATCACTGATGAGCACAATGTAACATTTTCCTGATCCGTTCATCCCTTCAAAACTATATGGAGGATATCTTGTTTGCCTGGCACTAGGGCTGCAAGGAGATCCAACCAGTCCATCCTAAAGGAGACCAGTCCTAAGTGTTCATTGGAGGGACTGATGCTGAAGCTGAAACTCCAGTACTTTGGCCACCTGATGTGAGGAGCTGACTCACTGGAAAAGACCCTGGTGCTGGGAGGGACTGGGGGCAGGAGGAGAAGGGGATGACAGAGGATGAGATGGCTGGATGGCATCACCGACTCAATGGACATGAGTTTGGGTGAACTCCAGGAGTTGGTGATGGACAGGGAGGCCTGGCATGCTGCGATTCATGGGGTCCCAAAGAGTCGGACACGACTGAGCGACTGAACTGAACTGAACTGAAGAACTAAGAAAACAAAGTTGCATAAAACAAAAGACTTTCCCCCAGGGAGTTCAAAGCCTGGAGGGGAAATACATAAATAATATTCAATACCCATGACGGTGGCAGCTAACATCTCTGGTTAGCTGGTATTTTACTTGCATTATCTTAATCCTCATAATAAATCTGTGCAGGAAATACTATTATTATTATTCTCATTTTACAGAAGCAGAAATTGAGATTCAAAGAGTCCAAGTAATTTGCTGCTGCTAAACAGTGAAGCAGGGCAAATTCATATAATCAGTCTAGAATCTGAGCTATTAGCATTGCACTCTACAGTTTCCTCTATGTAAGCCAATAATTGCAAGCAGGATAATCAGGGCAAAGTCAGGTACTGGCTTTTGACCACACGGAAAGAGTGATCAGACCAGTGGTAGTAGAATTTCACCAGGAGGACACAGGAAACCATCCAGATAAAAAGAATGCTGCGGCTGCTTCTGCCATTTCCTTCTCCAGTGCATGAAAGTGAAAAGTGAAAGTGAAGTCGCTCAGTCATGCCCGACTCTTCGCAACCCCATGGACTGCAGCCCACCAGGCTCCTCCGTCCATGAGATTTTCCAGGCAAGAGTACTGGAGTGGGGTGCCATTGCCTCCTCCGAGACAAAGAGAATAGCATAAGCAAAAGCACAGCGATGGGAAATGGCATCAGACACCAAGACAGCTGCCAGGAGGCTCATGCATTTGGAGCACCATGTGTGGGAAATGGAGGGCAAAGGAAAAAGTGGAGAGAAATGAGGGCAGAAAGACAGGAGGGGCCCAGATGTGGGCAACCTCATGTTACACCTCACTTGCCTAGAGGAAATTAGGAGGCAATGAGGGTGTCAGGTGGGGAAAAGATGGTATAATCTTTGTATTTTCAGAGCGATAAGAAAAGTTGTTCAGGCTACAGGGTGGAGTGTGAGAGTAAAGTTGGTGGTTCTGAAAAGGGAGGGGAACAGGAAGGAGGGGATACCGGCCTTCTAGGGACATATGGAAATGGTGTGTGTGTGTGTGTTTGGGGACTAGCCACAATAAATGACTAGGAATGAAGCACTGGAGTCCTGAAATGTTACATAGCCATCTGCAGATGAGACAGATCTGCCCAACGAATTGTCCTGCCCCAAATGCCCAACTAGAAGCCCTAGGTCAAGAGAAACTTGAGGTCATTCTAGATGCTCTTTCCTTCACCCTGCCTCACCCCACAGCCAACACACATATGTATTAGCAGTCTGAAAGTCCTGTGTCTTCCGCCGCTTCTCTGCATCTACGTGCAGGTCTCAACATTTCTTCTTCTGTGTGTGCTCTTTGTCTTTGGATTCCTGACACTTAACACTGTGCTGGGAGCAGAGTGGGTGAGGACTGAAGTTTGCTGAACCCAGTGGAGCTGCTTAATCCTGTGGGATACATCCCTGCACAATACTCTTGACTTGAGTGAAATCAATTAATGCCCTCTTCGCTTGTGATCTTGACATGACTATTTCTCCCAGGTCTCAGCAAAGTTGATGATTTCTGCTTGGTTTCCTCACAACATAAGAAACACCACGTTTAATCATCAGTTGCTGTTCTCTTCAGAAACCATATTGCCCAGCATCCCCTGGGTAATCAGAGCAAATATAATGTCTTTACTGCATCTATTTGTTATTTGGAATGCATAGCAAGCCTTCATGGAAAATTTCCTTAAGTTCACATTTCCCTTCAGAATGAGTCTTTATCTACATTTAACTCTTGAGTCACCTCTCTCTCTCTCAGACACACACAGACACACACAAACACACACACACACACACACCATCTTCAGATCTTAAATAGGAATAGTCTTCAACTGAGAGCCAAGAGATCTCCACTCTGGACTAGGTTTTGATGTTACTTGACCTTAATTAAGCAACTTAACCTCAATTTCCTCATTTATAAAATAAGGGATCTGACTCAAATAGTTTTCAAATGGCTTTTCATGGAATCTAGGCATTCTTTGGAGGTAACTAGAGATAACACTGGAGATAAAGGAGCGCTCACACACACACACACACACACACACACACTCACACATTCACACACACACTCCCTGTGATAATCAGTGGTGGTTTCCACCAAACAGTTTTACTAGGAAATGTCTTCTGGGCATATGGTAGTATCTCACTTGTGGGCCTCTTTGTGGCTGAGTAGGATCACATGGCTGGCTTTGATCCATGTGACCTAAAAAGTTTTGTGGGTCACTGTCATATCAGAGCTTTTAATTACCAATGCAATACTCTTCAAAGTTGTCTCTTTTCTTCTGCCGTGGCAACCAGCAACACTGGGATGGTGGTTGCTTCATCCACTGGTGTCCTGGAGTGGAATTATGACCTGAGCCCAAGCCCATCTATGTCAGACATACAGCATAAATAAGAAAAGGCTTTTCATAACAGCTGATAAATTTAGGAGGCTGATTTTCACTGCACATAACCTAGCCTATGCTGACTAATACACACACACACACACTCATACATAAATTCTACTTAAGATTTTGTTTGACAAATGGGTCCAAAGGCTAAAATCAAAATTGAAAATTTCATTTCTGAGGACCCTTGCAATCAGAAATCTATGATTCTACACAGATTCTTCCAATACTCTGGCTATCTTCCCTACCCTCTTTACATATTTCAACTGTACTTAATTTCCATGAACTTCTCTTAATTTGATGGGTACCCTCCCCCCACAGAGATTTACTTAAAATTGTATGCCAATTTTGGAATCTCAAAATGGTGACCCACTTTTTCTTCACCACACGTACGTTCACTTACCACAGCCGTCGGAACAGACTTCTCTGCCAAAGCTGACAGCTGCACTCTGACAAGGTGAGCCTTGTTGCAAGCTGTACCCAACTGTCTCTATTTCCCTGAGACACAAGTGAAAATAAGTGTCCTCACTTCAGAGTCACTGCTTGTCTGAGTGTTTTAGTCAGCTAGTACCCCTACTGTGCCTGGAAAGAGTTCTATGCAAAGAAGTTTCCCAGTAAATATATTGATGGTTTTTGTGAAAATAGTGGATACATGTAGCATCACTGTTTCTTTCATAGTCTGATGTCTTATGGAACCTCCCTCTTTCAAGGTCAGCTAGACCAGATGGGTTCTTTGACTGCTAAAAATAGCTTAGATGGGACACCAACTGGAATCTGGGAGATTAAATTCAATCAGTAATTTAAAAATTTTGTTGTGCCTAATCTAGTAATCTCCTTCAGTTCAGTAGGTCTGGGATGATGGCTTAAAATCCATATTGTTAATAAGGTAACTCGGATGCAGGTAGTTACAGAACCACAATTTGAGAGGTTTAACACTTGATCTTTAAGCTTTTTGGAATGAAGCCTAAGAATCTGGCTAATTTCAAATTCCAGATATGCAAGAGATCCCAAAGGTTCAGTAAAAGGTACCACAGGAGAAGCACTAGTCATTTTTAGACATTGCCCCTTTGGTGGTTAAGACAAGGCATGGGAAATGAAGGAGCTGGGATTTCACAGCATCAGAAAAGGCTGTAGGAAACTGGAGGGAGGGTCTCTTCTAAGGGTCTCATCATCTAAGTCTAATGCTACCAGTGATGCCAGAGCAGGGCCCAGAGTTTACAAAAAACTGTAGTGGGTAGACCAAGAACTCAACAAGGTTGCCAAACTAAGGCAAGGAAGGGACCCAGAGCAGGTTCTGGATGTGAAGCCCAGGGCCTGCAGGGAAATGAGAAGGTGGACATGCAAGTGACAGGTCTAGGCAGTTATTTGGAGGAGAGATCTGAGTGAGTCCTAGGGATACACACAGTGGCCTGGACGTCAGTTACCCCCTTGTAGGGGACTAAGGATGAGCCTGGCAGAGTGGTTCCTAGAGTAACGAATAATGTCTCTGGAAGACAGATTCAGTAAAAATTGGGTTGGGCTTTAATCAAAGTGTCCAGGAGTGGGAAAAGTCAGAGGATGAGTATGATTCATGACCCAGGGAGAACCGAGAGTTGAACCTAATAAATCTGGTTGTTGAAAGGGTTGACTCAATAAGGTTAGAAATAGGAGACAAAGTTAAAAATTTGGGGAGCTGGTAGAAATCAGAATGGAGCAGACAGTAGAACATGGGAGCAGGAGTGAAGAGAAAGGTGGAAGGCAACCTCTCTTCTTACGACTATGAGACTGGTATCTCACTTCTGCTGGTTCCATGTGCTGTGGGGTGGGTGGCCTGGTTTGAAGACAAATGAGGCAGGCGCTGACCTGTCCTCAGTGGATCGTACAGAGAATGGACCCTTGGACTCAGAAGTCAGCCAAGGTCTATTCATCCACCTTGGCAACAAAACAGAGCTGAGCCATCAGATCCCAAACACAGCACTGAGGAATCAGGGTAGACAGTGGGATTGCTTGGGTCATGAGACTTCCTAGGCTCCAGTTTGACAAACAAACACAGCTTAATGGGGAGAGGAAATTTTTTCAGAACAAGAAAGGGCAGCATTCTCTTCTTCCTCATCTTCTTGTTCCTCCCATTACAGAAGGCCTTTGCTGAGACAGTGGAACATGGCCCAGTAATTCCACTGAGGCTGTGTTAATTGTTTCTCATCACAAATTTGGGCACATCCTTTCCCAATTAAAAATTCGTTGCATTCAAGGAAAAAATAATCTAGGGCTCATTAGAGTTTTGTTTTTTAATCAGTTAATAGAATGTGGTAGATAATGGAGGGAGAAGGGAGAGTTGGGCTGAAGACTGGAAAATTGATTCTCTTCCCAGTTCTGACATTTACTAGCCATGCGACCTTGGGCTAATCGCTTCATGTATTTAGGCTTTTGTTCCCTTGTTTGTAACAAGAAGGTTGGCAAATTTGATGGTTTCTAAAAGTCCTTCCAACTCAGACGTTCTCTGGTGTCTGATTGTACTTCCTTCCCACCTAACAAGAAGGCTTAGGAAAATGGAATTGGCTCACCTTGCAGAAATGGGCATTTAATTGTGGGATGAATAGATGGAGGGATTAACAAATGAGTTGCATCCAGTGATACATATTTCTGGACATCTCCAATGAAAGGGTTGCCATACCAATGTGAGGAGGAGACCTCAGCAGGTGAGGAAAGCAAATCATACAGTTAAAGAAATGGGGACATGGCTATATGAGTTGTAGATCCAGATCCACCTTTGACCTTCACTGATGTTAAATCCTAGAATTCATGAATATAGACTCTCGGAACTCAAAGGCTTACCATGTCAAATCAACCCATTTGACAGGTGGGGAAACTAAGGCTAGGCAAAGTGACTTGCCTACAGTCCCAGAGCTTGCTAGCATCAGAAAGTCTGAAGCAGCTCTTCTGCCTCTCCCTCCTGTACTTTTTCTCTGCACTGTGCTGTAGCACATTTCCCAGAAGCACAGCTAAAAATGGAGCTGAAGCTTTAGGCAAAAGCCCAGAGCTAATGACCCAGTGTTACATGAATGGCAAACTATTATCAAAGCAAAGGACTTCCCCAAAGACTCTATACCCCGTATCCCAGCCTGTGCTCTGGAACCACCCTCCCCCTAACAACTGCAGCTGAAAAGCAGCATGAAACTGTGGACTCTGAAAAAGGCACATCCCGTAAGAGAATATGATAAGGAGCAAAGATGGAAACAGCTAATTTTAGGGATTTTCTGGGAATAATTCCAAAGAGAGTTGGGCTTACTGAGAACACTCAGGGGCAGTGGCAAAAGTTAGAACCTCCTCCTCTCCCCAGAACCATGAAAAACCCCCTTCCCATCTGGCCAGGAACTTTGCCAACTAACTTCCTTCTAAGGCATTCAAACTCTCTGGACCTTGATTTCTCTTCTGTAAAATAGAGAAGAACAAAGCCTGCGATAATCAAGTGAGGCTCATGCATATCCAGGCATCATATTCATCCATTCAAGACTGTCTTCACTTCAGGTCATCATTGCTTAAGAATCTCTTGTGGCTCCCTGTATTCATTCTTACCCCTGAAACATTGCTTCTTTAGTTCCCTTGCCTAATGTGAAGAGTTCCTTGATCACTCAAGGCCCCAAGGAGGCATTCCTCCTGCTTTCTCCACTGGTATTCTATAATACTCATTTGGCAACATATCTGATGCCTACAATCACACGTTACTGTTATTTCAGGAAAAGATCTCTTTCTAGCTAGGCAGAATAATAGGCCCCTGGATATGTCTACATTTGAATCCCCAGAACCTGTGAATATATTATATTATGTGGCAAGGGAGAATTAAGCTTGCAATGGAATTAAAGTTACTAATCTGTTGACCTTAAGGAAAGTATCCTGGGTTATCCAGGTGAGCCCAATGTAATCACAGGTGTCCTTAAACAAGGAAGAGGGAAACAGGAGACCCAGAACAAGAGATAGCATTGTGAGAATAACTAGGTTGGAAGATGGATGAGACCGCCAGCCATGGAATGCAGGAGGCCTCTGGAAGCTGGGAGAGGGAAGGAAGTGGATTCTTGTCTAGAGCCTCCAGAGGGAACACAGTTGCTTGCCAACAGCTTGATCTTGACCCAGTGAAACTGATGTTAAAATTCTTATCTCCAGAAAAGATAAAATTTTGTATTGTTTTAAGTCATTATGTTTGTGGTTATTTGTTATAGTGTGTGTGTCTCTGTGTGTGTGTGTGTGCTCAGCCACTTCAGGCGTGTCCAACTCTTTGTGAGCCTATAGACTGTAGTCCACCAGGCTCCTCTGTCCATGGAGCTCTCCAGGTGAAAATACTGGAGTGGATTGCCATGCCCTCCTCCAGGGGATTTTCCTGACCCAGGAGTGGAACCTGCATCTCCTGCACTGCAGGCAGGTTCTTTACCCACTGAGCAACCTACTTATACACCCTACAATTTATGCTGACCTGGATGTTATGTAGTCGGTATTTATAGCACTAAACACAGAGTAAAAAGTAAACAACTCGTGGTTATTTTTTAAGTTAGTGAATGAATGAACTGCTGCTGCTGCTGCTGCTGCTGCTAAGTCACTTCAGTCGTGTCCGACTCTGTGTGACCCCATAGATGGCAGCCCACCAGGCTCCCCTGTCCCGGGGATTCTCCAGGCAAGAACACTGGAGAGGGTTGCCATTTCCTTCTCCAATGCATGAAAGTGAAAAGTGAAAAGTGAAATTGAAGTCGCTCAGTCGTGTTCGACTGTTTGCAACCCCATGGACTGCAGCCTACCAGGCCGTCCATGGGATTTTCCAGGCAAGAGGACTGGAGTGGGGTGCCATTGCCTTCTCCAATGAATGAACTAACTGATATAAAAACATTTGAAAATTAATCAATCAAATGATAAATAGCTCTAAGTTATAAAAACCCCTGAAAGCAGACTCAGGTGTCCGGGTATAATATAGCATGATTTCATGGACATTGCTGGTGTTGTCATTATGTTTCCAAGGCCATATCATACACTGGAAATTACCGTGGACTTGAAGTCAAAAGACCAGGGACAGAGTCTTATTGCTGGCACACATTAGCTGTCAGACCTTGGATAAATTGTGTAACTTTTCTATACCTCAATTATCTCATCCATAACAGAAAGAGACTATTTACTACTCTGAGAACTTCCTGGAGCAGTTCTGGGACTCTGATGAGCCAACGCACAGACAAGGGCGGTGAAAACTGTAAAATGCTATGCAAATGGGAGTGGCTGTTCATTTACCACCCTTTTCTTTGGACTAATTTTTAACTAAAAAGCATTTTCTTGGTGCCTCTACTGTGCTCACATTGCTACATGAGTCCTTGTGGCAAAATAAAAGAAATAAAAGTTTTGGATGGGTACATAATTCAAACTAGGCACCAGGGTGAAGTGAGAGAAGTCATTCTAGTCTAGGAGCCCAGGACCACTTCTTGCTCATTTGGCCCCAGGCACTGAGGGACCAGGTACTGCTGATAATGGGCTAGAAGCTTCCTGCTACAGACCACAGTTCAGTGAGCTGAGAGGCCCAGAGCCTGGATTGAACCAACAAGAGGGGTCTCTCATTTAGGGGAAGCCTTTAAAAAAGTTTTTTTTATTGTTTTAAAACACACATGATACAAAATTTACCGTCTTAACAATTTTAAATGTACAGTCGAATGGCATCACCCACATCCACAATGTTGTACAACAATCCCCACCATCCATTTCCAGAAGTTTTCATCATCCAAAGATTCTGTGCCCATTGAACTATAAAGTCCTATTCTCCACTGAAAGAAGACTTGTGTGGGTAGCTGGTCCCACCCCAAACACAGAGCACTTGCGGAGCAGTTCCTACCTGCTGAATGAGCCTTGCAAGCTCTGTCTCCACCCTGTGGGATCTCCACAGACACATGGCCCATTGGCGTGGGGTCTGGGAGGATAGACTTCGGGCACACACAAGCGTAATCTCTGAAAGATGTCTGGCCCTCAGGACTAACGCGTTGGGCTTCTTTAGTAGAGTTTTTATTTCCTTGGGGAGTTAAGTCTTCTGGACTGCCAGCTGGGCTGCCCCAGGCCAAGAACTGAGTTTGACAAAACTACACATATAAAGCTCCTTACTTCTCAAAGAAAAGTGCCCTAGACCCTCCTACTTACTTAAAGAGTCCAAGGCATTCACAGTTCTGTTTCTTATAGGTGAACTCATTAACAAAAAAAGAAAAAGAAGAAGCTAAGAACATGTGATACAGAGTTTTCTTTCTTCCCATTAGGCTCAAATTCTCCCTACAACTCTTCTCAGCTTCAGAAAAGTGGGATAAATGTCCTTCTAGCTATTTAAATCTAATTTCTCACTTATGCTTTTGATTCTTTACTAATCCATAAATGCAAAAGGAGAAAAAAATGCTATAGACACAAGAAAGTGTTCATTATTGCAATATCAGTAAAAATTACATAAGCTAAAATTTTGGTCAAAAATGGCTGTTTGCTAGTAAGTGTTTATTTCTTCTGTGCCCCCACTAATGTGATAGAAAGAAAAACTCTTTAAAGTCACAAAGGAATGGGAAAGGGGACATCAGTTTATGAGAGATTGTAATAAATTTTTAGAAGACTACAAATTGTTGGAAGAATAGTTACTGGCTTAGTAAGATAAAGGAAAACCAGAGGAGGGGATTAAAAAAAAAAGAGCAATTTGTTCAATAAAACCGTGGAAAGGCTAAGAATTCAGGGGAACCAGAACACCTAGATCAAGGCATTTGGTTCCCAACCCACTTACTTCTTCGCCAGGTAGAAGATATGAGTTTTCTTTCTGGCAAAACTAACAGAAGTTCAGGGTTCAGAGGCACCCAGGAGGTGGAGAGCAGGATTAATGACTAAAAGATTAATTGAAAGTCTGTAAAATGAAGCGATGGGTCCAAGTCTTCTTTTGTTGCCATCTGGACTCCAGGCAGAATGCTGGTAATCAGGCACTTCCCTGCTTGGCTTTTGGAGGTCTCTTCTCTGGCATTTGGGGAGCACCAGTAAAATGACCAACAACTTGCCCAACTATCTTTTAAGTGAACCCCACCACCCACTCCCACGTGCTATACACACACACACACTTTTGTGTCTTACTGTTAAATATGAAGAGCCAAGGCTCATCAATAATTGAGAACAACCTCTAACACAGAAGTGAAAGATCAAAACAATCACGGGGAAAATACACTTTATCTAACAGATAATACAAAGCAGAAGAGAAGATTTGCTTCAAATTATTACCCTGTCAGATACGGGAAGAAAAAAAAAGAAACAAGCACATTAAACAGCAGGACACTAAGACAGAAAACACTCAAAGATTAAGAAAGAGCTCTTGGAAATTACCATATATGATTGCCAAAGTAAAAAACTTGAATAGAATGCCTTCAAAATAAAGTCCAAAAAATCTGAAGGGAAATAAAACAAACAGACAAAGAGATAACCGATGGAGAGGGAAAATATTAAATAGAAGTTAAAACCAAGAATTATATCATACAGCTTATAGGAGCCACAGAAAGAGAAAAACAGAAAGTTAGGGGAAAAGAGTAGAGGACATCTCAAATCTATGTCTCCAGGTTGAAAGAACCCACAGGTTATCTAGCACGATAACTGAAGAAAAGCTACATTAAAACTCCATCAGTATGCAATTTCAAGGACCAGGGTAGAGAGAGAAAATTATAATATATTCCAAAGTGAAAATAATTTGAAAAGGAGAAGTAAGAATTATGATGATTTCAGACTTTTCCTTAGCAATACCAAAACTATAGATCAGGGCCATCCAATGTGATTGGAAACCTTTTAACTTAAGACTTTACACATAGTCAAACTAGCCACCAAAATTTAACAGTGGAACAAAGATATTTCAGGTATTTAATGAACCCGAGAGGATATTCATTTACTAGGAAACTACGTAGCACATACTTCAGCAAAAAAAGAGGGGGTAAACCAAGAAAGATAATGACATGGAAGACAGGAAGCAGTGGACACAGCTTAGGAAAACAGTGGCTGGGGGACTCCAGGGTAACAGAGCTGCAACTTCTGGCATTGCGGAGAATCTGAGGAGTCACTCACAATAAAAAGGGAAGGAGAACTCCACATGATATCCTAAAAGTGGAATATTTGGAAAAGATTAAGAACATGTGAATGGTGAAATAAATATTTTTAAATTAAGTAATTATGAATTTGAATAATAAAAACTGAAGGAGAAATAAAACAGAATCATAGTAATATGTTAGAGTTTGAAGTAAGCAATATTTGCATAGTCATAATGATATAAAACTAATTATTTGTTACATAAAAAATTGTGATACAATTTTATTGGGAAGGTGAAAGATGAGAAATCAAGATGTGGTATAAAAAAGCTTAATCTTTCCTACCATAAAAGGAAATCAATAGATAATATCAGAAATAAATGAGAAATAGCAGTAGATATATATTATTTAGAAATATGGATTAGCTATAATAAGAAAACCTAAGTAATTAAAGGAGTGGTTATTTCTACATAGCGGGGTTAAGATGGGATGGCACAGCATATTGAAATGTTGTCTTCTATTATTGTTAAGATATATTTAATATCTTAAAATATAAAATACACATATACTACATATACTGCTGACTAGAAGCTGTTTCTAATTAAAAACAATTACACGGGGCATTCATTTTGGGCATGAGGAAGTGCCAGGTATTGGATTTACCATCTCAAATTACACAATTAGAAAACCAGACAAAATATATGAAACAACAATTTTTCAGACATTGAACAACACAGGACCATGATCTCAGTGAGAAGAGAAGCAAATGTGGTAAGTTCTGTAACTGCCCTAGAGTACTGCCTGAAGGCTATTTGCAGGCTACAACGCAGGGACAAGGATTCCAAACTGCCTGGTAATCTTGGTGAGTCGAGAAGCTAGAAACCAGAGTTCAGAAAGGCCAGTGACTAGAATTTGTATGAGAGAGTACCAGAGAGAAGAGAGTTGCTCAGGAAGAGGGAGCGAGCTTGAAAGATCTGAAGAGAGGGTCCTTTGAATTTAGGACCTGCACATACATGAGATAAAACTGCCTGAGGCTGATGAGAAAAGCACCAGAAAATAGCAGGCTGAACAACTTTCAGGACTGAGAATATCTCACCCAATATTTCAAATGAGAATATTCTCACCCAGGACCGAGAATATTTCAGATTGCCACCAACGTAGTGGCGAAGGAAATGGCAACCCACTGCAGTGTTCTTGCTTGGGAAATCCCATGGACAGAGGAGCCTGGTGGGCTACAGTCCATGGGGTCGCAAAAGAGTCAGACATGATTTAGCAACTAAACCATCACAACCACCGCCAAAGTAGAAAGACCTTAGAGTACAAATGACATCCAACTAGAGTCTTCCAAAGGGTATCGTTTAAATTAACCCCAAACCAAAGGCTGCTCTGGATCTGCTCCAACAAAGCCTAATTTTGAGCTTGAAAAAGATCAAACTAATCCCAAAGAATATAACTGCATGTCAGATAAAGTCAGCCCAACAGTATTTTTTCAAAAAATACAATGACATCTAGTAACTAACTAAAATCAATAATGTCAGCATTCAACGAAAAATTACCAAACATGCAAATGGTAGAAATTTCTAATTATAAGACAAGTTCTGGAGATCTAATGTACCGCATGGAGCATGGTGATTATAACTAATAATACTGTAACGTATACTTGAAATTTGCTAAGAGAATAGATCATGTATTCTCACTACACACACGAAAATGGAAACCATGTGAGATAATGGAAATGTTAATTAACTTGATTGTGGTCATTACTTCACAATGTATACATATATTAAGTCATCGCATTGTACACCTTAAAGTAACCATATTGTTACAACCTAAATATATACAGGTGTAGCTTGTTTTATTGTGCTTTGCTTTATCAAACTTCACAGATACTGTGTTTTTAGCAAATTGAAGGTTTAAGGCAACCCTGCACTGCCAAATGATGGTTAGCATTTTTCTATCAATAGAATATTTTAAAAATTAAGGTATGCATATTTTTTAGACAAAATGGTATTGCACATTTAACTACAGTATAGTATAAACTTAACTTTTATGTGCACCAGGAAAGCAAAAAATCATGTGTCTCACAGTATTGGGATATTTGCTTTGCTGTAATGGTCTGGAACCAAACTTGCAATATCTTTGGGGTGTGACTGTACAATTTTTGTCAATCATACCTCAATAAAGCTAGAAAAGATTTTTTAAAGAAATAGATCTTGTTAACAATGAAACATTACTAGTAATAAATTGAAAATAAAAACTATAAACTCACAGATCTAAAAAAAGCTCAGTGACTCCAAGGGGATCAAACATTTTAAAATGCAGCCTGTCCATTATTCTGTTTCTGTTTCATAGATAGTTTTATTTAGAAGAGAAGCTAAAGGCAAAGAAGAAAAGGAAAGATATATCCATCTGAATGCAGAGTTCCAAAGAAGAGCAAGGAGAGATAAGAAAGACTTCCTCAGCGATCAATGCAAAGGAATAGAGGAAAACAATAGAATGGGAAAGACTAGTGATCTCTCCAAGAAAATTAGAGATACCAAGGGAACATTTCATGCGAAGAGGGGTATGGAAATGGTATGGACCCAACAGAAGCAGATTTATTAATAAAAGGTGGCAAGAATACACAGAAGGACTATAAAAAAGATCTTAAAGACCCAGATAACCACGATGGTGTGATCACTCACCTAGAGCCAGACATCCTGGAATGCGAAGTCAAGTGGACCTTAGGAATCATCACTACAAACAAAGCTAGCGAAGGTGATGGAATTCCAACTGAGCTATTTCAAATCCTAAAAGATGATGCTGTGAAAGTACTTCACTCAATATGCCAGCAAATTTAGAAAACTCAGCAGTGGCCACAGGACTGGAAAAGGTCAGTTTTCATTCCAATTGCAAAGAAAGGCAATGCCAAAGAATGTTCAAACTGCCACACAATTGCACTCATCTCATACCCTAGCAAAGTAATGCTCAAAATTCTTCAAGTGAGGGTTCAACAGTATGTGAACAAGAACTTCCAGATGTTCAAGCTGGATTTAGAAAAGGCAGAGTAGCCAGAGATCAAATTGCCAACATCCATTGGATTATTGGAAAAGCAAGAGAGTTCCAGAAAAGCATCTACTTCTGCTTTATTGATTACCCTAAAGCCTTTGACTGTGTAGATCACAAAAAACTGAGGAAAATTCTTCAAGAGATGGGAATACCAGACCACCTGACCTGCCTCCTGAGAAATAATGTATGCAGGTCAAGAAGCAACAGTTAGAACCGGACATGGAAAAATGGACTGGTTCCAAATTGGGAAAGGAGTACATGTATATTGTCACCCTGCTTATTTAACTTATATGCAGAGTACATCATGAGAAACGCTGGGCTGGAAGAAGCACAAGCTGGGGTCAAGATTGCCAGGAGAAATATCAATAACCTCAGATATGCAGATGATACCACCCTTATGGCAGAAAGTGAAGAGGAACTGAGGAGCTTCTTGATGAAAGTGAAAGAGAAGAGTGAAAAAGCTGGCCTAAAACTCAACATTTAAAAAATGAAGATATGGCATCTTGTCCCATCACTTCATGGCAAATAGATGGGGAAATGATGGACACAGTGACAGACTTTATATTTTGGGGCTCCAAAATCACTGCAGATGTTGACTGCAGCCACGAAATTAAAAGACGCTTGTTCCTGGAAAGAAAAGCTGTGACCAACCTAGACAGCATATTTAAAAGAAGAGGCATTACTTTGCCGACAAAGGTCCATCTAGTCAAAGCTATGGTTTTTCCAGTAGTCATGTATGGATATGAGACTTGAACTATAAAGAAAGCTGAGCACCAAAGAATTGATGCTTTTGAATTGTGGTACTGGAGAAGACTCTTGAGAGTCCCCTGGATAGCAGGGAGATCCAACCAGTCCTTCCTAAAGGAGATCAGTCCTGGGTGTTCACTGGAAGGACCGATGCTGAAGCTGAAGTTCCAATTCTTTGGCCACCTGATGTGAAGAACTGACTCACTGGAAAATACACTGATGCTGGGCAAGACTGAAGGCAGGAGGAGAAGGGGATGACAGAGGATGAGATGGTTGGATAGCACTACCAACTCGATGGACCTGAGCTTGAGCAAGCTCTGGGAGTTGGTGAAGGACAGGGAAGCCTGGCGTGCTGCAGTCCATGGGGTTGCAAAAAGTTGGACACGACTGAGCAACTTCACTTTCACTTTCATAGTTGCCTTACAACTTTGTGTTAGTTTCTGCTGTACAGCAAAGTGAATCACTATACAAAAGTATCCAATCTTTTTTAGACTTCCTTCCCATTTAGGTCACCACGGATCACTAAGTAGGGTTCCCTGTAGATGGAGTGGGAGGTTGGGGTTAACAGATATAAACTTTTATGTATAGAATGGATAAACAACAAAGTCTCTGTATAGCACAGAGAATTATGTTCAATATCCTATGATAAACCATAATAGAAAAGAATATTTTTAAAAGAATGTGTATGTATGTATGGCTGCATCATTTTGCTGCACAGCAGAAATTAACACAATATTGTAAATCAACTATACTTCAATACAGATATTGATTAAAAATAAAATAAAAATGCAACAGACCACTTAATAATCAAATTACTGAAAAAAATTGTTAAAAAGAAATTCTTACAAGCAGTCAGATGAAAACAAATACATTATGTACAGAGAAATGAAGATAAGAATGACAGGAGATTTTATGTCAGAAACTGTGCAAACCAGAAGAAAATAAAGCTATCAGCTAGAGTTTTGTGCCCAACAAAAGTATCTTTCAGAAATGAAAGTGAGCTAAACACTTTTGAAAACAAACAATATCTGAGAAAATTCTTTACCAGCACACCTGCACTATAAAATATACTAAAGGAAATTCTTCAAGCATGAGGAATAATACTAATTGGAAATTTGTATCTACCCAAAGGAATTAAGAGGAATATGTGGACTAATATGAAAGATATTTTCCACTGTTTAATCTCTTTATTAAAACTGTCTATTGAAAATAAAATAATACCAGCATCTCATGGTGTTTATAACATACATAGGAGTAAAATGTGACCATAATACAAGAGAAGAAAAAAGTTTCTTACACTTCACGTGGAATGGTCTAACACTGTCTGAGAGTAGACTGTGATGAGTGAAAGATGTACCAATATATTGTAAATGGTAGAGGAACCAACAACAAGACAAGGTAGACAAGAGAGATCAATTGGAATCATACAAATATTGCAAAAAAAAGGAAAAAGATAGCCAACAAACAGCAATATGGTAGATTTAAACCCAGACGTATCAATAATCACATTAAATATAGGCAATCTAAACACTGCAATTAAAAGCAGAGATTGTTACACTGGATTAAGAAAAGCAAGAACCAATTTTGTCTATCTATAAGAACCCACTTTAAAACTGTAGACACTTATTTTTTTAATATAAATTTATTTATTTAAATTGGAGGCTAAGTACTTTACAATATTGTATTGGTTTTGCCATACATCAACATGAATCCACCATGGGTATACATGTGTTCCTCATCCTGAAACCCCTTCCCAGTCCCTCCCCATACCATATTTTCCACCCATCTGCAAAACTTGAAATTTAGAGGGACTTCCCTTGTGGTCCAGTGACTAAGACTCTGCCTTCCCAATGTAGGCGGCCTGGGTTTGACCCCTTTCCAGAGAACTAGATCCCACATGCCTCAACCAAGAAGCTGTATGCCCAAACTAAAGATCCCACATACTGCAACTAAGGCCCAGTGCAGACAAATAAAGAGACAACTTTTTTTTAGAGTTAAAATTTAGAAACATGAAAGTTTTAGTAGCACATGGAGATGAAAGGACATGTGAGTTCAGTGCATTTGCAAATAAGAGCTAGACTCATTCTGAAAACCAAAAGATGAGCAAAGAAACATAATCTGACCAAGTGGAATAATGTGTCTGACAATGGGATGGCAAAAATAATAATAATAATAATAAATAAATAAAACTGTAGACACAAGCAAGTTAAAAGTAAAAGAATGCAAAAAGATACACCATCAAAGCACTAATTGAAGGTAAGTTTGAGGGGCTACATTAATACAGAGAAAACACTTTTGGACAAGAAATATTAAAAGATAAAGGGATATGTTTATAATAACAAATTGATTAATCCATCAAGAGGAGAGAACAGACCTAAATGTATATATATAGTTAATAACAGAACCTCAAAAAAGGAAGTAAAAAACTGATAGAACTGAAGGAAGGATTAGATAAACCCACAATTGCATTGCATGTTTTAACACTTTTCAGGACTTGAACAACTTGGTGAAGATCACTAAAAATATAGAAAACATGAATGGGGAATTCCCTGGTGGTTCGGTGGTTAGAACTCTACACTTCCACTGCAAGGGGCCTGGGTTCAATCCCCAGTCAGGGAACTAAGATCCCACAAGCTGAAACAGAAACGAAACATGAATAAACCAAACCAAATAGACCCGTATAGAACATACCAGTCAACAACAATGGAGTACACATTCTTTTCAAGCACACATGTAACATTTACCAAGAATGACTATATTCTGGACCATAAAAAGCCTATAATTAAAAAAGATCAGGACTATATAATGTAAGTCTTTAGATCACAATGAAGTTAACTGAATCATTAACATAAAGATATCTGCAAAAAGCCAAATGTTTGGAAATTAACAACATGCTTACAAATGATCCATTTGACAAAGGAGAAATCAAAAGGAAAAAGACAGTGTTCTCAGCTAAGTAAACATAAAATCACAAAATCCCTGGGATAGATGTAAAGATTAGAATTGCTTAGAGGAGATTTCACAGATTAGAGAAACAGAGGTAAGGTGTGGTGAGCACCACAGGTAAAAGCAGAGGGGCGGAATGTCCATCTGGCAGCAGCAATAAACGCTCACACCTGCCCTCCGTCCTACCTCATCCAGCTTCTGTTACATCTCTTCTATCCTCTCAACTAGACGTTTCCAAAACATGGATACAATATAGCCATCTCTATCAACATCAGCCATTTATCTTCTTTAACTCATCATAGTTATATTTTTGTAAAAGAAGGAAATCCAAAAAGGAGGAGATATATGTGTATGTATGACTGACTCACTCTGTTGTACAGCAGAAAAGAACACAATATTGTAAAGCAACTATACTCCAATAAAAAATTTTTTAAAAACCATTTTTCTGCGCTGCCTATAGTTATGCACACACACCTCCTTCTGACCAACATCCACCCAAAAACATGCACACACATACCTAGGGCTGAACTGAACGAGGGATGACCACCTGACTCCAAATTAGCCAGTATGTTGAAAGCAAAAAAGTGAATGTGTTAGTCATTCAGTCACATCCTACTCTTTGTGAGCCCATGGACTGTAGCCTGCCAGGCTCCTCTGCCCATGGAGTTTTCCAGGCAAGAATACTGGAGTGGGTAGCCATTCCCTTCTCCAGGGGATCTTCCCAACCCAGGGATCAAAACAGGGTCTCCTGCATTGCAGCCGGATTCTTTACAGTCTGAGCCACTAGTTGTCTAGAAATCTGACTTTGTGTGACCCTGCATCAGGGGAAGAGCGAGGCCGAACGGATTCTATCTTGAGAACTTGATGTGAGACATAAGATTGCTGACAGTTGGTGGTGAGAAAGTCTTGTAAATTGAAAGTAATGGCAACCGTTTGCAAGTTGATGAGTAAAAGTGGGAAGCTGTTCTGCAGAGAAAGGAAAATGGAGCTAACAAGAAGGAAAGAGCAGAGAAGAGCCCATGGCCCAAGAGAGAGAAATAGAGCCAGTAGCCAGCTGCTTCTGTTCCTCTCCATCTCCCCTGATGCTCGACTGCACTTGATTTCATGTCCTTTGATTCTGTGAGAGCTCTGCTTCCTTGCAATAAACACTATTCTTTACTTGAGTAACTCTGAGAGAGTTTTGTTTTCTTGCAACCCAAGGAACCATAAATTGAATGATTTCATGTGTCTTTTTAATTGCCTCCCAACATTGCATGGTAACTTCTTTAATGTTAATCGGTGTCTTTTATTTCATCTGTATAACACAGCTTATAGTCACATGACTTGAATTATAGAAATGCTGATAAGGTTCACAATGAATTAATTCATTAATCTGGTTACTGACACCTCTACCACCATCAGAATCATGAATTGCTTGTTTTGTCTGCTCTATCGAGTCCTTTGTGAATCTTTTTTTTTTTCTCCTCTATCGAGTCCTTTGTGAATCTTTTTTTTTTTTTTTCTCTACTCCCTTTGGCTCTGGTGGCACTAAGAATCTCAGGCTTCCAACCCTCTCCCATTGAAGCAGGCATATGGCCCTCGGTGTAGGTCAGTCAGGCTCTCATTTGGAATCTCAGACATCGGGTAGTAGTTTCCTAAAGAAATGTTGATCACTTGAGAACCCTGGAGCTCCCTTGATAACTGGCCTTTCGGGCGTCTGATTGTTCAGCTTTTTCTTCAGTCCTAGGGCTGTTCACTATCCTTCCAAACGCCCCTTTTCTAGTTTAAGTAGTCAGAGTCCATCTCTACTGCTCTCAGCCTGATTCCTCGCTGATACAGGCTGGTTCCCAAAGAGGTCAGTTTCTTCCCTGGCTATATAGAATAATGGGAAGAAATGCCTCTTTTTGGAAAGAGCAGCTAATTTTGAAGCATGCTATCTTTGAAACAAATAAAATATTTCTTTCTTGATCAGTTGCCCCACTGCTGTCTTCTTTTATATATCACCAACCCAATCTCTGGGTTGCCTTTTCTGCAAGAGGCATCATTAGTTTTGCCTCAGTTGTTTATACTCAACCTCATCCTCATCTTCTAAAGCTGTCTATGAGTGAATGAGTGATGAATGTGACCCTTTAGAGGTGTCATAAGCATTTGGGAAACCAGGCAACAGAGGCTAACTTCACTTAGCCAAGGTAACACTTCTTCTATAGCAATATAAAGCAGACTTCATTCTTTGGGTCTGAAGGATCTGTAATCAACCAAGAAGGCATCTCCCAGGCTTTAATCTGGTGTCCCAGTTTCCGATGATGAACCCACTCTGGCCCTTTGAATCAACATCCCTCCTTAAAGAGAAGCAACACTTAGGGTGTTGGCTCTGATTCTTCCAAGACCTCAAGTTCCAAGGCAGTTTGTCTCTCAACACTCTGATTCATTATCCTATTTTACTGAAGTACTTAGAATGAGAGCTCTGGAGAAGTGCTCTGTGCAATTACATAAATGAATAGACACATTTATTTGAAAATTTTTCAGATTTCCTAGAAAGAAATTTTATGGTCTTTCCTTGACACTAATTTCTGAAACTGGATATCCCCAGATATCCTTGCCCTGCCCAGGGAGCTGCATTTCCAAGGCAATATAAAACCCAGTCATTAGTTATTCATTCATTTTGCAAATCATTGTCGAGCAACTACTGCATGCCAGGCACTGTACTGCAAGCTGGGTATATGATGGAGAAGAAAACAAACATAACCCTGCCCTCAAGAGAACACAGTCCAGCGGAGGAGAGAGGAAAAAAATCGTACATGAATAATTGCATGCGTACATGTGTGTGTGTTGCTCAGTTGCTTCAGTCGTGTCCAACTCTTTGCAACACTATGCACTGTTGCCTAACAGACTTCTCTGTCCATGGGATTCTCCAGGCACAAACACTGGAGTGGGTTGCCATGCCCTCCTCCAGAGAGTCTTCCCAACCCAGGGATTGAACCCATGTCTCTTGCATCTCCTGCATTGCAGGCAGATTCTTTACCCACTGAGCCACCGGAGAAATATCAATAGCATTAGAAGGGAATATTAGATGGCAGAGGGCAGAAGAGTCTCCCTGAAACCTGAAGGATAAGAAGCGAGGAGAACTGGAATCAAGTAGATGGAGTAGCATAGATGAGGCCTAGAGGCAGGAAAGAGCTCCTCATGTGTTTGAGGAACTAAGTGGAGCTCTGTTTAGGCATATTTAGACTAAGACGCTTATGATGTATCCAAGTAGAAAACTCAAGTAGGTAGCTGAATCGAGTAGTTGGATATGTAGGACTGGAGTTCAAATGAGAGAGTGAGATGGAGATACAAGTATGGTCATTATCAGCATGTAGATATCTTGGGCTATAAAAATCGATCATTTAGGAAGAGAGAAAGAAGCCGCCCTGCAGAACACCAATATGTAGACATTGGAAGAGCGTCTATAACAAAGACTGAGAAGAAATTGTCATAGACATCAGAGATAAGAAGAAAATCAGTGGTGTAAGAGTGATCATCTGGATCTAATGCAACTGAGAGAGTGAGTAAGATGAGGAAATAGATTGTCCATTGAACTTGACAACATGGAGATTACGGTAACCTTGACACAGGAAGTTTTGGTGAAATGGTGCAATGGAAGAGACATAATTTGAGAATTTTGAGGTGATAAAATAGGAAATAGAGATAAGCATGTAAACAAATATTTTGAGACACTAAGCTGTGAAGGGATGCAGGGAAATCGGCAGTAATTGGAGCAGGATGAGGGAAACAAAAAAGGACTTTAAGCATAAAGGATAGTCAGTCATGCTTATGAGCTGAAGAAAATAGTCCCACTGAAAAGGGGGAGGATTGATCATTTAGAAGGGATTGGAGATACTGGAGAAGTAAATCTTGAGAAAGTGAGAGAAGATGGCAACAAGAGCCTCTTGAGGACCTAGCTCCAGGAGATGCTGAGCTGATAGAAGCAACACGCTTTCTCTTTGTTCCACCCACTTAATGAAATCCTTAAACTCTGACTCTGACATCCACTGCAGCATGACTGTTACGGACTGAATTGTGCCTCCCCAAAAGGAGGAGGCTGGAATCCTAACCTCAGTACCCTAGAATGTGACCTTAGTTAAAAACAGGGTCCTCACAGATGTAATTAGCTAAGATAAGGTCACACTGGAGTAGGTAGGGCTTTAATCCAATGTGGCTGGTGTCCTCATACGTGGAGGAGGAGAGACAGGGATACATGGAGGAAGAATGGCGCACGATGACAGACGCAGGAACTGAAGCGCAGCAGCTGCAAGGCAAGGAATATTAGGCATTGCTGGCAAACCATCAGAAGCTAGGAAGAGGCCAGGAAGAATTCGCCTCTACAGGTTTCAGAGACAGCATGACCCTGCCAACATGCTGATTTGGGACTTTTAGCCTTCAGGACTATGAGGCAGTAAGTTTGTTGTTTTAAGTCACCTGGGCTGTGGTATTTTGTTATGGCAGCCTTAGAAACAAATACAGCTTCTACCATCCCTGTGGTCCCCACAGACACTTGCCTTTCTGCCAGACTGAAACTTCTCTAAGTGAAAGAAGCTAAGTCTGCCTGGAGTTTCTGGTCCCTTTCTAGTGGATGAGCTTTATTCAAAGTCCCAGGTCCCTCCTGCCCAGCCTTAGGAAACCAGGTAACACTGAGCTCTGTGCTAAGTTAGCCAAGCACAAATTTGCCTAGGTTTTATAGAGGCTTAACCTATCCCAGCCTTGGCCCCCCTGGGGTCCATTTGACATGATGGACATGGCAACCATCCAGCTGAGGAAACTACTTTCTTACTAGCAATGCAAGAAAAATCCCTTTTGAAAGAGACCAGAAGGGATTCGGGCTGAGCCTTCTGCACAGCAACCCAGGGAAGATAGGATCCTTTTGTGCTGGGGTGCTTGCATGAGATAATGGAATGAGGAAAGCAGGGATCAGCCAATAGCATGAGGAAGAGTGAGTGATACCGTATCAGCTGGAGGTGGAGGGAGGCGCTATATTAGCCAAAGTGTTTCTGGAGTGTAAATACGGTCCACATGAGCAAGGGACGGAAACGGGAGTGTAGGGATCACTGCCTAATTTAACATGAAGAAGAAGACAGAAGAGCCCCTGTAGGGCAGGCAGCTGTGCTGTACCGTGTACAGCGCCACACCATGGTGCCTGAGATCTGTCTGTTCAGGTTGGATCCAGGCAGTGTGATGCGAGGAGGGACACGATTCAGTCTGATCTGCTACGAAGAGGCCACAAAGGCTAGGCATAGGATCCAGGCTCCAGCCAAGTGGGCCGGGGTTTGGATGAGACCCATAATCTGAAAGAAAGTGTGTGAGCCATGGGAGGACCCCCAACTGTGGATGAAGTCCACATAATGAGAAGCAGGAGGGCAGGGAATTCTTCCACTCGGCTGCTGCACAGATAGCCAAGGTTTGCCTGGGCTCATCGAGTCCTGGGTCTGGTTCATTAAACAAATATTTATTGAACTTTTACTATGTTCAAATCCAATTCATGCTAGGAATACAAAAGGAACACAATAAAGATTCTTCCCCAGAGGATCCTGGTCTAGTGAAGAAAACAGACCCATCAGCAAATAGTTACCACAAAGTGTGATAAATGGTATTTTGAGATATGAACAAAGTGCTGTGGGAATGCAGAGGGGAGGGACACTGCTCTGCCCAGAGGACTCAGGGAGGCAGAAAATACATTGCACTTGTTTTATAGACCTAGATAAATTATGGAATAAAAGGAAAACAAATTTTTTTTACAGCTTCATAACCTTACATCCTCAACCCCATAGTCCAGACTTTGTTTCATTCTTGCTGTTTGCTATCCCTTTTGAATTACTGAGTTCAAACTAAGAGCAATCACATATTGGACTTATTCATCACCGTATCATTACAACATTAAGGCCAGGAACATTCCCCAGGAAGGCCACACAGGCTCCTGCACTGTCTCAATAGCCTCTATCCTATTCAGTCAGATGACAGACCTGGGGACCGGGTTGTCAAATGGTAACACTTCTCAGGTTTACATGGAACGCTTGGTGAAACCTCTTCTATGTTTCATGAAAATACCAACAGGTAACACAATAAAGCCATGGAAACCAGAGCCAGCACTCTCCCTGCCGTGCCATCTCTGCTCCCAGAGAGACGTCCCCCACGGCCTCCACTGATTGGACAGTGGGCTTGTAGCGCCACACCTTGGCTAGAGCTGATTGGTTCACTGACAAACCGACCCAACCCAAACTGACCAACCTGAGTCTTACTTCCCAGACTTTAAAATTGCAATAGAGGAGTTCTATTAGAGAGTAGTTCATCTGGGGAGGTATGTAAAAGTGGCAGTTGTGTTTGCTTAGGTTTAAGTGGGGCAGACAACGGCACTCAGAAAAAATGGCAAAACAGAGAGGTTCACTGAGAGAAGCAGAGAGGAGCAGCCGGGGAAGGGGAGGGGCCGGGAAGAGGTGAAGACCGCCTTTGAGGCTGATGACATCCACTTCCTTTCAGGTTATCCTAGAGTGCCCTGAGTTCATAATCTTTTTTACTTTGCTGAAGGAAAAAGAGTCAGTTGGTCTGCGCTTGAGGACTTCTCTTTTTTTATGATATAAAGCAGGCAGCCCCAGCCATGAACAAAAAAAGATATGATGGGACCCTTTTACTTGTTTATAGTGTGGGGAGTACTTATGAAAAAGTGGAGGACTTTGTAACATGAAAAGTTTCTAGGAGGGAAGAAACCCATGCCTTTAACTATTCCCTCCAAGCCTTAAATGGAGGAATATTTATGGGGTGGTCTTAAACAATGGGGTGCCCAGGACAGTGGTAGGCAAAGGAATGCCAGCAATGCATTGCCATGGGAGTAGAGACAGGTAGAACTTAGGGGTTGTCCTGCCACCCTATCGGGCTTCCCTGATAGTTCAGTGGGTAAAGAATCCGCCTGCAATGCAGGCGACCCAGTTCAACTCCTGGATCGGGAAGATCTGCTGGAGAAGGGATAGGCTACTCACTCCAGTAACAGAGACTGTGAATGAGTGGGCACTAAAGCCAGCCTGCATCCAGTCTTTCAGACACTGACTTGAGTCCCACTGACTTGAGTGGCCATGAACTGTACTGAAAAAGGCAGATTGTGAATGCTCTAACTTATAGGCTTAAAACATGGAGACCTCCCAAGTAAAACCCTGAGGAAGCATCATAAGTGAAGAGGGTTTCACACCAGCATCCAGGGTAGAGATTCAGGTGGAAATAACCTGAGAGATGGCTGTGCTCCATAAATGATTCCCACAGTAGAAAGCAGGGCTTTGTTGCACTTTTCTAACAATCTAAAAAGAGGAGGTCATTGTGTTGACTGGGCCACCCAAGGTGCAGGCTCCACACCCTGTGGTAGACCCTAGGTGATATGGCCAATTTGCTGGGGGAGCCCTTTCACGGGGCAGTGGCTTCTTGAAACTTACGATGGCTGGGGCCGCAGCCCACCAAGGCCAGCTTTAACTCAGCAGCCAGCATCCTTCCATCACAGTCTGCAGGGTCCCCAAGCTGAAAGCACAAGCATTGCGTACATAAAGGGGGAGGCATTTGAGCCTTGCAAGGGTAAACTGAGTTTCTGATTTTCCTACTGCCCCCAGAATGGGTGGTACAGCATTCTCCCCTGACACTTGGCCAAGGCATGCTAATCACATCCTATGATATAAGTCAGAGCCCTCTGACTACCCAGTCCCTCATGGGGCTGGGAACTTCATTTCCCAGCCTTGAATTTTTGAGAAACTGTTGTGTCCTTCCGATTAATTCTACTTTTTCCTTAAATTAGCTTGCACAGTCCTGTCACTTGCACCTAAATCCTTGAATAAGGCAGAAATGAAGGTTAAGAGAAGATCATTGCCAGAATTGGGGTGGAAATTTCTCTAATTTATAGAGGTAATTTAAAAAGCAAACATTTGGTATGTTCCTGTTAAGGTCAGGTTGAGTTACATGCTTAATGACTAAATACCCTGCCCTGTGAACCCAAGGCAGGGAACAGGGAGAAAAGCAATAAAAAGCTTTGTATGATGCTCTCCATCCCCCGCTATCTTCCTCTGGCCTGTGAGAATCTATCAAAAATAAGAGAATTACCAACTATACTGTTCAATATTTGCTTTCTGAGGCAGGAAAATTCATGCTGATTTATTTGCTCCCTTCCCTCTGACCCTCACCGTATTTTCTAGAACTCTTCAGAAACTAAAACTCTGGGTAGAGGGTGCTACATTCTGGAAAACTGTGAGTGGAGACAGAGGCAGACCCTAGAAGCTCAGTATTCCAGAGCTTGGGGCTTTCTGTGTCCTGCATGCAGATAAAAATAGAACTGGACTCAGGCTCACATTTAGACGGGAAACCAGAACTTCCGAACAGGAGACAGTTCCTCTGCCCAAAGACAGATGCCTGAAGGACCACGGGATACTGATGCTGGAGCAGAAGCCATGCTCCTCAGACCACAGAGCAGGTCAAGATATGCAGGGGGCTTGGGGAGTGAGTGAGATGCCAGGACACTTGAGGAATGAGGGCAATCTGTTGGCAAAATAAAAGAAAGTCTAGTTTAACTTCTTCTCACGAATGGACAAACAACTGGAAAATCCAATGTGAAACACAATGAAGAAACAGACAAAATTACATCTCTGAAAAATTATTTACCACAGGAGACGCAGTAAATTGTTAGAAACCTGCTTGATGCTTCAACACTGTGAAGGAAGACCTGGATGCTGGAAGGCAGGCTGAAAGAACCACGAAGGGAAACCAAGCTAAGATGAAGCCTGGGAACTGGGTAACATTTTAAAAGATGTAACAGAACCCCAAAGAAAAAGGCAAAAAAGTTTGCTGCTATTCAGTTGCTAAGTTATGTCTGACTCTTTGCAACCCCTTGGACTGCAGCACACCAGGCTCCTCTGTCCTCTACTATCTCCTGGAGTTTGCTCAGATTTACATCCGTTGAGTTGGTGATGCTATCTAACCATCTCATCCTCTGTCTCCCCCTTCTTCTTCTTCTCTCAGTCTTTCCCAGCATCAGGGTCTTTTCCAGTGAGTTAGCTATTCACATCAGGTGGACAAAGTATTGGAGATTCAACTTCAGAATCAGTCCTTCCAATGAATATTCAGAGTTGACTTCCTTTAGGATTGACTGGTTTCATCTCCTTGCCCATAAATGGCAAAACTGACCCACCAAAAAAAAAAAAAAAACAAACAAAACCAAAAAAACCCCTCTGATCTTTGATTTGGAGGACAAACTCAGGAACATCTCCAAGATTAGAGGGAAAGGGAAAAGGGGATGAGAATGATGAGAGGAAGGTGATAACCACGGAAACAGTTTGAACATCAAATCACAGAATAGTTGGTATCCATAGCAAGAAGCTAACCTGAGCTAGCATCTCTGAAACCATTCCAACGTACAGTGCCACTCTTAGACAAGAAGGGTCCCTGTCCTGGCCCCCACATTTTAGAGAGCCCTGTTTTGGCCCTCCTCTGGCCACACCCCTCCCCATGAAGCAGAGTCCACAGGGCCAAGTGGTTGCACCCCTCTCAGCTGGTCCCCTGCTTTGCAGCCAGACTGTGCTCTGGGTGAAGGGGTGAAAGGTTTGGTCGCTCAGTCATGTCCAGCTCTGTGACCACATGGACTGTAGCCTTCCAGGCTCCTCTGTCCCAGGCAAGAGTACTGGAGTGGGGAGTCATTTCCTCCTCCAGGGGATTTTCCTGACCAAGGGATCGAATCCAGGTCTCCTGTTTTGCAGGCAGATTCTTTACCATTTGAGCACCAGCTGCTTTGTGTGCCCTGAATTAAATTCTTTGCCCATTCAATCAGAGTCTGCTTCCCAGATCTGATCAGGCCTGCCCCCAGGACAAATCCTCCACTCATTAGGTCTAACTCCATAAGTTAGACCCCTCCACTCATGTGTATTCCCTTAGGCTTGAGTGGCGGCCAAGAGGAGCTGTTGGCAGGCCTTACAGACAGAGCTTAGACATGCACGCTGGGACATCCGCTGGGTGCCTGCAATGGCCTTTGCAGTGGGGGTCAGAGCCAGAAACGGGAAGAGAAAGAGAGGTGGTCTGACGGCTGGGGGCCATGTGACAGCTCTCCCTGCAACACCATATTCTCAGAACTCGGGAGGCTGAGGATTCTAAATTCAGACTGGCCTTCCGGGTGCTTATAAAGCTACTGTTGTCCAGGTAGGAGGACAGAATGTATTGTATTTCACAGCGTTTAATTTTCAAACATGTAAGCGTACGGTATGTGTCCTCTGTTAGTGCTCTTACTCTCTCACCAGTTTGAGGGGTGGGGGAGGCAGGGCTTGCCAGTTCTTGATGATCCACTCCTTCAGTGCCCTCTAAAAGAAATGGAACTTTTAGGACTGCCTGCACAGACAGTAGTGGCCAGCATCTTTCATGGAAGAAGGGAGAAAGGCTTTCTGGTAGGGCACCCGGCTCCAGTCAGGACCGGGAGCAGAATGACGGCAACCTGACAGCACTCTGTCTTTCCCTCTGGGGTTAGGCTGTGGGGGCAGCAGGCTCCAGAGCCAAACACCACGCCCTGAACCCCTGCCCAAGGGCAGCCAGAGCAGAGGATGCACCTCCACTCTCGCGCTGCAAGCATCGCCTTCAGGGTAGCTGAGCTGCTTCCTGCCACTGAGACTCAGTTGCATAATCCATAAACATCCTGGTGCCCAGCCCACTTGGGCATTTTTCTTCTAGCTTCAGTCTGCCATAGCAAATGCCTGGGAATTTGAAAAGCTGAGTACCATCGTCTGAACATGATGCTGGGGAGATTTGCTACTGCTATTTATGGTGACACCTGTGTGTGGCCATTGTAGGAACTTCAGGGAGCTTCAAGGAACTACAGGGGCATGGACTGGACTTCCGGACTTGCCGCTATTTTTCACAGATGGGCGCTTGTGATGGTTCATTTTATGTGTCAACTTGGCTAGGCTATGATATTCAGCTCTTCAAACACCAGTCTAGATGTTGCTGTGAAGATATTTTTTAGATATGATTAATGTTTAAATCTACAGACTTTGAGTAAAGCAGATTACCCTCCATGAGTGGGCGGGCCTCATTCAATCAGTTAAAGGCCTTGAGCAAAGACCAAGTTTTACCAAAGAGGAAAGCGCTCTCTTCCTGACTGCAACAGAAATCCTGCCCTACAGATTTCAGACTTGTCCAGCCCCACAGTTGGTGAGTCAATTCCTTAGAACAAATACTCCCCTCTCTCTATGTGTGTGTGTGTGAGTATGTGTTAGACACTCAGTCCTTATTCTTTGTGACCCCATGGACTATAGCGCACCCAGCTCCTCTGTCCATGGAGTTCTCCAGGCAAGAATACCGGAGTGGGTTGCCATTTCCTTCTCCAGGGGGTCTTCCTGACCCAGGGATTGAACCTGGGTTTCCTGCAACACAGGCCAATTCTTTACCATCTGAGCCACCAGGGAAGCCCATACGTATGTATATATATGTATGTTCATATACATAGATGTGTATATACTTACACATGTGAGTGTGTATCAGATTGGTTCTTTTTCTCTGTAGAGCCCAAACTAATATAGAACTCAAGCACTGCATTCTAGGAATGTGTTGGGGGTACTGTTTGTCCCCCAACCTATACAGTAGAGCACTTTGCTTGATCAAGATATACTCAAGTCACATCAAAGGCCCAGATCAAAGGCAGAGGGTCAAGACCATTCTCCAGGTCCCCTAGGCCCTGTGATGTAAGAACTGGACTGAAACCGGTGTGGTGGCTTAAGTCCAAGGAGGCACGGGGTCAAGGAGGGAGGCCACAGCTTGATGCTCCTGCAGCGACCACCTGCTCAGCTCACTCATTCTGGACAACTATCACAGGGCATGGGGCAGCAGTCCTACTCCAGAAGTCACTTTCCGATGGGCAGGGAATTTCCACTGTGCTGGGCCAGGCTCCCATTGGCTGTAGGCCTTGGCAGAACCGAGCCTGCCAGTGGCTGGTTATGAAAATCAGCAGCTGGCGAGGCCTGGAGGCAATGAGCCAGCAAGGCTGGATGGAGAGCTGGGTGGGTCCCAGTGGCACCCACACCTGACGGGTTAGCCTAAGTCAACTTAACCCAAGTCACTGCTCTGTGGGGGACAACAAGCAGAAGAACCATGGCTGGAATCCTGATATCACGTCTGACGATTCAGCATCTGAGACTTGGCTTCCTCATCTGGAAATTGGGGCTAATAAAATCTCAGAGCTGTCAATTCTAATCTGAAAGGGTAACACTGGAGTGGGAACACCTGGCACAGAGCTAGTATCCAGTGAATGTCAGTGTGCTTCCTCTGCCAGGGAGGATGGGACAGCATTGCCATAAAGGGTGATGGGAGTGGGCTCTCAAGCGCTTTGTGAACCCCAGGCCTGCCCCTTCCTCTGTCAAATGAGATTCTCTCTCCCCACAGGATGGCTGTGAAGACTGGATGAGACACCCACATAGACCACTTCACAGAGGATGCCTTCAGTCAATGCTAGAAAAAGGGAGCCCTGTGCCCTCCTGCTCCTCAGGAGGAAGCAGAAACAACTGAGCTGTGTTTAATTAGCTCCTGTAACATCTCAGGACAGGGAAAAACGCATATGAGCAGCATGATTTTCAAGGTGGTGCCGGGTCTGCCAAGAGCTGGGTCTGGTCAGCGTGAGTGCTGGCTTCTGGCTGAAACCTTCGGCCTATAATATTATGCTCACCACCTGTCGCCCGCGCTTGTTAGTCCAAGGCAGTGAGAGGATCTGCCTAGTGACAGACATAGCCCTGTGTGCAGACGGCCAGGGCCTGAGGCTGCATCCAAAAACCATGTCCAGCCAGAGGATGGAGCCAAACTGGCCAGTCCATTCTCCAGGCTGGAAAGGGAGACTAGCAGCTCCAGATGGATAGCTCTGACCTTTGTCTTGTTCAGCTCAGGAGGAAGAATATTCCTGCACGTGGAGCACATTTTCATGATCTTCTTCAACAAACAGGTGGAGAAATCCTCCTGGTTCTGAATATGCAGTGGGAAATGGGGGGCAATTTATAAGCATATCTGCCTTCTGAGGATGCTGACAGTCCCTTTGGCTATGCAAGATGGCAGGGAACTGAATCTGGAGAAGGGCACAGCAATCCACTCCAGTATTCTTGCCTGGAGAATCCCATGGACAGAGGAGCCCGGCAGGCTACTGTCCACAGTGTCGCAAAGAATCGGACACAACTGAAGCAACTTAGCATGCACACACACACAGGGAGCTGAATTGGACAGTAGGAACTAGTCACTAGAGAAAGCCAAGAAAAGAGAGAGTTAGAGTGGGAGGCAATGCTCCCCGCTGAGGAAATGGCTAAAGAACATTCTAGGAATGAGAACATCTAATTTTAATTTATGAACTTTTTTATCCAAATGTTCAGTACAGTCTGGTAGACACACAACTCCCCTATGTGAGCTCATGTGGGCGTGAATTTAGAACAGGGAAGAGGCCCGCATCGGAGTAAACGTGCTAGAGACGCGAGGTCACAGGGGTTACAGAAATTCTGTGTCCTCAGTCGCTCAGTCGTGTCTGACTCTTTGCGACCCCATGAACTGTAGCCTGCCAGGCTCCTCTGTCCATGGGATTTTTCCAGGCAAGAATACTGGGGTAGGTTGCCATTTCCTTCTCCCTCTGTAGACATCGTAGAGAGGAAATAACTTCCGCAGTCCTGGAATGGGGCTTCACATCCATCTCCAGGGCTCACAGGCCATGGAGATCTCAGTTCAGTTCAGTTCAGTTGCTCAGTCGTGTCCGACTCTCAGTCATCATCAATTACATATCAGGTTGGTACAGTGATCATCTCACCAAGCCTTGGTCTTGCAAATCTGCTCAGTTTGTTATTGGGATGAAGTTTAAAGCAGCCACTTCCCTTGTACAGCCATGCTAGAAATGAAGCCATTTGTTGTGAGTGCCCTAAACCATGTATTTGCAGGTGAGAATCAGACTAGTCCCCCGAATTACTCCTGGGATTCCAAAGACAGGGTGCTTGGAGTTGGTCTCACTGGGCTTCCCGTGCCCTCCAGCTGTCTTCTTTCTTGTAACAAAAAGCATCACGTGAAACTGATCTAGACTTCTTGTGCCTTGCAAAGGAACTAGCAGCCCCAAATGTTCTTTGGATTATCTCTGTCCCTCTGCTTACTTCTCTGTACTAATCCTCCCACACCTCACACTCCAGCCTGTGTGGTGTGGAGAGCTGAGTCTCCTCAGGGGGAGTCATTTTTCTCTTCCTTCAAATTACCCACATTATGAAAATCCCAGAGCCTGCAAAGTTGATAATAATAACAGGGAACAGATATTGACGACTCCGTGTATGACAGACACTGAGCTCTTTGTACAGATTATCTCACTTCATTCTGTCAGACTCCCTGCCAGCAGGTACTATGATTATTATTGCCAGTTTCACAGATAAGACAACTGATAAAATCCAGATTCCACTAATATATCTTGATTGCCCATTTGGTATCAGGTTACGTCCTTTACTTATTTTTTTTTCCAAAATCATTTATTGAATATCCATTCTGGATGCCAATATGCTAGATATTGCTATTCCTATGATAAAAATCAAGCTGGCAGTAGTGAATTAAAATCATTCAAGGTGACTCAGTCCATGGTGGATCCTCAGAATTGTGCCTAAGGACCTGACCTATGAGAGGCTCTGAGTTACAAGCCAGTCCATTTTCATTAGGATCTCAATCTTAGGAAACATTTCTGGAATGTGACGCAAACAACACTGGCAAGAAGAGAGAGGTAGAAATAGACCAGGCAGCAAGAAAGCAAGGGGCCTCCCAAGTCCAGCACATTCAGTTCAAGAGAATAAAGGAATCATTCCATTTCAGGGTGTAATTAAGCTTCTTTTTTTAGAGGATCATTATCACATACCAAACCCCGGGCCAGACTTCACTCTTTCTATTACCCGTCGCCCACAAGGCCCAGTCCGTGTTTGCATGTGTCGTCTCTACCCCTTGACGGCAGGTCAAGGGCCCAGTGGAGCTGATGGGCTCACGCAGCCCAGGCCAGCTGGGAGGGGAGCAAGCAGCGGAACAGGGGAAGAAGAGGGGAACCTAGAGGGAACTAGGGATCTCACTCTGCCACTGAGGCTGGCTCCAAAGAGGTGGCAGATTAACCTAGAACAGTGTCTCAAAGAGCGCAGCTCTCTGAGGCTCTACAGTGCTTTCCAGCTGCAAGAGGCTGCCATTTTGGGGCAATGCATGGCTAAGAATGTGATCCCATTACAGTGTCTGGGCAGGGGGTTGTAGCACCACCATCTCTCTGTCTCCATTTCTGGAAAGGGAGAGGGAAAGTCACCACCTCACACACTTCAGGGCCGCTTTCAGGGGCAGAAGGATTTGTGGTCGTATAGAACCAGAGGCTGTAGGTCTGACCGTTTCTCTGCAGTCTCCCTCCTCTCTGTGTCAGCCAACAGAACGCTGAGCAGAAGCCCTAAAAACAGCCCCAGTGACTGAGCTTGTGTATAGCAAGCCCTGTGCCATGTCCTTCGTGCACATTCTCTCATTAATTCCCACCATGGCCCAAAAAGGATGCTGTCTCTGGTTTCATTTTGTAGATGAGAAAACAGGCATCCAGAGGTTCCAAGCTTCACACCCAAGGTCACAGACCTTGTAAGCGGCAGAGCCAGGATCGGTCGGAACCAGGGCCTATCTGCCTGCAAACATTGACCTGTAGGTGGTTTAGCCTTTTTCTGATCTTTATGTCTACCCTGACACCCTCTGACTGACCCTACACAGAGGAAAGCAACTCCTCGCTTAACAATTCAACTTTGATTCCAGAAAGTTCTACGGTTGGGACTGGAGACAAAGGGAAACTCTTCATGATGCACAAATAATGGTGCTGACATTTTTGCCATAAACCAGTGAAGAGCTACTTTTCTCACACAGACTAAAGAGGGAAGGGGGACTGTATATTTATGAACAGCATTTTTGCATTCAGAACAAAACTAGCTTTATAAATCACAAAAAGAAGAATATACATATTCTCATTATTATGAAGGAATATGTTAATGGGAGAACTGTGCTGTTAACGATTAGAAAAATGTGATACGTGGGCATATTTGAAAAGGAACAGTAGACACTGTCTTGGAGATTTTCGTGCCTTAGAGTCTACGAGATGCATTCACTGCACTTGTTCCTCAAGATGAGCTCTGCCAGGTGGCTGCTAATCCCATGCCCATGTGGCAGGTGAGGGAAAACAAGATCAAAGAGGTGATACAGCTTCACCAGGGTCACCCAGAGAACAGGTGCCAGAGCAGGAGCACAGCTACTTCACTCTACCCACTATTACAGTGCAACACCTCCTAAGGGTCCATCGTGTATCCAGCTTCCAGCCAAACAGAGACATAAAAAGGACCTTCACCCTTTCCCTGCCTCTTACCTCCCACCTTCACCTCCAAAACTAGGCATCAAGGGTCTCCTCATCTATGCATGCACCTGGTGGAAAAGGGGGAGCCATTCAGTCTAGAATTCCATTAAAGTGAAGCATTTCCCAGGAGGTCCAGTTGTAGGCCCCTCTATACTTTGTCCTTCCAGTGTCTCCAAACTCAGGCCAGACCCAGCAGGACTGGCCACTCCCACACCACTGGGTAAGCCTTTCTGGCAAGGTCCTCCCTTTCTCCTTCTTATTGGCTTTATTTCTCTTCTGGGAATTGCCCCGTAATTCCACTATTTTGAGGAAATAACTAATAATAATACTAGCAATATTTATTGATAGTGGAAGTGGTAGAAAAAGGACAAAAAAAAACATTTTGAAAACAGATCCCAGCCCATTGAGAAGAGCAGGCAAGGGCTCTCTCTGTCTCATTCCCTATCATCAGCCAGGAGTTTCTGGGTCATTACATTCTGGAGCACATTGGATGAGAACACCACTTCAGACAGTTAGACGTGAAACCCATGGGCCTGATGGGTCCAGCACAGAGTAAATTAACAGCACTTCCCCATCACATCTTGGGTGATCAGGTCTCTAAATGACATAATTAAAGTTTGCGATGCTCAGGCTACACTCCAAGAGATCTGTCTCTACTTATAGCCACGCTGAGCTCTATGTCACAGTGAATCCACTGGAGACCCTCCTTCATGGGGGTAAGAGCACAGAGTCTGGTCTCAGCTAGAACTAGGTTTTCAGTCAAACTCCATTTATCAGTGGTGTGACTCTGAGCAAGTCATTCAACTTAATTTCTCTGTGTCTCAGTTTCTGTGTGATGGAAAACAAAATGTATTGGTAAGTTCAAAATTATGAAGGATCTGAGAGTTTGCACTAACAAGTGAGCCTGGTTTGCATTTTACTTAAAGAAAAACCCAAACTCCCCATGATTGCCAACAAAGCTGTGTATGACTAATTTAGCTCTACTCTCCAGACACACTGGTCTCCTGTCAGTTCTAGAGCATATCTGATTTTTTCCTACCTTGAAACCTTTGCTTGCATTGCTCTATGCCTAGAACAGTCCAGCTTTTAAGCACGAAAGTCAAGTCCTCAGAAAATCTTTCTTAACTACCCTGTCTAAGCACCCTCATCGCCCCACCGACCATGCTTTTCGTTGTTCTCTATCTTTATTTCCTTTGTAGTGTTTTAGGGACAAATGGAGTAGCCATCCTCAGAGACCTGCAGAGTCGAGGGAAAGCACAAGATTAAAGATTCACTTGGAGAGCGGACAGGGGGATGGTACTCTTTTAAAAATGCAAGTCCTGCTGAGAAGGCACAAATTACCAAGTTCAACAAGAACCTCTCAGATCCTGTAGGAGAAGCTTCTGCCCTCAAGAGCCTTAAGCATGGAAGGAAGGAGGAGTATGAAGAAACGGTGGCAAAATCCTACCTCCCCAAAACAATGAATTTGAATTTTTGAGCTATACCTTGACTCCCTTCCCACTCCTAGGCACTGAATTGCAAATATGGGATCCAGGCGTTTTTAATGGTCATAGACTTTAACCTCCTCAGGTATACTGGCAATGCCCATGTATTCATTTCCTTGTGGCCACTATAATAAATTACAACAAATGTAGTGCCTTAAAAGCACAGAAAATTTTTTTGGTAGACAACATATATTTGCAACTTCATTTTTTTCTTTTATTTTATTAAAGTATAGTTACTATACAATATTATATAGGTTAGGTCCCCATGTAGCTCAGTTGGTAAAGCATCTGCCTGCAGTGCAGGAGACCTGGGTTCAATTCCTGGGTAAGGAAGTTCCCCTGGAGAAGGAAATGGCAACCCACTCCTTTTCTTTTA
This sequence comes from Ovis aries, assembly GCF_016772045.2. Classification (NCBI taxonomy): domain Eukaryota; kingdom Metazoa; phylum Chordata; class Mammalia; order Artiodactyla; family Bovidae; genus Ovis; species Ovis aries. Next base: position 40,773,092 of record NC_056068.1, on the reverse strand, counting down.
TTTTATTATAGTTACTGTATAATATTATATAGGTTACAGGTGAACAATATAATGATTCACAATTTTCACAAGCTTATGTTCCTTTTATAGTTATTTTAAAATATTGGCTATATTCTCTGTGTTGTACAATATATCCTTGTAGCTTACTTTATATATAGCAGTTTGTGCCTCTTAATCCTTTACCGCATCTTGCCCCTCCCACCTCCCCTCTACCCACTGGTAACCACTACTCTGTCCTCTATGTCTGTGAGTCTGTTTCTTTTTTGTTATATTCCCTCATCTGTTGTATTTTTCAGACTCCACATATAAGTGATATTATACCATATTGGTCTTTCTCTGTCTGACTTATTTAACTTAGCATAATGTTCTCTGAGTCCATCCATGTTGCTGCAAATGGCAAAAATCATTCTTTTTATGGCTGAGTTGTATTCCATTGTATATTTATATCACATCTTTATCCATTCACTGGGTTGATGACATTTAGGTTGCTTCCACATCTTGGCAATTGTAAATAATGCTTCTATGAACATTGGGGTGCATGTATCTTTTCAAAGTAGTGTTTTTGGGGGTTGGATATATACCCATAAAAGCACAGAAATTTATTCTCTTAGGTTTCTGAAAGTTAGAAATTCAAAATCAGTGTCACTAGGCCAAAATCAAAGGGTTGGCAGGGTCTCACGGGCTTCACAGAGTCTAAGAGAGAATCTTCTTTGTGATTCTTCCTTCTAGTGGCTGCTGGTATTCTTTGACTTGAGGCCATGTCACTGCAGTCTTTAAGGTCAGAGTCTTTTAATTACTCTGTTTCATTTTCACATTGACTTCTCCTCTTCTCAGCCTTTGACACCAGATGGTATCCAATATTCCTCTGCCTCTCTCTTGTAAACATACATATAATTTCACTTAGTGCCCATTAGGATAACCCGAGCTAATCTCCCCATCTCAAAAACTTTAACTTAATCACATCTTAAAGACCTCTTTTTGCCATATAAAGTAACATTCACAGGTTCTGGCAATAAGGATGGATATATCTCTTAGGGGTTTGTTCTTTACCCACACATACCCCAGCTAGTTGTGGTAGAAAACTAAAAAAGGAATAAAGACCCCTATTCTACCCAGGTTATGGCAAGAAGGGAAAGAAGGGAGGAAGAGATGGGGGAGGTGGAGTGTGCTAGCAATATAGTCAGAGGCAGACCCATGGACTGGAGTAGGAGGTCTGAGTCCAGGTCCATGCATAGGGAGGAGATGGAGCAGCCTCACCTTCCCAGGTGTTCTCACCTGGGCCTGCCTTCTGAAAGCCCATGTGGGAACCAGGAGGTGGATCGGAGAGAGTTTGGATTCTTGGGACCAGAGAAGCTTGGGGAGAACCCTTATGGAGACGAAGGTCAGTGATATCTGTGTAGTCAGTGGATGGGCCTAGGATCCTTCTAGAGGCCAGAAAATGGGTCCAGTGGGGGCAACTTACCTTGAAAGGAAGACCAACATGGAATCGTTATATTGGACCTTTCTGTACATTTGGTACTGACCATTTCCTTCTCGAAGCTCTCCTGTCTTGTTCTCCTGCCTCTCTCAGAGTCCTTTGCCTTAGTCTCGGTTGTCCACAGAGTCACCTGCTCCTGAATTACCCATTATGGCCTCTTCCCATCCCCTATTCACTTTGTGCAAAGTAAGTGACTTCTGAGCCTGGGCCAACCCCTCAGCTTCCTAGGCTCCTGGTGGTGTGGGGAAGACGGAGGGGCTCTGAACAGTGCTGGACAGAGTGAAGAAATGACCTGTGGAGAAAAGGTGAAAGGGGCAGGAATGATTTATTTGGGCAGGAGGCAGCCAAGGGGAGATTTAATAACTGTCTTTGAGGATCTGAAGGGTTATTACACAGAAATCAGTGACCAGCTGCCCCTCTCTGCTCAGAGCACAGGCCCAAAGGAAATGAGTTAATATCCCACAGAAGCAGATGCTCAGGTTAAGGTAAAAAGAAGACAGTCTCCCAGGCCAGGTAGAGATGGACCATAACAGGAACTGAGGGGACCCATCGGGCAGAGCCTCGTGGCGCCCAGTGGACCAGCCTCCTGAACTCACACAGATGCCTCTGTTCAGATGGGGCTCCAGTAGGGGGGGCAGCCAAGCTCACCCCTTCTGGGATGACAGGGTTCTTTCCCAATGGGAGTGGCGACTGCCCCCTCATCCCCTTTCCCAACCCCCATCCCACCTCCTATTCCCAGAATAAAATCCCCAGGAACCGTATGGAGAAAAAGTGGCCATCCTACTGGGGGTGGGATGGTGGTGACCCATGCAGGTATCTCTCTTTTCTATTAATAAAAAGCAGAGCCCAATGTGTGGCAAAAACCACTACAATATTGTAAAGTAATTAGCCTCCAATTAAAATAAATTAATTAATTTTTTAAAAAAAGCAGAGCCCAGAGGCGCAAGAGCACCCCTACCCCTTTTCTCAGGTAAGAACTTTCTGTGTCTGAGAAAATGACCAGTCTGTTCTGGAATATCCATCAGCTCCGGGGACCTATGAGCCTGTGCCTCATTCTCTAGCTGACATTGTGGAGCACCGGGCAGCAGCTTCATGAACAAGAGCAGTTACACTGGGTGGAGGGAATCAAAGAGAACCCGGATTCCAGTCCAGATCAGTACTGTTTCTTCTCACAAATGGAGGCTGTTGGCAGTGAAGAGCTGTCTCCCTTGTCTTTCTCGGGGCTGTAGACACCCACATTCTCTGTTATTTAGCACTTCCTCTCTGCCAAGCCAAACACTCACACACATACAGCATCTCATTTAGCCTTCATGTGATCCCACTGCAGTCACTGTTATTAACTCCCTGGCAACGCAATAGTATCAACCTCACAGGACTATTGCAAGTAAAACAACTTAACGTAGTAAAGCACGCCTGACTCCTAGCAAGTGCCCTGTAAGTATGCGTCATTATCATTACCGCTGCTGCCACTGTTGCCTTCTGGCTGTTAAGGAGACTTAATGGTCTGTCCAAGTTCACACAGCTCGTAAGGCAAACTCAGGTCCCTCTGACACCAAAGTCCATGCCTTTCTGTCCACTCTTCACACATGGAGGCAAAACACGTAGCAGCCAAAAGCCCTGGGGCTTAGAAACACAGACCTAAGCTTGAATTCCAGCTCTGCCAGTAACTATCTGGGCACTGCCTGGTCAGACTGAACATTGACCGCAAACATTCTAGGCCCAGGAGGGAACCTTAACAGTCAAACTGCTTCCAGTATGATTTTCTGGTTGTTCTGTGCATGCGTTATTATCTTTGCCTACCGCTCCCAGCAAAGCTTTTAAAGAACTTGTCATAAGAGATGATATTTTAAACATTTATCTCAAAAAGTAACAATTAGTCACATTGACTGATGGCTTGGTTAATGAGCTGGGAGAACTAGCTGGAGGGAAGTTTTGTGACTCATCCCCTCCACTCACCCGCTACCCCTGACATGGAGCAGGAGTGTCTGTGACGGAGGAAGACAAGAGTGAAACTCCTGAGCACTCACTCAGAGCCAGGCCCATTGCCCATTAATCATCCTGATTAAACCTCACAACACCCTTGAGAGGGAGCTGTTGCAGGTAGGAGGGAGAAGCTGGAGCTCTGATGTTCCCAGAGAGGCATTCTTAGGGGACATAGATCACCCTGGCAGTTTCACCATGCTTCATGCCCAGGCATCCTTGGTTTTGCAGGCCCAGAAAACTCACCAGTTCAGAACAAAGAGTAGGTCCATTTCTCAGGGACAGGCTCACAGGAACCAAGTTCAAGAGCAGATACTACCATGGCCTTGGCGTTGAGAAATGCCCCCATCACAAGGACCTGAACAGCACATTCTCTCGCTATGGATATTGGAAGTCAAATTAGTTACAAACAGCTACCTAGAGAGTGTGGAATCAGAAGAAGGTAACCCCTGGGGGGAACCCATGGTGGTGCTCAGTTCAGTTCAGTCGCTCAGTCATGTCCAACTCTTTGCAACCCCATGAACTGCAGCACGCCAGGCCTCCCTGTCCATCACCATCTCCTGGAGTTCACTCAGACACATCCATCGAGTCGGTGATGCCATCCAGCCATCTCAGGGGACTCTAATTCCAGTTTGTCTACTGAATCTCAGCTCAAGAGTCACCTTCTATGAGAAGCCTCCCTGGATTGAACCCAGGATGCTCTGTCCCTGCTCCCAGAACACAGCCCCACCATGGCTCAGACTGCACTGCCCCACATCTTCACTGTCACACTGAACAGCCTGCCTGCCCTGCTACGTACGCGCTCCTGTGAGGTACAGAGGGTGCCTTACTCCCATGGTGTCTCCTTCACCTGCCATACACAGGGGGTCAGGAAAGACTTACCCAAGGAGTGAAAAATACAAAGCATTGGGCCGGGACTCCCTCCCTGCTGAGCAGGGCCTGCATGAATCTGCCAGCCTCCATCCAGTTCTTTCTTTTCCAGGCTGCATGCTGGGGTCACCCTTCTGTTTGTTCTCCAAACCAGATATACACTGCTGTGAGTTTGGGTCCTACTAGCAAAATTATAATCACATACCAGTCTCGTCTTTCCAAGATTACATGCAACTCCCTCCCCTGGAGGTTTGTGTAGGCCTGGTCACAGTCAGTCTCTCAGTCTCCTGGGTCCCTCCACTGGTGCTTTTGCTATATGTGCTGAGTTTAGTGTTTTACTCTTAGAGGGCAAGCTAAGTGTCTACTGATAAGGATGTGGCTAAGTAAACCGTACCTCCTAACAATGGAATATTGTGCAGCCAGCACAATGATGTTTACAAAGCAGTTTTAATAAACCAGAGGAATGCTGAGTCAATGACATTATGGGGAAAAGAAGTGTGTGTATGCATCATGTGGTTTTAGCCATGTGAACAAAGGGCAAAGATAAAAGACTAGAAAAGATACATTAAACTGTTCTAACAGCAGTGGCCACTGTATAGTTACTTCTGTAGGGTGGGCTAATTGGTGATTTCCCTCTTTTTTCTTTATGCTTATCTGTACTTCCCAAGCTATATATAATATGTAGGTTGCTTTTATAGTTAAGTAAAAAGTTATAGTTAACTTTAAGAGAAAAATTCATAAGGAGAACATTTCTCTAAAAATATACTACTACTCAATTATGCATTCTTTGATTGATTTTTTTTTTTACAGGTCGTAGAGAAACTGGGTTTTTAAGTCTCCTCCCTCCCACATCCCAGGCAGAAGAGATGGCCCAGTGTATCTTGAACTGGAGTCTAATCCATCCTGCCTGGGTACTTTTCCCTTCCCCACAACTCTCTTCTACCCCAGACGCTCTCCCAGGACACACCCGGTTAACACACGCTGCCTCTCTGCATTGTGGGACTATGTTGACCCATGGGGACTTGTAAAGAGGAGGAAATTCATATGCTGCTTCCACTGAAGGACTAGGTAGCTTCTGTCATGACTTGAAGCTCTTTCCAATAAGTATATGGTGCTTTAATCAAATCTTCCTATGTAATGTTTTAAAAGCTTGGCCCCATTTTAAGGTGAGAGTTACATGACGTAAACTTAACCATTTGAATGTGAACAGATCAGTGGCATTCAGTACATGCATGGTGTTGTGTGACCGTCACCTCCATCCAATTCCAAAGCATTTTCATCACCCCAACAGGAAGCCCCAGGCGCATAAAGCAGGTGCTCCCCATCCCCACTCCTCCCAGTCCCAGGCAATCACCAGTCTACTCATGTCTCTATGGATTTACTGCTTCTAGCTCTTTCATGAAAACGGACTCATACAATATGTGACCTTTGGGGTCTGACTTCTTATACTTGGTGTAAGACCATTTTCAAGGTTCTTCCACACTGCAGCATGTATCAATACTCCATTCTTTTGCTGTTGTGAATAGGCCTTCCGTGAACGTATGTGAACAAGTATTGGACTTCCAAATAATATTAATGGAATTATATTTTAGAGTAAATATTTATATTCACCATCTCAAGGCTTCCATCTGGGGCTCCCCGCATTCAGGAGCAAATCTCTCTGTGCTAGCAAGAGAAGTCCTAGCAAGTTAGGAAGATGAAAGGGTTCAGAGATAGTCACCAGGACAGGCCTCGGGTTGTAGGGGAGTTCCAGAAGCCAATTAGTGGGAGAAAGGGGGGACATGACAGAAAAGGAGTAATTACTTCTGCACATCCCTCGGAGTATCACTTAATTAAGCAAAATGATGTCAATGGAATAAGGCACATCCTACCTTCTCATGCTATGCCTTATTTATGCCTGAGAGTGGGATCTATTTGCCTCTCTCCAGCATCTCACTGGGGCTTCCCTGTTGGCTCAGATGATAAAGAATCTGCCTGCAATGCAGGAGACTTGGGTTTGATCCCTGGGTTGGTAAGATCCCCTGGAGGAGGAAATGGCAACCCACTTCAGTATCCTTGCCTGGAGAAGCCCACCGACAGAGGAGCCTGATGGGCTACAGTCCATAAGGTTGCAAAGAGTCAGACTCGATTGAGTGGCTAACACACACACACACCACACACACACACACCATCCCATGGTGCAGCTCTGACCAGGCCCCCAGACATATTCAGGGACTTAGCACAACACTGCTCAACTGACCACTGGCTCCCAGATATCTAGGACTCATCAACTAGCTTCTCCAATCCCAGAAAATGAATGTGTCCAAGCAAAAGTGTGAATAGGACATCATCCCAAATTCAGTGATCCATCCCCCCTGGCCACAGTGGGCAGTCAGTACAAATTATGGAAAATAGCTCAGAGGGACTATGAATAAAGCTAGTGGAGGTGATGGAATGCCAGCTGAGCTATTTCAAATCCTAAAAGATAATGCTATTAAAGTGATGCACTCAATATGCCAGTAAATTTGGAAAACATCGCAGTGACCACAGGACTGGCAAAGGTCAGTTTTTATTCCAATCCCAAAGAAGGATAGTGCCAAAGAATGTCCAAACTACCTCACAATTGCACTCATTTCACATACTAACAAGTAATGCTTAAAATTCTCCAAACTAGGCTTCAACAGTACGTGAACCGTGAACTTTCAGATGTTCAAGCTAGGTTTAGAAAAGGCAGAGCAAGCAGAGATCAAAATGCCAACATCAGCTGGATCATCGAAAAAGCAAGAGAGTTCCAGGAAAACATCTATTTCTGCTTTATTGACTACACTAAAGCCTCTGACTGTGTGGATTACAACAAACTGTGGAAAATTCTGAAAGAGATGGGAATACCAAACCACCTGACCTGCCTCTTGAGAAACCTGTATGCAGGTCAAGAAGCAACAGTTAGAACCAGACATGGAACAATGACTGGTTCCAGATTGGGAAAGGAGTATGTCAAGGCTGTAATTGTCACCCTGCTTATTTAACTTCTATGCAGAGTACATCATGTGAAATGCCAGGGTGGATGAAGCACAAGCTGGAATCAAGATTGCTGGGAGAAATATCAATAACCTCAGATATGCAGATGATACCACCCTTATGGCAGAAAGTGAAGAGGATCTAAAGAGCCTCTTGATGAAAGTGAAAGAGGAGAGTGAAAAAGTTGGCTTAAAGCTCAACATTCAGAAAACAAAGATCATGGCATCTGGTCTCATCACTTCATGGCAAATAGATAGGGAAACAATGGACACAGTGTCAGACTTTATTTTGGGGGGCTCCAAAATCACTGCAGATGGTGACTGCAGCCATGAAATTAAAAGCCACTTGCTCCTTGGAAGAAAAGCTATGATCAGCCTAAACAGCATATTAAAAAGCCGAGACATTACTTTGCCTACAAAGGTCCATCTAGTCAAAGCTATGATTTTTCCAGTAGTCACATATGGATGTGAGAGTTGGACCATAAAGAAAGCTGAACACAGAAGCACAGAAGCACTTTTGAACTGTGGTGTTGAAGAAGGCTCTTGATAGTCCCTTGGAGATCTCTCCAGTCTCCTGAATGTTCTTTGGAAGGACTAATGTTGATGCTGAAACTCCAATACTTTGGGCTACCTGATGCAAAGAACTGACTCATTGGAAAAGACCCTGATGCTGGGAAACATCTGAACTCTCAGCTGATAGGACCCTGTCAAGGAAGTTGGCCAAAATGAATGCTGTGAGGTCAGGGCTTTATAATATGCTAGTTATTGTCAGAGTGTTGCAATATTACAATACATGTATGATGCTATCATGGGAGGTGCAGTGGGGCCATCATGTTGCCATATTACAATCTTAGCCTTACAACATGGTGGTATGCCGTGCAGCTCCCCATCATAACCTCACATTGTGGGGTTGTGTTGGTGCCAAGTCCATTCTGTAGTGTGATGTGCAGTGTGCCACAGTGTTGCAATGGCAGCTTGCCAGGATGTCACAGGCCATGGTGACTTCTGCTGTGTTCTGGCTTTGTGATCTTATAAGAAGTGGGGATGAGATGTGTCTGAAACTGCCTTTCTCACTAGAGGGATTCCTGACTGGTTTGAGGTACAAGAAATCTTTTCATTTCAGTGCCCGAGACACTGTTTGCTACCTTGCTCTGGTCCATTTCCTCCCAGAATCCCAGAGGAGGCTCCAAACATGCCACACATGTTTCTCCTGAAGTGTAAGAGCACGCGGTGATGGTTACCCTGGAGGCTGAAGATCTATGATCTGGGCTTCACTTCTGGTGTCCGCCAGGTGCTTCCTGAAGCTTGCCACATGAGAGGCAGCTGTCAGTCTGCGGTGGAGGATGCAGGCTGGGAGCAGAGGCCCAGAGAATTAACGTTTCCCTGGCAAGAGCAAGAAGTGGCTCCACACTCAGCAATGGCGCAGTCAGGAGTCCAGTTTCTGCCCTTGTGCATGGGGCCCATGGCCCACCCCCCACTACTGCAAAGAGACACCCACCCTCTAGGTGGACATTTCCCAAAATACCCATGTCCTCCCCACATTTTGTCAAGAAAAGCATAAAACCGTGTTGTTGTCTTTCAGTTGCTAAGTCACGTTTAGCCCTTCTGCTAAACGTGGATGGTAGCCCACCAGGCTCCTCTGTCCATGGAATTTTCCAGGCAAGAACACTGGAGCAGGTTGCCATTTCCTCCTCAAGGGATCTTCCCAACCCAGGGGTCGAACCCGGGTTTCTCGCATTGCAGGCAGACCCTTTACCATCTGAGTCACCAGGAAAGCGCCTATGAAACCATAGGAAAGTGTAGTTCAGAGCTTGAAACATTTCTGTTCCAGCTCCAGAAAAGAAGACATTGGCTCACTTCCCTCAGCCTCACTTCTCCAGGCCACAGATGCTGGGAGAGTCCAGGTGAGACAAGACAGCTGATGCCCATCATTCACAGTAGTCACATTCTGTAAAGCTGTTAAAGCTGTTGTGGACACAGAGCCAGTGCTGATAGGGGAAATCAAGGTTGGGCTCCTGTGAGCCTCTGGTCACAACATTTTCACCAACTGCTCAATACATAACCTTGTTTTCTGTATGTATCTGTGTAAAGACACCTTATTTAATGTTTATCGTTGACTCGTTAATATTGAATCACAGCCAAAGCGATGTAACTCATGCCTGAATGAAGCTTATCTAATGTGTATGTTTTCTATGAAAGGATCATCACAGCTTTCTTGTGCTTAGGAACAGTTGACAGCACTTCAGCACTAGACTTGAGGGTGCATTTTAGACAGTGAAGTTGCCAACAAAAATGCAAAAGAAAATGTAGTACTCAAAAGACCACAAAAAGAACACTTGTCTATAGTCTGAAAGGTGGAACAGGAAGGCAGGGCATCACCTATTTGGCCTCAGCCAGGAATATGCCCATTGGAGATGTAAACTTTTTACTGTTCTGCACATGTTCACAAATGACCAGGGAAGCACCGTGGGTATTGGTGTTGGAATCACAAGTGAATTTCAGCCAGTAAAGTCAAATTCGCAAAAACAGAACCTGCAAATAGTGAGGATGGACTGTAATTAGAAGGAACATATCTAGAGATTTATAGGGCACAAGGAATCATCCTAAAGTGCTTTACATATATTGACTCATTTAATCCCACCAGCAACAAAATGAAGCAGCTATTGCTATTGTCCCCATTTCCACAGCTCAGCCAATAAAGACGAAGAAAAAAGAAGTAAAGTAACTTGGTAAATGTCCCACAGCCAAGAGTTGACAAAGGCAGGATATAAACCCAGATATCTTCCTTTAGAATCCCCATGCTTAATCCATATTGTCTCTGGGTAGCATTCTCCATCAGTGGCCTTGGTTTCTCCAGAGAACCACTTGGAAGCCAAAGACTGCAACCCCCTACCTTTCTAGCAGAGCAAATCTGGCTCCTACTTTCTCACCCAGATCAGCTGAAGCCTTCCAGATGCTTCCACTTGTCTGACCTCCTGTCTGTCATTTGGTGACTTTCACCAAAGCTGGCCTTGCCATTGTTGACACATTCACCTTGGTTGTACTGCTTGATTGAAGAGGAGCCTCTCTTCCTGCCACTGGACTATTGAGTTGACAGTTTCTTCAAAGTTTTCCTTTTTTTGAGGGGTGGGGGGAACGGACAGTGCTACATTATATCCTGAGGACATTAAATGCCCTGAGGATATAATTTAATGACATCCTCAAGTCATTAAATCTAGCCATGTGAAGTGAAGCGAAGTCACTCAGTCATGTCCAACTCTTTGCGACCCCGTGGACTGTAGCCTACCAGACTCCCCTGTCCATGAACACTGGAGTGGGTTGCCGTTTCCTTCTCCAGGGGATCTTCCCGACCCAGGGATCAAACCCAGGTCTCCCACATTGCAGGCAGACACTTTAACCTCTGAGCCACCAGGGAAGCCCATGTGAAGCCCCTGCCATAACTCAACAAGAGTTTAGGTACCCATTGAGAATTATTTCCTAAATGAGAGTAATCCCCTGACCTTCTGAGTTCCATTCTCCACTGGTGTATGTACACAAATAGGTGCGAGGTGGTATGGCAGTGTCTATGAGTGCTTTTGAAGTCTGGGAGATTCACGTGACTGTGGAAAAGTTACAAACCTCTCTATGTCTCATTTCAACACAGTCAAGTAGAGGTGATATTATCTGCCTAGTAACAAAAGTGATAAAGTAGGGGTGCTAATAGTACCTGCCTTATCAGGTGGCTGAGAGACTTAGTTGAGAAAATTCATGTTAAAAGCCTTCACACAACACCTGGTACCAAGAAGAACTCAACAAGAAGCTTCTTATTTTTCTTCTCACTTTTTTTCCACATGTATTAATTTTAGTGTTCTGGACTTGCTACCATCAAGTCTAAAGGAGTTCTGCAGTTTTTCACAAGAGTTGTAACATTTCAAAAATCAAATAGAACCCTTGGAGATTTGTACATATTGCCTAAGCTCCCAGGTGGGCATACAATTGGATATCTTTACCCCCACCTCCACCACAAAATTTCCAGAGACAGTAAGGGATTTCTAGGAAGGTAGTAACAATGGTGTTATAATTTTTAATCTTTTTGAATTACCCTATACAACAGATACAGAGAGTAAGCAAAATCAAAGTTCTGCAGACAACACAGTAAAACAAAGATATACACCAGCCTCAAAATGTGAACTATTGCAGGAAAACTACACATACCACCAAGACCATATGGCATCAGGGAGTGTGCAGGGGGAAGCAAAGGAGAGACAAAGGGGAGCCTGAGATTCGGAGAAGCCAAAATTGCCAACAGATACTCCCAAGGGAATGGGAACACGCTCTAGGGGAAACAGCCGTAACAGCAGGTGCCTTACAGGCTTCAGGTTAGGAGCACGAGATTAGAGAGCACTAGAGCAGTCTGGGTTCTGTGAACTCTTAGAATTAACAAGGGCTCCTTTCCAAGACAATGGCCAACACCGAGTAGAAATTACTGGGAGTAGAATCTAATTTGTCTAGGACAATGCATTAAGGAAAAAGGAAAGAAAAGTTCCTTTTAAAACTGTAGGACTGTAACTGAGCCAACAGGTGCTGGAATATGTAAGGGCACGTATTTGAACACTTGGAAATAACAACAGCATAGTGAACTTAACAGCTGTGAAGCTAGGGAAAGGATCCTGGACCACCCTCCCCTCCAAAGTGAATAGGAGAACTCATGCTCTTTAAGCATGAATGACAAAAAAGGATTGTGTTTGAATCCCACACAAATTTATTTTAAGATAAAAAGAGAATAGTGAGCAAAATAATGTCCCCACAGACAATAAAGTATGCTAGAAATAAAGACTAAAAATGTAGAAAAGAAAACAAAGAGAACCCCAGGCACAGATGGCTGCCCTAGTGAATTCTATCAAAACATTTAAAAGAAATAATGCCAATCTTACAAAATGCTCTTAGAAAAACAGAGGCGGGTGGAACTCTTCCAAACTAATTTGATGAGATCAGAATAATTTTGGTACCAAAACCTTAGGAAGACACTAGACATTACAGATCAATATCTCCTACGAATACAAAACACTTGAAAATATTGCAACAAAGATCCAACAGTGTGTAAGAAGGATAAAACTTCACGACCAACTAATGTTCATCTCAGGAATGCAAGGTTGGCTTAACTTTTAAAAAGCAATCAATGTAACAGAAAAAAAAAGGAGAAAAATTTATATGATCATTTGAGTAAATGCACAAAAATCCTTTCACAGAATTCAATACATATTTGTGACTAAAGGACAAAAGTCTTTCCTTAGGAAACTAGGAAAAGAACAGGAATTCCCCAGTCTTTGTGTAAGTATTGGTCCTTTGAGAATTAGACATAGGATTAGACATGCAAGAGATTTATTAGAGGAAATGCTTGTGAGAGGAAATGAAAAGGCCTGGAAGAGGATGAGAGACTTGTCAGATCATGATATGAATCTGAGCTTAGGCGAAGAAGAAAGGAAGAAGGCAGATGGTGCAGAAGCATCTGGAACTCCAGTGCAGTTTTTAGAGACTTAGGCAAAGCCATCTTGGAATCTTCAAGTCACCATCTCCCACCAGAAGAACCCCACATCTCCTAGACACTGAGGGGGAGAAGACTATGGGAAATGTGGCATCTGCACAAAATGATGGGTTTCAGAATGCAGCTGCTGGACCTGCCAATCTTTAACTTGGGAATCTGAAAGGTACACTTTCATAGCCACTGAAGATGTTATAGGATAACTATGAGAAATCTAAAACTGGTCTATACTTATTGGCAAACATGGAATACTTTTCCTATAAGATCAGGAAAAAGTCAGTGATGTCTACTATAATAAGGGAATTCAACATTTCAGAATGTGTAATCAATATATGAACTAACTGCATTTCCATACACTAATCACAAACTGTTAAAAGAAATTTTAAATACCACTTATAATAGCACCCCCAAACCAGACAATATTTAGAGGTAAATTTAACACAATATGTGCAAGCCCTTTACACTGAAAACTACAAAATATCTCTAGGAAATTAAACAAGACTAAGATATATGGAGAGAGAAAACATGCTCTTGGATTGGAAGGCTCAGTATTGTTAAGATATCAATTATCTTAAATTTGATATATAGATACAATACAATCCTTTTATGAACTGAATTGTGTCCCATTCAAAGTCCGTATGTTGAAGCCCTAATCATCTCAGAAGGTGACAATATCTAAAGACAGAGCCTTCAGAGAGGTGATTAGATTAAAATAAAGTCCTCAGTGTGAGCCCTAATCCAATCTGACTGATGTACTAATACAAAGGGGGAATCTGGACACAGAAAGTGACACCAGGGTTGCGCTTCCACAGAGGAAGGGCCATATGAAGACACAGTATGAAGATGGCCACCTGCAATCCAAGGAGACAGTAACCCTGCTGAAGCTTCGTTCTTGGATTTTCGGCCTGCAGAACAGTGAGAATATAAATTTCTGTAGTTTAAGCCACCCAGTCTGTGGTATTCTGTTATGGCAGCCCTATCTAACTAACACAAATCCAGAAAAATCTCAGAAGGCTTTCCTGTAGAAATCGACAGACTGGTTCTAAAATGGAAATGCAAATTCAAATGGTATAGAATAGCCAAAACAGTTTGTTTTTTTTTTAAACTCACAGGACTTTCATTGTCTGGTTTGAAAATATTTAAGGTAATCAAGGTGGTGTAGTACTGTTGTCAGGCTACAGATCAATGAAACAGACTGGAGAAAATAGAAATAGACCCACACATAGATAGACAATTGATCTTCAACAGAGACTCTAAGCCAGTTCATTGGGGAAAGAAAAGCCCTTGCAAGGAATAAAACAACTGGATATGTTTGCTAAAAAACAAACACCTCCACCACATACAATAATTCATTCAAAATGGAAAATAAATGTAAATACTAAAGCAACAAAACTGGAAGACAACATAGGAGAATATTCTTATGACCTTGGGATAAGGAAAATTTTTCTAGAGAGGACATAAAACGCATTACATATAAAAGAAAAAATAAATAAGTCTTCACCAAAATTAATAATATCTACTCATCAAAAGATAGAATTAAGGAAAAGAAAAAGTAAATCACAGACTGAGAGAAAATATTTGTAAAGCATGTATCTGACAAACTGTCTCAAAAATATATAAAGGTTACCTATAAATCAAACATTAAAAGACTAAAAACTCAATAAAAAGGGCAAATGCTTTAAAAATTACTTCACAATAGAAGATATATAAATGGCTAATGAGCACATGGAAAGACCTTCAACATTAGTCATCAAAGACATTAAAATTAAAACCATAATGAGATATCATTCCACACCCACTAAAATGGCTAAATTTTTAAATTGATAATACTGTCTAAGAGGATTCAGAGCACCTGGAACATTCATATGTTGGTGGATGGTTAACGGAGCAACCTCTTGGAAAAATAACTGCCTGTTTCCTTTATTTAAAAAGTTTTCGCTTTTTCATTTTTTCCCTTGAGGTATAATAAACATAACATTATATTAGTTTCTAGTGTACAACATAAAGACTTGGTATTTGTGTGTATTGCTAAATGATCACCACAATAAATCTGGCTAACATCTGTCACCTTGGCTATAATTTTTTTTCTTATGATGAGAACTTTTAAGGCGTGCTCTCTTAGCAACTTTCAAATAAACAATACAGTGCTATTAACTATGGGCACCATGCAAATATCTTTTTGATTAATGTTTTCATTTCCTTAGGCTAAATACTGAGAAACAAAATTGTTTTTTATACAGTTTAGCATACACTTACCCTATGAGCCAACCATTCTACTTCTACATAGACAAAGCTATGGTTTTTCCTGAGGTCATGTATGGATGTGAGAGTTGGACTGTGAAGAAGGCTGAGCACCGAAGAATTGATGCTTTTGAACTGTGGTGTTGGAGAAGACTCTTGAGAGTCCCTTGGACTGCAAGGAGATCCAACCAGTCCATTCTGAAGGAGATCAGCCCTGGGTGTTCTTTGGAAGGAAGGATGCTAAAGCTGAAACTCCAGTACTTTGGCCACCTCATGTGAAGAGTTGACTCATTGGAAAAGACTCTGATGCTGGGAGGGATTAGGGGCAGGAGGAGAAGGGGATGACAGAGGATGAGATGGCTGGATGGCATCACTGACTCAATGGACGTGAGTCTGAGTGAACTCCGGGAGTTGGTGATGGACAGGGAGGCCTGGCGTGATGCGATTCATGGGGTCACAAAGAGTCAGACACGACTGAGTGACTGAAGTGAACTGAACTGAGGTATTCATCCAAGAAAAGTGAAACCATGTGTCCTCAAAAAGACTCATGCAAAAATACTTATAGTAGCTTTTCTTTATAGCCCCAAGCTGGTCAAACCAAAATCTCCAACAAATGGATACAAAAACTGTGGTAAAACTAACATGGAATGCTACTCAGAAACTTTTCAACAATGTATTATGAGTATACTCAAGAACATGTGTGCATCTCAAAAATATATTAAGAACAAAATGTCAGGCACAAAACAGGACAAACTGTATAATCCCATTTGTGTGATGTTTGAGAGCTTGCAAAACTAAACAATAGAGATAAATATTAGAACACTTCCCTCTGGGAGAGGATAGGAAGTTGTCTGGAAAGGAGGAATGGATAAAAAACATGTGGTATGAGTATACAAAAGAATATGAATCCGTCATTGAAAAGAATGAAATAATGTCATAGGCAGCAACACAGAGGAACCTGGAGATTATCAGACTAATTCAGAAAGAGAAAGACAAACGCCAGATGATATCACTTATGTGGAACTGAAAATATGATACACGTGAACTTATTTACAAAACAGAAACAGATAGAACAGATTTGTGGTTGGGAAGGGGGAGGGGTGGGGGAGGGAGGGAGTGACAGTTTGAGACTGGTAGGTGCAAACTATTGTACATAGAATGGATGAGCAACAAGGTCCCACTGTGTAGCACAGGGAACCATATTCCATATTCTGTAATAAACCATGATGGAAAAGAAAAAAAAAGATATGAGTTAGAAAACATAGGACTAATAAATACACTCAAAAGTTAATTATTTGAATAAAGGACACAATAAAAGAGCCCATTAGCTAACATAATTGTGGGGAAAAAAGCAGGGGTAAGGGGATGTACCATACACATAAAATAAAAAGGAGGAAATAACCGTCAAAACTGCACACTTTTTTAAATTATAAGAATCTACTTTGTACCATTCTTTGCAAATAAAGTTGGAATAATAAAGCAGATAATTTTCTGCTGCTAAGCCGCGTCAGTTGTGTCTGACTCTGTTTGACCCCATAGACGGCAGCCCACCAGGCTCTGCTGTCCCTGGGATTCTCCAGGCAAGAACAGTGAAGTGGGTTGCCATTTCCTTCTCCAATGCATGAATGTGAAAAGTAAAAGTGAAGTCTCTCAGTCGTGTCTGACTCTTCGCGACCCCATGGACTGAAGCCTACCAGGCTTCTCCGTCCATGGGATTTTTCCAGGCAAGAGTACTGGAGTGGGGTGCCATTGCCTTCTCCGATAATTTTCTAGACAAATACAACTTGTCAAAATCAACCTCAGTGGAGACAGAAAGTCTAAATGTATAAAATACCACACAGGAAATTAAAAAAAGTATAAAAAAGAGCTTTCCCACGAAAATGTACCAGGTCCAGATTGTTTTTCAGGGAAATTCTTTTTCTAAAAGTTATTTTATGAAGTGAATATAACTTCAATCTGAAAAGATTGCATTAACAAAAGAAAACTATAGACAGCAGTCACTTCTAAATATCAATAAAAATATTAAAGAATTAGTAAATAGAATCCAACAGCACATAAAATATTCATCATAGATCCAATATTCTAAAATCCATCAGTATGACTCATCAAATTACTAGATCTAAGAATTATATAAGCATACATCTAGATAACACACGGCTTCCCAGCTGGTGCTACCGGTGTTGTCCGGGTGGTAAAGAATCTGCCTGCCAACCCAGGAGACGCAGGCAGGAAACAAGTGTTCGATCCCTGGGTCAGGAAGTTCCCCTGGAGGAGGAAGTGGCAACCCACTCCAAGATTCTCACCTGGAAAATTCCAGGGACAGAGGAGCCTGGTGGGCTACAGTTCATGGAGGAGCAAGGAGCTGGCCACGACTTGCTTGACTGAGCACATGAGAGAGAAATAACCCAAAAGAACCCATAGAAAATTACTACAAACACAAAAATTAGTAAAATAGGGTATAGAACCAATCTACAAAAATGAAGTTTCCATATATTCAAATAAAAATCAGTTTATATTGGAAAAGAAAACCCCCTTTGTGAAAGCCAAAAAACATTAAATACCATATCATAAACTTAACAAGAAATGTCCAAATCCTCTATGAAGAAAAACTATAAAACCATGCAAAAATACACAAAAATAACCTTGCATAAATAGAAGGGCATATCATATTCTTGGATAGGAAGACTCAGTATCAAAGATTTCAGGTCTCCCCAAAACTGATTCACAAAACTGAATTCTGAAATTTAATATAATCCAATAAAATATGACTAAATTTCTTTCTGGAGCTAGATGAGTTTATTATAACATTTATTTGAAAGAACAGATAAGTAAAAATAGTCAAGAGAGAAAATCCTGAAAATAATCTTTTTTTAAAAAAATGAGAAAAAAAAAGAGAAGTAAGAAAGGATAGCCTTGTCAGATTTTAAAACATATTAGAATCTCTAATTAAAAGTGTGTGGTGGAGTGGGGGGACTTTTCCATTCATTGAAAAGTTCTTGATGCTGGGAAATATTGAAGGCAGGAGGAGAAGGGGTGACAGAGGATGAGATGGTTGGATGGCATCATTGACGAGTTTGCACAAAGCCCAGGGTATAGTAAAGGACAAGGAAGCCTGGCTTGCTGCAGTCCATGGGGTTGCTAAGAGTCAGACGCAACTCAGTGACTAAACAACAAGGGACAAAGGAGCAAGGTACTTGATACCACTGTGGTGCAGTCCTATCTGCAAAGTAGGATATGATCTCTTGAACAAACTAATTGCAAAGGAATAAAAAGAGGGCAGGGAAACCTGTAAACTGAAGAGAAGAAAAGAAATATCAACCCCTTGTAATGTGTGAATTGGATTTAGATCCTAATCTAACTGGAAAAATAAAAGACAGTTTGTGGAAATTTGAGCACTAACTGGATATTTGATCATAGTAAAAACGTCCTAATTTTTTCCTTGTAATAGTGATGTTAAGATTGTTCTTTTTTTTAAGTTCTTTTCTTTTAGAAAGATGTATGCAAATATTTACAGGTGAAATGAAATGATCTGGGGTAATATTTAGTGTTCTAAATACTCTGGCAAGGAGAGTATATATGAAACTAAAGGGGCTATGAGTTTCCTCTGTGACTGGGCGACAGAAACATGAAGATTGTCCAAGTTTGTAAACGTTTTTATACCAAAGATTTTTAAACGTAAGAAGCTCATCGAACGGGTAATCATTATATTTCAGTGAAGGTAGGCCATTTGAAAGGAGAGAATAGAGCAGGAAAATCCATTAAGTGCATGTAACTCACCCAAAATACATCTCTCTTGCTCCCTTTTACTGGGGCTGGATTACCTGTGAAACAAACGCTCCACGTAGAGTGTGGCATGCCAACAAAACTCTCCATCTGCAGAGGCTGCCAAGCCTTGACACAGGACACTGGCAGCCCAGGTCTCTTTCCCAGGCTATAACAGCCCTTTCTAAGAGTTGGTCTAAGGCATTCTGCCAATCCACAGTCAGTTGGTGGGCATCCTGCTGGCATATCCAATAACATATCTCAGACACTCAGGTAGCTCAGTCACCTCTTCTGCAAAGAAGTCTTCTCTGACCTGTCTTGTCTGACATTCTCTCCTTCTCTAGATTTTAATAGGTACTTTTTCACCAAAAATTTCCTATCAGTGCTACCTACATTGCTGCTGTTTCTTCAGGTCTATCAAATCACACACACGCGCGCACACACACACACACACACACACACACAGAGTAGTGTCTTGTAAGAATAGGCACCAGTGATCACTTAGCAAGCAGCACGGAGACTAGGATTGGAACAGTACAGAGAGGATTAACATGACCGATATGCAATGATGACATGCAAGTCATGAAGCATTCTCTATTTCAAAAAAATTTTAA
This sequence comes from Ovis aries, assembly GCF_016772045.2. NCBI lineage: Eukaryota > Metazoa > Chordata > Mammalia > Artiodactyla > Bovidae > Ovis > Ovis aries. Next base: position 40,753,631 of record NC_056068.1, on the reverse strand, counting down.
AGAATAGGCACCATCTACCTATCACCTCCTGTGTTAGGCATTACTCAGCCCTTCGCACTCAAACCTCACCAGGACCCTGAGAAAATAATTTCGTTTTAAGATGAGAAAAATGGAGACAAAAACTTTAAGTAACTTAACCAAAGCCACAGAGTTTATAAATGGCAGAGCTGGGATTTAAATCCAGGTCTATCTGCTTACAAAGAATGTTTATTTAACCACCATGCTGAATTGCCTCCTTTAGCAGCAAGGTGGCTATTCAATCAGTGATTGCCAGGAGATACATGGATCTAGCTGAGAAATTCAAGCCTGCCGTCCCCATGTCTCCTCTTTCATATCTTCATTACATCCCAATGCCAGGACATCCTCTCTGCTCCATCTAATGATAGAGGGGCAGAAGGATACATTCCACTGGGCCTGGAGGAATATAAACACATCTGGAGGGAGGCCACTGCCGAGCAAACCAAACTCCTCCCTGAGTGCGGACAGGAGGAGGTGTCTATAAATAATCATAAGAATATGAGAGATTCTTTCCCCTGGGGCTCCCTTTGCAAAAGGTTGATGGTAATTGATGAGGCTACAGGGACATGCCAGTCCTTTTTCTCTTAGAACCAGGTGTGGTTATTTACAGAAATGTCATTTTCCCAGCCCTCCCTCCCCATCTCTGCCAGAGGCCTAGAGATCAGCAAATATTAATTTACTGCTGCCCTGGGGCACATAGCAATGAGACACCTGTATACACTACTGTCTATAAACCATGTTCAAGCTCCTGGTCTGGCTGAGAGCTGCTTCCTCTTTGGAAACTTGGTGAGAAAGAGAGAGAGAGAGAGAGGTCACAGATTTCTCCTTCCCAGGAAGAGGGAGGTCAGGCAACCTCACTTGAACCCATATCACAAGCCACCAAATCAATAAAATCTGGAGTTCCCACCCTGCCCAGCTCATAGCAGAAGAAATAAATAGACTGCTGGACCAGAAGTCAGAAGCGTGGATACAGACCAATCAATATCTGAGTTCTAGCTCCTACATCTGTAAAATGGAGGTGAGTCTTTGATCACATACCAGATACAAAGGTTTTTGGAAAGAATAAGTTAAGTGATCCTGTTAAATAATTTGTACTATGTGAGAGATCATCATGATAATCACTATCACAGTGCAGTCCTCTGAGTCACTGTTGCAAGTGCCTAAGACAGACCTCAGAAAATACCTTAAAACACTCCTACCAGTACTCTCACAGCCTTGCTGGTTAGTGACCAGCCCAAATTGCCATAAAAGACATACAAACCAAACATATGAATAGAATCTAGGGAATAAACAACAATTTGCCTGTGTACAGACTAGATCTGAGGATTCTTTCACATGGACTATCAAAGGACATTGTGTGGGTTGGGAGGTTGAGTTTTGAAACCATCCAAAAGGAAAACTTCATTTTAACAGGATCCCTTTCCACTTTAAATAGAAAAATACATCAGAGGTAGAAACTCTGTAGGTCTTCCGCTGTGCACTACAGCAAATTCAACAGTCTCGTCTGCTGCACCAGGAAGCCACGATATCACCGAGTTCACCAAGGATAGAATGGTGCCTAAGCGGGACTTACTGGAAGAAGATGCTCATCATGGAGCCCATGACTCATTGGGGTAGAAGCCTGAACGCTGGATGGAAAATAGAGAATCTTATGTCAGCCAGTAGTCCTTATCACTACAGTCAGGTTACTGAGTGCTCTGTCCTTGGTGCTGGGCTAAAGAAGTAAAGCCATTTTAATTGCTATTCCAGCTATGTTGTTCCTTCCTACTCCCTCCCTCCACACTGTCTCAGTATTTTAACTTCTCTCCATCCCCAAGCCACTGACCAAGTTTAAACATCTTCTTTTTCCTGGACCAGGACAATAGCTTCCTAACTGCTTTCATTCATCCATCAGATATCCATTGAGTACTAGGCATGTGATAGGCACTGTTCTAGACCCTAGGGAAAAGTAATGAACTAAAGAAACAAAACAGCTGGCTCTCAGGGAGCCTTCTTATGAACTCCATCATCTAGTATCACTATTTTATAGCCCATCCTCCTTTAGCCAACAGAGGAATCTTTCTGAATCACAGATCTCATCATGGCCCTCCCAGGCTGGCAACCCTCCCCTTGTTCCTGATGCCTAAGGTTGAAGTTCAAGCTTCATGGCCCATAGGACCCTTCCCAACTTAGCCCCACCGAACCATGCAGCCTCATCTTCACCTTTTCTCTGCTCTAGCACCTCTTCTATGGTGAAAACAGCTTGCAACAAACAATAGCAAGCACTGTAGGTGTACTTGAACCTTGAGGGCAGAGAGTCAGCAGGTATGCTCAGCCACCATCCGCCAGCATCCTAAAGAGAAGCATATTTAGGCTGTAGCAAGGCTTTGTATACGTGGGTCATCAGATGGCTCTGCCCCTTGTTGTTCTCTCTTTTTAAGGAGTAAATGTGAAAGTGGCTTTGCCTCGGGAAGAAGAGAAATGATAAGCATCTGGGGTACAGAGAAACATGAGCTTCCCTGGTAGCTCCACTGGTAAAGAATCCGCCTGCAATGCAAGAGACCCTGGTTAGATTCCTGGGTCAGAAAGTTCCCCTGGAGAATGGACAGGCTACCCACTTCCAGTATTCTTGGGCTTGCCTGGTGGCTCAGATGGTAAAGAATCCACCTGCAATGTGAGAGACCTGGGTTCAATCCCTGGGTTGGGAAGATCCCCTGGAGGTGGGCATGCAACCCACACCAGTATTCTTGCCTGGAGAGTTCCCATGGATAGAGGAGCCTGGTGGGCTACAGTCCATGGAGTTGCAGAGTCAGACACAACTGAGCGACTAAGCACAGGACAGCACACACTGAGAGATGAAGGCTAAAGTGCCTGGTGTGTGGAGGACTGCTAGGAGATGCCCGCTGCCTAGCACCTAGAGACCCTGAGAGCCCCCACTCTATAAAAACTGAATTCAGGCACAGCTAACTCTGATCAAAGAAAGAGGTGAGTTTATTCAGGTCCTGGGGAATTTGCAGCCTCTTCTGGGATTTGAGAATCATCCAGCCTAGCTACACCTAATGCCAGGGAACCCAGAGAGAGCCCCTAATATCATTCATTTGTCAGTTCCACCTATCTCCAGCCACACTCCCAACACAGCCTATGGCCCCATCTGAAGCCCCATATACACCAAAATCTTCATTCCCCAAGCGTGCCAAACTCTGATGCCTCCATGCCTTTACACATGTGCTTTCTGGAGCCTATGGAACTTTGTCCTCTGTCAGTCTGGAAAGTTCTTCCCACAGATGTCAAAGAGAGCATCCGACAAAAGAGGTGGTTTATGCCATCATTCAAAGCCTTAATTCTCTCCACTGAGACCCCTGAGATACATACATATATATATATATATATATATATGTCCTCTGGTGGCTCAGATGGTAAAGCGCCTGTCTATCAGTGTGGGAGACCTGGGTTTGATCCCTGGGTCGGAAAGATTCCCTGGAGAAGGAAATGGCAACCCACTCCAGTAGTCTTGCCTAGAAAATCTCATGGACAGAGGAGCCTGGTGCAGGCTACTGTCCATGGGGTCACAAACAGCTGGACACAACTGAGTGATTTCACTTCATATATGTATGTATGTATACACACACACACACACACACACACACACACACACACACACACTCAGTCGCTCAGTCATGGCTGACTCTTTGCAACCCCATGGACTGTAACCTTCCAGGCTCCTCTGTCCATGGAATTTTCCAGGCAAGAACACTGGAGTAGGTTGCCACTTCCTTCTCCAGAGTGTATATATACATACACACACTATTTCATACAGTGGTTAAATTTCTCCCCCAAGAGTCCTGCTAAATTTTGCCTCTTGCGATATATTTGTCCTCACAGAGTCTTCCCACTGAATTATGAGCTCCTCAAATGTAGGGACCATGCCTGCCATCTCTATATTCTGCCTGCCGTGGAGTAGGTAATCAGAGAATGTTTGTGATACTGGACTGGAGTAGAACACACCAAGCTTTCTCCTGCTGTGAAAGCTTAGCACATGCTGATCCCTCAGCCTAGGAATGCTTTTCCCATCATGCCAAATGACTGGTTCCTTCCTTTCCTATAGATCTCAGCTTAAGTTTCTCCTCCCCATAAATCAATATAAAATAAATTATTTTCCACATAACTTCCTGCTTTTTTCTCCATGGGATTTCCAGAATTTACAATGTTCATGGTCTGTCTCTCCTGCTTGACTATAGGCTCCATAATGCATAGAACTGTGTCTATTTTATTCATCACCATGGGGGTGGGGAAGGAGGAAAGAAGCTTAATCTGTAACTGTTATTTTTTGTGAAGGAAGCACATGTAGCTCAGAAAAAAAGCCAGGTTAATGAATTTCTTCTGACCCAGCTCTGCACCACTCACTCCTACAGCTATGCTTCTCCATCTTGTCACATATTGGAATTACCTGGGCAATTGTAAACATTACTGACTTCTGGGTCCCACCACCAGGCCTTCTGATTCAATTATTAGGGGTGTTGCCTGAACATGCTGAGGTTCAGATGCTGCCCAGGTGCTTCTAATATATAGCCAGGGCTTGGAGCCACTGCCCTACAGTGGGGCTTGCTTTCTTGGGTTTTTGGTGGCCTCCTGAGGTCATGACTGACAGCTTTGTCACCAGAGATCATTGTCATCTGACAGGAAGAAGAAGCCCATGGCACCTCTGGCCACCTGAGCACCATCACCTGAGCTCCTTAGAGAAGGTAACACATGAGACATAATAGGTTCTGAACGATAGGTTCTCTACCATGAGGTTCCCAATGATCAGGAAGGATTGAGGAGTCAGAGCTGGCTTGGCCCAGAGAGGAGCTAAGGCAGTCATTCCTTTGGACATGACTACCAAAGCAGGATGGTCACCCATCCGGGCCTTTGCTTCTCCTTCCCTTCCTCTTGATTTCTGTGTCCCCTCGGTTACACTGCCTTAGGTGACCTGGGTTAAACAGCTCTCCAGCCAGGCTCTCCCTGGTCCTGCAAGGGAGAAGCTGGTTTCAAGTCTTGTGGTTTGTGGTTTATCCTGCAAATAGTTCTCACTGTTTCAGAATCAACATCTTCAAGCAGAGAAACATTGTCTTCAGATATGTGTTTATAAAGATAGCTCTGATAGTGGGATTTTTATTAGCAGTATAACCTCTTCCAACCCACAAACTTTTACTGCATTTCTTCTAAATACCCATCACTAAGCTAGAGGCAGGAAAATGTTTAAGTGAATAAGATGCAACCCCTTCTCTCCATGAGCTAGTAGGGGAAATAGGCTGGCAAAGGCATCACTGTAAACAAAGATGAAAATATGAAGCCAAGGATGAGTCCAAGGTATCAAGTGAGGTAGGGAGATGATTCCTGAACTCAGTCATTGAGGATGGCTGAGAGTTGGCTGGGTGCAGGTGGGGAGGATGTCCTCGAGGCAGAGAAGTCCATGTGAATAAAGGCTCCTTGAACAAAAATAAGGAAACAAAGATGACTAATAAAGGAAACTGCATTAAGAAGGGCAAGCCAGGGACTTCCTTGGTGCTTCAGTGGATCAGACTCCACACTCCCAGTGAATGCAGGGGGCCCGGTTCAATCTCTGGTCAGGGAACTAGATTCCACATGCCGCAACTAAAGATCCCGAATGCTGCAACAAAGACTGATGATCCCGCGTGCCACAACTGAGACCCAGCGCAGTCAAATAAACAAATTAAAATAAATAGAAAAGGAAGGGAGGGCAAACCATAAGATGCTGTGGGACGCAGTGTATGTGAAAGGAGTCACAACAGCAAACGCTTATACAGGGCTTCCTGGGTGGCTGGCACTATTCTGTATGTGTGTACAGTTATTTTGCTTTATTTATTTACTCTCTTCATTCTCATAACAACCTAATGAGATAAGATGATCATCCCCATTGTACAGATAAGAAAATCAAGACACAGGCAGTAAAAGTAACAGCCCCAAATCACACAGCAAGTAACAAAGCCAAGACAGGCAAAAGCTGGAGTATACACTCTAAACTGCCATGCTTCACAGCCTTTATGATATATATATTACTGGCATCAGCTGTGCTTAAGGAAATTGGGCATTATCATGGAGGGCAAAGGCAGCCACTGAAGAATTTTATACAGAGAGTGAGACCATCACACACAGAGTTGAAGGGGCAGCTTTCAGGGTAGGAATAGCCCTTGGAAGATTGGTAGTAGAAGAGGAGAAAGAAAAGTCTAAACCAGGGCTCTTGTATGAGGGGTGGAAAGGAGAAAATGAACTTGACACAAATTCTGGCATTTGAAGACTTCATGGTTGATCAGGATTGGGCACATAAGGTGGAGTCAAGAATGCCACCCAGAGTTCTAATCTGGATGGAAAACAGACTTTAGGGGAAGGGAAGTAGTTTTGGACAGGCCTGGTTTCAGCTGTCTGTGGGTCCCAGTGGGGATGGAGGGCAGGCAGTTGGATGTGTGGACATTTCCATGGTGACAGTGTGGTCAACACCTTTGTGTGAGTGGAATGGAGGAGGCATGAGGATAAATGCTACATAAAGTCCCATGACCTATGTGCCCCACACCTATGAGTACTTCTCCACTAAACAGGTTGTCAGTATCTATCACTCATCAATCTCTCCAAGGTCCTGACACATTCATTTTTGGGTGACATTCAGCTATTTCTCTACAAGCAGGTAAAGATAGATTTTCACTTATCAAACTCTATTCATTATTCTAATTTAACTTCTCTGCAACCAGATTTATAAGCAGTTTTAGTTTTAAGCAGAGTGTTATCCTGATCTGAAAGACACAATTGCTTTACACCATCATGAGAGGTCAATTTAAGATTGCAAGAGGCTGATAGCCTCATTTCTGAGAGCTCAAACTCATTTCAATGGTGTGGGGCTTCTCAGGCAGCTTGCTGAAATAGCAGAACTCCTTTGCTGTTGTAGATTCAGGTCAGGGCCTCTTAGCCAAAGAAATGGCCCCAAAATACTGATTACCTCCTGATGTTCTCTTCAGCTTTCCCCATTTCAGTGGAAAACAGGAAAAGTGGCTTCTCTGATTGCAGGAGTCAGGGCTGTCTCTGTGCTCCATTCAGAAAACCAATCCCAGGAAGTCACTTCCTTCTGAGTCGGCCTCCAATCAGCTCAGCCACTTTATCTCATCTCCATCTTTCACCCCATTGGCCTCCACTCACCATATCAGGAATACCAGTCAACAAAAATCCTGCCATTGAAAACCATGGTATCTCATCTGGTACCACAAAGCTTTATCACTGGTTCAGCCCTACCACCCCCTCACCCATCTTTATTTTTAAACAGTTGTAAGAAATCTCAAGGTGGTGGAAAAGGTAATATTCTAACAAGTGGATGTGATGACTGCTAGTTTTCTGTACAAAAATACTCTCCCTTCCTATTCTGTAGGGCTTCCCTGGTGGCTCAGACAGTAAAGAATCTGCCTGCAATGCAGGAGACCTGGGCTCAGTCCCTGGGTTGGGAAGATCCCCTGGAGTAGGGCATGGCAACCCACTCCAATACTTCTGCCTGGGAAATCTTGTGGACAGAGAAGCCTGGCGGGCTACAGTCTATGGGGTCACAAAGTGCTGGACACGTAACGCTTTTCATTTCCTATTCTGTAGGGGGCAGCAAAATGCCCTACTAGCAGACTGGAAGGGTCTCAACAAGAGCCCAGAGTTTCTACTCTCAGCTGAGAGTAGACACCTTTTGTCTCTTCACCCTTTCTCTTCTTCCTGCTGGCATGCTGGCAGGACAGCTGGAGCACCTCAGCCCCAGACACTGACCTCCAGACTTCTTTTCACAGGTCAGGAAACAACCTGATAATTTGTTTAAGCCAGAGTTTCCATTTCTAGCAGCTCTGCTACTATGAGTCCCTCGAAAAAGTGGAAAATAAGGACACCTAGAAAGGCCTTCCCAGCCTTGGCAAGTGTCTCTAGTGGAACAGCCACTAGAGCTCTGCATTACCATTATGTGTGTTGGTATTCCACCCTAAATAGTGAGTCCTTGAAAGCAAACATGCTGACTTACCCGCAATTACGTAGCAGCACCTTGCAAGGTGAGAAATTTACAAATGGATGTTGAATGAACAAGTGGAAATTGCCCTGGGGTCAATTGCAGCCATGAAATTAAGAGACACCTGGAAGGAAAGTTATGACCAACCTAGATAGCATATTCAAAAGCAGAGACATTACTTTGCAAACAAAGGTCCATCTAGTCAAGGCTATGGTTTTTCCTGTGGTCATGTATGGATGTGAGAGTTGGACTGTGAAGAAAGCTGAGTGCCGAAGAATTGATGCTTTTGAACTGTGGTGTTGGAGAAGACTCTTGAGAGTCCCTTGGACTGCAAGGAGATCCAACCAGTCCATTCTGAAAGAGATCACTCCTGGGTGTTCTTTGGAAGGAATGATGCTAAAGCTGAAACTCCAGTACTTCAGCCACCTCATGCAAGGAGTGGACTCATTGGAAAAGACTCTGATGCTGGGAGGGATTGGGGGCAGGAGGAGAAGGGGACGACAGAGGATGAGATGGCTGGATGGTATCACTGACTCGATGGACAAGAGTTTGAGTGAACTCCAGGAGTTGGTGATGGACAGGGACGCCTGACATGCTGCAATTCATGGGGTCCCAAAGAGTCGGACACGACTGAGCGACTGAAATGAACTGAACTGAACTGGTGTTCATGACTGAGTCCCAGGAACTGGCCAATTGATGAAGCTATGCACCACCAGCCTTGTAGGCAGGATACTGCCATTGTTACCAAAATGCAAAACCACCAGGTCCATTATCTCCATGCAGTGGTTATTGAATCAGTACATCCTTGGAATGAGAAGAAACCCTTCTTAGGCATTCAAATATTCTGCCATGGTTAGTCAATTCCACAAAAAATCTTTACATATCTTTGCAGACTACTTTTTTCAGGGCTTCCCAGGTGGCTTAGCAGTACAAAATCTGCCTGCATTGTAGGAGACATTCGGGTTCAATCCCTGGGTCAGGAAGATCCCCTGGAGTAGGAAATGGCAACCCACTTCAGTATTCTTGCCCAGAAAATTCCATGGACAGAGGAGCCTGGTGGACTACAGTCCATGGGATCACAAAGAGTCAGACATAACTGAGCATGACCTACTTTTTTCATTAAAATTTTAAGGAGGATCTTTGAGCTTGATAATTAAGTTTAACATCTGCTTTGTGAGTTAAATGTCCTCGGTTCAATTCAGTTCAGTCGCTCAGTCGTGTCCGACTCTTTGGGACTCCATGAATTGCAGCATGCCAGGCCTCCCGTCCATCACCAACTCCCGGAGTTCACTCAGACTCACGTCCATCAAGTTGGTGATGCCATCCAGCCATCTCATCCTCTGTCGTCCCCTTCTCCTCCTGCCCCCAATCCCTCCCAGCATCAGAGTCTTTTCCAATGAGTCCACTCCTTGCATGAGGTGGCTGAAGTACTGGAGTTTCAGCTTTAGCGTCATTCCTTCCAAAGAAATCCCAGGGTTGATCTCCTTCAGAAGGACTGGTTGGATCTCCTTGCAGTCCAAGGGACTCTCAAGAGTCTTCTCCAACACCACAGTTCAAAAGCATCAATTCTTCGGCACTCAGCTTTCTTCACAGTCCAACTCTCACATCCATACATGACCACTGGAAAAACCATAGCCTTGACTAGACGGACCTTTGTTGGCAAAGTAATGTCTCTGCTTCTCAACATGCTATCTAGGTTGGTCATAACTTTTCTTCCAAGGAGTAAGCGTCTTTTAATTTCATGGCTGCAGTCACCATCTGCAGTGATTTTGGAGCTCCCCCCAAATAAAATCTGACACTGTTTCCACTGTTTCCCCATCTATTTCCTGTAAATGTCCTCATTGCCTCTATTTTACTGATGAGAAGCCTGAGATATAGAAGCTGAAATGACTCACCCAAAGTTATGTGCCATTCCAGGTAAGGTAGGGATCTGAACCCAGCTCTGCCTACACTATTTTTTGTTACCTTGCTGCCTTTCTACTTCATGTTCTCAGTTCCAAAAGGGGAAATGTGGGACATAGAAGGAGGCCTATGCTTCCCACCCTGTGATCACTAGGCTCTTCCAGCCCTAAGTGGAGAAGTGGGGTGGGGAAGGAGGAAGGCCATGAGCCACTGGTAACCTGAAACCCCAGAGTCCCTCCTAAGACCTAAAAACATGTGCAGTTGCCTAAATTAAAATTAACATGCTGCTTGGCTGGAAGGCTGTGCAATTGTTTTTGAAGCTGAGTATATTATGTTCTAAATGTTTAATCTGGCAGAGGCCATAAAAGATGAGTTCCAGGCCATTTGGAACTTATATTGCAAACAAGATAGTCTGGGAAGCAGCTTAAAAAAACCTGATAGCTATCCCAACAGAGTGGCACAGACAAATTGATCCAGTTCAGATGGATGCAAGGCAACAATTTGGGGTGAAAGAGACTCCTTCTTTGACAGGATACAGGCAGTGATAAAAGCAAAACGGTCAGCTGTCGGGTCTCGCTTCCTGATGCGTGGGGAGGCTCCGCTGAGATGGCAGGAAAAATCAGTACAGCCAAGGCAGACAGGTTGATTCGTGGCGCCAGACAGTCCCAGAAGGCAATCCTACCCTTCAGATATTGAGAGATGCCCATTTAGCATGTTCAAGTCTGATGCACCCCATGCCCCAGAAGGCAGAGCCTCCCGACCCAAAGCCTGCAGCCGAAATAAGCACATATATAATGCCAGCCAGGGATTCTCCTATTGGAGGCTTCCCAACTGAGGGGAAAGTATAGCATGGCGGCTAAATGCTCAGGTCTAACTGTCAGAGAGATGTGGATTCAAATCCTAGCTCTTCTACCTTTGAAAACATGCCTCTTTGTACTCTGTCTCGGCCTCTGTTTCCTCAGTGAGTCGACTTCTCAAAGAGGAGTACTGGTCTACTAGCATTGTTGTGAGAATTAACTTAATAACTGGCATTGCTGCTGCTGTAGATTAAGTGTTGAATAATGTGAGCTGCTCATATTAAGTTTTCAGGATGCCAAAGAGCGTGGACAAGGCATAGCAGTATTTCAATGCTGGGAAAGTCACAACCCAGCTTCTCCTGTTGGTATTGCAAGAATTAGGTACATTCTTGGCAATGGACACTGTCTGGCATCTCTCAGTTACTATTATGACAAGGGTGTGGCATGAGGGCTTTAGAGCAGGCATAACTTGAGGTGGAAACAAGCTGACTGAAATGTACCCTGGCTTTATCAAATTGAATCCTCCTTCTAGAAATAGCCTCAGGGGATGAAGACCATCACACTAAATCAAACACTTTATAGCTATTTACACTTATTTCTCACAACTCTGTGAACTGAGGCACAGAGAGGGTAAGAAATTTGCCCACAGTCACACAGCAACCTTGGAAGGAGGCAGAAACCATGGTTTTCCAAAATATGGATTTCTAAATCCAGTATTCTTTCTACTACATCACTGCTGTGCCTTTATTTATAGAAGCATAAATAAGATGGCAAAGGAAATGTTTGGCTTGCTTAAGAAAGCCACCAGTTTTCAAGAGTCTTTAAAATTAATTTAACCCATCTGTCTACAGAAACTTACTGCATTAATTACAAATGTTGTTACCTGTTTAGTTTAAAAAGAACAAATATGTAAAATTGCCACTTGTAATAAGATATGTGCACATCACCTAGTTTTTTCCCACTGAGAGACATCACTGTGTAATAGAAAATGTGGGAGCTTCAAAGTCAGAGAAATGAGTTCAAATCCTAGCTCCACCATGTACCAGTTCTTAACATCATGGAACCTCAATTTCCTCATATGTAAAAGATGGGTTATTAATACCTACTTCAGGGTTCCTTGGAGAATTAAATGACATAATGTACCTAATTAGATAAGGCACTTAATACAATGCCTGGTATCTAGCCAATTCTAAATAATGGGAAGCTATCATTATTCCTGAGAAATAATGATACTTCTGTAAAATATCCTCCAATTCAGACACAATTCTAGTTCAGATAAGCAAGTTTCATTAAATGCAGGCTTTCAGGAAGCCAGAAATTCTACTTCCAGGAGTCTAGCCAAAGGAAGTGCTCACATCTGCAGAGAAAGATATGTATGTGTGATTATATTAATTACACATTGTTTATAATAGTGGGAAAATGGGAAACAACCTATATATGTATCAAAAGAGGAATGGTTAAACAAATTTTGTTTTAGCTCTATAAACATTTTCTATAAAGAGCTATATGGTAAGTAATTTTGGCCGTTGTATGTTATATAGCTTAGGTCATAACATTCAGTTCTGCTGTTGTAGCACTAATCAGCCATAGACAATATGTAAAAGAATGGACATGGCTATGTCTAAAACAAAAAGTCCACTTTATTTACAAAAATGTATGGAAAGCCAGATTTGACCTCAGCATTTTCTGACTTCTGATGTGCGTGATTGAATACTATGCAACCATTAAAATAATAAATAAAGTTGACCTGCATGTATTTGGACAGAAAGATATTCACAAGGGCCCCTACAAACTATCATCATAGGAAAAAGGTAGACAGTGCAATAAAAATTGGGGAGAGAATATGAAAAGGCAATTCATAAAAGAGAAAATTCAAGTAGCCATCTAATTGATTAACTTTTCCAAATGCAAACTAAAACAAGAAGATTCTATTTTTTACTCACCAGATATGCAAGCATTAACATACTGACAAAATCAAGTGTTGATGAAACTGTAGAGAAAAGAGTACTCTCATACACCACTGGGAGAAATGCAAAGAGGACAATCACTTCAGGTTAGGTGAAGGTTCCTTGGCAATCTACTAAAACTGTAAATGGGTATATCCCATGATCCAGCATTTTCTCTTCCTGGATCCCTACCTCCAGTGAACAGCTTTCACATGTATGCTAGTACACAAGAAAACTAACTAAAAAATTCTAAAAACAAGAAATTGAAAATGACGTAAAAGTCCATCAATAGAGGAAGGATAAATATGCAACACACTCTTGTGACAGAATGCAATTCACCAGTTAAAAGGGATAAAACAAATCTATATTCATAAATGTAGTTAGATCTCAGAAATACAATACAAAGTTTCAGAACAGTCCTTGAATTAAACATCTGCAGCCTCTAATTTCCTGAAGCCTCTAATTTTCTGCAGCTTCTTCAATAAGTGCTGTTGGGAAAACTGGACAGCTACATGTAGGAGCATGAAATTAGAACACTTTCTAATACAATACACAAAAATAAACCCAAAATGGATTAAAGACCTAAATGTAAGACCAGATTTAATAAAACTCTTAGAGGAAAACATAGGTAGAATACTCTTTGACATAAATCACAAGATCCTTTTTGACTCATCTCCTAGAGTAATGAAAATAAAAACAAAAATAAACAGATGGAACCTAATTAAACTCAATAGCTTCTGCACAGCAAAGGAAACCAAAAACAAGACCAAAGACAATCCTTAGAAGGGGAGGAAACATTGCAAATGAAGCAACTGACAAAGGATTAATCTCCAAAATATACAAGAAACTCATGCAGCTCAATATCAGAAACACAGAAAATCCAATCAAAAAATAGGCAGAAGACCTAAACAGACATTTCTCTGAAGAAGGCATACAGATGGTCAATAAACACATGAAAGGATGTTCAACATCACTCACCACTAGAGAACGCAAATCAAAACTACAATGGAGTATCATCTCACACCAGTCAGAATGGCCATCATCAAAAACTCTACAAACAATAAAAGCTGGAGAGGGTGTGGAGAAAAGGGAACCCTCTTCCATTGTTGATGGGAATGTAAATTGATACAAGTACTTTCAAAAACTAAAAATAAAACTACCGTAAGACTAGGCAATCCACTTCTGTGCAAGTACCCTGAGAAAACCACAATTCAAAAAGACGCATGTACCCCAGTGTTCATTGCAGCAATATTTACAATAGCCAGGACATGGAAGAAACATAAATGTCTATCAACAGATGAATGGATAAAGAAAATGTGGTATATATACAATGCAATATTACTCAGCCACAAAAAGGAACAAAATTGGGTCATTTGTAGTGATATGGATGAACCTAGAGTCTCTCATACAGAGTGAAATAAGTCAGAAAGAGAAAAACAAATATCGTCTATTAACACACATGGAAACGGTGTCAGACTTTATTTTTGGGGGCTCCAAAATCACTGCAGATGGTGACTGCAGCCATGAAATTAAAAGACGCTTACTCCTTGGAAGAGAAGTTATGACCAACCTAGATAGCATATTCAAAAGCAGAGACATTACTTTGCCGACTAAGGTCTGTCTAGTCAAGGCTATGGTTTTTCCAGTGGTCATGTATGGATGTGAGAGTTGGACTGTGAAGAAGGCTAAGCGCCGAAGAATTGATGCTTTTGAACTGTGGTGTTGGAGAAGACTCTTGAGAGTCCCTTGGACTGCAAGGAGATCCAACCAGTCCATTCTGAAGGAGATCAACCCGGGGATTTCTTTGGAAGGAATGATGCTAAAGCTGAAACTCCAGTACTTTGGCCACCTCATGCGAAGAGTTGACTCATTGGAAAAGACTCTGATGCTGGGAGGGATTGTGGGCAGGAGGAGAAGGGGACGACCGAGGATGAGATGGCTGGATGGCATCACTGACTCGATGGATGCAAGTCTGAGTGAACTCCGGGAGTTGGTGATGGACAGGGAGGCCTGGCATGCTGCGATTCATGGGGTCGCAGTCGGACATGACTGAGCGACTGAACTGAACTGATAGCACTTAGAAAAATGGTACTGGTGAACCCATTTTCAGGGCAAGAATAGAGAACAGATTTTTGGACACAAAGGGGGAAGCAGAATGTGGGGAAAATTGAGACAGTGAGAGTGGCATTGACATGTATACAATATCATGTGTAAAATAGATAGCTAATGGGAAGCTCCTATATAGCACAGGTAGCTCTGCTCAGTGCTCTGTGATGACCTCAGGGGTGGGATGGGGGAAGTGGGAGAAGGCTAAAGGCAGAGGGGATATATGTATACATGTAATTGATTCACTTTGTTGTACAGCAGAAACCAACACAATGTAAAGCAATTATACTCCAATTTTTAAAAAATCTGCAAAATCTCTTTTGCCATGTAAGGTTACAAATTCAGAATCCAGATTTTATATATAAAATTTAATATATATATATAATTTAATGGAAGACATTTGACATATAAACCATGTTATATAATATATATCAATCAACAGCACATTTACTTTCATAGCACATTAGACATAAACTATATTTCCATATATACGTTTTATTTAACGGAAGAAATCTGAGCTCAAAAAAAGACAGTCTGGCTGAATCTCCTGCTCAGCAGATGAAGGGGCCAAGGAGCTCAGGTCTAATGTCTGCCCATATGTTTGGGATTCACTGATCTAGCCCAAATAGCCGGTCAGAAAAAAGTGATGACTCACTGGACACACAAGTCTCCTGGGCCCCACAGCACAGGCAGATGTTGGCTTTGGGGCAGTAGGAGTCCACCTCCCCCAGTGGGTAAGGGAAACAGATCCAGACAGAATCAACGGGCTGCTTGTTGATTGACAGAGTCAACAGACTGGACCCAGGGCTGAGTCTACATGATTTCTGACACAGCTGTCTGACACCTCCTTGCTGAGGGTTTGGCAAGGTTTCCTAAAATAACTTTATTCTAACCAACCTGAGCACTAAGCCCTCTGCTCCAGGAAAGAAGACAGACTTGCAGCTTCCTGAAAAATCCTTGCATCTGGTGTTTGGCTCTAAGAGCCTCAATGGTGCCACTAAGTCGATTCTGTTTCTTCTTGAAAACACTCCCCACGCAATTCCATGCATTTTAATTTCCAATCAGCAATGCTTTGTCAAGGTAACCATGATGCTGCTGAGTGACAAGTCTCGGCTGCTGAGAGACCCTCAATTACCTCCCAGCTGAGTCTGTTTCAAGAGACCATCTATAGTTCCAAGTTATATGCACACCCTCCACCCCCACCCCATACTGTGTTACCTGGGCTGACCCAGCTCCCACCACGTGTAAGCCCCACCAGATTATTTCTTTGCTTTTACTTTCATTCTCTGCCAGTCCCTTTTCCAGTAGCTGAAGCAATACATATGGTAGATTGGTAAACATGGTCAACTCACAATCTGTCACTGGGGCTGCACTAGGCAGATAAACCAAGGCCACTACAGGAGGGCAAGGGGAAAGGTCAGAAGCCAGAGAAGCCAATCTCCCTGCATGCCCTGCTGCTGCCAATTGGTCAAGAGAGAGACAAGTGACCCCTAAGGGCCATATGGGGTGTGATCCTTGAGCGGACTGAAACAGTGTCCCTGTCACTAACCCTGTCACCACACCTTGAACAAGCCACTTCTGTTTACTGAGTCTGAATTTCCTTATTAGATCAGTTCATGTGGCAATTAACATCCCTGGTAACAGCCCATGGCACTGTCACTGACATTTATTACAGATCATCATTAAGATTTCTTCCAGCTCAAAGAATCTACATTTTATTGAGGTAGCTCTGAATTATGCATGGAAAAAAAAAAAAAAGAACCAAGACCAAGATTTTTTTTAATCAAAAGTGTTCAAAATGAAAGGTTTGCACCACTGACAATTTTCAGGGTTGATCAAGAATGTGATTGTTTCAATATGTCTTCCATTCCTTCATTCTGCACAAATCTCTGAAAGGAAATGGTATTGAAAAGGGATAAACAGTATGTTCTATCTGAAGTCAACTTGGAATTCCTGTCTTGAAAGACACCTCTCGATACCATAAGCCATGTGATTGAGGAGTTTTTCTTCCTCACTTTATTTTTTTTTTAATTTTTATTTTTACTTTATTTTACTCTACAATATTGTATTGGTTTTGCCACACATTGACATGAATCCACCACGGGTGTACATGCGTTCCCAAACATGAACCCCCCTCCCACCTCCCTCCCCATAACATCTCTCTGGGTCATCCCGGTGCACCAGCCCCAAGCATCCTGTATCCTGCATCGGACATAGACTGGTGATTCATTTCTTACATGACAGTATACATGTTTCAAAGCCATTCTCCCAAATCATCCCACCCTCTCCCTCTCCCTCTGAATCCAAAAGTCCACTCTACACATCTGTGTCTCTTTTGCTGTCTTGCATACAGGGTCATCATTGCCATCTTTCTAAATTCCATATATATGTGTTAGTATACTGTATTGGTGTTTTTCTTTCTGGCTCACTTCACTCTGTATAATCGGCTCCAGTTTCATCCATCTCATTAGAACTGATTCAAATGTATTCTTTTTAATGGCTGAGTAATACTCCATTGTGTATATGTACCACAGATTTCTTATCCATTCATCTGCTGATGGACATCTAGGTTGTTTCCATGTCCTGGCTATTATAAACAGTGCTGCGATGAACATTGGGGTACATGTGTCTCTTTCAATTCTGGTTTCCTCAGTGTGTATGCCCAGCAGTGGGATTGCTGGGTCATAAGGCAGTTCTATTTGCAATTTTTAAGGAATCTCCACACTGTTCTCCATAGTGGCTGTACTAGTTTACATTCCCACCAACAGTGTAGGAGGGTTCCCTCTTCTCCACACCCTCTCCAGCATTTATTGCTTGCAGACTTTTGGATTGCAGACATTCTGACTGGTGTGAAGTGGTACCTCATTGTGGTTTTGATTTGTATTTCTCTAATAATGAATGATGTTGAGCATCTTTTCATGTGTTTGTTAGCCATCCTCATGTCTTCTTTGGAGAAATGTCTATTTAGTTCTTTGGCCCATTTTTTGATTGGGTCGTTTATTTTTCTGGAATTGAGCTGCATAAGTTGCTTGTATGTTTTTGAGATTAGTTGTTTGTCAGTTGCTTCATTTGCTATTATTTTCTCCCATTCAGAAGGGTGTCTTTTCACCTTGCTTATATTTTCCTTTGCTGTGTAGAAGCTTTTAATTTTAATTAGATCCCATTTGTTTATTTTTGCTTTAATTTCCAGAATTCTGGGAGGTGGATCATAGAGGATCCTGCTGTGATTTATGTCGGAGAGTGTTTTGCCTATGTTCTCCTCTAGGAGTTTTATAGTTTCTGGTCTTACATTTAGATCTTTAATCCATTTTGAGTTTATTTTTGTGTGCGGTGTTAGAAAGTGATCTAGTTTCATTCTTTTACAAGTGGTTGACCAGTTTTCCCAGCACCACTTGTTAAAGAGATTGTCTTTACTCCATTGTATATTCTTGCCTCCTTTGTCAAAGATAAGGTGTCCATATGTGTGTGTATTTATCTCTGGGCTTTCTATTTTGTTCCATTGATCTATATTTCTGTCTTTGTGCCAGTACCATACTGTCTTGATGACTGTGGCTTTGTAGTAGAGCCTGAAGTCAGGCAAGTTGATTCCTCCAGTTCCATTCTTCTTTCTCAAGATTGCTTTGGCTATTCGAGGTTTTTTGTATTTCCATACAAATCTTGAAATTATTTGTTCTAGTTCTGTGAAAAATATCGCTGGTAGCTTGATAGGGATTGCATTGAATTTGTAGATTGCTTTGGGTAGTATACTAATTTTCACTATATTGATTCTTCCAATCCATGAACATGGTATATTTCTCCATCTATTAGTGTCCTCTTTGATTTCTTTCATCAGTGTTTTATAGTTTCTATATATAGGTCTTTAGTTTCTTTAGGTAGATATATTCCTAAGTATTTTATTCTTTTCGTTACAATGGTGAATGGAATTGTTTCCTTAATTTCTTTTTCTACTTTCTCATTATTAGCGTATAGGAATGCAAGGGATTTCTGTGTGTTGATTTTATATCCTGCAACTTTACTATATTCATTGATTAGCTCTAGTAATTTTCTGGTGGAGTCTTTAGGGTTTTCTATGTAGAGGATCATGTCATCTGCAAACAGGAAGAGTTTTACTTCTTCTTTTCCAATTTGGATTCCTTTTGTTTCTTTTTCTGCTCTGATTGCTGCGGCCAAAACTTCCAGAACTATGTTGAATAGTAGCGGTGAAAATGGGCACCCTTGTCTTGTTCCTGACTTTAGGGGAAATGCTTTCAATTTTTCACCATTGAGGATAATGTTTGCTGTGGGTTTGTCATATATAGCTTTTCTTATGTTGAGGTATGTTCCTTCTGTTCTTGCTTTCTGGAGAGTTTTTATCATAAATGGATGTTGAATTTTGTCAAAGGCTTTCTCTGCATCTATTGAGATAATCATATGGCTTTTATTTTTCAATTTGTTAATGTGGTGAATTACATTGATTGATTTGCAGATATTGAAGAATCCTTGCATCCCTGGGATAAAGCCCACTTGGTCATGGTGTATGATCTTTTTAATGTGTTGTTGGATTCTGATTGCTAGAATTTTGTTGATTTTTGCATCTATGTTCGTCAGTGATATTGGCCTGTAGTTTTCTTTTTTTGTGGCATCTTTGTCAGGTTTTGGTATTAGGGTGATGGTGGCCTCATAGAATGTTTGGAAGTTTACCTTCCTCTGCAATATTCTGGAAGAGTTTGAGTAGGATAGGTGTTAGCTCTTCTCAAAATTTTTGGTAGAATTCAGCTGTGAAGCCGTCTGGACCTGGGCTTTTGTTTGCTGGGAGATTTCTGATTACACTTTCAATTTCCGTGCTTGTGATGGGTCTGTTAAGATTTTCTATTTCTTCCTGGTTCAGTTTTGGAAAGTTGTACTTTTCTAAGAATTGTCCATTTCTTCCACATTGTCCATTTTATTGGCATATAATTGCTGATAGTAGTCTCTTATGATCCTTTGTATTTCTGTGTTGTCTGTTGTGATCTCTCCATTTTCATTTCTAATTTTATTGATTTGATTTTTCTCTTTGTTTCTTGATGAGTCTTGCTAATGGTTTGTCAATTTTATTTATCCTTTCAAAGAACCAGCTTTTGGCTTTGTTGATTTTTGCTATGGTCTCTTTTGTTTCTTTTACATTTATTTCTGCCCTAATTTTTAAGATTTCTTTCCTTCTACTAACTCTGGGGTTCTCCATTTCTTCCTTTTCTAGTTGCTTTAGGTGTAGAGTTAGGTTATTTATTTGACTTTTTTCTTGTTTCTTAAGGTATGCCTGTATTGCTATGAACTTTCCTCTTAGCATTGCTTTTATAGTGTCCCACAGGTTTTGGGGTTGTTGTGTTTTCATTTTCATTCATTTCTATACATATTTTGATTTCTTTTTGATTTCTTCTGTGATTTTTTGGTTATTCAGAAGCGTGTTGTTAGCCTCCATATGTTGGAATTTTTAATAGTTTTTCTCCTGTAATTGAGATCTAATCTTAATGCATTATGGTCAGAAAAGATGTAAGGAATGATTTCGATTTTTCTTAATTTATCAAGGTTAGATTTATGGCCCAGGATGTGATCTATCCTGGAGAAGGTTCCATGAGTACTTGAGAAAAAGGTGAAATTCATTGTTTTGGGGTGAAAAGTCCTATAGATATCAATTAGGTCTAACTGGTCTATTGTATCATTTAAAGTTTGCATTTCTTTGTTAATTTTCTGTTTAGTTGATCTGTCCATAGGTGTGAGTGTGGTATTAAAGTCTCCCTATTATTGTGTTATTGTTAATTTCCCCTTTCATACTTGTTAGCATTTGTCTTATATATTGCGGTGCTCCTATATTGGGTGCATATATATTTATAATTGTTATATCTTCTTCTTGGATTGATCCTTTGATCATTATGTAGTGGCCTTCTTTGTCTCTTTTCACAGCCTTTGATTTAAAGTCTATTTTATTGGATATGAGTATTGCCACTCCTGCTGTCTTTTGGTCTCTATTTGTGTGGAATATCTTTTTCCAGCCCTTCACATTCAGTCTGTATGTGTCCCTTGTTTTGAGGTGGGTCTCTTGTAAGCAGCATATAGAGGGGTCTTGTTTTTTTATCCATTCAGCCAGTCTTTGCCTTTTGGTTGGGGCATTCAACCCATTTACGTTTAAGGTAATTATTGATAAGTATGATCCCGTTACCATTTACTTTATTGTTTTGGGTTCGGGTTTATACACCCTTTTTGTGTTTCCTATGTAGAGAATATCCTTTAGCATTTGTTGGAGAGCTAGTTTGGTGGTGCTGAATTCTCTCAGCTTTTTCTTGTCTATAAAGCTTTTGATTTCTCCTTCATATTTGAATGAGATCCTTGCTGGGTACAGTAATCTGGGCTGTAGGTTATTGTCTTTCATCACTTTAAGTATGTCTTGCCATTCCCTCCTGGCCTGAAGAATTTCTATTGAAAGATCAGCTGTTATCCTTATGGGAATCCCCTTGTGTGTTATTTGTTGTTTTTCCCTTGCTGCTTTTAATATTTGTTCTTTGTGTTTGATCTTTGTTAATTTGATTAATATGTGTCTTGGGGTGTTTTGCCTTGGGTTTATCCTATTTGGAACTCTCTGGGTTTTTTGGACTTGGGTGATTATTTCCTTCCTCATTTTAGGGAAGTTTTCAACTATTATCTCCTCAAGGATTTTCTCATGGTCTTTCTTTTCGTCTTCTTCTGGGACTCCTATAATTCGAATGTTGGAGTGTTTCATATTGTCCTGGAGGTCTCTGAGATTGTCCTCATTTCTTTTAATTCGTTTTTCTTGTTTCCTCTCTGATTCATTTATTTCTACCATTCTATCTTCTATTTCACTAATCCTATCTTCTGCCTCCGTTATTCTACTATTTGTTGCCTCCAGAGTGTTTCTGGTCTCATTTATTGTATTATTCATTATATACTGACTCTTTTTTATTTCTTCTAGGTCCTTGTCAAACCTTTCTTGCATCTTCTCAATCCTTGTCTCTAGGCTATTTATCTGTGATTCCATTTTGATTTCAAGATTTTGGATCATTTTCACTATCAATATTCGGAATTCTTTCTCAGGTAGATTCCCTATCTCTTCCTCTTTTATTTGGTTTGGTGGGCATTTCTCCTGTTCCTTTACCTGCTGAGTATTCCTCTGTCTCTTCATCTTTGTTGTATTGCTGCGTTTGGGGTGGCCTTCCTATATTCTCGGAATTTGTGGAGTTCTCTTTATTATGGAGCTTCCTCACTGTAGGTGGTGTTGTATCAGTGGCTTGTCAAGGTTTCCTGGTTAGGGAGGCTTGTGTTGGAGTTCTGGTGGGTGGAGCTGGGTTTCTTCTCTCTGGAGTGCAGTGGAGTGACCAGTAATGGGTTATGAGACATCAATGGTTTTGAAGTAACTTTGAGCTGCCTGTATATTGAAGCTCAGGGATGTGTTCCTGTGTTGCTGGAGAATTTGCATGGTATGTCTTGCTCTGGAACTTGTTGGCCCTTGGGTGGAGCTTAGTTTCAGTGTAGGTATGGAGGCGTTTGATGAGCGCCTATTGATTAATGTTCCCTGAATTCAGGAGTTCTCTGATGTTCTCAGGCTTTGGACTTAAGCCTCCTGCTTCTGGTTTTCAGTTTTATTTTTACAGTAGCCTCTAGACTTCTCCATCTATACAGCACTGATGATAAAACATCTAGGTTAAAGATGAAAAGTTTCTCCACATTGAGGGACACCCAGAGAGATTCACTGAGTTACATGGAGAAGAGAAGAGGGAGGGGGTAGTTAGAGGTGACTGGAATGAGATGCGGTGAGATCAAAAGAGGAGAGAGCAAGCTAGCCAGTAGTCACTTCCTTATGTGCGCTCCACAGTCTGGACCACTCCAGAGGTATTCACGGAGTTATACAGGGAAGAGGAGAGCGAGGAAGTAGACAGAGGTGGCCAGGAGGATAAAAGAGGGAAATGAAAAGGAGAGAGACAAATCCAGCCAGTAACCAGTTCCTTAGGTGTTCTCCACCGTCTGGAACACACAGAGATTCACAGAGTTGGATAGAGAAGAGAAGGGGGAGGGAAGAGACAGAGGCCACCTGGTGGAGAAAAAGGAGAGTCCAAAGGAGGAGAGACTGGTCAAGCCAGTAATCTCGCTCTCAGGTAAAAGTGGGTAGTGAAGTTTGGGTTTTTAAATGTACAAAATTGACAACAAAAACCAAAAAGCAAAGATTAAAAATTTAGAGTAGAGGTTAGATTTTCAAAAATACAATATTAAAGAAAAGAAGAAGGGAAAAAAAAACACAAAGCCACAAGAATTATTAAAAACACCAACAACAACCACACAAAAACTATATATGGTGTTTGCTTTAAAAAATAGAGTCTTTTTTTTTGGAAAGTAATAGTAGGTTATAGAAATAAAAATTAGGGGAGAAGTAGAAGACTTAACAATTTTAAAAAGTTAGAAAAAAAAGAAGAAGAAAAAGAAAAGAAGAAAAAACAACCCCACAACAGCATCAACAAAAAATAAAAAATTAAAAAAAAGAAAAAGAAAAAATTTTAAAAAAGGAATGATTGTAAAAATAGTAAAGATATATCTGGCCCTTTCTCTGGTGTTGTGGGCAGTGTGGGGTTACTTCCAAGGCGGTTCCCTCTGTTTAACTTCTTCTGTTTGCTGGTCTCTTCAGTGTCTGATTTCCGTCCTGACATGGCGGGGCGGTGGTGGACACTTTTTTTTTTTTTAGGCTCACTTGTTCAGTCGCGCTGTGGGGAGGAAGGGATGCTGCAAACAAATAGCGCTGTCATGTGCACACAGTGTCTCAGCCCCACTGGGCCTGTCCCTGCTCGAGGCGCACAAACCGCTCCGGCTCTATGATGCTCAGCTGGGAACTGCCTGAGGCCAGCCCTAGGCTGCGTGCACCTCCCTAGTCTAAGCCGCTCAGGTTCGGTGCTCAGGTAGCCCTCAGAGGCGTAGATTCGGTTGAGACTGCGTTTTGTGCCCTTCCCAGGTCCGAGTATCTCAGGTGTTTGGCGAACACAGTCACTGAGACTTGTCGCCTTTCCTGTCTCTGCTGCTCAGTTTTCTGGGTGGACCGCTGGCTCCCCTTGTGAGGCAGATGGTGACTGTCCAGCATCCCCAGAAGTCTTAGCAAAGAAGCCTGCTTGCAGTCTGGTAGGTAAAGTCTCTCCGGGGCTGCGATTGCCCCTTTCCAGTCCTTACGGCTCTGGCTGCCTGTCCCCAGCAGGGGATGGTCTGCAGCCGGCTATTTCCGTTCCATCCTTTGTTCTGTGTGCGGTCCTGGCGGTGTCTCATGTTGGAGCTTTTCGCATGGTAGCTATCCCACAGTCTGGTTTGCTAGCCCAAGTTAGTTCATTGCGCGGGGCGTTCCTGCCCGATTCTTACAAAGCACTGCAGCCTGCGCCTCCCGCGCGTCCCTGCCCTGCCCCCACTAGCTTGTGGCGGATGCAGGCGTCTGTGCTGCTTTTCCGCTGGGGGAGTTACTGTTGGGCTTGTAATCTGTTGGTTTTAATTATTTATTTATCTTTCCTTCCTGTTATGTTACCCTCTGTGCTTCCAAGGCTCACCACAGACTCGGCAGGGAGAGTGTTTCCTGGTGTTTGGAAACCTCTCTTCTTAAAATTCCCTTCCCAGGACGGGCTTCCCTTCCCGGGACAGAGCTCCCTCCCCACCTCCTTTGTCTCTTTTTTCATCTTTTATATTTTTTCCTACCTGTTTTTGAAGACAATGATCTGCTTTTCTGGGTGCCTGATGTCCTCTGCCAGCATTCAGAAGTTGTTTTGTGGAGTTTTCTCAGCATTGAAATGTTCTTTTGAGGAATTTGTGAGGGAAAAAGTGGTCTCCCCATCCTATTCCTCCTCCATCTTAGGACCGCCCCCCTCTTCCTCACTTTAAATATGATTTATATATATCAAATGTAACAACTTTTCACAGGGCCCAAGACACAGCAGCACAGAGAGGAGAAGGAAGGGCCAAGCATTAAGAAAAGGGAAATGTCTATTGAATACCTATGTACGCTAGGTGCTACACCAGACATCTCCTATGACATGGATGTTACCCCTAAATCCCTAATGAGGAGACATATTCAGAGATATTATATAAGTGACCAGGCTCACACAGCTAAATATGCAGATGTAGGATTCATAATCTATCTCTAAATTCCATGTTCTTCTTTTTACATCATGCTGTCTCTCCAGCTTGTTAGAGCAGGTTAAGTTTTCAAACAACCATAGAGAAGAGATGTTGGATGTGACCATAAAATCTGCAAGTGAGCAATATAAAAGATTGTGACAAATAGAGTTAGTTAATCATAAAACTGAACTTCCATTCTCTTAACATTTAATTGAACATTTATAAGCCTATTTCTCAGGAGAGAGAGTCCAAAGTTATAAGCTTATTCTTGGAATTTGGCTGTGGAAACCAGGTCAAGATTCCATTTTTCCCCCCAAATACCCAGAGGTCTTTAATGCCTCCCGTAAGTCTGTTTCTCTTTCTCCATCTCTTTCCCCATAGACAGAGCAGCCTCAGCCTATACCTTTCGGAGTCTTGCCAGCTGAAAGGCTGGAGTGAGAAGGAGCTTTGCAATGATTTGTAACTGAGCAGCATCATCCCTGAGAAGATGCCAAGAAGTGGAAAAAAGCAGTTTGTCTGGGTTATGGGTCCCAGCTCCATTTCATAGCATCATCCACACTTGGATGATGCAGCCTTCTCTGCTGCCTTTCTAGGACTTACATAGAGCTCAGTTTTGCAAAGAATGGCCCTGTTTTTTTCTACGCTGCTGTGTCCTGTGTGTGTGCTTGCTCAGTCACTCTGTCGTGTCTGACTCTTTGTGACCCCCATGGACTGTAACCCACCAGGCTCCTCTGTCAAAAGGATTGTCCTGGCAAGAATACTGGAGTGGGTTGCCATTTTCTCCTCCAGGGATCTTCCTGACCCAGGGATCGAACCCACATCTCCTGAAGTTCCTACGTTGGCAGGCGGATTTTTTAAACCACTGAACCACTCAAGAAACCCCCTACCGTGTCTTAGATGCTGTCAAAAAATTGTTATCTTTGATGAATATAGAAATATTTTAAATGAGGAAGTGAAAAATTCATTCAAAATTAATAGCTTATGGTATCAAAATGGAAGCTACCTCTCACAAGACAAGAATCCTAAACTGACTCTGGATTGAAGTGTCTTAATCTTTTGATCAGTGAGGCTGGGTTAAAGCATCTGCCTGCAATGCGGGAGACCCAGATTCGACCCCTGGGTCTGATCCCTGGGTTTGAATCCTGGGTTTGATACTTGGGTTGGGAAGATCCCCTGGAGAAGGAAATGGCAACCCACTCCAGGATTCTTGCCTGGAGAATCCCATAAATGGAGGAGCCTGGTAGGCTACAGTCCACGGGGTTGCAAAGAGTGGGACATGAATAAGCAACTTCACTTTCACTTTCTTTAGTGAGGTTTTGAGCCACTAATTCTTTGTGAGAATTACAAAGTGGAGTGGTCTGTATCCCTCAATCTCAAGCCCCTTTTCCTGGCTAACTCCTACTCATCCTTTATGTTTCTTAAATATCACTTCCTCTGAGTGGTCTTCCCAGGCTTCCTGAAGTTTCGATGACGTATCCCCTCTAAGTGCTCCCAGGCACCCTGAACTCCCCTTCGCTGAGCACTGTGTTGTAATAATCCGTTTACTTAGATGATACAGCGGAGTGTGCTGTGTGTGCGCAGTTGCTTCCGTCGTGTCCATCTCTTTGCGACCTTATGAACTGTAGCCAGCCACCTCCTCTGTCCATGGGATTCTCCAGGCAAGAATACTGGAGTGGGCTGCCATTTCCTTCTCCAACTCTGCATATACCTTTGGGAAATTCAATGGTGTATTGACCAAGCCTCAGACTTGGTCATCTGCTCAACACAGGTGAATGTTTTTATCCCCACCCACCCCCACATACAGGTCTTTCCAGACAGCTCATTGGTAAAGAATCCACCTGCCAATGCTGGAGACACAGGAGTCTTGGGTTCAATCCCTGGATAGGGAAGATCCCCTGCAGAAGGAAACGGCAATTCACTCCAGTGTTCTTGCCTGGGAAATCCCATGGACTGAGGAGCCTAGCAGGCTAGGGGAGCACCCCCAAATACATATGTTAGATCCCTAACCCCCCATATGATGGAGTTTTTTGTAAATGGGACATTTGGGAGGTGACTGGGGTTAGAATAGGTCATGAAGGTGGAGACCTCATGATGGGAAGAGGGGCCTTACAGGATGAGGAAGAGGAGAGAGATCTCCACACACACTGAGGAGAGGCCCTGTGACATCATGAGAAGGTGGCTAGCTGGGGAGAGAACTCTCACCAAGAGCCAGATTGGCTGGAACCCTGCCCACGGACTTCCCAGCATCCAGGAGGGTTAGAAATAAATTTCTGTGGTTCAAGTCACTCAGACATTTCGCTTTGGCAGCCTGAGCAGACTAATACAGAAGGGAACCCAGAAAGAAATTCATGCATATAAAGCAGCGAAGTCTTTGAGTCAGCTTTCTCCCCTCAAGGCTCATCTCACGCAGGTCACCATCAGCCCACCTTCACAACCAGGCTGCTCAAGTAAACACATTTCTCTCTCTCCAAATGCCAGCTCCCCTGGTACCACACCAGCCTCTTTGCTATCCCTGGAAGGTGCTAGAAGCTGCATTCCAGAGACCTCCCACCATATCTCAGAACGGAGCAGTTAGATGATGTGCATCTGGCCGGCAGTACCCTTATTACCTCAGACACAGCTTCAGGGTTTTGTGGAAGAAAGCCTTCACTTCCCCAGGGGTTCCATCTCCATTCTCACTCCTTCTAAATTATTTTCCACATTGATACCAAAGGGATCTTTCTAGAATACATATCTGATCTTGTTACTGCCTGCCTAAAGCCCCTTGAATGACTGTTCTCTACCTTTAGGGTAGAATCCAAACTCCATCAGCAAACACCCTGCACTTTCCCCGGCCCTCTTCCTAGGCTCACAGCTGACCACACAGCACGTGCATCTGGTGTTAGCTGCTCAGTCGTGTCTGACTCTTTGTGACCCCATGGACTACAGCCTCCCAGTCTCCTCCATCCGTGAGATTCTCCAGGCAAGAATACTGGAGTGGGTTCCACTTCCTTCTCCAGGGGATCTTCCCAACCCAGGGATCGAACCCGGGTCTCCCTCATTGCAGGGAGACTCTTTTCAGTCTGAGCCACCAGGGTAGCTCTGGAAATTTCCAAAAGGTCCATGCTCCCTAATACTTTTGTACCCTTGCCTGTGCCAGTCCCTCTGCCTGGGATGACGCCCTCACCCACATCCTAACTCTCACCTGGGAGAATCCTTACTGGTCCTTTAAGAATTAGTTCCACTTCTCTGGCAAGCATTCTGTGACCTGCGCACCCCACTTCCTACCCCCTCAGGCTGAATTAGTTGCCCTTCCTCAATATTCCCATAGCTCATATGCTTGCTGTAATATAACAGCACATCTGTATCTGTCTTTTAATCTGCTCCTATCTCTACTTCACCTCTAAGCCAGGACAATAATTAGTCTTTATTTTTGCCTTCAAACTTAGTGCAGAGCATAAATAGAGTAGATGCTCAATATATAGGTTTTGAACAAATGAATGGGTGATGATTGCCATAATGAAAATCTCACCATTATGACAGTTCCGGTACCCTGCATATAGACCACAGCCTGGATAACACTATATAAACATCTCTTGTATATCCCCTGGTGCAGGACAGGGAAGCCTGGCATGCTGCAGTCCATGGGGTCACAGAGAGTCAGACATGACTTAGCAACTGAACACACATGTATATCCCCTTCCTAATCACAGCAAGTTTCCAACTGTAGTCTAAGATTACACTGTCCAATATGATGCGTGCTAGCCACATGTGGGATTTAAATTATATTAAAGTTAAGTAAGTTAAACTTCTAGATCCTCAGTCGCATTAGCCACTAATGACTATCATGTTGAATGGTGCCTGAGTACGACATTTATAGCATCACAGAAAGTTCTATTAGATAGTGTGGGTCAAAGACAAGACATATGAATTGGGGATAAAATGCAGAGAATATATAAACCTTTGCCCACGGGGAGATCAGAAGCTACCCTAGTTGATTGTGGCTAATCAGAAATTAGCCAAGCGTTTCAGTCTTACCCATGGTTTTAAATATTCATTTTTGTGTGTATGTAAATTATTTGTTATGATAAAGTAAACAATCACTTTAAAATTTCTTGCTCCTTAAAATTATTTTTTTATAATTGCCATATGGCTCACTGATTTACAAGGGTGTTAAGAGATCTAATTAATGTTTGCTTGGAGCTTTGCCTGTCGAGGTTTATTATTAGAGGATCTATGGAGATTCTGCTGGAAACAAAAGTTTGGTGGAAAACCCTTGCTTATCCGAATGTAGGCATGCAAAATGGGAAGAATTCTCCAGTCAGATTTCATTGATTACTTACCTTTATCAACTATTTATTGAGCATGTACTGTATATGGCTGTGAAGGGCAGAAGGAAAATGTGGTTACTGCTGGAGACTTGACACTCGACCTAACACGAATGTATTTTTGTCTCAAAATTAGGGCAACTTGGAAACCTGCTTTAGAAGTCCAGAGGTTGCCTGGGCGGGCTGGGGGTGGGGAGTCACTGGCTGCTGTAGTGGACACCCATGGGCTATCAGGTACCTCTACCTCACCCTACACAACTTACATAGCTCCCAGGCAGCTGCTAGGTCTGTGCATTTACATATCACGCTCACTCTCTCCTCAGGACTTTTTTTCTTTCTTTTTTTAAAATTTTTATTTTTACTTTATTTTGCTTTACGATACTGTATTGGTTTTGCCATACATTGACATGAATCAGCTACGGGTGTACATGAGTTCCCAATCGTGAACACCCCTCCCACCTCCCACCCCATATCATGTCTCTGGATCGGCAATCCCACTGCTGGGCATACACACCGAGGAAAACAGAATTGAAAGAGACACGTGTACCCCAATGTTCATCGCAGCACTGTTTATAATAGCCAGAACATGGAAACAACCTAGATGTCCATCAGCAGATGAATGGATAAGAAAGCTGTGGTACATATACACAATGGAGTATTACTCAGCCATTAAAAAGAATACATTTGAATCAGTTCTAATGAGGTGGATGAAACTGGAGCTTTTTTTTCTTTCTTAATTAATTTTTATTGAAGTATAGTTGATTTACAATGTTGTGTTAGTTTCTGCTGTACAGCAAAGAGATTCAATTATACACATACATATATCCACTCTGTTTTAGACTCTTTTCCCATATAGGCCATTACAGAGTATTGAGTAATACAGTTCAATACAGTTTCTCAGGACTTGCCTGCATAACTCTCTGTTTTTTGCTCAACTGAAAGTTCAGTGATGACAGATGCTATTTCTGCTTTGTTCACAATCTTTATTCCCAGGGACGAGCACAGTGTCTGCTATACAGTTGGTGCCCAATACATGTTTATGGAATGAATTCATGAGTCAACACATCAATGGAAATAGAACAGTTTCAAAGAACTTTCCACCCAACCATGGTGAGCACCTGTGAAACATTCTGGCCTATAACAGGAAGGCTTCTCGAGATCAAGAGGCTCTGTCTGCCTGATTTCAGACCCTCTTCCCTGGATGATGGTGGGCACTAAGTAACAAACCTGGTCATAAGGGGCTCCCCCGAAGGTTCGTCGCAGACCAGCTTTCTCTGTTAGCAAGGCTCCTTCAAGCATCAAGTTGCCGTTAGATTCCAGCTGCAGCCAAAGTAATGCACATAAAGATATGAGCTTTTCCAGCCTGGCTGAGGCCTGATAGACTTGCTGCTCTGAAACTCCTTTTTACTGCCTGCCTTTTACTAACTGCCCATTTTATGAACTCTCAGGACATTTCTAGAGAGCACAGCTCTCATTCCATGATATTTTCATTCTTCTTAATTTCACTCACAGAAGGTACTCTTGACTTAGAGCTTTAAGTTTTCCATGCTTGTTGTCATTCATCACTGGAATCCTCATCACTGAAATAACTATACCAACACCAGCAGCAGCAACCACCACAGTGATGAGGCCAGGACCATCAATAGCCCTATCACAGTAGCATCCGCAGCAACAGCAAACTCAAGACAGGATGGAAGGGACCTCCCTGGTGGTCCAGTGGCTAAGACTCCGTGTTGCCAGTGCATGGAGCCCGGGTTCGATCCCAGGTCAGGAAATTACATCCCACATGCTGCAACTAGAGTTCTCATGTTGCAACTAAAGATCCTGAGTGCTGCAACTAAGACTCAGCCCAGCCAAATACATGAACATTTTTTGAAAGGGGGGTGGTGGAAAACAACAGTCTGTTGAGATCTCTTTGTCTTATTCATCCTTTAAATCCATGCAGACCTCTATTATTTACCCTCGTCCACTTTGTTCCCTGACCTGCCCTCCCTTCACTCCCAGTGTTTTTCTAAGGTGGCATTGGAGGCTGTTGGGGATCAGAAGAGAGGAAGGAGAGATCACAAGAGAAAGTGCTCGGATCTCTCCTCTCCCCTGCACTCAAGTGTCATCTTTCCCAGGTCCCAATCCCTACCCCAACCCCATAGTCGAGGCCCCCTGCCAGCCCTCCTTTAGCAAGTTGACACCTGGCTCTGGCTCCCCTGGCCCCAGCCCAACCTCCAGTGTCCTGCTTTGATGGCAGATTCCCGGGCTATGCAGCTGACAGTTTGGAGCCTTGGCTGGCAGCCAGGGTGCTCCACTTCTCATTACTTTTCTCACTGCAGTTCATTTCCCTGTGATTGGAGACAATTAGGATGCCAGGCCCAGCCCCGGTTGACAGTTACATAACCACAAACATGTGGGCCCTGCCCCGTTGGAAGCAAGGCAGCTGCTAATGAGGAGGGTCAATTACAAAGTGTGGGTCACTCCAGAAGGGCCACTCACTGCACTTCACCCACTGTTGGAGAGAGGCCAGACACCAAAGCCTTGGGCACAAGGATGAAAATAACAGTGGCCCTTTTGAGGAGAGACTTGCCCAGCCTTGTTTGCGGGGGCAGAAAGGGGTGGGGACAGCCCCAGCTCTCTAACATGCCCTGTCCCTGAGAACCTTGTGGCCTAATCCCTCAAGGTTACCCCAACGGCAAGAGAATCACAGGCTTTGGACCCCTTGGCCTGCTTGCTATACTCTTCCTCCTTATGTTTCCCTGAATGACTCATGGCTTTGAGTCCCTACTTTTGTTTCCTGGTTCAAGACATTAAAATACATCCTAGGCGGGTCTTTGTTCTTGTTGGATTCTCCCATACCTCTTAGGGCACCTGACCTAATGAATTGCTAACCAGTCATACTAGCCAGATCTTTCCCAACCAGTCATGTCTGTGCTACCTGAAAGTTTTCCCTTTCAAACCTTTCCATAAAAACCTAGAAAGAGCGGCTTCTTTGATTCTTTATTTTCTCTTTCTTCAAGTTGCCACTGGTTGCGACAAGCATCACTTTCAACATCAAACATGAAAGGTACAAACCAATATCAGAAGTTGAAAGAATTAGGGTAATTCCCTGATGGTCCAGTGGTTAAAATTCCAAGCTTCCACTGCCGAGCCTCAAGTTCAATCCCTGGTCAGGGAGCTAAGATCACCCGAGCTGCACGGTGCAGACAAAAAATAAATTAATTAAAAAATAAAGAAAAAGAGAGAAAGAATTAAAATCTTTATTCTGAACATGAGATGAATTGGGCATGTGGCTCAGAGTTAAGGCTGTAAACAATGTGAATCCACTGGGTATCCACTTTGTAATGGGGAACAAATCTGCCAGCTGCAGGATCTATCAGATCTTGGTTTCTATTTGCAACACTAAGAGTTTTCATGTGATAGCAAAAATCTTTTCCAGTTCATTTTTATCCATTACCCCTCACAGATGGACAACATGAGACTAATCCCTACACAACTTTCTTAGCCTCTGAAACTGTCCCATTTTCCTATGTGTTCGCTATACTTTTTGTTGACTACTAACGTACCAGTAAACGTTTTCAGAGTTACTATCATAACTGTTTATTTTCATCAAATGCCAAAAATATACTTTTCTAAAATACTATAAATGTTTTCTATTAGCAGGAATTTGATGCTCCCACCTAATTCCCTTTGGCTCCTCAGTTTCAGTGTATGATGTTGACTTCATCCCTTCTCCCACCAGGATATTACCTCTGATGTTGTAAGAAAATTATTCATATACTTTACTTATCTATGACTCAAACCATCCTAATGGTGGAAAGGTAAATCAGTTTTAAAGGATAGGGACCAGATTGTGTACTGTGAAAAGCAAGGAGTGGCAGAGAATGAGGTTGATAGGATAAGTGGAGGCCAAAGAGGCTAAAATATATATACCCTATCTTGTAGACAAGTAGTAGAATGCTTAACTTTTTTTTCTGGAAACAAATGATGACATTGTTCAGATATACAACGCCAAAGGCATCCCCAGATTTACACTCAATTCCCCAACTACTAGCTATAAATTCCCCCTTCCACTCCCCATCAAGGAGCACTTCACTGCACAAGTGATTTAGGGTAATGTTATTGTAGAAATAAACATGTATCCACTATAATATTCAAACAGACAAATCATTCACCATCTTCAGGACTTTAACTCTTGTCACTAACAAGTTTCTGACAGCATGCAGAGGTTTTTGTTTACTGATGTACTTCCCAAACACCTACAACAGTAACTGACACCTAGTAGATGCTCAATAAATATTTGTTGGGTGAATGGATGGATGTGTCTGCCTTACAACTGATGCAACAAACCAGTGTATTATAAACCAAAGGATGAGAACCACTGCGGTCAGAAAGTATACGGCCACTGAAACCTTTCAGGTAAAGGGATGACAGGATCGTATGCACGTTTTTGAAAGATCACTCTGCGTGCTGTGTAAAGGATGGAGAGGGAGAGCCCAGCAGCAGGAAGACCTGTCAGGAGAGTGATGCTGTGATGCTTATAGAAAATGATGAATTCCTGAACCATGACAGTGGTGATGGGGCTAGAGATGAGGAATGGATTCAAGATAAATTTAACAGAACTGAGCCAAACTTAATCAAAGAATATCCTTCCCATTGTATCTTTGAACAGGATCAATTATGTAGTCTAGAGACAGAGACCAGTAGTACCCATCATATTGAAATCATAGTGACAAAGCCCAACTGCCCTTATATGTAGGCAGAGCAGGAGGTCACCTCCATATTATAATATCAGGAGCACGTGGAGGACCACAGTCCACAATCACTGCCTGAATTACACCATTAAAGCAGCATTTCTTGATTTTAATCCTTGCCTCTCCAGATGACTTTAACACATGTTAATATACTTGAGAAAGGGGGAAAGGAAAACTTATTGAGTGCCAATAATTTGTAAGGCACTCTGCATAGTTTTAGTGAATCTTCACAAGGATCTTGTGATTTAAATATTGTTAAGGGGAGACTGAAGCTCAGAAAGACACACAGGCATCTGATGGAGCTGGGATGTGAACCTAGGTCTTTGTAGCTTCTTCCTAACCAATACCATCATTATTATTACTACCACTATTTCCAATTTGTGCTTCCCAGGTGGGACTAGTGGTAAAGAACCCACCTGCCAATGCAGGAGACATAAGAAATGAAGGTTTGATCTCTGGGTTGGGAAGATCCCCTGGAGGAGGGCATGGCAACCCGCTCCAGTATTCTTGCCTGGAAAATCCCAAGGAGAGAGGAGCCTGGCAGGCTACTGTCCATGGAGTCACAAAAAGTTGGATATGACTGAGCGACTAATATGCTTTCTTATTACAAATTTGAGAGTAAGGGGCCTCAGAAGAGGAAGTGGTGGGGGCTCTGAGAGGTATGCAGAGAAGGTAAACTAAAAAACAAGTTCATCTTCACAACTTTCCCAAGATACACTTTGGTGCCGGCCTGGATCAGGAATCAGAACCAGACAGGCTGGTATGGTCTGGGATCCTGAGCTCATCCTCATGAGCTATAAACCAGCAAAGCACATCAAAATTCAACAGCAGAAGATGCCTGTGGTCCTGAGATAATAAAATTAATCATTAATAAGAATTATCAACCCAGGCCAGGGAGCTGAAAACGGAGATGAGGAACAGCAATTTCCTCCATATTCACCAGAATGAGGAAGGAAACTACTTGACCCTGACCCTGAGAGGGATACTCCCCACGTTTAGAAACTTACTTTTCTTTTGTAGTTCTTCTCATCTTATTAATTCTATCTTGCTTCCTTCCTCCAGAATTCAGTATTCTTCTACATCTGAGCAGTCCTCCAGTCCCACTTCAAAGCTCCCAGAATTTTGCTTTCTTCCTATTTTTTCACCTGGACATGTAAAACACCTAATACAACCAGGTTGTAATATCACATTTCACCAGTGGGGGCTGCCAACTATGTTGACATAACATTGTCCACAAGGTCATATTCATTGGAAGGACTGATGCTGAAGCTCTGATACTGATGCTGATGCTGAAACTCCAATACTTTGGCCACCTGATGCAAAGAACTGACTCATTGGAAAAGACCCTGATGCTGGGAAAATATTGAAGGGAGGAGGAGAAGGGGACGACAGAGGATGAGATGGTTGGATGGCATCACCAATTCGATGGACATGAGTTTGAGCAAGCTCCAGGAGTTGGTGATGGACAGGGAAGCCTGGCGTGCTGCAGTCCATGGGGTCACAAACAGTCGGACACAGCTGAGTGACTGAACTGAACTGAACGATGTCGTGAGTTGCAAGAGGTGAAGTTGAAGAGAAAGTTTGGGATGGGTCATTCAGAGGCTTGTGTGCTCTCATAAGGAGTCTGGGTTTTATCTGAACTGAAATGGGCGTCATGGAAGAATTTTAAGAAGTAGAGTGATGTGACGTGAGTTGAGTATTTGAAAGGTCATCACCCTGGCATCTTCGTGGAGAATGCATTTTTCCTTAGATGAGGGTGGTGTCAGTCTAGATGGAGGGAAGTAAATTGAATTGAGAGACATTTGGGAAGGAGAATTGACAGACTTACTGATGGATTGGATGTAGAGGAGAAAAAAACAGATTTAAATGACTCTTAGCTTTCTGGTAGATTGTATTGTGTCGTATCGGTGGGACCTAAGAGAAAGACAAATTATTTTCTAGGAAATGTTTCTTCTACTATGGTCAATATTTTATTCACCTCTCAAAATTCTAGAGGCAAGCTTTGTCTATTACTAGAGATTCTCCCCCAAAGAATTTCTGCGTGCGTGCAAAGTTGCCTTAGTCGTGTCTGACTGAAGTCTTGGCCCACCAGGCTCCTCTGTCTGTGGAGATTCTCCAGGCAAGAATACTGAAACAGTTTGCCATTTCCTCCTCCAGAGGATCTTCCCAATCCATGGATCGAACCCACATCTCTTGTGTCTCCTGCACTGGCAGGCAGGATCTTTCACACTAGTGTCATCTGGGAAGCTCAAGAATCTCTTAATCTGTTAAAATCAAACTGAAAGAGCCTATAGCTAGTAGCCAGCAATCATGATCTTCCTGAAGAAACATCAGTTCAAACAACACTGTTAAGAACAAATTCACTACCATTATAATCTCCTTAGTATGATGGAGAAATACAGAACATTTTAAATTTACCATCTCAATTAAATCATAATATTAAGGTCACTATTTAGACACTCAGGTACAACATTATTAAATCCTATCCACTTATCATTATTATTGTTGCTGCTATTAAAACTTTATACATGTCTCTGGAGTCCTTTTGAATGAACATCAAATTCAAACGAAATTAAATTTTATTTTATGAAAATAAATTTTGCTATTTAAGAACTAGAATTGGATAAATTAACCATCAGTTCAGTTCAGTCGCTCAGTCGTGTCCGACTCTTTGCGACCCCATGAATCGCAGCACGCCAGGCCTCCCTGTCCATCACCATCTCCCGGAGTTCACTCAGACTCACGTCCATCGAGTCAGTGATGCCATCCAATCATCTCATCCTCTGTCATCCCCTTCTCCTCCTGCCCACAATCCCTCCCAGCAACAGAGTCTTTTCCAATGAGTCAACTCTTCACATGAGGTGGCCAAAGTACTGGAGTTTCAGCTTTAGCATCATTCCTTCCAAAGAAATCCCAGGGCTGATCTCCTTCAGAATGGACTGATTGGATCTCCTTGCAGTCCAAGGGACTCTCAAGAGTCTTCTCCAACACCACAGTTCAAATGCATCAATTCTTCGGCGCTCAGCCCTCTTCACAGTCCAACTCTCACATCCGTACATGACTACAGGAAAAACCATAGCCTTGACTAGACAGACCTTAGTTGGCAAAGTAATGTCTCTGCTTTTGAATATACTATCTAGATTGGTCATAACTTTTCTTCCAAGGAGTAAGCGTCTTTTAATTTCATGGCTGCAGTCACCATCTGCAGTGATTTTGGAGCCCAAAAAAATGAAGTCTGACACTGTTTCCACTGTTTTCCCATCTATTTCCCATGAAGTGATGGGACCAGATGCCATGATCTTTGTTTTCTGAATGTTGAGCTTTAAGCCAACTTTTTCATTCTCCTCTTTCACTTTCATCAAGAGGCTTTTAGTTCCTCTTCACTTTCTGCCATAAGGGTGGTGTCTTCTGCATATCTGTGGTGATTGATATTTCTCCCAGCAATCTTGATTCCAGCTTGTGTTTCTTCCAGTCCAGGATTTCTCATGATGTAGTCTGCATATAAATTAAATAAGCAGGGTGACAGTATACAGCCTTGACATACTCCTTTTCCTATTTGGAACCAGTCTGTTGTTCCATGTCCAGTTCTAACTGCTGCTTCCTGACCTGCATACAGATTTCTCAAGAGGCAGGTTAGGTGGTCTGTATTCCCATCTCTTTCAGAATTTTCCACAGTTTATTGTGATCCACACAGTCAAAGGCTTTGGCATAGTCAATAAAGCAGACACAGATGTTTTTCTGGAACTCTCTTGCTTTTTTGATGCGCCAGTGGATGTTGGCAATTTGATCTCTGGTTCCTCTGCCTTTTCTAAAGCCAGCTTGAACATCAGGACGTTCACGGTTCACGTATTGCTGAAGCCTGGCTTGGAGAATTTTGAGCATTGCTTTACTAGCATGTGAGATGAATGCAATTGTGCAGTAGTTTGAGCATTCTTTGGCATTGCCTTTCTTTGGAATTGGAATGAAAACTGACCTTTTCCAGTCCTGTGGCCACTGCTGAGTTTTCCAAATTTGCTGGCATATTGAGTGCAGCACTTTCACAGCATCATCCTTCAGGATTTGAAATAGCTCAACTGGAATTCCATCACCTCCACTAGCTTTGTTCGTAGTGATGCTTTCTAAGGCCCACTTGACTTCACATTCCAGGATGTCTGGCTCTAGGTGAGTGATCATACTTCATGATTATCTGGGTCATGAAGATCTTTTTTATACAGTTCTTTGTATTCTTGTCACCTCTTCTTAATATTTTCTGCTTCTGTTAGGTCCAGACCATTTCTGTCCTTTATCAAGCCCATCTTTGCATGAAATATTCCCTTGGTATCTCTAGTTTTCTTGAAGATATCTCTAGTCTTTCCCATTCTGTTGTTTTCCTCTATTTCTTTGCATTGATCGCTGAAGAAGGCTTTCTTATCTCTTCTTGCTATTCTTTGGAACTCTGCATTCAGATGCTTATATCTTTCCTTTTCTCCTTTGCTTTTTGCTTCTCTTCTTTTCATAGCTATTTGTAAGGCCTCCCCAGACAGCCATTTTGCTTTTTTGCATTTCTTTTCCATGGAGATGGTCTGGATCCCTGTCTCCTGTACAATGTCACGAACCTCATTCCATAGTTCATCAGGCATTCTATCTATCAGATCTAGGCCCTTAAATCTACTTCTCACTTCCACTGTATAATCATAAGGGATTTGATTTAGGTCATACCTGAATGGTCTAGCGGTTTTCCCTACTTTCTTCAATTTGAGTCTGAATCTGGTAATAAGGAGCTCATGATCTGAGCCACAGTCAGCTCCTGGTCTTGTTTTTGTTGATTCTATAGAGCTTCTCCATCTTTGGCTGCAAAGAATATAATCAATCTGATTTTGGTGTTGACCACCTGGTGATGTCCATGTGTAGAGTCTTCTCTTGTGTCATTGGAAGAGGGTATTTGCTATGACCAGTGCATTTTCTTGGCAAAACTCTATTAGTCTTTGCCCTGCTTCATTCTACATTCCAAGGCCAAATTTGCCTGTTACTCCAGGTATTTCTTGACTTCCTACTTTTGCATTCCAGTCCCCTATAATGAAAAGGACATCTTTTGGGGGTGTTAGTTCTAAAACGTCTTGTAGGTCTTCATAGAACCATTCAACTTCAGCTTCCTCAGCATTACTGGTTGGGACATAGACTTGGATAACTGTGATATTGAATGGTTTGCCTTGGAGATGAAAAGAGATCATTCTATCATTTTTGAGATTGCATCCAAGTACTGCATTTCAGACTCTTTTGTTGACCATGATGGCTACTCCATTTCTTCTACAGGATTCCTGCCCACAGTAGTAGATATAATGGTCATCTGAGTTAAATTCACTCATTCCAGTCCATTTTAGTTCGCTGATTCCTAGAATGTCGGCGTTCACTCTTGCCATCTCTTGTTTGACCACTTCCAATTTGCCTTGATTCATGGACCTGACATTCCAGGTTCCAATGCAATATTGCTCTTTACAGCATCGGATCTTGCTTCTATTACCAGTCACATCCACAGCTGGGTATTGTTTTTACTTTGGCTCCATCCCTTCATTCTTTCTGGAGTTATTTCTCCACTGATCTCCAGTAGCATATTGGGCACCTGCTGACCTGGGGAGTTCCTCTTTCAGTATCCTATCATTTTGCCTTTTCATACTGTTCGTGGGGTAATTTTTAGGAGTTTTTTTTGTTTTTTTTTTTTTTACTTATCCACAATTTATTGATTGTATACCTTCACAATTGCTCCCTGAAGTGAGCATCATTGTTCTCACTTGAAACTTGAGAAAACTGAGGGGCACAGAGGACATGACTAGGACAAAGTCATGAGTGGCGATCACTCTGGGATGCCTTAGACATTAACAGCCATGCTCTTTTTCCACTACGTCTTCTGAATGTGCTTCTATTGATGATTTCCTTGGGGTTATCAGCAACCTCATGCATAAATGACATCTTTATAAGCATCTAGAAAAAGAAAGCCATACACCAGACATAGCAAACTCAAGTGCTTACTGGACCGAGGCTGCTGCTGCTGCTGCTAAGTCGCTTCAGTCGTGTCCAACTCTGTGTTACCCCATAGACGGCAGCCCACCAGGCTCCCCCGTCCCTTGGACTCTCCAGGCAAGAATGCTGGAGTGGATTGCCATTCCTTCTCCAATGCATGAAAGTGTGAAGTCGCTTGGTCGTGTTCGACTCTTCACGACCCCATGGACTGCAGCCTACCAGGCTCCTCCGTCCAAGGGATTTTCCAGGCAAGAGTACTGGAGTGGGGTGCCATTGCCTTCTCCAACTGGACCGAGGCAGATGCTGTTAATTAGTGAACAGGCTCAACAAAAGGGAACACTGGGAGTCACAAGGACTCTGGCAAACTGAGGAGTGTATACCCCTTCCAAGGAAGGCAGCTCCTTCCCATCCCCATACGACCGTCTCTTCTGGGAATGTGATCCATGCAGCCAGATCTTCTGCTTTATCAAGGAAGCAAGAAATCCAGATTTATGCATGAGCTCTCTCAAGTTGTCAAAGTTTGTGACACAACTCAAATATTCTTGAAAATACTGTGCATTCCAACACCAAATAAGTCTGATGAAATGGGTATACGGGCAGAATCCAAGCTACAGGCTGCCAATTTCTGACCTCTACCATACAGATTGTTGAAGCATTATATATGATCTGGAGGATAAGCAAGCTTAATGTCCAATGATGTGAGTTGCCTCAGATATCTGTGATACAGCCTCTGATTGAATTTTTAAAGCCGTTAATAGTCAGCAGTATGAAGACCATATAGCATATTAAAAATATTCTTAGGATAAACAGCAGGGTAGCATGATTCTGATATGACATTAAATTTAAAAAGCAAACTACAAAATGATACCCAGTCAAGTGTTTTATATCTCGAACTAGTGGGTGGTTACAAAAGTGAACACATGTGAAAAAATGTGAAAAATCACTAAGCTATAATTAAGGACACTTCACAGCATGAATGTCATACCTCAATAAAAGAAATTAATGATGCCTGGGCTATGCTTACCATTCTGTACATTTTTGCATGAATATGAACAGGAATTTCAAGGAAGCATGGGCAAACAAAACAATTTGATTGTGTTGGTTGTGGGATAATGCAAGTATCTTTTGCTCTTTCCTACCTGTTATTTCTGTCTCTCTTACTGTGATACACTATTTCTGCCTCAAAATATATTACCTAAGAAGAGTAAGTGTAGAACATAAGCTGATTGAAAGTAATCAGTAAGTGAACCCTCCCATTTCAATGTAAACTGAAAACCCAAAAGAGAAATTCACCGTTTACTGTTTGATATGGATTGATTTTCATCCCTTCCCAACTAGATGTATTAAGGCCCCCACCTACTGCCTCAGCTCCATCACTCAACAGGTCAGAAGGAAAAATGGGAGCCCCAGCTCTTCAAGGTAACTAAGAGGCATGGTACTTCCTGCCCACAGTCCCTTTTACTGGAAAGCCTCCAGCAAGCCAGAGGCACCTCTGTGCCCATTGAGTATCCGCTGTATCCCATATCATTAATGATGATTTCTGCTGTAAGTAATATAAAATTAACCAAATGGCCTAAATATTGAGAAAAGTTCATTATTTCATGTACTCAGAACTCCAGGTAGAATGCAACCCTGAGAACCACAACCAGCAACTTAATGATGTCAGCAAGCTCTCAAGTTCTTTCCATATCTCTGGCTTTTCCTGGCTGTCCCCTCCAGACTCATAGCTGTAGTAGTCATAGATACAAGTAGTGCAAAAGACAGCAGTTCAAGGACAAGTTCTTTGTTCACATCTTGCAAAGGAGTGATGTTTCCCTCTGTAGTTCTCTATTTAAGAGGGAATTTATTTTTTCCCTTAAACCCCCCATTGGACTTCTTTTCATGTCTCAGAATCAAACAGGGTTGAATCTCATGACCATTTAAAAACTAATTCCCAGGTCTTCCCTCGTGGTTCAGTGGTAAAGAATCTGCCTGCCAATGCAGGAGATGTGGGTTCGATCCCTGATCTGGGAAGATCCCGCTTACCATGAAACAACTAAGCCTGTGTGCTACAGAGCCTGTGCTCTAGATCCCGGGAGCCACAAAGACTGAAGGCCGCGTGCTGTAGAGCCTGTGCTCTGCAACAGAAGCCACTGCAATGAGAAGCCCACAAACCACAACGAAGAGTAGCCCCCGCTTGCCTCAAAGAAAGAAAAGGCCATGCAGCAGTGAAGACCCAGCACAGCCAAAATTAAATAGGTTAATTAATTAATTAATTAATTAAAAATAAATCCCCCAGAAAACACAATGATGAAATTACCATGAACAACTAATCATCTGGATCGGGGCTGATGTGGGATGTCAACCCCAATGTCCTTGACACCCCTAATCAATTTACCTGCTAAAAATATCTTAAACATGTCAGGCCCATGGGTTCCCAAGTTACCATCATCTCTTATCTGGACTATATCAAGAGCCTCCTAAATAATCAACCCATCCTCATGGATAGGAACTGTCACTGTACACCCAGCTCAATAAATCTGCCTAATAAAACATAGGAAGTGAAGGATCAGGGTAGAGACAGAAAATGAGCTAGCAATAAAAGAAAACTTTATTTTGGTGTTGAGTCCTGCTTCTCTGCATGTGAAACTGCATTGAGAAGAGACTGTGTTAATACCTTGGCTTATGTACGGGCTATAATATGAGTCTCAGGACTGAATGTACTTAGTACTAGTACAAGTTTCTCCTAGAAATGTCAAGTTTAAGTTCAGAAAGAACAACCTGCTAAGGCAAAATAATAAGAATTTTTTAAAAACCAAGAAGGATATTCATTAATCCAATATATTTTTTGAGGATTTATTCTACTCGAGGCATAGTACTCAACACTGGAGATACAAAGGTGAATATGACAGACACAGTATGCTCTCTTGGGCCAAACTGTCAAGCAGGAAAGGAAGGCATTAAACAACTAATTACAGACTAATTATTTAATTGCAGTTTTGGCAAATTGATATTAATAGAGAAATATAGGAGACAGATATCATATAATGGCTTGAGGCAGGAGGAGTAAAATCAGAAAACATGCTCCCCACGGAAGTGACATTTGAACTGAGAAGAATTTAGCCCAGGGAAAAGGTAAGGTATGTGTACTCAGAGGAAACTGGGTGTACAAAGCCCTTGGAGCAGAATGAGACAGAGAAGGACTAAAAGTCAGTGTGCCCAGAATACAGAGAATAAAGAGAGTACAAGCTGAACTTAGAGGAGGCAAGGGTAGAGGAGGGTGTGAGCAGTGGTAGACCAGAAGGATCTTTTGAACTAGAGGTTTAAGTGAGTGATAGGATCAAAAGCCAAATGGTAACACAACAAGCAAATGAGAAGAGACTCTCAGAAACAGAGGATAAAGAAGCTGTTTCCAGAATTCTGGGAGAACAGGGGCTCTCTGGCCAGCGGATGAGCTCTGACTAATCTAGCTTTGTTTGTGTCTAATTCACTTTCTTACGCAGCTGTCACACCACAGTCACTAGGAAGCTGCAATCTCCATGAAAGACATGGTGTTCCCTTTCCAGTGCCCTGAGAGCTGATGTGGCCCAAGGGCAGGCTGGAGATATTCTTAATATCTAAGACGGGATCTCCCCGGTGCCCTGGCCCTGCAGACAGCCTCCTTCTTACACAAGGATTTAGCATTCCGAACAGGAGCCCTGCCTGTTCCTCCAGCCTGGGCTGTGCAGAGGGGTTAATTTGCCTGTTAATTTTCCACTTGAGGTAAGATGCACAATCAAGTACCAACGAGAAGCAGGACATGGATACCCTCTCCAGCTGAGAAATCAATTCATACTTTAAATTACTCTGGGTGGCTCGACTCACCCCCAGGTTCCTATTTTCATCTATTCTGATTTGTAGAAAGTTGACTTCCTGGAGCACGCAGCCCCCAGGAGTGCTCTGGGAGGTTTTCTGCTGCACCCCAGCGGCACACCAATGGCCCAGTGAGGAGGAATGCCAAGACTGACAGCAGAGCCTTCCCGGGGCTGGCGGGCAGCACACAGCACACAGCCGGTGACAAGGCCTGCTGGGGCTGTGCCACTGTGTCAGCAGTGGTGTCCACCAGCCTGCGGTCTGGCAGGCTGATACCTGGAGCTTAGCAGCCTCTCCCCTTTCCCCACCACTTGATATCTCAGCTGATTGAGTGCCTGGATCACTCATCCATTTCTCAAACATGGACAGGAGTGTCAGATACTCTTCTTCAGAGGAGAGAGATGAGAAAGATCCCTATGTATCTTAACACTAGAGATTAAAAGGAAAAAACAAAAAGCAACCTGAGTGTAAGTCCCAGCTCTTCCATTTGATAGACATGTGACCTTAGGCCAGCTATATAACCTCTCTGCTTTAGGTTCCTCACCTGTGAAGCAGAGACTATGTCTATTTCCTGAGTGGTCACAAGGTTACACGTGTATAAATAGAATTGTTTAAGAGGCAGCATGGATCATCATCAGATGCAGAGATTTTAACTGGGATGTTCTTACATTAAATATAAGCCATGTGAGAAGGCCACATATTATATGATTCTGTTTATGTGAAATACCCAAACTAGGCAAATCCACAGAGACAAAAAGCATATTACTGGTTGCCAGGGGCTGGCAGGAAGGGCGAATGGGAAGTAACTGGAATGGATACAGGGCTTCCTTGGGGTTCTTAAAAATGTTTTGGAGTTTGATCATGGTGATGGCTCTACAGCTCT
This sequence comes from Ovis aries, assembly GCF_016772045.2. Taxonomy (NCBI): domain Eukaryota; kingdom Metazoa; phylum Chordata; class Mammalia; order Artiodactyla; family Bovidae; genus Ovis; species Ovis aries. The sequence goes on along the minus strand of NC_056068.1, from coordinate 40,708,996 downwards.
CTGAATATACTAAAAAAATCACAGAATCCTATACTTACTTGATTTTTTGTGCTGTCATGTCAAACTCTTTGCAGCCCCAGGTAGCCCACTAGACTCCTCTGCCCATGGAATTTTCCAGGCAAGAACACTGGAAATTGCCATTTCCTATTTCAGGGGATCTTTCCAACCCACCCAGAGATCAAACCCACATTGCTTGCATCACCTACATTGGCTGATAGATTCTTTACTGCTAGCACCGTGTGGGAAGCCCTAATTTTTATTTTATATTGGAGTATACTTCACTTTTCACTCTCTTGCATTGGAGAAGGAAATGGGAACCCACTCCAGTGTTCTTGCCTGGAGAATCCCAGGGACTGGGGAGCCTCGTGGGCTGCTGTCTATGGGGTCTCACAGAGTTGGACACGACTGAAGCGACTTAGCAGCAGCAGAAGTATAGTTGGTTTACAACGTTGCGCTAGTTCCAGATGTACAGCAAAGTGAGTCACTTGTACATAGATCTATTCTTTTTCAGATTCTTTTCACGTATAGGTTATTAGAATTGTATACCTACTTTATAGAGGTGAAGTTTATGGAATGTGAATTATAGCTCAAAAAAGCTATTATTTAAAAAAATATGTGAGTGTGTAGATGTGTGTACACACCATGTAGCATATATAAAATTCACTTTGGAGGTATCTCAGGAGGAGATACATGCAATATGGATGAAGAAGATGTAGATGGAAAAAACTAACAGTGGATTTGAACATGAGCCCAGAGCAAAAGTTTGAAGAACAATAAATAGGACTCTCAGGTATTAATACACAACCTTAATGCTTCTCAAAGGAGCAGCCCATCTCAAATTGAACTGGCCGCATTTTATGTCGGTAGCCATCTGTAGCCAATGGCTATCATATTAGACAGCACCACCTAAGATAGAAGAGCAAAAAAAGAGAGAGAGAGAGAGAGAGAGAGAGAGAAGAAAGATACAGGCACTAATTGAAATCATACTTTCCAATTCTACCTATTCTGTCTCACTAAGGCCAGCCAGGTAGATGGCACGAATTCCATTTTGATACTTGAGCAAACAGAGGCTTAATGAAATTAAGTAAACTTAAGGAAAAGGGAGTTTTTAAGTTGACAAGAAAGTGCCTGAAGAGAGGGGACAGCTAAGGTAACAAGAAGAGGGCAAAGATGGTGGGCACAGGAAGGTCCCAGAGGAGGTATGTTAATGGTCACTTGGACAAAACCTCACAGGATAGAGGTATTTTACATATCATGGAAGAAGATGTGCAGTTAGTTTCACCTTATAGAATTCCCCCAGGTCAGAACTGTAGGGCAGGTGAAGAGCCACTCCATTATCAGCTGGGATCAACTTGAGCAGCGACATCAACAGAAATGTGTCTCTACTCAGCAGAAACTGAGATCCCAGCTGCAAGGCTTTGTCCAGACCACAGGCATCGGCTCCTACTGTTCACTTGGCATCTCTCAGGTGCCTTCTCCCCTTCCTGATGCCCCAGAGATGTGACACCATCATTACAGAGTACTGACTATGGAGGGGGCACCCCTAACCACTACCTTGTTCAAGGGTCAACTGTATAGCCATCCCCACTCTCCCTGGTTACTATGTGCATAAAACACGTTTTTCCATTCCTCAGCTTTCAGCCTCTGTGTATCCCTAAATCTAAAGTAAATCTCATGTACCCCGCATATAGTAGTATATTAGTCCTTTATCCATTCAGCTACTCTATATCTCTGGATTGGCGAGTTTAATCTGTTTATATTTAAAGTAATTTTTCTTAGCTAAAGACTTACTATTGCCACTTTATTATTTTATGTTTTGCAGTTCTTTTTTTCAGTTTTATTGAGAAATAATTAACATACATCACTCTGCATGTTTAAGGTACAGAGCGTGATTTATATGTATAGAGTACATCATGAGAAACACTGGGCTGGAAGAAGCACAAGCTGAAATCAAGATTGCCAGGAGAAATATCAGTAACCTCAGATATGCGGATGACACCACCCTTATGGCAGAAAGTGAAGAGGAACTAAAGAGCCTCTTGATGAAAGTGAAAGAGGAGAGTGAAAAAGTTGGCTTAAAGCTCAACATTCAGAAAACGAAGATCATGGCATCTGGTCCCATCACTCCATGGGAAATAGATGGGGAAACAGTGGAAACAGTGTCAGACTTTATTTTTGGGGGCTCCAAAATCACTGCAGATGGTCATTGCAGCCATGAAATTACAAGACGCTTACTCCTTGGAAGGAAAGTTATGACCAACCTAGATAGCATATTCAAAAGCAGAGACATTACTTTGCCGTCTAAGGTCTGTCTAGTCAAGGCCATGGTTTTTCCTGTGATCACGTATAGATGTGAGAGTTGGACTGTGAAGAAAGCTGAGTGCCGAACTGATGCTTTTGAACTGTGGTGTTGGAGAACACACTTGAGATCCAACCAGTCCATTCTGAAGGAGATCAGCCCTGGGTGTTCTTTGGAAGGAATGATGCTAAAGCTGAAACTCCAGTACTTTGGCCACCTCATGCGAAGAGTTGACTCTTTGGAAAAGACCCTGATGCTGGGAGGGATTGGGGGCAGGAGGAGAAGGGGACAACAGAAGATAAGATGGCTGGATGGCATCACCGACTCGATGGAACTGAGTTTTAGTGAACTCCGGGAGATGGTGATGGACAGGGAGGCCTGGCATGCTGTGGTTCATGGGGTCTCAAAGAGTTGGACACGACTGAGCAACTGAAATGAACTGAACTGATGAAATGATTGATTACCATAATAGGTTTAGTTAACAGCCATCATCAGAGAAGGCAATGGCAACCCACTCCAGTTCTCTTGCCTGGAACAGAGGAGCTTGGTGGGCTGCAGTCCATGGGGTCGCTGAGGGTCAGACACGACTGAGCGACTCCACTTTCACTTTTCACTTTCATGCATTGGAGAAGGAAATAGCAACCCACTACAGTGTTCTTGCCTGGAGAATCCCAAGGATGGGGGAGCCTAGTGGGCTGCCATCTATGGGGCTGCACAGATTAGAACACAACTGAAGTGACTCAGCAGCAGCATCGTCTTATAGAGATACAATAGAAAGAAATGAAGAAAGTCTCTCCTTGTGATGAGAATTCTTAGGATCTACTCTCTTAACTTTCCTATATATTATATAGCAGTGTTAACTATAGTCACTATATTGTACATTACATTCCTAGTACTTATTTATCTTATAAACGGAAGTTTGTACCTTTTGATCACCTTACTCCAATCCCCCTTCCCTCTGCCTCTGGTAACCACAAATCTAATTTCTTTTTCCTGGGAGTTTGGTGTTTGTAGTTCTTTATTTCCTCTCTTTATGTCTTCTTATATGACTATATAGATATAGACAAATATATATTAAATATATTACATATATTTGATGTTATCTGATGGTTGGTATATATATAGTAATGTAGTTTGATTCTTTTCTCAAAGAAAAGAATTTATTTTTGTATCTACTGTAGGTTTTCTCCTTCATGGTTATCATGCATGCACGCTAGGTCATTTCAGTTGTGTCCACCTCTGTGCGACCCTATGAACTGAAGCCCGCCAGGCTTCTCTGTCCATGGGATTCTCCAGGCAAGAATACCCTAGTGGGTTGCCATGCCCTCTTCCAGGGGATCTTCCCAACCCAGGGATCAAACCAGTGTCTCTTAAGTCTCCTGCATTGGCAGGTGGTTTCTTTACCACTAGCACCACCTGGGAAGCCCTGGTGGTTACCATGAGGTTTGCATAAAACTTCCTGGAGGTATAACAATCTATTTTAAAATGATCACAACTAATTCCAATCGTATATAAAAGCTCTACATTTTTACTTCCCACACAGACACACACTTTATGTTATTTTTTTACACTTTATGTTATTAATCTCATAATTTACTTCCTTTATATTCCATTAACAAATGTTTATGGTTATAGTCATTTTAAATTTTACGTATTTTTGCTGCAGTGGGTATTCGTTGTTTCGCATGGACTTTAGTTGTGGTGCGTGGGGGCTCCTCTTCACTGTGGTGCTCAGGCTTCTCATTGCGGTGGCTTCTCTTAGGCAGAGCACAGGCTCTAGGCACACGGGCTCAGCAGCTGCAGCACACGGGCTTAGCTGCTCTGCAGAATGTAGAGACTGAACCTGTGTCCCCTGCACTGGCAGGTGGATTCTTATCCACTGTGCCCCCAGGGACATCCAGTTATAGTTATATTTAATACTTTTGCTTTTAAATTTTTATCTGGAGGTTCAAAGTGATTTATGCACCACCATTACAGTATTACATTATTCTGTATTTATCTTTATTTACCTTTTCACTGAGATTTATACTTGCATCTGTACTCCTGTTGCTGTTTATCATAGTTTCATTTCAGCTTGAAGAATTTTGTTAAGTACTTCTTGGAAAGCAGGTCTGATGGTATAAATTCTCTCAGTTTTCTGTTTTTCTGGAAAAAAAAAAGTATTTCTTCTTCATTTTTACCGAAAAGTTCTATGGGTATACGTGTAGTTGACAGAGATTTTTTTTTTTTTTTTAATCTCTCAGCACTTTGAGTATACCTTTCAACTCTTTCCCTGGTCTGCAAGATTTCTGCTGAGAAATCCGTCAGTAGCCTTATATGTGTTCCTTTGTATGTGATGAGTCACTTTTCTCTTGCATTTTTCAAAATTCTTTCTTTGTCTTTATTTTTGACAATTTCCTTTTAAACTGTCTTTATGTAGGATTCTTTCAGTTCAGATCAGTTGCTCAGTCGTGTCTGACTTTTTGCGACCCCATGAACTGTAGCATGCAAGGCCTCCCTGTCCATCACCAACTCCCAGAGTTCACTCAGACTCACGTCCATCAAGTCGGTGATGCCATCCAGCCATCTCATCCTCCGTCGTCCCCTTCTCCTCCTGCCCTCAATCCTTCCCAGCATCAAGGTCTTTTCAAATGAGTCAGCTCTTCGCATCAGGTGGCCAAAGTATTAGAGTTTCAGCTTCAACATCAATCCTTCCAATGAAGACCCAGGACTGATCTCCTTTAGGATAGACTGGTTGGATCTCCTTGCAGTCCAAAGGACTAAGAGTCTTCTCCAACACCACAGCTCAAAAGCATCAATTCCTCGATGCTCAGATTTCTTTCTAGTCCAACTCTCACATCCATACATGACCACTATAAAAACCATAGCCTTGACTAGATGGACTTTTGTTCACAAAATAATGTCTCTGCTTTTGAATATGCTATCTAGGTTGGTCATAACTTCTCTTCCAAGGAGTAAGCGTCTTTTAATTTCATGGCTGCAGTCACCATCTGCAGTGATTTTGGAGCCCAGAAAAATAAAGTCTGACACTGTTTCCCCATCTATTTGCCATGAAGTGATGGGACCAGATGCCATGATCTTCGTTTTCTGAATGTTGAGCTTTAAGCCAACTTTTTCACTCTCCTCTTTCACTTTCATCAAGAGGCTCTTTAGTTCTTCTTCACTTTCTGCCATAAGGGTGGTGTCATCTGCATATCTGAGGTTATTGATATTTCTCCCTGCGATCTTGATTCCAGCTTGTGTTTCTTCCAGTCCAGCGTTTCTCATGATGTACTCTGCATGTAAGTTAAATAAGCAGGGTAACAATATACAGCTTTGACATAGTACTTTTCCTATTTGGAACCAGTCTGTTGAATCTATTTTAGGTTCTTTGGGTTTCATGAATCTAAATGTCCATGTCTGGGACTTTTCCAGCCTTATTTCATTAAATAAGGTTTCTCCTTTCTCTTTTCCTCTTGGGACTCCTATAGTGCATGTATCTCTTTAGTTGGTGGCACCACGTAAGTCCTGCAGGCATTCTTCACTTTTTCATTCCTCTATTTTTCTGTTCTTTTGACTGAATAATTGTGTCTTCTAGTTCAATTATTCCTTTTTCATTGATTGAGTTTGTTATTGACATTCTCTAGTGAACTTTTGAGTTTCGTCATTGTCTTTTTCAGTTCCAGTATTTCTGTTTGTTCCTTTCTGTGGTTTCTAGCTCTTTGTTAAATTTTCATTTTATTCATGAATTCACATCCATTTTATTTCATTCACGTTCATGGATTTTCCTCATTTCATTTATTGTTCTATCTGTGTGCTCACTGAGTAAGTTCCTCTAAGGTGACTATTTTGAGCTCTTTGTCCTGCAGTTCACAACCCTCCATTTCTTTGACTAGTTTTGTTTTGTTTCTTTTTGGAGCTTTTGTTTTATTTTGTCTCACTTTTTTTTTCTTTTCGTTCTAGCTTATGGTATCATGTTTTCCTGATTATTCATGATATTTGTAGCCTTGCACTGGTGTCTGTACATTTGAAGAAGCAATCACATTCTCCAGTCTTTTCAGATTGCCTGTGGCAGTGAACACCCTCCACTATTCGGCCTACCAGTAATTTCCTCAGGGAGGTCCACAACCAGGGGCTCCAGGCTGACTACTGAGACCCATACCTACCGGTTGTTGAAAATCGCCATCTTTTTTCTTTGTTCTGACTCCTTCGATGTTCTGAACGAGGCATAATAGAGGTGGGGCTCTTGAGCAGATACCCCCAAAAACCTGAAGAAGGTGTACATTCACTTTGCTTTGCTTTTCCTGTTGGGATAATTTATGGGCTGAAGGGATTTCTCTTAAGGCTACACTGTGCTAGCCTGGAGGAGAGCAACATAAGCAAAGTAAAACTGTTCTTCTTACCTTTTTCACCATATTTTTTTCTCATTTCTGTGCTCCATTAGAGTGCTGTAACCTCTCACTAGGTTCTGAAGTTCTTGCGAAGGTATTTTTGACTGTGGATGGTTGTTTACCTTGTGTTTCTGTGGGCAGACAAGGGCTAAAATCTTCTGTTACCCCATCTTGCTGACATCATTCCCATTCTTTAACACACTACTAAGTCTTATCCAGCACAAAAGGTAAGAAAAGTAGATAAAAAGGAAAAGTAAATAAAAGTATACAGATGGAAAGTACGAAATACATGTCCCTATTCTCAGATGCTCAGTCATGTCTCAGATGCTCAGTCGTGTCTGACTCTTCGCATCCGCCTGGACTGCAGCCTATCAGGCTCCTCTGTCCATGGGAGTTTCCAGGCAAGAGTATTGGAGTGGGGTGCCATTGCCTTCTCCGATTCTCAGATGTAATGATTGCTTGTACAGAAAATCTCTAAGAATCTACAAAGATAATCCTTTAATATGTGAGCTCAGCAAGGTCACAAGATACCAGATGAACATGCAAAAATCAATCCTATTTCTATATATTAGAAATGAAAATACTGAACAAAAAATTTTAAATAAAATACCATTTGCAATGATTAAAAAGTAAAATCAAATACTTCATTATAAAATATGTTAGGACTTATATGCTAAAGACTACAAAAAGGAGATCTAAATAGATATAGAGATACGTTGTGCTCACAGATTTAAAAACTCAACAAAAGACATTAGTTCTTCACAAAATAATGTACATAGGTTTATGCAGTTCTTGTCAAAATCCCAGCAAGGTTTTTGAGAACATAGATGAGCTCATTCTAAAACTGATATGGAAGGGAAAAGGAACTAAAATGACTAAAGCAATTTTGGAAAAGATGAATAAAGAGGAAGGAATCACTCTACCCAATTTTAACACCTGCTAGGTAGCAACAGTAATCAAGACTATGTGGTATTGGCAGAAAAATGCAAAAATCAATGGAACAGAATAAGGAACCCAGATATAAACCTAAAGAAATACACCCAATTGATTTTCAACAAAGGTAAAAAGCAATTCAGCGAAGAATCTGTCTTTTCAACAAATCATGATGGAGCAACTAGATATACAAAGGTAAAAAAAAAAAAAAAAAAGAATCCTCACCTAGACCTTATACCTTTTACAGAAAATAACTAAAAATGGATCACAAAGTTAAAACTAAAAAGGGTAAAACCATAAAACTTTTAGAACAAAACACAGGAAAAAATCCTCAGGACCTATGCTTTCCTAAAGGTTTATTAGTCTTATGTTTTATTGAATAACTGCAAGAATATAACTGGAAGAATACTACAAAATGGACTTTGCTTCTCATCTGTGCTCTGATTTTTGTGAGACAAAGTCCTTTGTAGTCCACTCTAACTGAAAACATAACAGAAAAGGAGTTCTGGGAAATTGTATTCCAAGCTAGCCAAATTAAAACATCAAAAACCACCACAGATTACATATACGTGTGGAAAAACTTATGGTGACACCATACAATACCTTACCATATCACACACAATACCACAAAAAGCAATTCTGAATGCACTGCATATCTATAGAGGCAAAGCAATAAATCTTTTAGAAGAGAACATGAATATATATCTCTATGACCTTGAGTTTGCCAAATATTTCTTAAACAGGGCACAAAAATTACTAATCAGAAGGAAAATGATTGATAATGTAATATATATTAAAATTTGGAAATTACACTTATGGAAAGACAAGAGACAGACTGGGAGATTTAAGAGTATGAAAGCAAGCTTCAGGCTAGCAAAATATATTTGTAATATGTATATATAACCTACATAGAACTGTATCAATAATACATAGAGGATGTCTGAAAAACTGAGAAGAAGGCAGATAGTCAAATAGAAAAAGAGGATTTCCAAATCACCCATAAACATATGAAAAAAAAGTTCTTGAAAGCAATTCCAATTAAAGGCACAATTAAAAATTAAGTTCCACCCAACAGAATGGCTAAAATTATAAAGAAAGCAACATCAAATGTTGTCAAGGAAATGGAGCAACTAGAACTTTCAGTTCCTACAGTAGGAAGTGCAAATTAGTACAACCACTATAGAAAATTGTTTTTGGTAGTATACACAAAAGTTAACTGCATTTATAACCCATGATTTAAGAACTTCATCAAAAGATAGAAACGAGATTTAAACAAAGAAAAAGAAACAATTTAAATGCCAATAATAATGGTAATAGGATGGATAAATAAGTTGCAGTCGTTCATACAATAGAACATAGCAATGAAAATGAGTGAACTCTTGCTATATGCCTCATCACTGTTGAATCTCACAACAGAAAACTGAATGAAAGAAGCAAAGCATAAAGAATATTGGGTGATACTACTTATATAGTAATGGAGTTCAAAATAAGTTTAAAATCTATGATGTTAAATTCAAATTTGTATTTATTTTCAAGGAGACTGGAAATAACGACTAGAAGGTGGCATTTGGTGTCTTCAGGGGTATTGCTAATGCTCTATTGCTTGATCTGATCAATGGTTACATGAGTGCTTTGCCTGTATGAAAACTCACAGAACTCACTTAAAATTTTTGTACTTTTCCTTTTAAATGTTTAGTTCAGTTCAGTCGCTCAGTCGTGTCCGACTCTTTGCAACCCCATGAACTGCAGCACACCAGGCCTCCCTATCCATCACCAACTCCCGGAGTTCACTCAGACTCACGTCCATAGAGTCAGTGATACCATCCAGCCATCTCATCCTCTGTCATCCCCTTCTCCTCCTGCCCCCTATCCCTCCCAGCATCACAGTCTTTTCCAATGAGTCAACTCTTTGCATGAGGTGGCCAAAGTACTGGAGTTTCAGCTTTAGCATCATTCCTTCCAAAGAAATCCCAGGGCTGATCTCCTTCAGAATGGACTGGTTGGATCTCCTTGCAGTCCAAGGGACTCTCAAGAGTCTTCTCCAACACCACAGTTCAAAAGCATCAATTCTTCAGCACTCAGCTTTCTTCACAGTCCAACTCACATCCATACATGACCACTGTAAAAACCATAGCCTTGACTAGACGGACCTTTGTTGGTAAAGTAATGTCTCTGTTACCTCTCAACAAAAATATTACTAAAAAGCTAAATTTAAGACCGTGATGCAAATGTATAGAATACTCTTTTGGACTCTGTGGGAGAGGACAAGGGTGGGATGATTTGGGAGAATGGCATTGAAACATGTATAATATCATATGTGAAATGAATCACCAGTCCAGGTTCGATGCATGAGACAAGGTGCTTGGGGCTGGTGCACTGGGATGACCCAGAGGGATGAGATGGGGAGGGAAGGGGGAGGGGGGTTCAGGATGGGGAACACATGTACACCCATGGCGGATTCATGTCAATGTATGGCAAAAACCACTACAATATTGTAAAGTAATTAACCTCCAATTAAAATAAATAAATTTATATTTAAAAAATTAATTCTAAAATAAATAAATATAAACCCCCCCAAAAAAATAAATAAATAAATAGAAAAGATGGTGATGATCAACAAACACTAACATAAAAGGGGCAGAAACTTTCAGATATAGATTGCCCCAGGAAGGATATCAGAAAATACAAACCATGCAGGGTACCAGATGCCTGGAAATAAGGAACTTACCAGAAATGAGGGTTAGGAACCAAGAGCAGGTGAAGCCAGGAAAGAAAGCCAAGGTACCAGACCTGGAAAAGGTGAAAATAGAAGACCCCTGAGCTACAGTGGCTGAAATATGAGATCAGAAGCTGAAATGTATTTAAAGATGGAGGAAGTGGTGCCCAGATGAGCATTCAAGATAAGCGCTACTGAAAAATGAGATCATCTGAAACAGTGACTTGTTTAACTTTTTATCCCAATCATTTTTCAGTCTTACAGTCTTGGTTCTCAAGTGACACAGATCACCTTGCAATCTTAGATTATAGAACTTAACTTCTATTTGACAATTCTAAAAGGATTTCAGTGGAGGAGGGGGAAGGGAGTTCTCACTATGTTATATACTAAATATTCAAAAACCACCCTTTCTCCATCTCTCCTTGGTCTTTGAAAAACCAAGAATGTTTATAATACAATAATGAAATAAAAATAAAGTCATTCATCAAGAACCCTGTATTTATTTTCTTTATGTCTGAAGGTTGTTAAATCCTAATTATCCTGAACTATTTTCATACTGCTGAGCAGCCTCCACTTACAAAGTCAGTAATTAATATTCAATTTGCCTAGAGCTTTCAGATTTGCATGTTAATTATTGATTTCTTAATCACCAGGATGGGTATTTGAGAGCTTTAGAGAACACTGACATTTCAGTAAATGTTACAGAGTGATCATCTCTGTAGATTGGGGTTTTTAAGAAAATATTTGGAGTCTTTTATTTTCAGATTCCCTCTACACCTGCAGTTCTGATTCTCTTCCTGAGAGATCTGATTAGGCTTTGTACTGGTGACATTGATAGGATAACGAGTACAAATCTGGAAAAGAACAATGTTATCCTTCATGATCACAGCTTGACCATCCTTCTACTAGTGTCTTCCTAGCAAGGGCAGATTTGGGAAAGATATTTATAGCTAGTACCTTTTAAACTACCTACATGAATCCACTTTTAAAGCAACTTTATATAACATTTTACACTGAGGGCATCACGCCCGCAGTTATCCCAGTCCAAGAGAGAAGCAGATGTTTGACCATGTTTACCATCATCATCACCTTTATATTCTACTCCATCCTTTACCTGAAACATTTCTGCCCCATACTGAGCTCTAAGCCTGGCTTTGAAGTGGCCCAGCATAAGCTTGATCCAGCAATCACTTTTAAATGGTTCACCCAGGGCTTAATCCTGACCCTATTCTCACTTACCCGCTGTGGTAGATTGTACTGATATCTCCAATTTTTCATTCTCCCTGAATCTGTTCCTTTTGTGATGTTTCAATCTCTCCTTTGAAAGAGGCAAATAGTATTTTTGCAGCTCCCCCCACTCTGCCCTCAACTTGGGTTCTGTCATGTGACTTGGGTTGTGTCATATGTCAAAATGGATGTGACTGGGCCTGAGTGGAACAAATGCTTGAAAAGTGCTTTTTCTGCTCTTGGCTAAGAGGCACCTTCTGGATCTTCTGAATCTCTGACGTGCCCTCAACTGACTCCCACATCCAACTCAAGAGTATAAAAAAAATTCAAGTGCTCATCCCACTTGGGGCAGGAGGAACTCAGTAGGGCTGTCTACAGTCCTCTCTGCCTGATACCTATATAGATGTCAAAAGGTCAAAAGAAACAGCCAAGTAAGAGAAGATAGGGGACTTCCTTGGAGGTCCAGGGGCTGACTCCACGCTCCCAATGCAAGGGGTCCGGGTTTAATCCTACATGCTGGAACAAAAAGATCCCACACGCCTCAACTAAGAGTTTGCAAAAGAGTCTGCATGCCACAACTGAAGATACTACATGCTGTAATGCAGATCAAAGATTTCACATGCCACAGCTAAGATCTGGCACCCAAATATAAAATAAATAGAAATAAATGTTTTTTTATAATTTTTTTAAAGTAAGAAAAGATAAAATGGAAAGATTCATGCTGTGTCAGGGGTATAGGATTCAGGGGGAGGCAAATTGAGACTGAGATTCACTGTGTATCTCAGGCCTGGCTAGAGAGATACCATCACGGCCATAGCTTGCTGTTTCAACCCACTCATGCCTCAACTGTGCTATCATACTCTCTCCCTCCTAAGGCAGCCGTGTGCATAAACCACTGCCTAACAACCTTGAGGAGTCTGGAAAGGATCTGCTTTTGTTCTCTCAACTGAATGTGAATCAGCACTCATGACTGTTTTGAGGCTTGCCACATTCACGTGTCTTAGGGATGCTTTGGTTATATAATTATAGGTACAAATATTGCTACACCATCACTCTCAGCTGTTATGAGTCCTCTTCCTTTAACAGAACCACCCTGACATTTTGAGAGCTTCAGTGATTAGAACCGAACATTTCTGATATTAACATATTATCAGTTCCACCTCAATATAATAAAAGAAGGAAGCCAAGCCACATCCAAATTCACAAGGTCCAGCACATAGAAGGATAAAGTATGATCCCTTTGCCCTTCCAAGCCAGCCTTTCAAAAGTAGTTGGGGTTCTTCCTTCTATTTCATCTCTCCCCAAATTAGTCCTTGAATCCTTGCCCACTTTTCCTCACTTGGATCTCGTGACTACTCCCAAGCTGGTCCTTAACGACACTCCATGATGCATCTTTCTGTCACACCACTTCCAATTATTTTTAGACTCCCTGTTTATAAGCCTCACTGGAGTGTGAACTCCTGCAAGAAGATACTATGACTTTTTGTCCCTTCTCTATTCATTCATCTCTGTAACTCCACAACCAGCCTAGCACAGGGCCTGGCATAAATTAGATTTTAGGAATATACAGTGATGGTCAAAGTGATGGGTCAGAAGTAACTGCAGTGTCTCTGATCATTGTCCAAAAATCTGGACCATGACTTTTGTTGGGAACGTCCTTGGTACAACTGTGAGAATCTCCCAGTGATTTCCTGCTGTTGTCCTTTCCCCATTACCCTGACCATGAACCAAACCTCCTGTGTGCTCACATGGCTCTAGCATTGACTTGGACTAGCTCTACTGCCGGGAGAAACACCAGTAACCTCAGATATGCAGATGACACCACCCTTATGGCAGAAAGTGAAGAGGAACTAAAGAGCCTCTTGATGAAAGTGAAAGAGGAGAGTGAAAAAGCTGGCTTAAAGCTCAACATTCAAAAAACTAAGATCATGGTATCCAGTCTCATCACTTCATGGTAAATAGATGGAAACCATGATAGACTTTATTTCCTTTGGTTCCAAAATCACTGCAGATGGTGACTGCAGCCATGAAATTAAAAGACACTTGCTCCTTGGAAGAAAAGCTATGACAAGCCTAGACAGCATATTAAAAAGCAGAGGCATCACTTTTCTGACAAAAGACCATCTAGTCAAAGCTATGGTTTTTCCAATAGTCATGTATGGATGTGAGAGTTGGACCATAAATAAGGCTGAGTGTCAAAGTATGATGCTTTTGAACTGTGGTGTTGGAGAAGACTCTTGACAGTCTCTTGGATGCAAGGAGATCAAACCACTCAATCCTAAAGGAAATCAACCCTCAATATTCATTGGAAGGACTGATACTGAAGCTGAAACTCCAGTACTGTGGCCACCTGATGCGAAAAGCTGACTCATTTGAAAGGACCTTGATGCTGGGAAAGACTGAGGGCAGGAGGAGAAGGGGACAATAGAGGATGATGTGGTTGGATGGCATCATCGATTCAATGGACATGAGTTTAAGCAAACTCCAGGAAATAGTGAAGGACAGGGAAGCCTGGCATGTTGCAGTCCATGGGGTGGCAAACAGTCAGACATGACTGAGTGAGTGAGTGAACAGCAAAAACAAAGCCTGGCTCAGTCATTAGCCTCAAAACCTGAGAAGAAATATCTGGAGAAGAGGAAAAGGGAAGTGTTTGCGTAAGAACAGCCTGAATACCGGTCAGAGACAAACTGCGGAAGAGTAAACATCCTCCATCTAAAAAGTGATGTGCAAGCACTCTGTGCTGCCTCAGCTGTGAGGCAAGTACAAGGTGCTGCCTGCTTCAAGGATAATCATTATTTCTGCTGTCTGGATCACTGGAGACAGGATCCATGACCCCAATGCATTTTTCCATCTTTGACGTATATTATTCTATGAATTTTTGATGTTTCAATCTGTGTACTTTGGGGAGAATGACGGTGATTACAAAAGAGTACTTTCATTCTCGTGGGCGAGTGATAGATGGCTGGCTTCCAAGCATGTTCCCCCACAGTAGGGAGACGCCAAGGGGGCATTATGCTCGCTGTGAGCTGCTCTTACATCCACCGCTTCTGAAAGACAGGCTAAATCCTTTCAAGACAGAAAGCTGTGGGTTTGCCTCTTCCCCATTTCGTCAATTATCCTTAGGCTGCTCTGTTCTGTACAGTTATGGAGTGGTTATTTGGGATTAAAGGAGCAATTGAATCTGTATCAAAAATAAGTTTGAGATTCTTCGCCTCCCTGACAAATGTGTTATTACTGCCTTCACAAAGAGGCATTTACCTGTCTGTCAGAAATACGCTTTGTTTTCATTTTGTGTGAAATTCTCTTTTACTTCCAAAGACGCATCTGTGAAATAAAACGAAGGATTCTAACAGACATTTCCCAAGGAGAAGCAGGAGCCTTCACCCTGCTTATGCGGGTCCTGGCCTCTGAGCAGCACCATTTGCTGATGAAATTCAGTCCTGGCCCCACGCACTTTAAAAATAGAACCCTGTGGATTCCCTTCATTTCCAAGGTCCCCGCTGCTGCCCTCATTCACACACTATTTAAGAGATTCCTTTCCCGAATGTTCTCCCGAGTTTTTCCGGAAATAGTGTTTTGCATTTAAAGGGGGCAAGCGGGGTAGCTCTGTGATGGCTGAGTTTCTACCTAATTAAGATCCTGGGACGTGGGTGCTCTCCTCTTTCTGAAATGTGCTCAGAATTACAGTGCTTCTTCCTTTGAGTGAGTCATCCAGTTTCCAGGCTATCATCTCCCGCGCTTCCTGAAAACCTTTAAAGTGTGTTGTCAAGAGCCAGCTCAAACGTGTGGTAATACCTACCTAGAGTTTTCCATTTCCAGACTGCTTTCACATCCACTACCTCTTTGGAATCTTTTAACGATCTCAGGAGGTGATGTTTTCCCATTTTCCAGATCAGAACACGAAGGCTTGGGGAGGATAGGGGTCTTTCCAAAATCAACAACACTACAGATAGACTAACCCAGCTCTCCTGAGTCAATAGCCTGGACTTCTTCCACAGCCAAAGTAAAACCATTACTAATTAGACAAAAATTATGGGAGTGAGGCCTGGACCCAGATGCGTGCTGGGCATGCCCACTGTTTCCTGGGGGATTCTAACATGCAGACAGGGCTGAGGCCAGCTGCGTTCTCCCACCCATCCCTTCTCCATACTTGGCCCTGGGCTCAGGGTTTACAATGGAAGTAATGACTTTTGACATAGGAAGAGGCTAGTGCTTTGTGTATGTGAGTGGGAGGCTGTGTTGGGGGAAGAGATAGGAGGAGGGGGTCTAATCTGCATACATATCATAAGAACTCTGAGAAGCCAGAGATAATGGGGTCCCTCTTTCTTAAGTATCTTATCTTTACCAGGAGAAACACTGAAGGGGTTTGGAGAAAGGTGGTCAGACTACAGCCACAAATTTAAGACTGTTTTTGCATTTTGTACATTGATCTTATCTCAGAGTTTCTCAACCTCTGCACCATTGACATTTGAGGCCGAGTAAGTCTATTGTGGCTTTCCAGATGACTCAGTGGTAAAGAAACTGCCTGCAATGCAGGAGATGTGGGTTCAATCCCCGGGTCAGGAAGGTCCTCTGAAGAAGGAAATGGCAACCCACTCTAGTATTCTTGCCTAGGAAATCCCATGGACAGAGGAGCTTGGCGGACTACAGTTCATGGAATCGCAAAAGAGTCAAAGATGACTCAGCAACCAAACCGCAACAGCAAGTCTTTATTGTGTCTGCTGTTGTGTGTGTTTTAGGAAGTTGGGCGGCATCCCTAGCTTCAGCCCATTAAAGCCAGAAGCATCCCTCACTTCCCCAGTTGTGACAGCCAAAAATGTCTCCAGACATTCCCAAATGTCTCCAAGGGAAAAAAATCGTCCTTCCCCGTTGACAACTACTGCCTTATTTCATCGTGTTAAATGTACGCATACCCGTCTCCCTTTAACTGTGGGCTACCTGAAGGCACAGGCTGTGTTGTCTGTACTCACCTCTCTAATCCCCCAACCTGGCAGCACACAGCAGAGACCTTTCAATTCATGGCAGCCGCTTAAAGAACTACTGTTCCCAGCGTTTGTACTTCACAGTCCTGGTCCCTTGGTGGTAGTTCATTAGAGAAAAGATGACTCCTAATTCAAACTCAGCCAATCAGATTCTCCCTCGTGTTGGAACTGAGACTGATGGACTCTATGTCAGCACCAGGGCTCATTTTTTACACCGATGAGTTGGGAGCTGGGAGCAGCCTCTTGCATTATCACGTGAACTGAGACACAGAGAAGCCAATCCGACAAGAAATAAGAATTAAACACATTCAAGCAGAGACGAGGGAATAGATGAAGCACTTCTGGGTCCATGATGGTTTTGCCCACACTGCCTGATGGCTTTAACAGTCCCTTCCCAAAGCCTGGCTGCCTTCCTGCTCTTGGGTTCTAGGAAACATCCCTCCATCGATATGACGAACTGCTTTTTTGGAAGTAAAATAACTTGACTTGGATTTTGAAACTTGCAATCAAAGAAACCTTACTAATACATGGGATCTGGTACTGGGTAGGTAGTCAACAAACTTTGTTTAATTAATTGATGAATTAATTAATGGGCCAGTAGCCAAAAATAAAAAAGCAGCAAAGGCTTTCTCAGTAGCAGCAGGACCACTGGTTACCTGAGTCCACTGGAATGGAAAAATGGCTCATTTCCCTAGACGGTGCCTGGCCCTGCCTGGAAGCAGAGGCAGAGGTAGAAACTGGGAGAGGAGGAGTTCCATGGTAGAGGGAGATGTGGGATAATAAGACCTGATAGGGTGTTGACAAGAACTCAGTCCTCTGGGAGTCTAATCTGAGCCATTTTTGAGCCTTTCCAAGCTGGGCCCACCCTGGGATAACAACGAACTGGCCTACAAAGAATCTAATCGTTCACTTAGCCAAGCTGCTGCTCCTGAAGCATTTCAAGGGAACTCCCGTTTTTTCAGTCATCCACAGCACAATGCAATTTTGTTCCCAGATCCCTGAGGGTCTTCCAGGATGACCTGAGATTTCTTCTGGATGTGGGTCTGCTGCAGACTGGGATCGAGGAAAGTTCTCTCAACAGGATAGCATGCAGCTCTAAAAATCTAAGGGCAGTCAGCGAGGGGCAAAGCTGAGGTCTCATGTGACACTGAAGGCAAGCCACACCCCTGCATGAAGTCAGGCAGGAGAGACACAGAAGATCCCTGTCCTGCTGAAAGACCAGCAGGTGAATCTGAGTGGTGTGACAGATTCCAGCTGTAACCAGCAAGGCTCCACATTATTAAGTAACAGGAGCTACTGACTGTGGCATCAAATAAGTGAAGTCAAAACCACGATGGCTAACATAGAAAAAGGTGCTCAACATCACTATTCATTAGGGAAATATAATTCAAAACCACAGAGAGATCTCACTTCACATCCATTAGGATAACTACTATTAAGAAAGAAAGAAAAATAGAAAATAACAAGTGTTGATGATGTGGGGAAATTGAAACTCTTGTTCATTGTTGATGGGAATGTAAAATGGTTCAGCCACTACGGAAAACACCATGGCAGTTCCTCAAAAGTTAAAAATAGAAGTCAGTATGATCCAGCAATCTCACCACATGATATATATGCAAAAGAACTGAAAGCAGAGCCTCAAAAAGATATGTACACCCGTATTCACAGAGCATTATTCACAATGTCCAGAAGGTGGAGACAACCTAAAATGCCTATTTGCAGATGCACTAATAAACAGATGTGACAGAGCAGCAGTGGGGACACAGACACTGAGAACAGGCTTATGGACACGGCTGGTGAGGGTCGGGGGAGAAGCGGAGGGTGAGATGCGCGGAGGGAGGAGCATGGAAACATACATTACCTATGTAAAATAGAGAGCCAATGGGAATTTGACTCAGGGAACTCAAAGTGGGGCTCGACCACAATCTAGAGGGGTGGGATGGGGGGAGAGCTGTTTATAAAGGATATGGTTTCTGTTTTGTAAGATGAAAAAAGTTCTGGAGATTGGTTGCACAACAATGGGAATACACAACACCACCAAACTGTACACTTAAAATGGTTAAGTGGTAAATTTTATGTTATTTTATCACAATTTCCAAAAAACAACCACAGTAGCCAAGGGTGTCACCAACATGCCAACGCTGGAGAAAGTAGAGAACTGACATCTGCTCACTGAACAGATAGCTCTTTGCGAAAGGCTCAGAGCATACGGCAAACAACTGCAGTTCAGAGTTCCAGCAGAGGGCCTTCTCTGCCTGGGTAGTCTCTCTTGGACAATGTTTTCTCTGTAAAACCTCCAAGGCATTTGTGCAGCATGTTTCTGAGTCCATGCTTGCTGATCTATTGTACCATCTGAGGCTGTCTCGGGAAGCCGTGACTCAAAGGCAACCCCAGAGGATATGTAATCCTCTGTTAGTCTTGTAGGTATAGGCTATCTCTATCAACAGAGGATCCTAGGAGTTGGGGGTCATGAAGACAGACAAGCAAACTTTGACAATGAAATTGTGGACACCATGAAATCCCAGGGTATCGAGGGAGATGCTCCATTTCTGTACATTGAGGAGATAAGTTTTGGTTGTGAAAGCAATCTTTGGTGGCTTAAAAGAGTTACCCATAGGAAAGTGGATATCTCCTTAATAGGGACTACCACCCAGAACCAATGATGGCTGGAAGCCAGTGGAATACACAATCACCCACAGCCCCACTGCACCTTGGGCAGGAGGATCCCTCCAGGAATTCCTCCTCTGCTCAGTCTTCCTGGAACGGAGAGTGAGTCACTCCTTCCCAGGGACCCCAGCACTTCCAAATTCAGTAGCATCTGGCTTGTTCCCCAGGAGGGCCTCCCACACGCAGACACAAGTTCTACACATGTCTGCTGCAGAAATGAAACACTGAGGAACACAGGTCCTCACAGTGAGGGACACATGTTGAGGGTGGGGAGCCTCAGCTCCCACAAAGGGAATCACTCCAGCTGACCACAGTGAAACCCTGGGGGCCCACAAAGCAATTTTGAAATAAGCATCTCTAGTACGGCAAGCGATGCAGTGGTAAAGAATCTGCCTGCTAATGCAGGAGACTTATTGCAAGAGACACGGGTTCGATCCCTGGCTTGGGAAGATCCCCTGGAGTTGGAAACGGCATCCCACTCCAGTACTCTTGCCTGGAAAATCCCATGGATGGAGGAGCTTGGTGGGCTACAGTCCATGGGCTCACAGAGTTGGACAGGACTGAGCACACACAGGTGAAGTGATCCATACAACATGGCGTCTTCACCCCAGCATCGAAGCTAAGAACACCAACCATTGAGCCAAGCATGGCACAGGAAGCCCCCAGCGTCCAAAAGAACTATGTCCCCAGCCTTTCTGCCTCCATTCTGTAGTACTCTCCACAATATAAACTGAGTGAGTGTGTGGCAGATACTGTGCTTGATGCTAGGAAACCAAGGGCGAAAAGGAGAGAAGGTCCTTGTGTCACACCGGAGCTTATACTGTTATACCCCAAGGAAAGGTAACTGAATAGGGGACAGAGATGCCCGGTATCATTACACAGAGTGTTCACAGTCCCCTTCAGATTTCTGATTAATAAAACTGAACCTGAGCACAGTGCCCTATTATTAAGAAGGTTATATCAGTATCACGTTCCACACATTGAGCGTTTCTGGTAACGAAGACTCCACATCCCTTCCCAAAGGCCTGCCTTCTCAATATAACATCCTAGGAGCCTGCCCTAGGGAGAAAAGTTGAGTCTCCCATCCTTGTCCACAAAGAAGCTAGTCTTCTTAGAAGAACAATCACAATAACTCAAATCAATGTTAATGTCACATTAACTCAAAGCAATGACTTTTAGAGTCAGACAGCTTGATTCCCCCACTTACTGGCTCTATGAACTCAATCCCCACCGTGACTCAGTTTCCCGATATGTAAAATGAAGATAATAACAGTAACCTCCCAGAATTTCTAAGTACATTGAAAGAGGCCTTGTATTTAAAGCCCTTGCATCAAGCCCACCACACAAGACTCTCAGCAAATTCCAGGTTTCCCCCAACTCCTTGGGGTTGACTCTCTCTCCTCTCACCCTCTATCTTGTACCCCATATGGTCTTTGAGAGCACCCTACTCAGGCTTCCTTCCCCTACTGGTATAGTAGTCGCTTCATCTGAATTAAAATTTCCCCAGTTTCTGTCCACAGATAACCATCAGGATCCACAGTATCCTTTTGGCCACAGATCTATGAGTCCCCATTACTTACCAGTAGACTCCACACATAAAGAGGACTCTCCCAGAGGAGGATGCAGGTAGTGTGGAACTCTGATAAAAGAATATTGGGGCTAAGGAGACCTTCAGAATCTTTCAGGAAGGGAGACTCCCACCCCATAAGCACAACAGGACAACTCATTAGCAATGAAGCCACAACTCAAAAGCCTTCCACTGCCAGGCCAAAATGATCAATTTCCCCTCAGTTTCCTCTCTCTCATCCTCCTTCTTCCAAGGCAGTAGTTGAGAGTGGATGAGCTGCCTGTTTGTACAGTAGTGCCTCCCAGTTTTATTGCAAATTAAACATGCACACATTATAAACAAACAATAGATGTCTCTAGAGCAAATATACAGCTTTCAGACCCCTCATAAATTCTTCAAGAGGAGCTCCTTGCAGTTTATAGCCTCAACACAATTTTGAGTGAGTTACAGCCCTAGGAGGAATGTCAGGAAGGAGACTGTTCACTTAGAAGAACTGAGCCTAAGACTGTCCAGTCTCCCATCTTGCTGCAAACTTATTCAGGGTTACAGTGTGGTGATGTTCCAGCCCCACCCTGGCCCACACTCACCTCCCCATGCGTTTTGATTTCTTATAAGATTCTCCTTCTCCAGTAAGCTCAGAATTCACCTCTGCTCACCAAATACCAGAATTCTGGGAAAACTGTATCCACTCAACTACATTACTGCTTTAAAGTCTCATGTTGGAAGACCAGGGCCCAGGGAGATTAAGAAACTGACGAACAAGCAGCAGAGCCAAGACCAGAACACAGATCTTCTGACTCCCAGCTCAGTCCTCTTCCTAATCCACTGTGGGTCTAGGAATCTGACTTAAAAGAAGGGACTTAGAATACTCAAAATTCTGGATGATCGTGTGCTGTAAAGGGTAGGGAATCAGGAGCTTCCCTGGGGGTCCAGTGGTTAAGAATCTGCCTTCCAATGCAGGAGACACGGGTTTGATTCCTGGCTGGGGAATTAAGATCCCACTTCCCACAGGGCAACAAAGCCCAGGCACTGCAATTACTGAGCCTGCACTCTGGTACCACAACCAGAGAGCCCAAATGCCACAACTACTGCACACACACACCACAACCACAAGTAGAGAGTCTGTGAGCCACAAGAAAATTCCTGTGTGCTGCAACTAGGGCCCGACACTGCGAAATAAATAATTAAATCAACTTCTTTTAAAAAAAGGAAAAATCAGGAGCCAATTGGAGGGAGCAGGATCAATGTAGCCAGATACTCATTCCTGGGGGAGGACAAAGGAGACACATGCAGGATCAGTCATAAGCAGGGAGATGGACAGGAAGCACAGGGAACTTCCAGCACTGAATCCACACAGTGGACAAGCAGAGCATCCTTCACTTTCTCTGAATGGGTTTCGTGTCCTTATAGCATCTCTGCCTTACACCAACAATTTGTTCTCCGCCATACAGCAAGTCAACAGAAGTACCACTCAAGCAGGTGCTAAGTAAGCTCAAGTGGGTGATTTCCATCTCAGGATGCTCTGGGAGATGGCCACTCTCACACAGAGGAATGGGGCAATCTCAAGGTCTCCTGTAAGCTGCATGCGACCCTGGCGGGGGCAGTCGCCAACAGAAGTAGACGTTTGGATACTATCTCTTGCCCTGCCATGTTCAGATGAGGAAACTGAGATTGAGAGGGGCCAACCTGCTGAAAATGGCACAGGTGGGAACAGGGACTCCTTACTTACCGCTGGCCTTCAGATTCCCATTCCAGTGTTCCTCCACCCTATCGATCCTCCCCCTAAACTGCCCCCATGGCCTTCCTGCTTGCCTAAGTTACATGTTATAAGTGATGGTGCTTTTTTAGGTGATTCAACTTTACTTTTTGAGGATGTTGTCAGTGTCACTATGCCCCTTGAAATCACTGCCAAATCTCTAGAAAATGTCTCTCTCTGATCTTTGTGTGCATAGCATCTGTGGAGGGGTGAGAGAAAACGGTAGTGGTAGAGAGCAGAGGTCAAGGCGAGCCAGTGGCCCTCCATGCACTGTGGTTGCCTAGCACTTTCCCC
This sequence comes from Ovis aries, assembly GCF_016772045.2. Taxonomy (NCBI): domain Eukaryota; kingdom Metazoa; phylum Chordata; class Mammalia; order Artiodactyla; family Bovidae; genus Ovis; species Ovis aries. The sequence continues at coordinate 40,686,185 of NC_056068.1, read as the reverse complement.
GCTGCTTGTGGGAGACAAGCAGCACCATGAGCTAGTTCCTTTTTGTCTCCTTGTGCTTTCCCTGGGTGTCCCTATTCGACCCTAGACACTAGGACTCTTTCCATAAGGAAATAATCTGTAATAGGGAAAAAAGCAAAAAGAAAGAAAGGATTCTAAATGGCCAAGAGTCAAGAAAATCATGCCGCATTATTCCGTAGGATAACATGAAGCTCTTATGAGGGGCATTTGTCGCATTTATAAAGTTCATACGCAGGAAAATGCAGTCTGCAATGTCTTCAGTAGAGAATGCAGCAACCACGTGAGAACTAGAAACTGAGAACTTTGAGCAGGGAAAAGCCCTGATTAGAAGTGTAACTAGAGGGCTTCACTAGCGGCGCAGTGGCGAAGAATCTGCCTGCCAGTGCAGGAGACATAGGTTGCATCCCTGACTCAGAAGGATCCCACATGCCACGGGGGAACTGAGCCCGTGTGCCACAACCATTGAGTCTGTGCTTTAGAGCCCATGAGCCACAACTACTGAGCCTGTGAGCCCTGGAGCCTGTGTTTTGCATGAAAAACCGTGAGAAGCTTCTCATTGCAATGGGAAGCCCCCACACCACAACTAGGGCATGTCCCCCACTTGCCACCAGAGAGAAGCCCGTGCAGCAACGAAGAGCCAGCACAGCCAAAGATAAACAAAATTATTTTTAAAAAGCAGTATAACTAAATAGTAACCATGGATTGTCTGAGAAGTAAGACTGTAAGACACGGTCATGACTTATGTCCTGGCTGAATGTTTGTACCACCCCTTGCCCTGCCTCCTTCAAATTTACATGTTGAGATCCTCATGTGATCTAGTAAGAGGAGCTTTTGGGAGATGATTGAGTCATGAGAGTAGAGCCTTCAGGAATGGGATTAGTGCCCTTATAAAACAGACTCCAGAGAGTCTTCTCATCCCTTCCTTTATGCTAGGACACAGCAAGAAGATGAACCAGAAAGCAGGCTCTTTCCAGGCTCATCCACCAAATCAGTGGATGCCCTGATCTCAGACTTTCCTGACTCCAGAACTGTGAGAAATAAACATCATGTGAGCTACTCAGTTTACACTATTTCTGTTATAGCAGCCCAGTCATATTTTTCTCTACTTTCTGTTTCTCTAGTTATCAACTTTTTATAATAAATGTGAATTTTATAACAGAAAAGAGTAAACTTTATTTTTTAAAACTGTCTATTCAAATGGTGCCAAAATATTAGAGAAAATAGAATATAGTGATTAAGACTTGGGCTCAGATAGGTCTGACTCCCTGGGTTGATTGTTGTTTATCCCTCTGTGCCTCTGTTCTCTTTTGTACAGCTGGGATTAAGAAAATGCCTGCCTCACCTTGTCATCATGAAGATTAAGTGGGAAGAAATATGAAAAGCACCGTCACCAACACCTGGCACATAATAGATGCTTCATAAATGTGTAGCAACTATGACTGTTGTCAGTGTTGCTACAGTGCTAAGCCAGAGCACGAGTGCCAGCCCAGTGCGCGAGTTGGGGGTCAAGAGCACACAAAGGGCCAAGAGCATCCTGGGTTCCCCCTGTGGGTGGACTAGACCCCAAGGATATCAAGTGAAGAAGCAGTGCTAGAACCAGCTTTGAGCGTTTCAGTTCCTAAAGAGCTACCAGCTGGTCTGCAGTGAGAAAAGGTTCCTGTGCAAAGGACATTTGGTCAGTTAGCAGAGTCACCATTCTGCTTCACTGTGAGTTTCCTTACTTTAGACCTTCTCAAGACCAAACTAGACTTTCTGGGAGGTTCAGCTGTATGTAAATTGAGGGAGATGCATACAGACAGGTTATGGCAATTCTAAGTGATCCTTCCATTCCCAGCAGGATTCAGCCAGTAACTTGGGAGGAAGGAGATTTCAGCATCTCTCCATCACCATCCCTGGCTGAAAGCGGGGAAAGGAACTGGGGTTAAGTCCCCGCCGCAGGCGAGTTTAAGTCATGCACCAGTCATGGAGAGAGACTATAACAAAGGGCATAACAGCTAGGTGGCTACATCCAGTACTGGATCAGAAAATGTCAGGACTGTGGCCTCTCAAACAGTCAGAGCTCACCCTTGGCCCTCAGACATCAAGTCTGGGAGTGCGACAACTCCAGGACCCCAAGCAATGGATGTCAGGCTGCTAATGCAGACTGTGTCCTGGTCAGGAATGGCTAGGGATTTATGAGGCCCTGGACCTGCAGGTAAGAGGAGCTGAATGAGGCCAAGGCACAAGCGGTGAACAACTTGCAGGCCTTCTCTGACCAGTTTCTACCAAGGGTTCAGAAACATGGTAATTTAGGCTCAAATTGACCAAAACAGTACATTCTGGCAGAATGATATTACAAGATGGTCTTGGCCTGATTTCTTTTCTTTGTTATTTGAAGGAGAAGAGCAGGTTGTACAGTATCTTCTTCTAGGCAGCAGATCTAAGATCTTGACTCCTTAAGTGTCTGACACAAGGTTGTTCAGTAGGCTGGATGTGTCTTGCTTTGGAAAATCATGCCCAGTGTCAGCTATGCTCCCTCAGTGTAACCAGGCAACCAGATAATTTTTTCCAGACGGCAAAGGCAGGGAAGCTGGTCAAGTTCCACATACCAGTGCTCAGGAAAAGGTATGTTGGTGGCTTCTGGGAGTAGGTGAGGAGAAGAAGGGGGAAGGAAATCACTCGCAATGTGCACGGCACAGAGAGTAGGAGAGAGGATAGAGGTCCTGATGGAAAGAGGAAAAGAGACATTCTCATTCAAGACCACAAATGTCCAGAGATTAATGATGTGTATGTGTCCAGCAGCCAACTGAAGTCTCAAAAAGGACACAGAATCGTTACCCGTCTCTCCTTCCACCGTTAACCAACGCTTGAGTTCTTAACGATGATATGCTACACCCACTGTATCAGTTAGGGTTCAATCAGAAAAGGAGAGTTCTCCCAGTTTTCCAAATAGGGAAGCTTTTAACATAAGGAAATAGTGTGCGTGCATGCAAAGTTGCTCCAGTCGTGTCCAACTCTTTGTGACCCTATGGACTGTAGTCTGCCAGGCTCCTCTGTCCATGGGATTCCCCAGGCAAGAATATTGGAGTGGGTTGCCATGCTCTCCTCCAGGGGAACTTCCTAATCCAGGGATCAAACCCATGTCTCTTATGTCTCCTATATCAGCTGCCTGGGAAGCCCTGAAAAGGAAATAGACACATAAAAAAGAGCAAAGATCAGGGTAGCAGCTGCCAGAGTTCATGAAACCAAAAAGTGACCACAGCAGGGAAGTAACTTCAGACAATTTCTGTTGTCCACAACTCAAAGCAAATGACATAGAGATTACCAAGGGTGCTGCTAACCTCAGGAGTTGCAGAGAAGCCTCAATCTTAGGTACCTGCAACAGGTGGGTCACAAGAATTCATTTGGAAGCTTCTATATACCTCACCTTTGCCCTCCTCCCATCTATCATGACTGTGCCAGAGAATAATGGCTTCTCCTGCCTTGCCACCTTTCAACTGCCACATGAATTTACAGAATCTAACCTAGAACCATTCCAGAAAGGAATTCTGGGAAATGTACTTGCAGACTTCTCTGTAACGATAAGGCAATAATGAAGATAATGTAGAACCAGAGAAGATGCAGGGTTAACTGCAAACAGTCTGGCACACCCACTGAGGATGGGGGTTTTGCCAGTTTCTATATCCTTGGCGTGTAAATTATAGATTTGAAATTTATTATTGATTCCATTTTGACTCTTACCTGCTCTTTTATGGAGTGCTTGGAAAGTGTTAGAGATGGTTAGCTTGTTTATTCACTTGTTTCCTGACTATTTGCTGGATTTTCACTCTGAGCCAGGTGCTGGTCTAGATGAACTGGTGAACAAGACAGGCAAGGGCCTGGCCCTTGGAGGCTTACACTCTAATTAAAGATTACATGACCATAATAAAGTACACCGAACTTTACTAAAATACGCTGATCACGGTCATTTCTTTCTTCTCACAGCTCTATTGAGGCATGTTACATATCTTGAGATTCACCCATTTCCAGTGCATAATTCAATGACTTTTAGTAGATTTACTGAGTTGTACAACAATCACCATAAATCACTTTTAGAACATTCCCATAAGATCCCTCATGCCCATTCCTACCTCCAGCCCTGCACCACCAAGAATCTATTTTTCTGTCTGTATAAATTTGCCTTTCCTGAACATTTCATACAAATGGAATCACATCAATCATTTTAATTCGAGATAAATATGTGATTTAAGTAAACCAGAGAGATGTGATAGAGTAGCTGGGCAGTAGAGAGGAGCATCTTCATTTTGGATGGTGAGAGAAGGCCTCCTTTGAAAGACAATAAGAGTTAAGACTGAGTTGAGATATACCTTTTCAGATAAACTAGGCATATACTGTCAAGAGCATGAAGTAGAGACTATGTTAATTGTTATAAAATATACTAAATATATTAAAATACACCAATACACTAAAATCGTGGTTCAGACCTTATGCAAGTATTACATAGCAAAACTCATGCCCAAGGAGGGTGTTGAGGGCACATGCTGGTGGAGAGAATACAGGAAGAGGTTGGGCAACTCAGAAGAAAGGGAACAGAGTGCTCTATTTCCTCTATAAATGACATTGTACTCAGATTTCATTAACAAATGGGCCCTGTGCCTACTAGAATGTTCAGACATAGAAAGAGATGGAACCAGACAAGGCATCTGCCTGAACTCCTCCCCTGCCTCAGGAACTAAGCCAGGTACAGAAGATTTTCAGCCCTTGGAGACGCAGGGGTTAAGATTTTGGAACCAAAAGTGTTTTTAACCTCAGTTCCTACACTTCCTTGCAATGTGATTTGAGTTGTTTTTTTCCTTGTCCACAATATGGGAATAAAAACTAGCCTTGTTGGACCTTTAGGGGTATTAAATGTGATAATATAGATAAGCAACCAGCCCAATGCCTAACACATCATAGTGAAAATGTTAGTCACTCAGTCGTGTCCAACTCTTAGTGACCCCATGGACTGTAGCCCACCAGGCTCCTCCGTCTTTGGAATTCTCCAGGTAAGGATACTGGAGTGGGGTTGCCATTTCTTTCTCCAGGGGATCTTCCCTACCCAGGGATTCAACCTGGGTCTCTCACAATGTGAGCAGACTCTTTTCCAACTGAGCCACCAGACTCTCTTAACACATCATAAGTCCTTAATTAATGATATAATTTGTTATTCTGAAGGGAGGGGCAGCAGGCTCAAGATCCAGAAAAGCTGAGGTGAGGTTATACACTACTTGGTAGATCAATTTTGATTTAACCACTCTAGCCATCACATATACATAAAAAGACAGGTACTAGTGCTGCCACCAGGCAGAACTAAGGAAATGATTTATTCCTCAGAAGTAGCCACGGACAGGTGAGACTGAACACAATTCTGCAAACATAGGAGCTTGGAACACAACATGATCACAAGAGTGAGTACCTCAGCCCACCTAGGAAATGCACTAGAATCTTGGGGGAGTCTACTGGATACTCACTGAGATGAAACGAGGATAGAGTCAATCCTATCTTACGGATAAGAGACCCAACAGATGTCAAGGTTAAAGCAGTTATTATTATTACTTCTCCTTCTTCTTCTACTACTACTATTAATATTATTATTACTTGTTATTATCATTTCCCTACCCCAACCCACTTTGGCAGATGAGAAAACTAACCAATAAGAGCTAGGCAGACAAGGAGATTGAAATTTCAGGAAGTTTCAGGAGGACTTCCCTGGTGGTTCATGGGTTGAGAATTCACCTTACAATGCAGGGAACAAGGGTTTGATCCCTGGTTGGAGAATAAAGATCCCACATGCCACAGGGCAACTAAGCTCACATGCCACAAGTACTGAGCCCATTTGTCACAGTGAAAGATCTCGCATGATGTAAGGAAGATCCCTCATCCTGCAAATAAAACCCAACACAGCCAAATATATAGGTAAACATATTTTTTTAAGTTCAGGAAGTTGCAGGCTATGAAACGCTAAGAAATGAGGTAGGAGGAGCAAAAACCAAGAAGGCCCATGACCTGGAGAGTCTGGGGCATATTCATCACCACATTCATCACTACTTCCCCAAATTCCCTTCCAGAAAACAGAGATAAAAACCTTAAAAGGATTGTCCTCAGCTAGTAAAACCCAACAACAGGATGAAAATAGTACTGACAGTTTTTGCAGTAGGTCATTGCTCGCACAGAGTCTTACCTCAGAATTCTGCTCAGCAAACAATTCAAATGAAATAAATACACGGAAATAGCCATCGCTTCACCCTAAGGCTTTCCAAAGGTGATATTAGTTAGTACTGACAAAGAAAAACTAGCCACCAACTATCTTTCTCCTCCATCTTCCAAGGGGGTTGTTTTCATTTCTGTTCCAAGTCTGGAGAAAAGACTTTTCAGGAGGCCTGCCTTGTAAGATTGTGCCCAGCTGAGTCTAGCTCTAAAGGAAGACAGCCTTGCCTGGCCTCCTCTGAGAGGGGAAATAACTGGAAGATGATCCATGATTAGCAGGCACAGAAGAGGAGCGTGTTATCCCTTTTCAAGAACAAAGCCTCCAGAGTCATCAGAACCAGGTTTAAATCCTGGTTCTGTCACTTAATCAAGTGACTTGATTTCTCTGCTCCTCAGTCTCCTTCTCTATAAACTGGGACAAATAAGAGTTCCTGTATTATAGAGTTGTAGTGAGAATTAAAAGAGATAATTTGTGGAGAGGTGTGGCTAAGATGGCAGAGTAGGAAGGCCCTGAGCTCACCTCCTCTGGTGGGTACACCAAAATCACAACTATTTACAGAGCAGCTATCAATGAGAATGGCGTGAAGACTGGCAGGAGAGATTTTCCACAACTAAAGATATAAAGGAGGAGCCACAGCAAGACATGTAGGGGGACGGAGATGTAGTATAGTCAAGACTCACATCCCTGGGAAGGTGACCCACACATAGGAAGACAATCACAGTTGCAGGGGTCCCCTCCAAGAATCAAGGGGCACAGGCCCTACATCAGACTCCCCAAATCGGGAGTCCTATACTGGGAAGATGAGCCCTCAGAATGGCTGGCTTTGAAAGCGAGTGTGGTTTGCATTTGGGAAAGCCAGAGAACTGTCGGAAATAGGAACTTCGCTCTTAAATGCATTCACAAAATCTCACATGCTCTGAGTCCCAGTGCAGAGGCAATAATTTGACAGGAGCCTGAGTCAGACCCAGTTGCTCATCTTGAAGAACCTCCCAGAGAGGCAGGGACTCCCCCTAGGGACACAGACACAGGCAGTAGCCAATTATAGCAGTTCATTCTACCACGAGGACACTGATGCTGGCAAGCACCATTTTGGAGTCCTCTCTCTAGCCTATTAGCACTTAGTCATCCATTAGCAATTGGTACCAGTCTTAGGCCCCCCACCCAGGCCCCTCAGAAGCTTCCCTGGAACCAAGCCTCATTACTGGTGGGCTGGCACCAGCCCAGGACCCCACAGGCCATTCAGCCAGCCATGATGGGACCAACCTCCACCGCCATCAGCAGGTTGACAGCTGCTGCACGAGGTGGGCCCTGGAAGCCAATGGGGCTGAAAACCAGCCCCACCTGCTAGAGCACCCACAGGCCCTACATACCGCAACAAAAGGCCCACTCAGCCCGTGGAGGGGAACTCACTCCTACAGCATACAGCTCTGGCAACCAGAGGTGAGTGTGCTGCTGTTCCCACAGGGCATCTCCTACGTAAGGCCGCCTTTATAAGATCAGGAAATGTAACAAACTTCCCTAATTCATAGAAATATGCAGAGAGAATTAGGCAAAACTTTTTCCAAATTAAGGAACAAGACAAAACCCCAGAAGAACTTAACAAAGTGAAGGTAAGCAAGATACTCAATAAAGAGTTCACGGTAATGATCTAAAGATGCTCAGCAAACTCAGGAGAAGACTGGATGAACACAGTAAGAAGATTAACAAAGACTTAGAAAATATAAAGAAGAACCAACAGAGCTAAAGAATACAATAACTGAAATAAAAAAATACACTAGCAGAAATCAACCATAGATTAGATGACTCAGAGGAAAGGATCAGCAAACTGAAAGAGAGAGTAGTACAAATCACCCAAAGTGAACAGAAAAAAAAAAAAAAACGTAATTTTTAATTGAGGATAGTTTAAGAGACCTCTAGGAAAACATCAAGTGTACTAACATTCTCATTACAGGGATACCTAAGGGAAAAGAGAGAAAGGGGTCGAGAATTTATTTGAAGAAATAATACCTGAAAACTTCTCTAACATGAGAAATGAAATTACACATCCAGGTCCATGAAGAACACAAAATTCCAAACAAGATGAACCCAAAGAGGTTAACAGCAAGATGTATTATAATTAAAATGGCAAAAATTAAAGAGATGAGAGAATCTTAAAACAAGTGAAAACCTACTAGTTACATAAAAAGAACTATCATAACGCTGTCAATTGACTTTCCAGTGAAAGCTTTGCAGGTCAGAGGGAGTGACACTATATTTAAAGAGATTAAAGGAGAAACCCCACAACCAAGAATATTCTACCTGGAAAAGCTTAAGATAAAGAATTTTACAGATAAGCTAAAACTAAATATTCAGCACCCCAAAATGAACTTCACAAAAAATGTTAAAGAGACTTCATTAGGCAGAAAAAGGCCTCAACTAGACATATAAAAATTACAAAAGGAAAAATCTCATTAGTAAAGGCAAAAGTATAGTAAAGATAGTAGATCAACCACCTGTGAAACTAATACAAAGGTTAAAAGACAACAGTAGTAAAGTCATCTACGCCTGCAATAAGTAGTTAAGCGATACGCAGAACAGAAAGGTGTAAAATACGTCAAAAATATTAAACGTGAGGGAAGGGAATACAAATGCAAGATTGTTGGAATGCATTCAAGCTGCAGTGAGATAAATCAGAGAAAGATAAATACCATACATGTGAAATCTAAAAACCAAAGCAAACAAACAGCAAAACAGAAAGAGACTCACAGATAGAGAACAAACTGGCGGTCGCCGGAGGAGAGGAAGATGGATGGACGAGCGAAATAGGAGAGGGAGGTTGGGAGACACAAACTTCCAGTTACAAAATAAGTAAGTCATGGGAGTATAACACCAGCATAGGCAATCTAGTCAGTAATATTGAAATAATTCTGTATGGTGAGAGAGTAACTAGACTTGTGATCACTTTGTAGTGTATAAAATATTGAATCACTATGCTGTACACCTGGAACTAATATAATATTGTAAGTCAATTGTACTTCAATTTTTTTTAAAAAAAGGTGATTTATGCAAAGCACTTTGTAGACTGTCTATCACATTGTAAACTCAATAAAAAATGGATTATTCTTATTATCGTTCATGTATTCAAATATAAGTGGTTGCTATGTGCTGAGCTGTGAGCTGGGGTATGGGCACACCTGGTGCAGGGGAACAAAAGTGGGTTTGGGAAAATGAACACCGAGTTTCAATTCTAGCTCTGCCTTTTAGCAGTTGTTCCAACTTAGTCTAACCCCTTAATTTTCCCAAGCCTCAGTTTCTCACCTAGAAAATGAGAGCCATAGTATATATCCCCAGCACGGTTACCAGAAATAAACAGAAAAATGTCCTTGGAAAGCACACTGAAGGTACAAAAAGAGACACTGCTAGTCATTTGTGGATTACTTGGGCATTTTGCTTCTCTTTCTGACTGTATTTGGCCCACTCCTTTGGGGTCTTTTTTTTTTCCTATCTTGGTACCAATCAGAAGAGAAGGAAAGGAAAGGCGGCAGATTGACACAAACCTCAGTCCATTTTATCAAGTATTGTTCATCCTATAATATTTCTGATGAGGGAAAGCTGAAGATGTGATGGATTCATACACAGATCTTGAAGAGGTAGTATATTTCCAAGGAAAGTAAAGGTTTGTACAAAGAGACCAGGTTTTAGAATCATATCTGCGTTCCAGATCTTAGAAAATTCTTATTCCACTCCCTGTATATTTGTGTGACCATGGTTGAATTACTTAACCTCTCTGAGCCTCAATTCCTTCATCTATAAAATAGGGGTAGATATACCTAACACGTAGAGTCGTCAGGTTTAAATATAAAGTAGGCAGGATACATTGTCTGCACACTGTTCAATAAGTGGTAGTTCTTCTAAACTGAAATGTTTATTTCAAGTCTTTCAAGTTCTAACTATGGTAATGATTTTTAACACCACTGAAATCTTTTTATGAAATACAGTCAAATTCCACCAAGCTAACATCCTCAAATGCAACTTCTTTATCCTCTCCTTCCCTTCAGAACTGTGACTCTTGCCTCCTCAGACATCACTCTCCAGGATCAATGTTCTGTCAATAAAGGCATGCTGGGACTTCCCTGGTGGCCCAGTGGCTTAGACTTTGAGCTCCCAATGCAGGGGGACCAGGTTCAATCCCTGGTCAGGGAACTAGATCCCACATGCTGAAACGAAGAGCTTGATGCTGCAACTGAAAGACCTCACAGGCCACAACTAAAATCCGGCACAGCCAAATGAAGAAAAAGAATAAAGGCAAGTTGAGTGGTACTGCGTGCAAGCAAGCGCTCTGCAAGGCTCCTGGGATCAGTCATCATGGAATGCAGAGTCCCTGGCCCCCAAGGGAGACAGACTGTCCACTGTGGCAGTGCCATGGGCCAGGAACCTGATGGCACAGTGCCCAAAGCTCTGTGGGAACCAGCCCTGGACAGTCAGAGAAGGTGACCTCTAGAGGTCTTGAAGGACAGGGAAGAGTTTGCAGGTGGTCAAGGGAGGGAAAGGAATGATACGTGTGCAAAGGCATGGAGAGAGGAATGGCAAGAAGTTGGGGCTGACTGAAACATGGTAGGGCGGGAAAGGGGGAGAAGAGATTGGAGCAGCAGGACAGGAAAAGATCAGAGAGATTCGAACAAGAGCAGTAGTGCTGAAGGTAAGGAGGAAGAAAGAAGGCCAGGACAGGGGACTTTCCTGGCGGTCCAGTGGTTAAGAATCTGCCTTCCAGTGCAGGGAACAGGGGCTCAACCCCTGATTGGGAAACTAAGATCCCATATGCCATGGAGTAACTAAGCGTTCATGCCACAGCTAAGAAACGACACAGCCAAACAAATTAAAATTCAAAAAAGAAGGTGGGGGATATTTCTGAGGTTGCATCATCAGTTCTTAGCAACCAAAAGGCATTGGTTAGCAATCAAAAGAGGGACGAGGTGGAGCACCAAAGAGGGCTCTGTATAATCAACCTGGAGGACCGAGTGAGTGGTGGCTCTATTGACGGAGACCGAGTCTTAGTAGAAATAGCATGGGGCATGGGGGCATTTAAGTTTTCAGTTCATCTGGCATATGTTGAATCCGAGAGGCATGTGGGGACCTTCCAAGCCAAGGTAGGTTCCCAGACAACGATATGCCTAGTATGCTGGCTGAAGTGTGCATCCTTCTTTATGATAAGTGACCATATCCAGTAGCTAATAAATCTGCAGACATGTCTAGGATGGACGGAGCAATCATCCTCAAAATACAGTCGCTGGAGTCTGCATTTGGGAAGGGGGCGGGGGGCACTCCTTGTACCCATAGCCCCCAGCCGAGGGAAGAGCTTGATGAATCACAGCTACTGTCTTGGCTTGGTTGGCTGTCTTGGCACAGCTCTCCTCCTTACCCATGTCATCTTTTCTGTCGTGTTCACATCTTTCTTCATTTCATCTCCTCCAGTTTCTCCTTTGCAGCTCCCAGTGAATGTGTGATGAATCCTGGCTTAGCAAGTAGGCTAAAACCTCCACTTAAAAAACAGGCCTTAGCTTTTATCTTCCTCTGTGGGTTTGGGTTTGCTAGAATCAAAGTAACATTAGCATGATTTGTTTGGATTAGCATGAAGACTTCTAATCCGCTCCTTTGCAATATTCCATATTTTAATAACTTTAATAATTACTCCTTCTTTTTTTTAATTAAGAGCTTAGAGACAGAGACCTTGGAGAGGGACCAAAACAGTGGCATTTAGTATTGTGGAGAAGAAGATGAAACATTTGCATAGCAGAATCAATATTCACAGCCAGCTAAGAAGCATTTGGATTTTATTTAATTCTGCGAGCATCACTGTGGACAAAGCCGCAAATGCTAAAGATATAGATGTAGCAGGAGATTCTTTCATCCTGTTTGGGGTCCAACTAGAATGCCCCAGGTTCACTCTGACAACGACAGCATAAATTCCAAGACCATATTTTCCTATAATGTTCCTAGCAGTCTTTAGAGCTTAGAAGGGCAGACCACCCAGGCTGACCTCACTGTTCCAACTTTAGGGAGGGGCACTAGTGGCTAAGCAGAAGTTCCTGTTGAGGAGTTCCCTTCTGCCCACAGACATGGCTTCAAGTCCTCAGCTCCTGTAGCACCCATGTGTTTCAGGGTGTGTCCTCTCCACCAGAAGCTAACCTAAAGGGCCCAGCTGAACCCTCGGGACCCTCAGGCAAACCTTTCCCCTTTTCCCAGTTCTGCATGGATGTGGAAGCCATAATGAAGGAATGCTCTAGCTTCTGGGCAAGGAGAGCCTGGAAGCTCAGCAGAGGAGGGCCTCCAGTAGGGCAAAGAGCTGTGCCTCCAGGCACAGGGTGCCCTCCTGAAGCCTGGCTGGAGCTCAGAGGTGGAGGTGGGCCTTCTGCTCCTGCACCAGTGCAGACACCATCCTTACGTAGCATGTCTTTCTGTTTGCTGCCCTGATTAGGAATGAGCTGCTCTGGGATGGGTTCTGGGGTTTCCCACCTCTTGGACCCAGAATTAACTCTCTTCCTTCCTGGGACCTGTCTTCCAGAGCTCAGCAGGTATTATTTCAAATCCTCACACACAGGGCTGTGTTAAGACCTTTTCCCTCAATTATGGTACACCTACGCTTCTAACAAAATCTACCTTGAATGATTTCAGGGGGCTTTGTCTGAAAGGCAAAGGATTCCACTCCAACCCTGCTAAGGAATGGCGCCTCAGAGAGTCACAGGTGGCCTTCTGCAACCCTCCCACTGAAAAAGAGGAAAAAATGCACAAATAAAATCTCTAGTGAGCCATTTCGGAGAAGGCAATGGCAACCCACTCCAGTACTCTTGCCTGGAAAATGCCATGGACGGAGGAGCCTGGTAGCCTGCCGTCCATGGGGTCGCTAAGAGTCGGGAACCACCGAGCGACTTCACTTTCACTTTTCACTTCCATGCATTGGAGAAGGAAATGGCAACCCACTTCAGTGTTCTTGCCTGGAGAATCCCAGGGATGGCAGAGCCTGGTGGGCTGCCATCTATGGGGTCACACAGAGTCAGACACGACTGAAGTGACTTAGCAGTGAGCCATTTCCCCAGCAGGGACTCCAGAGATAAATTTGATGCACCTCTGCCTCAAAAAATCAGGGTCTTTTGAGGAATATAACATGGGGAATAACACATTTATAAGGTAGGATAGACTAAGTGCTAAATATAGGTTCCAAAAGTACTCACAGGGGTTCCCTGGTGGTCTCGTGGCTAGGATTTGACACTTCACTGTCATGGCCCTGGGTTCAATCCCTGGTTAGGGAACTGAGATCCCACAAGCCATGTGGCACAGTCAGGAAAAAAAAAAAAAAACTCATTAATTCTGACTTATTGAATTGGGGAGAGTTTCACAGAGGAGGCATTTGACCTCGTTCTTTCAGGATAAGAAGGATTTAATAGATAATAAGGGAAGTGGCATTCCAGGAGGGGGTTGCAGAATGAGCCAGGCAGGGAAACTTGAAAGTGCAAGCTTTACTTAGGGAACAATGAAGGGCTCGGTATTAATAAAGAGCAGAGTTCATAGCAGGTGGAACAGAACACGAAGCTGAACTATATAATCACCCACAAGGCCTTTAGAGTTGTGGGAAGAAGTTGGGTTTTTATTCTGGAGGAACTGGAAAAACCCCATGGCAGGTTTCTCAAGAGAGGAATGATCTGATCCTTCCCAGGATGAAGAAGCTTTATGAGGATCAAAATTCATGCATGGGAAGGATGGAGAAATTAACAACAGGTCACCAGCTTGGTAGCTACTGCTACTGGCTCAGAAATGAGAGACAAAGGAGGATAAGAGCAGATACACAAAGCTTTGCATATCATTTTGGGAAAATTTATAGGCTCCCTTGAAACCCAAAGAAGGTCACCAAGTTAAGACTTCCACTAAAATGGGAGCCATCTGTGCTCAACAGTAAGGCCGCAAAGATGAATAAGACATTGTTCCTGCCCTCAAGGGCAGATGCACTCCAGTGAGAGGGATCAAATATATATTCAGACAGTGATACCTCAGCTAGCCAGTTACAGGACCTGCTGTACCACCTCTCCTATACCGCATCCTCAAAGGGCTCTGTGACCAAAAAAAAAAAGGTTTTAAAAAGCTGCTCCAGAAATTTGTCACCTTCATAAATGCTTCTTATTCTTGGTTTCTGTTTTGATTATTTCTCTCAGTACCAACTTCCTATTAAAAAAAAAAAAAGAGTCAACAACATTAAATGGACACTGTGGATGTTTTACATTTTATACTTAATAAAAACCCAACACATAAATTCAGCTCTGGGTCTAACTTACGCTGAAACTCCAAAAAACATTTTTCCTGCCCACCCCTGACCTCATTCTCTGGTAATGCATGCCATTTCAGAACATACTCTCTAATAGCTGATGCTTCTATGAGGATGTGAATCAATTTTAATTTGGACTTTAGCTTCTGCAGCAAGTGCTTTTGAAGATGCTCCTTCCGGAGAATGCCAGCTTGTACCTTTCAATTACAGCCAGATAATTAGGATAGAGGCTCACCTGCCGCCATTCCATTTCTATGTGGGTGATGGGGAACCGATGTGGTATTTCTGAGCAACTGACACTTTCACCAAACATTGAGAGGGATCACCACCTGAAACGACTATAATGTTATACATCAATTATATCTGTTGTTTTTTTTTAAAAAAAAAGGACTGTATAGTACAAACAGAGGCTGAAGAAGATCGTGCCAATTCTGAGGCTATGGTTTTTCCTGTGGTCATGTATGGATGTGAGAGCTGGACTGTGAAGAAGGCTGAGCGCCGAAGAATTGATGGGTTTGAGCTGTGGTGTTGGAGAAGACTCTTGAGAGTCCCTTGGACTGCAAGGAGATCCAACCAGTCCATTCTGAAGGAGATCAACCCGGGGATTTCTTTGGTAGGAATGATGCTAAAGCTGAAGCTCCAGTACTTTGGACACCTCATGCAAAGAACTGACTCATTGGAAAAGACTCTGATACTGGGAGAGATTGGGGGCAGGAGGAGAAGGGGACGACCCAGAATGAGATGGCTGGATGGCATCACGGACTCGATGGACGTGAGTCTGAGTGAACTCCGGGAGATAGTGATGGACAGGGAGGCCTGGCGTGCTGCGATTCATGGGGTCGCAAAGAGTCGGACACGACTGAGCGACTGAACTGAACTGAACTGAGCTACATACCAGAGCAATCTGGGACACATGGCTTGGATGCCAAACTGGATTTTCCACGATATCCCAGTGTTTATAGGGTCTACATAACAGAATGTTTAAAGATGGGCTTGGTCTGGAAAATCTAGACCATGTGTTTGCTAGAAGAAAACTGCTTCTGACCTCAAGAAAACATGCAGTCTGGTCATAGAAAAAAGAAAAAGAAAAAAGAACCTATTGACAAAGGAACAAGGAAGTGAATGCTCAAATCAAAGTAAATTATTTAGATAAAAGGAAGAGAGGTTGTAAGGAATCTGAGAAAAGAGCTGCTGCCATGTAAGGGGGAGCATAAACGAGGGGGCAATGGAAAGAATTAGCATGTCAGGCACCACAGACACTCACATGTAAGGTCATTTCTTTTCTTCTAATAATTAAAGAGTGTGCCAGGTACAAGACCAGGTCATTTCATACATATTTGCTCTCAATCCTTACAACTGTAATTCAGGTAGGGATTATTATTCTCATTTCATCAATGAGGAGGACAGAAGCTCAGAAAGAGTAAATAGCTTTCCCAGGACACGCAGCTCTGAAATGACTGAGCCAAAACTAAAGCCCAAGTCTGTCTGAACCTTAATGCTAAATTCTTTTCATACCACACATTGTCCCTAACAAAGTTATTAGGACACTGTAGATGAACCTCAATTATTGCACTAAGTAAAAGAAGCCAGGCACAAATGTCACATATTGTATAACTCCTTTTATATAAACATCCAGAACCAGTAAATCTATTGACAGAGAAACCCAGTGGTTGCCAGGTGCTGGGGGAGAAGAGAATGGTGGGTAATTCATGAATACAGGGTTTCCTTGGGGATGATGAAAATGTCTTGGAACTAGATGGAGATGGTGGTACAACTAATGAATTACTAAGTGCCACTGAATTTACACTTTAAAATGGAGACGCGTTCATTGTACGTTATGTGAATTTTACCTCCATTTTAAAAAGCTACTAGGAAAGAGAATTCAAGGAGAAAAGACTAAGGAAATGAAAATCCACTCAGCATATCTTGACCTACCTGAGTCGAGTAGAATATGGACCAACATCCCATGATGGACCAATATTTTCTTCTTAATTCAAATTAAAAGATCTGGAAAAAGGTTTGAATCTCTCCTTAGTTAAGAGTTCCCAAGCACAGACATCTATGTTTCTCAATCATGGTAGACGAAGGTACCCCAGATAATCCAAAATGACCCCAAAGCATTTTGGTGTTGCAGGGGGTAAAGTCCACCCCTCGACTGGGTGCCCTGAATTCAAAAGACCCAATATTCTGTTTGATCATTCTCAAGTGACCCTACAGGTCCGTGAAATATGGTCATTTCTAGGTTGCTTAGGAAAAACTGAGTCTCTGTGAATCTGAAATCCATGGAATCATCTCTTAGCTGGTGACCCAGTCAGTCACCTAACCTCCCAACTCAACTGGCCTTGTTCTTGGCATTGAGGGTAGAGAAACTCTCATAAAGAGCCTGCGGGGGAGGGAGGGGGCTACTTAAGATACTTGATTTGGCTTTACTGTCTTTTATGTAGGAAGTGACGGGCACTAAGGCCACCCATGAAAGTGGGGGCTTCAGACACACCCCAGGCAGTGGTCACTACTAAGCAGCGGAGTGCCTGGAGGTACAGCTAGTGAATTACTAAGCGCCACTGAATTTACACTCTAAAATGGAGACTCACTCATTGTATGTTACACGAATTTTACACAGGGCCGCTCTCGGAGCTTCGCGGCTCTTTCAGGCACTTTCGGAATGTCTGCCTTCACTTCAAGTTAGCCTCAGAAGTCTTTGTACTATTGACAGGGGCTTCTGTTGATCTGGAGTGTCACATGGCAAACTGGCCCTTTCAAACCCTTGCAACCTTTCCAAAAGCCAGAGAAGGTGGGGAGTGTGACGGTTCTCCTCCCTTCCCCAGTCTCTGGCCTGCCTTCCTCACTGCTACGGTCAGCTCAAGGAGCCCTGGTGGAAAAGACATGTTTCCCTGGTGGACTTGTAGCTGAGATTCCTCCGCAGCACGGGCTCTGTTTCTCAAAGGACTATCGAGAGGCGCCGGATGCACGAATCAAACTCTGCAGCTACCCAGTTCTATTCACGCCCGGAGTCATGAAAGGGCTCAGGAAGGCGCTCTTCCTAAGGATCCGTTCAGAGTTCTGCATGGTGCCAATTGTGACACTGAAAGTCATATTCCAGTAAGAGTGCTACAGAGCGTCCAACACGGAGGCACACAAACGATTCCATCTAGGGACTTCCCTGGTGGTCCAGTGGGTAAGAATCCACCTGCCAATGCAGGGGACGCAGGTTTGATCCCTGGCCTAGGAAGACCCTACGTGCTGCAGAACAACAAATGCCCCTGCGCCACAGCTACTGAGGTTGCATGCCTCAGAGCCCATGCTCTGCAACAAGAGAAGCCACCACAATGAGAAGCCCGCACCCTGCCATGAAGAGTAGTCCCAGCTAGAGCAAGCATACGTGCAGCAGTGAAGCCGGCACTGCTAAAAATAAATAAAAGGATTCCACCTAAAGCTTCATGTAACCTAGTCAAGTGCTCCTTGCAGTGATTGTCCTCTGGCTCAGTGGTAAAGAATTCGCCTGCAGTGCAAGTGATGCAGGTTTGATCCCTGGGTCAAGAAGATCCCCTGGAGAAGGAAATGGCAACGCACTCTGCAGGCTTGCCTGGGAAATCCCATGGACAGAAGAGCCTGGTGGGCTACGGTCCATAGGGTCACAGAAGAGTCAGACAGGACTTAGTGAATAAACAATAAAAACGAGGTATAATGTGCTGCAGCCTGAGCAACATTAGAGAGGACCTCAGCCATCCTAATGGAATAACTGTTCAAGGGATCTATGCCATGCTCTGCCGAACTCCCCCTGAAATGCTCTGAGCAGCACCCAGTGAGACGTCCAACATGATGCTAAGCATAATGCCTACAGCCCAACAAATGCCCATTTCATGGCCTGCACGGTGCCCAATAAATGGCCTTCAAACCCTAGAGGAAGCCTCTCTCCTGCCCACAATGCCCCAGGCAGTCCCCTAGGACTGCCTTGGTAGCCTCTTGATGATTCCAACCCCACTGCACCCTCTCTGTAGGATCCTGGAGTCAGCAAAAAGCCACATAATATCATTTAATCAAAACAAGAAACTTGTTCCAAACCTGAAGACAGCCAAGAATATGTAAAACCCCAGATACTAATATAACAGACTTTGGTTTTATTTTGAGATTCCTTTTTACATTGTTTTAAAAAAATAGCATGCAATAAATACTCATTGTAAAATAAAACAATACAAGCACCGAGTACAAAAATCAAGGATAAAGTGAAATTCTCTGTTCTTTTCCTCTCCCTTCCATCTCCCATAAAGCCCTCTTTCTAGAATTAGCCACTGTTCATTTGTCTTGTGTCCTTTCAAATATGTCCCATGTATTGCTCAACATATATATTTTATGCATATAATTCTTTTTTTACACATACTAGATAACACTGATTCACTCTTCTGAAACATTTTTTATTTAATATAGTGTGATCATCTTTCCACATCTGTGCATAAGGGTTTACATCATCATCTTTGATTAATGCATATTTTCCCATAGTACAGAGATAGATATGATTATTTATTTAACCGGTCCTCTGTTAATGGCATTTACAGCATTCCCCTTTTTCACTGCTACAAACAACATTGAAATGAACATCCTTTAAATTTTGACAATATCACATTACTCTCCAAAAAAGATGATAAAAACTTACACTTGACACAGCTGACAAACACAGTGCAAATCTTTCCACTTCTTCTAGAAAGCCATCAATCAGCTTCACTTTACAAGTTCTAGGAGGCAAAAGGTTCACAGCTCAAGTTTCAGGCTGAGTGGGAGGGCCCGTTCTCACTGGGATCGGCTACCGTTTCCATGTCTTACAACTTGTAAGCTGGAGGCCAGTTCTTGGTGCTTTCTCTCAGCCTGGGGTCTGACCCCTCCTAGTTGCCAGCAAGGAAGACCTGCGGTCAGCACATAGGAGGCAGGCTTGACCCACATGGCCATCGGGGTCTGAAGCGCTTCTGTTGCCCCCAGGTCTGTCTCCAGAGACCCTGGGAGTGACAGGGCCTCCTCCAGCTCCCACAGAGCAGTCTTTCTGTCTAATAGGCTGACGTCCTGGTCCGTGGATTTCTCTTCAGTTCCCACTTGGACCCAGTGGCCACGGCCCCTCCCTCTTTTCACTGCTCCTCCCAGCCCTGTTTCCTCCAGCTCAGCCCAGCCCTAGCCCCAGGATCTCCACCACCAACAGTCGCCGAGATTCTTGAGATGTCCACTTCTCTACCTGCTGTCTCGGGTGAATAAGAATTCACCTCATCCTCTAGAACTGAGGATTTGGGCATCTGACTCTAACTCATATCATAGCTACCCAGGCATCTCTCTGTTCCCCTCCCTCCTGCAATTCCAGGGCCTCACGTGTCATTCATTCATCAAACAAATATTTATTATGTGTCATGGACATTTTCTACCAAATTGCAAAATTCCTAAGAAGAACTTATATACACAGGAAGCTCTGTATCTTTATTGCAATATGGATGGCAAGATATCGAAATTTTATAAATGTATTACGATAGCCTGGGTATAACCAATCCTTCTTCTGAAATAGATGCATTCTGAGGCAGTTAGCATTATAGTCCTCCATCCCATTCCATTGAAACTGTGTAATAATAGCCAAGATGTATTAAGTGTGTTGGTCAGCATATGTTGGTCTAAGATGTGCTTATGTATCAGTAATTTCCCCGACAATAACAACCCTGTGAGATAAGTACTATTGTCATCCCCATTTTACAGCTGAACATTAAAGGCTGAATGAATCACCAAAGCTTACCCAGGCTATAATTAACAGAGCCAGAGTCCAAACCCAGGTATTTGATACCAGAAACTGCACTCTTAACTATGGCATTCTGCCTCTCCGTAGCGGTTTTCTACAAAAGATCCTTGGGCAAGAGTCCAAAAAGTTCATCAATGGCAGCTTTGGGAGGGCTGAAAGATGAGGGATCTGGGCCTAAAATGAAAGCTACAGCCATGGGCTCTGGTCAACAGAGCCCCTAAGCAGATTTGATGATTTCCTGGCAGTGGGCACCACTGTATCTAGCACGTTCCAAAGATATGATGAGAGAGATCCTCAAAGGTTGATGCTGAGGACACAGAGCTCTCTATTCTGTTCTGCTTCCAGGGGTCCTGCTAATGAAAGGTGGCCATTCACATTTTATTTTAAGCCTTGTCATCTCCAGGCTTCAGTGTATAGCAGTTAACATGCACTTAAGTTTTAAGGGAAAGGACTGTGGGGTCAGAGTGTCCTGGTCTAGCCAAGCCCTGGCTCTATGACTCTTCAGATGTATGACTTTGGGATAATTTACTTAACATATCTATGACTCCATTTCCAATGTGCTAAATGGTGGAAATAATATCTTTCTCAGAGAGTTGTGAAGGTTTATGTGATGATGGAATGCATATAAAGTACTTAAAATGTACCAATAAATGTGAACTATTTCCATATGATCCTGAAGACTGGCTGACCACTTTGGAACAGCTGAGGCCATGAACATAAAGCCACAACAAAAATATTTGTTCTTGGATAGGTGTGATGCAAGGTGCATTCAGAATGGGGGAAGATGGCAGTGGAATGGCAATTTGAGTGAAAATAACTATATTTGTGTACTAGGGCTGCTTAACAAGCACCACAGACTGAATAAACAGCAATAATTTATTGGCTCTTATTTCTAGAGGCTGGAAGTCCAAGATCAAGGTGTCAACAGGGTGGTTTATCCTGAGGTCTATGAGGGAAGGATCAGTTCCACAACTCTCTTCTAGGCATAGACGTGTCTGTATATCATCCATCCTCAATGTACATCTCTGTAACTAAATTCCCCCTTTTTATAAGGATACCAATCCTATTGGATTAGGGTCCATCTTAATGACCTCAATTTTAACTTGATTACTTCTGAAAAGACTATATCTTCAAACAAGGTCACATTCTGAAGTCCTGAGAGCCAGCATTTCAACATATGAATATTCAGGTGATATAATTTAACCAAAAACAACTGCTAATGAAAAATGTTACCATTTATTGAATGACTGTCATGTCACATTATAAATTCTGACTTATTTAAAACCAACAGCAATACAAACAGTTAATGCAGCTCAATATTAAAAAAAAAAAAAGTGAACAACCCAAACAAAAAATAGGTGGAAGCTCTAAATAGACACTTCTCCAAAGAAGACATTCAGGTGGCCAAAATGCACCTGAAAAGATGCTCAACATCACTGATTATTAGAGAAATGCAAACCAAAACTACGGAGGTATCACCTCACACTGACCAGAATGAGCCTCAACAAAAGTCTACAAACAACAAATGCTGGAAATGTGGAGAAAAGGGAACTCTCCTACACTGTAGGTGGGAATGTAAGTTGGTACAGTCACTATGGAGAACAGTATGGAGGGTCCTTTGGAAAACTTCAACTACCATATGACCCAGCAATTCCACCCCAGGGCATATTCTCAGAGAAAACCTTAATCCAAAAAGATACACACACCCCAATGTTCACTGCAGCACTACTTATAATAACAAGGATATGGAAATGACCTAAATATCCATTGACAGAGGAATGGATAAAGAAGACATGGTACACACATACAACGGAATATTAGTCATGAAAAAAAGAGCAAAATAATGTCATTTTCAGCAACAGGTTGGACTTAGAGATTGTCATATTGAGTGAAGTAAGTCAGACAAAGACAAATATCACTTAAATGTGGAATCTAAAAATAATCATACAAATAAACTTTTTTACAAAATAGAAATAGAGTCACAAATAGAGAAAACAAACTTAAAGCTGTGTGCGTGCTAAGTCGCTTCAGTTGTGTCTGACTCTTTGCAACCTTATGGACTATACAGCCCACCAGGCTTCTCTGTCCATGGGATTCTCCCATCAAGAATCCTGGGGCAGGTTGCCACGCCCTCCTCCAGGGGATCTTCCCAACCCAGGGATTGAATCCACGTCTTTCACATCTCTTGCATTGGCGGGCGGGTTCTTTACCACTAATGCCACCTGGGAAGCCCCCAAACTTAAAGCTACCAGGAAGGAAAGGGGGAGGGATAAATTGGGAGATTGGGATTGATATATACACACTAATATATATAAAACAGATAACTAATAAGGACCTACTGTATAGCACAGGGCACTTTACTCAACATTCTGTAATGACCTACATGGGTAAAGAATCTAAAAAAGAATGGATATATGTATATGTATAACTGATTTACTTTGCTGTACAGCAGAAAGTAACACATTGTAAATCTACTATACTCCAATAAAAGTTGTTTGTAAAAATTCATAGGAAATCTTCAGCTATTTGCTAAGAAAATCAAGATTCAGATTTTATCCAAGATTAAACACCCAGCTAGTCACCAGTAGATGAGGATTTGGATCAGGATTGTCTGATTTCAAGCTTGTGCTCTTTAATAAATACCATATAATACTATTCCTTTGCATTGGTTCCTAACTAGCCAGTGACTTGGGATCATTCCTCTGAAGGTGGAAGGGCTTATCTAATCCTGTTCCTACTTCTGGAACTCCTTTTCAAGAAAGCGGACTTAGTTCTGTTCCCACACAAATCCATGGGGACTTCAGAAAGTCATAGACTAGCAGAGCAGGAAGAAGCCTGTGATGCCATTCAATCCATCCCCTGCTTTATCAGTGAAGGATGAGTTACTTGCACAGGGTCATACAGGAAGAAAGGGACAGTATAGAATCTGTTCTCTACCCAGCACTGCCTTAGCCATAAAAAATTCTGAACTTTGTTAGATGATCTAAATTATTTAGCAAATTGTTTAACAGATTTAAGCCATTTATACAAAATCAGGAGATGAATCTATTTTAATCAAACAATCTGATACTGTACAAAATAGCCAGGGGTAGGTCTGTATTGCAAACACACTCCAGCTTTAATTACCAAATTAAATGGAGTGATAGCCAGCCCCTCGTATTTGTCACAAGAAATATTCAGTTTCTTAGATAGTTTATTTTCTATGTTGATGCTTTAGATAATAAGAAAGGGAAGAGGTAATCTGTTCTTGTCGCAGAATTGTTACATAAAAAAATGAAGAAACACATTAAATTTCTATATCCATCCTCCAGACTGTAAATCTGGTGTTTTTCCATAATAGCATCCATCGTCTCTCAATCAACAGCTCTGGGGCACAACCACCTGGCCAGGTTCTGGGGCAGATGTCCTCTGCCATGCTGGCTTTCTCTGTCCCAGAATACAGCCTGAGTTTCTTAAGAATATCAATCAGACAAAATATCAACAGATTTGAGACAGCAACATGACTATAAGGCTGGTAGAGACAGGTGTGATTCCATGAAAAGAGTCAAAGTTCTAGTAGTTCCAGACCCAACTTCACCTCTTAGAAACAGTACAACTTTCAGATCTTTAACTTTCTAAAACTCAATTTCTCCATCTTTAAGATGCGAGAAATATTAACAGTTGCCTGCAGGACAGCTTGTGAGGTTTAAACAAGATGACTGTTGAGAAAATGTACAGCACGGGAACTGGCACTTAGTAGGAGCTTAAATCTTTTTTTTTATTATTGAAAACATATGGCAAATAACGTTGTTTCCTCTAAAACTGATCTGGGGTAATCTATTTCTTCCTTTCGTCAAATACAAATAGGAAGGAACTGAGACGCTCATGGGCTCTCACATGGCCAATCTCTGTTCTAATGCTGCCACCTGCTGCCAAACAGCCGACATCCCATGTTATTTCAAGGGTTGCCCTGAAATAATGGGATGTGACTAGACATATTCCTTGCCAGCATACTTCACTTCATTCCCATCCTTCAGACCTGGACCAAGGACACACTGGCCTTGTCTGGTCCTGACATTACAGCTGAGCTTCCTTAGCAGGAAGGACTTTTTCAACAGAGCCACAACTATCAAGCCCACAGGCCCCAACTAGAGAGCCGGTGCACAGGCACAAAGGATTCCACACGACGCAACGAAGACCCATTGCAGCCAAATAAATACATCACTAGTTGTGTTTTTTTTTTTAAGTGGTACACAACATCCAAATACATACATGATTATTTTTTTTTAAGAAGTGGTACACAACACGCATGTTCTGCTGAAACTGCATAATGTGAGCCACACTGGGTTCTGTAAAAATCAGATTATCTACCAGTGCTTAAATATCGCATTTCACCTGAAAATGTGCATTTTCAGACTGTTAAAAATCTAAGGTTGTGGCAATACACGACCCACAGTTAGCTAGAGCTGAGTAGCAAATGCCCCTTTAGCCTGAGCAGGCCTTGACCAGTTTGGCACTACCCATCCCCACTGGATTTTAGGCTTGACCCGTCTCACTTGGTAAGATTACCTTGTTGACCCCTGGTCCCAGCTCTACACAAACTGTTGTTTCCCTTACCTCCACCACAAAGTCTTGTGGAGAATAGAGTGGCTCTATAAATAGAGTAGGACTGATTTACACTTTCAAGTAATCATAATGATTAGTAATTACCAAGTATTTAGTTTACATCAGGCACAGAGAAGAGCATTTTGACCCTAACTTTTGACCTCAAAAATATTTTCATCCCATTGTGTATTCAGATCTGATGAAATATTAAATCACTAACATCCAATTCATAATAAATCTTACTTGCAGAAATTACCTATCCGAAACAAACACTGCAATGGCAAAAACTTCAAATAAGAAAATATATTATTGATTTTTAAATGACTAAAAGAATCACATCCTGGTGGTCCAGGGATTAAGATTCTGTACTCCCAACACAGGGGCCCAAGGTTCAGTCCCTGGTCAGGGGAGATCCCACATGCTGAGTCCATAACCCCTCTACCCACAGAAAAAGAATCACTTCTTCTAGGTATTATTAAAAACAATAAAATATGAACTCAAAATTTTATGCGAAAAAGTAGAATCTTCTTCACAAAATTTTAATCTGATCATTTGACCCATGGGTATTGTACTTGTGAAAAGTAATGGCCTTGGAAATTCCCTGGTAGTCTAGTGTTTAGGACTCAGGAATCAGTTTCCATCCCTGGTAGGGGAACTAATCCCATAGACATGCTATGTGGCCCCCAAACACACACACACCAACCAAACAAAAAGCAATGACCAAAAAGAAAACTCACAGTAACAAGTTATAACCAGTCAAACTCAGTAGAAAAAAAAAGTAATTAGTTGAGTCTGTCAAAAAATCTTGATGGAAAACAATTTACCTTCATACAAATAATTTCAGAAAAATTAAAATTTAACTGGGAAAAGTAAATATATTCCATATAAAATTCTTGATGCAATATTTGGCTAATTAACTGCCCCCTCTACCCAGTATCACAGAAAATTCATGTCAATAACCCAGCATGAATCTGTCCATATATTTCTCCATATTTATATAATGTCATATATTCATATTCTCATTAGGGGAAGCTTTTCATTGTTTCTCTTAGAGAAATTGGATTTATATTATCTACATTTCTGGCTAGAGATAGCATGGAACATTTCATGCAAAGATGGGCCCAATAAAGGACAGAAACAGTATGGACCTAAAAGAAGCAGAAGATATTAAGAGGAGGTGGCAAGAATACACAGAAGAACTATACACAAAAGATCTTCATGACCCAGATAACTTCATGACCCATGGTGTTATCACTCACCTAGAGCCAGACATCCTGGAATGCAAAGTCAAGTGGGCCTCAGGAAGCATCACTATGAACCAAGCTTGTAGAAGCGATACAGTTCCAGTTGAGCTATTTCAAATCCTAAAAGATGATGCTGTGAAAGTGCTGCACACAATATGCCAAAAAAATTGGAAAACTCAGCAGTGGCCACAGGACTGGAAAAGGTCAGCTTTCATTCCAATCTCAAAGAAAAGCAATGCCAAAGAATACTCAAACTACCGCACAGTTGCACTCATCTCACACACTAGCAAGGTAATGCTCAAAATTCTCCAAGCCAGGCTTCAATGATACATGAACCATGAACTTCCAGATGTTTAAACTGGATTTTAAAAAGGCAGAGGAACCAGAGATCAAATTGCCAACATCCACTGGATCATTGAAGAAATAAGAGAGTTCCAGAAAAACATCTACTTCTGCTTTACTGACTATGCCAAAACCTTTGACTGTGTGGATCACAACAAACTGTGGAAAATTCTTGAAGAGATGGGAATATCAGAGCACCTTACCTGACTCCTGAGAAATCTGTATGCAGGTCAAGAAACAACAGAACTGGACATGGAACAGCGCACTGGTTCCAAATTGGGAAAGGAGTATATCAAGGTTGTATATTGTCACCCTGTTTATTTAACTTATATGCAGAGTATATCATGTGAAATGCCAATCATGTGAAATGCCAGGCTGGATGAAGCACAAGCTGGAATCAAGATTGCTGTGAGAAACATTAGTAACCTCAGATACACAGATGACACCACCCTAATGGAAGAAAGTGAAGAACTAAAGAGCCTCTTGATAAAAGTGAAAAGGAGAGTGAAAAAACTGGCTTAAAACTCCACATTTAAAAAGCTAAGATTATGGCATCTGGTCCCATCCCTTCATGGCAAATAGATGGGGAAACTGGAAGACTTTGATGGGGAAACAATGATGCAAAGAACTGACTGATGTGAAGAACCACCTGATCCGAAGAACTGACTCATTCAAAAAGACCCCGATGCTGGGAAAGATTGAAGGCAGGAGAAGAAGGGGATGACAAATGATGAGATGGTTGGATGGCATCACCAACTTGATGGACATGAGTTTGAGTTTCCTTTGATGGGGAAACAATGACAGACTTTATTTTCTTGGGCTTGAAAATCACTGTAGATGGTGGCTGCAGCCATGAAATTAAAAGATGCTTGCTCCCTGAAAGAAAAGCTAGGATCAACCTAGACAGCGTACCAAAAAGCAGAGACATTGCTTTGCCAACAAAGGTCCGACTAGTCAAAGCTATGGTTTTTTCCAATCGTCATGCATAGATGTGAGATTTGTACCATAAAGGAAACTGAGTGCCAAAGAATTGATGCTTTTGAACTGTGGTATTGGAGAAGACTCTTGAGAGTCCCTTGGACTGCAAGGAGATCCAACCAGTCAAACCTAAAGGAAACCAGTCCTGAATATTCATTGGAAGGACTGATACTGAAGCTGAAACTCCAACATTTTGGCCACCTCATGCAAAGAACTGACTCATTGGAAAAGACCCTGATGCTGGGAAAGATTGAAGGCAGGAGGAGAAGGAGATGACAGAGGATGAGATGGTTGGATGGCATCACCAACTTGATGGACATGAGTTTGAGCAAGCTTGGGGAGCTGGTGATGGACAGAGAATCCTGGCATGCTGCAGTACATGGGGTCTCAAAGAGTCAGACACAAATGAGTGACTGAACCGACTGACTGCCATTTCTGGCATCTTGTTTTTCTCACTTCATGTTATCCTACAGTTTACAGTGTGCTGGGTGGTCCCTGGCTCTGTCTCTTGCTTCAGTGGTGTTTTACTAGAACAGACCCAGCAATGCCCCATCCTCCAGTCTCCAGGCCCCCTCCAAACTTTCTTCCAGTCTCAACCTTGGGAACCAACCACTCAGCTCTCCTTGGCCTCCAGGACCAGCCAACATCATTTTTTGAATTTAACTCATTACCAGTCAACCATGAGCTCCCAGATTCCTGAGAATTATTCCACCAAAATGAAGGCTGCTGTCAACCACCTGGATCAATACGCACCTGCCAACCCTCTACACCTACCTCTCTCTGGGCTTCTATTTCCATGATGACAATGTGGCTCGGGACAGCGTGTGTCACTTCTTCCATGAATTGGTGGAGAAGCTCAAGGATGCTGAGCCTCTCTTGGAAATGCAAAACCAGCATGGTGCCACGTCATTTTCTAGGACATGCAGAAGCCATCGGCACCATGAGCGGAAAAACCCAGGATGCTATGGAAGCCGTGTTCTCAGGGATAAGAACCTTAACTTTTCCAGGCCCTTTTCTGCCTGGGCAGATCCCACCTCTGTGACTTCCTGGAGAGCCACTTCCTAGATGAGCAGGTGAAACTCATCAAGAAGATGGGCAACCATCTGACCAACTCAGGCTGAGCTGGGTGAGTATGTTTTCGAAAGGGTCACCTCAAGCGTGACAGGAGCCTCCAAAGCCCAGCAGCCTCTGAGGAACCCTTCTGGCATCAGGGCTTCTACTTGAAGCTCTTCTCTGTGCTGTTCAGCAGCTTTTTAACCTCCCTGGAGCCCTCTCCCAAGCCTTGGACCAAAGGAGAACAATAAAGATTTTACAGCCACCCCCCTCCAAAAAAGACAAAGGGAGAGAACAAAAAAGCACAGTGTCTTACAGAAACCCTTCCAAATCAGAATGAGTTCATTTGTATAAGAGAAAGTCTTTAAGAGGGATTGCTAGATTGAAGAAAAGATATATGTTTTATTTTTAGAAGATCTCTTTACAAACTGACTGATATAATTCATATATCCCTTGGAAAAGTGTGCAAGTACCTTTTTCTCTGTATCTCCCCACCAGTAGCTGGCACTACTGTCTCTAACAATCAGATAAAGGTAATGAATAACCTCATTGTTACTTTAATTTGCATTCTCTAACTTCTAATGAATCTGAGCGCCTTTTCATATGTTTACTGGCAACTGAATTTGTTCTACCACACAAATGCCTCTTTATATGATTAGGCCATTTTTTACTGGGTAGTTCATCTTCGCCCTGCCATTGTTAAAGAGTTCTTGGTGTATTTTCACTACAGATTTTCTACCTATCACATGCATATAATTATTCTTTCCAAATTTGTCATCTATTTACTTTGCCCATGAAATCTTTGCCATATAAGAGTGTGAATTTTTATATAGTTAAATACAGTTAAGCTTCTGATTTAAAACATCTTTCTTCATCCAACTCTCAGAAAATCTAAGAATGTAACCTCCCAGAGTATCTTGCAAGATATTATAGTTTAATTTTTTTATATTTAGTTTTTACAGCTATCCTTATTTTAAAATATACATAAGATAGGGGGTCCAAATTTTTCTTCCAAATAGATAGCCAGCTTTGCCAAGATCATTCATTATAGAGTGAAGCCTTTTCCCAGGGAACTAAACTATCAACTTTCTAACACAGAAGCTGCTTATACATTCCAGGTTCTATTTCTAGAGTATTTATTCTATCTTACTGATCTAGCTATCTATTCCTATGCCAATAAAGAATTTAATTTAAAGTATGTTGGGGTCGCACAGAGTCGGACATGACTGAAGCGACTTAGTAGCAGCAGCAGCAGCAGCATGTTCTATCATCTTGTAAATCCTTTCCCAGTAGTCCTTTTACCATATTTTTCTGGGTAATCTTTGGGCATTTATTTTTCTATATAAACTTTAATATCATTTTATTGAATCCTCCTCACTCCAAAGCCACTGAAATCCTAATTACATTTTAAAAAATGCATTAAATTCATATATTAATTTTGGAAAAATTAGCCTTTTAATTGTCTTCCCTTTCAAAAACATGGTATTTCTATTTGTTTATATCTTATGTCCCTCTATAAGACACACAACTCTTTTTTTTAACTTTTTGTTTTGTATTGGAGTATAGCCTATTAACAAACCATGTTGTGATAGTTTCGGGCGGACAGCGAAGGGGCTCAGCCATATATTTACGTCTCCAGTTCAGTTCAGTTCAGTCACTCAGTCGTGTCCGACTCTTTGTGACCCCATGAATTGCAGCACGCCAGGCCTCCCTGTCCATCACCAGCTCCCGGAGTTCACTCAGACTCACATCCATCGAGTCCGTGATGCCATCCAACCATCTCATTCTGGGTCGTCCCCTTCTCCTCCTGCCCCCAATCTCTCCCAGCATCAGAGTCTTTTCCAATGAATCAACTCTTCGCATGAGGTGTCCAAAGTACTGGAGCTTCAGCTTTAGCATCATTCCTTCCAAAGAAATCCCAGGGTTGATCTCCTTCAGAATGGACTGGTTGGATCTCCTTGCAGTCCAAGGGACTCTCAAGAGTCTTCTCCAACACCACAGCTCAAACGCATCAATTCTTTGGCGCTCAGCCTTCTTCACAGTCCAACTCTCACATCCATACATGACTACTGGAAAAACCATAGCCTTGACTAGAAACCTTAGTCAGCAAAGTAATGTCTCTGCTTTTGAATATACTATCTAGGTTGGTCATAACTTTTCTTCCAAGGAGTAAGCGTCTTTTAATTTCATGGCTGCAGTCACCATCTGCAGTGATTTTGGAGCCCATAAAAACAAAGTCTGACACTGTTTCTACTGTTTCCCCATCTATTTCCCATGAAGTGATGGGACCAGATGCCATGATCTTAGTTTTCTGAATGTTGAGCTTTAAGGCAACTTTTTCACTCTCCTCTTTCACTTTCATCAAGAGGCTTTTTAGTTCCTCTTCACTTTCTGCCATAAGGGTGGTGTCATCTGCATATCTGAGGTTATTGATATTTCTCTACATGTCTCCATTCTCCCTCAAACTCCCCTCTCACCCAGCCTGCCACACAACACTGAACAGAGTTCCACATGCTATTCAGAAGGCCTTTGTTGGTTATGCATTTTAAATATATCAGTGTGTACATGTCCTTCCAAACGCCCTATCGGTTTCCTCCATTCTTCTCCCACCACCTAGGCAACCATAAGAGACTTCATTCTCTAAGTCTGTGAGTCTCTTTCTGTTTTGTAAGTAAGTTCATTTCTATCATTTCTTTTTAGATTTCACATATAAGGGATGCCATGCAGTATTTCTCCTTCTCTGTCGGGCTTACTTCACTCAGTATGACAACCTCTAGGTCCACGCATGTTGTTGCAAATGGCATTATTTCATTCTTTTTAATGGCTGGGTAATAGTCTATTGCATATGTGTACCTTATCTTCTTTATCCATTCCTCTGTCAATGGACACTTAAGTTCCTTCCATGTCTTGGCTACATAAGGCACACAATTTCTAATGAATTATTTGCTTCATATAAGTCCTATACTTTTCTTATTAAATTTCTTTTTATTTTATAATTTTGTTGTTACTAATTACTTTTTTACAATCCCATTTGTAGCTGTTTATTTTTATAATTGATTAAACTTGCTGATTTTTATATATTTATCTTGCAGCTAGAAGCCTAGCCAAATTATCTTATTAATTCTAAACAGTTTTTTATTACAGCTTCCTGGATTTTTCATGTATATAATTATATGTTCAGAAAAAGAGATTATTCTTCTCTGCTTTCCCACTGTTTTCACCATTTTATTTATTTATTATATTTGCAAGAACCTCCAAGTCAATGTTAAACAGTAATGGGGAAAGTAGGCATTTCTGTCTAGTTTTTGGTTTGAACTGAAATAATTTTACTGTTTTCCCACTTAGGATAATATTTGGTATTCGTTTCTGGTAAATGATCTTTATTTTATTGAGAGTTTTTTGTTTTGTTTGTGTTAGGAATAGTTGCTAAATTTTCAAATGTCTTTTCAATTGATATGTTAATTTTTTCTTTAATTTGTTGATTAATGGACTATGCTGATAGATTTCCAGTACTGAATGATATTTGCATTCTTGGAATAAACTGTACTGATTTTACTACACTTAGATACATTAATAAATTCTTGCTATATTTTAGAAATTTTGCATCTACATTCATATGTAATCATTGTCTATGACCTAAACTAGCTTATAAAACATTTGTACTATATATCCTTTAAAAATGAAGGAAAAAAAAAAAAACTTGCTTGTAAATCTGTCTGGTCCTGTTGTCTTCTTCCATCATAGCTTTTTAATTACTTTTCAGCATCTTGTATGGTAGTTAGTACATTCATATTTCTCACTTCTGTTTATTACTTTTGTGGGTTTATATGCACAGTTACTTTAATCTCCATCATTTCCAATTTTACATACTTTTGGGGCTCTTTTTTCTTTAATCACAGAATCAGGTTTGAACTCATCTTTCTGCTTCCAGTCTGAGTCCTCATGCCCCAGCACCACACTACACCCTTAGAGGTTAATTAAGGCTGAATCTGTAAATGATTTTGACTTCTTTGATTAAAACAATCAGTCAACTGCGAAAGTTAGATTCCTGCGAAGTTTAAATTATTTTAATTTTTACCTAAAATAGCTATCTTGGCATAAGTAGAATCATCAATAATATAATCATGCTTGGCAAAATCTTGGAGGATTTGAACCACCTTCATTTGACAAGAAAACTCATTGGTTTTTTCATGCTGAAACTAGTTACTGTTTTGTTAATAATTCTGTTCATTCACTGATTTATTCTTGGCTGTGCTGGGTCTTCGTTGCTATGCAGGCTTTCCTCTGGTTTTGAGAATCGGGGCCTGCTCTCTAGCTGCAGAGAGCGGGCTTCTCATTGTGGTGGCTTCTCTCGTGGGGCACAGGCTGTAGGACGCACGGGCGTCTGTAACTGCAGTGCGTGCGCTACCCAGTGGCCGTTCCCGGGCTCTAGAGCAGGGGCTCAAGAGTCGTGGCTCATAGGCTTAGCGCAACTAAACACCAGAGTGGGCTTCGTTGCTCTGGGGCATGCGGAGTCTTCCTGGACCAGGAATTGAAACTGTGTCTCCTGGATTGGCAGGTGGATTCTTTACCACTGAGCTTCCAGGAAGGCCCCTAAAACTAGCTCTTGACCAGCACAAATAATTTCCATAGAAGAAAGCAAAACCCCCTTTATCTGAGACTATGATTACTATTTAATTCTTGAAAATGGTGTTCAAACTAGCATGAAATTCCATTCACTTTAATAAAATACTACCTAATTAGGAAGAAACTTTACTGTTACCTCTAGGGAAATATTAACATCACTAAAAAGAACATACAGTTGAGAAAACTGCATGTACATTTATAATTTTGTTCCCTTCTGAATATGAGAGACTATTTAATTAAGATTATTACTATCTTTAAAGCTTTCTCTCAAAGGAAATGTTCTTCATTCTAAGCTACACATCTTTGGAGGGTAAAAAAAAAAAAAAAAAAGGAGTTTTAAAAGAAAGCCTGTAATTCTCTGAGGGCATATGCTCCGGTTACATCCAAAGAAGGACTTCCTTCCTTCCTCTTTTCCTCGTTATATTTCTATAGTATAACACAAATCAGGGCTGCTCGATCTACCTGCTTTCTTTCTCTCTGTGATAATTCTTTTCATGAGCAAACTGGAGAAATAAACCAACTTGCCATACAGTTCAGGCGAAAACAAAAAAGAGTGTGGGGCCAGGCAGAAGGGTACAGAAAAGTCCACCCTCTGCACTTGGGCGTGGACACATGCTACTGCTCAGACGTCCCTTTTGCTTTGCCCTCAACACAAACATTTCATCTGCCCTTGTGGTCCATCTATTTCAGTTTGTCCCACACTCTTCTGTTTCCCTTCCACCTCAGAGTTCCACTTTCTAATTCTGCTGTCTTATCTATTATCTGGTCTCTGCTGAAATGGTTTCCCAAAGGTCAGCTTCCCTGTTGCATGTGGAATTATGTCCCCACAGAATTCATATTTTCCAGTACTAACCCCCAGTAGAACTGGGGTGACATTATTTGGAAATAGGGTTGTTGCAGACAAAAGTAGTTAAGATGAAGGCATACTGGAACAGAATGGGCCCATAATCTAATATGACCAATATCCTGATAAAAAGGGAGAATTTGAACACAGCACCCACACAGGGAACACACCATCTGATTGTATTTACAACCCAAGGAATGGTAAGACTGCCAGCAAATCACCAGAAGCTAAGAAAGAGGCGTGTAACAGATTCTTTCTCACCCACTCAGAAGGAACCAACAATGCCAACACCTTGACCTTGGACTTCCAGCCTCTAAAATTGCGATTCGCTACATGTCTGTTGTTTAAGCCATCTAGTTTGTGGCGCTGTTAAAGAAACCTCGCTCACGTGCATGTTCAGTCACTTGGTTGTGTCCGACTCTGTGCGACCCTATGGACTGTAGGCCCCCAGGTTCGCCTGTCCGTGGGATTCGCCAGACAAGAATGGGAGTGGGTTACTATGTCCTCTTCCAGGGACTCTTCCCAACCTAGGAATCAAACCTGAGTTTCTTATGTCTCTTGCAATGGCAGGAGGGTTCTTTACCACTAGTGCCACCTGGGTAAATCCAGAAGCCTTAGCAAACTATACATTCTCCTTCCAAATTTAATGGCTTTGTTTCTCATAATATTTTTTATTCACCTTTTTTTTGATAATTATCTGCAAAGTTGTGCTAATTTCACTTAAAACACCTACCTAAGTTGACCACAGGTTTCCCAGGTGGCTCAGCAGTTAAGAAGTCACCTGCAGCTCAGGGCGCGTGCGTGAGCGCTCCATCACCGCAGTCGTGTTGTGATCCCATGGAGTGGGCCCCCAGGCTCCTCTGTCAGTGGGGTTTTCCAGGCAAGAAAACTGGAGTGAGTTGCCGTTTCCTCCTCCTGAGGATCTTCCTGACCCAGGGATTGAACCCACTGCTGCAATGCGCACAGCCTAAAGAACAAGATCCTAATTTCCTACACAGACCATAAGGACCCCTATGATCTAGTTTCTATCTATCTGATCTCTTATGGGCACTGAACAAAACTTGTGGCAGTCCTATACACACCCAGGCTTTTCTGCCACCTGGCATGCCCTCTGCATCTCTAATCCTTTAAGTTGAAAGCAAATAATTCTTGCTCTAAAAATTTACTCCAGATGGTTCTCTGATTAATGAATAACTCTCCCTTCTCTGAATTTACTTTACAGTTTATTTATATTTATCTTGAATCATTATCATTTTCCACCATCTATTTCAGTTACTGATCCATAGGTCTCATATCTCCTATAGACTATCAGTGCCTAGAGGGCAGGGATCATGATTTATCTTAGAATTTCCCATAGCACATAACACAGTATTTAGCAAATTGGCTTAATTTTTAAAGTCTCTAACTGAATCAATGTATTCACCTAAAAGACAACTAAACTTCACAAAACTCAGAGCAGGTAAAGCTTGAAAGTAGATAAAAATCACCAGGAGGCCTGGCTCAGCTGTGTCACATTCCGATCCCATCAAAGGTTGTCATTAGGCACGGCCACCCTGCTTTATGTTCCTGTGGAACACTCCAGGCTAAACCACCTCCCCATTCCCACCACACCCTGGAAATTCACAACATGTCATTATCCTCAGGTCTCAAAGTCTACAAGATGCTAGGTGGATGCCTAAACCCCTTTGCAGTGATAACAAGATAACTGGTGCCGAAGTGCTTTGAACTCAGCAACATCCATTTACCTAACAGGGTTATGAGCATTCCCTCGCCAAGAGGCCAACTCTGGGAGGCTTATACAAGTTCCTGAAGCCTGGATGTTTGGCAAGTCCTCAGGAAAGATGAGAGAAAAACTTCAAAGTCTTGATTTCCAATTCAAAGACACGGGAAAACCTGGCCATCTCAACTGATCATTCACCTGGGTGTAGAGCCAGGGACAGACTCCCAGGGCCCAATGAGAAGTGAGTGCTTATCTTGTGTCTGCAGATCTGAGAATCACTGGAGTGAAAATTATGTGAATGGCAATGTTTCCAGGAAGGAAAAGGGCTAAATCAGAGGCTCAGAGAATCAGCTGGTAGTCTGACTTTTTAACCAGATCTGGTTACTTTCTGAAATGCAAGCAGTCAAGAAGCTATCAGAAATCCTATACCAGCGTTACAATATTGTTGTGTAATGTTGTTAATATTAACTGGGCTAATAAAAATAAGTACAGTTTGTTGTTGTTGCTCAGTCACTACGTTGTGTCCAACTCTGCAGCCCCATGGACTGCAGCACAACAGGCACCTCAGTACTCCATCTCCCAGAGTTTGCTCAAATTCATGTCCACTGATTCAGTGATGCTACCTAACCATCTCATTCTCTATTCCACCCCCTCCGCCCCCCATCCGCCCATCTCCTCCTGCCCTCAATCTTTCCCAGCATCAGGGTCTTTTCCAATGAGTCAGCTCTTCCCATCAGGTGGCCCAAGTATTGGAGCTTCAGCTTCAGAAACAGCCCTTCCAGTGAATAATCAGGGTTGGTTTCCTTTAGGATTAACTGGTTTGATCTCCTTGCAGTCCAAGGGACTCTCAAGAGTCTTTCCCAGCACCACAATTTGAAAGCATTCTTCAAATTCTTTAGCGCTCAGCCTTCTTTATGGTCCAACTCTCACATTCATACATGACTACTAGAAAAACCATAGTTTTGACTACACAGAACTTTTTGGCAAAGTGTCTCTGCTTTTTAATACTCTGTCTAGGTTTGTCATAGCTTTCCTTCCAAGGAGTGTCTTTTAGTTTCACGGCTGCAGTGACCATCTGCAGTGATTTTGGAGCCCAAGAAATTAAAATCTGTCACTGTTTCCACTTTTTCGCCTTCTATTTGCCATGAAGTGATGGGACTGCATGCATGATCTTAGCTTTTTTTTTTTTTCTCTTGAGCATACACTACATACCAGACGTTTACTTTATTGTCCATATTTTACACCAACAGATCCTCATGCTGCCCTGGTCAAAGATTATAATTATTAGGAAACTAAGGTTCAGAATGATAAACAACGTCCAAAGGTCACACAGCTTCTAAGTGTCAGACATTCCAAGGTGGAGTGTCTATTTCGAAAGAAACAGCAAGGCCAGAGAGGTGAAGGAAAGCAAGGTATTTACAGGGACCTACAAGCACCCAGGGGCA
Organism: Ovis aries; assembly: GCF_016772045.2. NCBI lineage: Eukaryota > Metazoa > Chordata > Mammalia > Artiodactyla > Bovidae > Ovis > Ovis aries. The sequence goes on along the minus strand of NC_056068.1, from coordinate 40,649,048 downwards.
TAAAACACGGTGCCAGGAGAGAGGAGTTGCCCTCCTATTCTGCATTAGGCAAATTACTATCTTGCAGATAACTGGGAGCCTCAGAAGAGTTTCAAGCAGGAGAGTAACACATTAGACTTAGGTCTTAGAAATTGAGGTGAAGGATGGATTGGAGGGGACAGATGGAACACAAGGGGATGTGCTGAGAAACTGTATAACTAATTCTGGAAAGAGACGATGACACCTTTGTGCTTTTTCCATCTTTTTGATGATGGAGGGAAAGCACTGGAACAGAGAAATACTTGCAAGATAAATCAGTAGCATTAGGGAAGTATTACATAACGTTTCAGCTGATGACATCATAACCTCTTCTACTGTCTTGTGGATGACCCATGAGTATTATGTCAAATTATGCAGGAGACACAAGAATGAACAAAACAAGGTTTCCGATCACTTTCTCGTTGGGACAGATAATGCCAATCAACATAAAAATATCTGGTAGATAAAAATGTTATGCAGACAATTAAAATAAGGTGATATGATAGGCACGTTTAGAATGATTGATCAGGGAAACCTCTGTGAAGAGATGCCATTTAGGCTTTCTAAGACCACATGAAAAGTCAAGGGAAAGAATTGGCTTACTGAGCTGGAAGAATCCAAAGCAGGCTAGTGCAGCTGGAACAGAATGGGCAAAGGGGAAATGGAAACAAATCAATACAGTATTGTAAAGTAAAATAAATAAATAAAAACTTTAAAAAAAAGATATCAGAGAAGTAGACAACATAGGACTTTAAAAGTAAGGTTAAGAAATTTAAGTAATGAAATATCAAGGGAAGCTGATACTTCCCATGATAGGTAGAAGATTTTAATCAAGGGAGTGCAAGCATGCATGCATGTTAAGTCACTTCAGTCTTGATTGAGTCTTTGCGACTCTGTGGACTGTAGCCCTCCAGGCTCCTTTGTCCATGTGATTCTCCATGCAAGAATACTGGAGTGGGTTGCCATGCCCTCCTCCACGGGATCTTCCCAACCCAGGGATCGAACCTTCTTAATTCTCCTGCATTGGCAGGTGGGTTCTTTACCACTAGAGCCACCTGGGAAGCCCAATCAAGGGGGTATTCTTACCTAATTTAAGTTGCTGAGTAAGCACTCTGGCTTCTACAGAAAATATAGGCAGGACAAATATGAAAGTAAGGAAATTTTGTAGTTGTTCATTGAAAGATGATGGTGGCTTGGAGAAAAGAGAATAAATTGAGGATTTGGTCTGATAGATTCAACGTGGAAGGTAAGAAAGTGAGAATCAAAAATGACTATTTTTTTGCTTGGGCAAGAACGCAGAAGACTGTGATGGAACAGTTTGACAAGAAGAAATCAAGAGCTGGGTTTTCAACATGTTGAGTTTGAGATTTCTTTTAGAGACCCAAAGGAAAAATGCTATGTAGGCAGCTGGAAATACAAGTCTGGAATTCAGGAGAAAATCTGAAGATAGAAATGTAGATTTCAGAATGATCAGCCTACAGATGGTATTTAAAGCCACGGGACTGAATGAGACATCTTAGTGAATAAGAGCAGAGGAGAGGTCAAACTGAGCTTGGAGACGCTCATTTAGAAGTCAGAAAAAAAAGAGGAGAGGCAGAGGAGGGAGACTGAAATGGAGGAGCCAATAAGTGGCAAGAAACCAAAAGAGTGTAGTACTGAAGCTGAGGTGCACCCCCTGGGGCCCTCCTGGGTACAAGTGTCCCCCATTTCTTGCTTGTAGGCAATAGGTTTCATTCAGCCTCCTTGCCCTTCCCTGAGTATCAAAGGGCAGATTCTAACAGTTGCTAATAAAGGAAGGGAGGAGATACAGAAACAGGGCAGGAACAGTCAAGAAACTAGAATGTAGCCTCAGAGCAGAAGCCTGGCTCCTCTTCAAGAAATATATATAACAATACCTTTGACTTCTGCAGAACTAAGGCCCCCAGGGGGAAGATGACTTCAGGCTGAGCAGAGGATTTCTGGAGTACCACCCTGTTATCTCACCACCAACCAATCAGAGGAAAATCACACATTCTGCAGCCCTCACCCCAAACTTTGCCTATAAAATAAAACCAATGGGGAGTCAGGTTTTTGAGCACTAGTCACTCATTTTCCTTCCTTGGCTCTGCAATATACTTTTCTCTGCCAAAAAAAAAAAAAAAAAAGGAAAAAGAGAGAGAGAGATTTCCCTGGTGGTACAATAGTTAAGACTCTGAGCTTCTAATGCAAGAGGCACAGGTTTGATCCCTGGTCAGGGAATGAAGATTCCACATGCTATGTGGTGCAGCCAAAAAAAACTGATAGGAAGAATTACTTTCCCTGCGTATCTTTTTATATCATTTGACTTTTTATTATGTGCATACATGACCTCCATTAAGTGAGATCCAACGAAATACAGATCCAGAGAAATTTGTATGCAGCTTAAGAAGCAACAGTTAAAACTGGACCTGGAACAATGGACTGTTTCCAAATTGGGAAAGGAGTACATCAAGGCTGTATATTGTCACCCTGCTTATTTAACTTATATGCAAAGTACATCATGAGAAATGCTGGGCTGGATGAAGCACCAGCTGGAATCAAGATTGTTGAGAGAAATATCAATAACCTCAGATACGCAGATGACACCACCCTTACAGCAGAAAGTGAAGAGGAATTAAAGAACCTCTGGATGAAAGTGAAAGAGGAGAGTGAAAAGGCTGGCTTAAAACTCAACATTCAAAAAATTAAGATCATGGCATCTGGTCCCATCACTTCATGGCAGATAGACGGGGAAACAGTGGAAACAGTGGCTGACTTTATTTTGAGGGGGCTCCAAAATCACTGCAGATGGTGACTGCAGTCATGAAATTAAAAGACGCTTACTCCTTGGAAGGAAAGCTATGCCCAATCTAGACAGCATATTAAAAAGGAGAGACATTATTTTGCCAACAAAAGTCCATCTAGTCAAAGCTATGGTTTTTCCAGTAGTCATGTATGGATGTGAGAGTTGGACTATAAAGAAAGCTGAGTGCTGAAGAATTGATGCTTTTTGAACTGTGGTGTTAGAGAAGACTCTTAAGAATCTCTTGGACTGCAAGGAGATCAAACCAGTCAATCATGAAGGAAACCAGTCCTGAATATTCATTGGAAGGACTGATACTGAAGCTGAAACTCCAATACTGTGGCCACCTGATGAGAAGAACTGACTCATTGGAAAAGACCCTGATGCTGGGAAAGACTGAAGGCAGGAGGAGAAGGGGATGACAGAGGATGAGATAGTTGAATGGCATCACGAACTCAATGGACATGAGTTTGAGCAAGCTCGGGGAGTTGGTGATGGACAGGGATGCCTGGCATGCTCCAGTCCATGGAGTTGCAAAGAATCACCCATGACTGAGCGACTGAACTGAACTGAAAGAAATACTCTGCCAAAAGACCATATACGTGGAGTTTCTTGTGGCACTGCCATCTCCCCAGCAAGGAGGAGGGCCATCTCACACAGAAGGGGTCCTCTGGGTAGCCACAGAATTGAGCAAGGGGTGATTCTTGTGACATCCACACCCTCTCCGCATCTCCCCCAACTCTGCTTCTCCCCCAAATAATCTTAGATCATCAAGGGCTGCAGCTGTGATCTTCCTAAACTGATTGATGACATTCAGGACCTGCGGGGCAGTCTGCACTGAAACTTTCCTTTGTCCAAACTAAATAAAAGTAAGACCACTTCCCAGTGAGACAGGAAGGGAGCAGACAACCTTTAAAAGAATTACATAGCCCAAGGACAGGATATAAATTGATTAGAACCAACTGGGTTCAAGATGGTGGATCATTTGGCTTCCGCCAAAACTTGAGCCTCAGTATACGCTCACTGTAACACATGAGCGAGCTAAACGACATACCCAGAGGTGCCATGACAGTCCAATGCCGATTATAAACAGTCAAAAAGTGGGCAGTGGCCCAATCCCTGCAAATCCCCACTGCTTCCTCAAAATAGCTGGAATACTCCTCTCACTCATTAGTGTATGAAATTACCCGGCCCTATAACAACTGACAACCCCATACCCTGGTGCCCCTCTCAACTTCCAAGATGGCCTGCACTCTACCTATGGAATGTGTATCTCCCTGAAGAAACCTTCTTTCTCTTTGCTATGCTCACTCTTGAATTCTGTCCTGCAAAAAGCCAAGAACCCACACTTGGCTGCCATCCAAGAGACTCACCGGAGACCTGGGACGTGACCACTATCTCACACCCCATCTTCTTTCCTGAAACACTAAGACTCAACTATTCTTCTCAAAAGAAAAGAAAAAAGCAATCTCCAGGAGACCTTACTTTTATTCAGACACATGGCACATTCTTACGCCTATTAGCTTCATACCTTTTTTGCCCCATCCTTCTCTATTATTTTCTAGTTTGGTTCTGTGGCTATGCCAATCCAAGGGGTGATTTGTAGGGGATGATACAGTTTCTCAGAAGGAAAAGATCATCTCCTCCTCAAATGCTATTTAGCAAGCTTCTGCCAGCAAAATAAACAGAAGGGATAAAACCTACCTGACACGTGCAAGAGGGGCCTCTGAGGGCCCACCATCACTCTCGCTTCTGGCTAACACACTGGTCAATCATGCCTGCAGCACAGAAAGAGCCTGTGGGTGCCACTGCTCGGTGTTCACGGCACATGCACACGTGGCCAAGGACTTCCGCCAAAAGTGTTCTTCGCTGATTGCAGCTTTTCACTTTTCATACAGGCCGAAGGACTCAAAGCCTATGTGAGCAAACGGAAATCCAGGCATAGTAAGTGCTACCTTGAAACGACTGTAGAAGAAAGGGAAAAGGAAAGACCCATAACTTTATCTCTTTCAGAAGCTTCATTTCAAAGGTGTGACAACTAAAGTTATTATCAAGTTTTTAGAAATGAGTGTTTAGCATGATCAGAGAGTCCCTTCTAAATTGTATTAAGAGCCAAAAACATCTGACAAATAATACATTCTACAAATGGAAAGTGCTTTAGTCAGTTTTCCAGTGAGTTCACAAAAAGAACATTTGTGCACCCCACTAAACTGTCTTAGTGTTTATGAATGTAAACAGAAAAGTATTATATATTATGGAAAACATAAAACAACATTTAAAAAAATAATAACTTCCCTATAACAGTTAAGACTATGTACAATGATATATCTTGTTGTCAAAGGTAGCTGTAAAATGTTGTTTATTATAACACATGAATAATGTACATATAATATTTAAGATACTACATTCCCAAACAGTGGGTTTTAAATCTTTAAAGAACTATTTGGAGAAACATAAATTTTACTGCTTAAACAATAGCAAAAAAAAAAAAAAAAAACCTAGGCAATATAATCATCAATTTATGCAACCATCTATTTGTCTAAAAGTGCTCATATTTCTAAACTGCATAATGCTTTCAAATAAACACAGTATTTAATTCAATAGCTAAGGGCCAAACTCTAGACTTTGATTAACTATTTCTCACATGGTAAGGAAACCTAAACCAAGCGTGTCTATAAGACACCGAAACTTCTGGAAAAAATAAAATATGGTCATTTTTACATTTACCAAACTCTCTCTTTGTAAGGCATCAATGAATAACTTTTTGCTATTCATTTAATTGTCTCCTAGAAATAAACAGTCACACTGGGGATTATTACATTTAAAAAAAAGCAAACTTCTTTCCTGGGAAAGCAGGCAAGCAACATTACTATTTTCTAATCTTATTCAAAATGGAGTTCAGTTGACGTTGCCTTATCTAAATTTGCTGATAAGTCATAGCTAATATCCTAAGAAATTGCTGTTTCCCTGTTTCTGCAACCGGTTTTCTTCAGTTTAGAACAACAACAAAAAAATGCTAAAATTCAAAATTATGTAAATATATGTATGTGCACGTGTGTATATCATAAGAATTTTTTATTTTCACAGTACAAAAATATCATAAGCATAAAAGCTGAAAAACTGCTTTGCATTTTGGATTAGCTCATGAAAGTGTTAGTCACTCAGTCGTGCCCAACTCTGCGACCCCATAGATGTAGCCTGTCAGGTTCCTCTGTCCATGGGATTCTCCAGGCAAGAATGCTAGAGTGGGTAGCCATTTCCTTCTCAAGGGGATCTTCCTGACTGAGGAATCGAATCCAGGTCTCCTGCATTGCAGGCAGATTCTTTACCATCTGAGCCCCCAGGGAAGCCCACCAGGATTAGCTCAGGTTCCTAGCTAATTTCTGGGTTTAAACATTTCTCTTTATCTCGATTTCTATTCTCACTAAAAGATCATCAGGAATAAAACTGCTCACTTTTCAAGAAAAAAGAGTAAATTCAATTTTGTCTGAATGTATTTTATCTCATTTGTTTCTTGCAACTTGTTGCAAACATTTTTTCCCAACAGGCTATAATTACCGAGGACTTCAGTCACTGTACCTGAGTCCTCATTACTGTCTTCTTTGAGGCTCACAGTCTCCAAAACGTTTCTTAAGAGTCATGTGAACTCCATCGCTAACATCTAGCATGTTACCAAATGCACTCCCAGATCCTTTCAGCCAAGATTTGCCTCTTCTAGTCAAACAAACCCAGTGTCTGTCCATCTAAACCTACTTTCTTTCTGAAGAGCAAGGAGATAACTATGGCTGAGGAACTAAAGAAAATCTTTATTCTGCATTTGAGTCAGTTCTAATGAGGTGATGAAACTGAAATCTATTATACAGAGTGAAGTAAATCAGAAAAAGAAACACCAATACAGTATATTAACACATATATATAGAATTTAGAAAGACAGTAATGACAACCCTATATGCAAGACAGCAAAAGAGACACAGATGTAAAGAATACTTTTGGACTATGTGGGAGAAGGCGAGGGTGAGGTGATTTGAGAGAATAGCACTGAAACATGTATATTACCATATGTAAGATAGATCATCAGTGCAAGTTCGATGCATGAAGTAAGGCTCTCAAAGCTGGTGCTCTGGGACAACCCAGAGGGATGGGGCAGGGGGGGGAAATGGGAGGGGGATTCAGGATGGGGAGCACACGTACACCCATGGCTGATTCATGTCGGTGTATGGCAAAAACCACCACAATATTGTAAAGTAATTAGCCTCCGATTTAAATTAATTAATTAATTTAGAAAAAAGAAAAGTTTTGTTTTGACTGGCCTTCTCTTGGATGTTGGATGCCTACAAGACTTCTGATTCTCTTGGAGGGTTTTAAATTCCTCTGGGTGAGATGGCTCTAATTTGAACTGTTTTTCCATGTGAAGATCTCTGCCCAATTTCTATAGAATCACAAAATGCTGATTCCCTTCTCTAATGCTGTCTCTGACATGCTGAGGAGTTGTTAAAGACAAGTAACTCCAGTGACTGCTGGGGACAAGTCCAAAAAGAAATGTTTAAGTCTTTTGAATTAGAAAAATCTCTTGACTATGATCAAAACTGCTGCCTGTTTTTAGAACTTGAGAAGCCCTCTTATCTTTCAGGCTCTCCACCCAAAATTCATCTTCTGAATTACATGTTTTCAATTCCAGCACAAATGGATTGGATGACAAAGGAAGCTCTATGCTGTGAGGACAGCTGTTTATTTCAGAGATGGCAACTCCTAATACAAAACCAACAATGATTTCCTTGTGTGCCTTTTCTGCTTTTTGGAATCTGCTAGGATCCCATTATCAAAACAGTATGAGGCAATTTTAAGATCTTCATTGCAATTATCTCTAGAAGTACTGGCTACCTGGTGGTAACTATGTTCTTCTGGAAAGACAAACAGATAAACATTTACACAGGTCTTTCGGCTTTGTCTTGATTTCACTTTTGGGGGGAGAGGTTTCTATGAAAGCTTTTACAAGTTATGCCTAACAGTGAGTCTTGGCTAAGACTTTCAGGACGTGTTTTCCTCTTCTTTGTTTTCTCGTCAACAAGAGACAAGGATAAAGATGAGAGAAAAGTTTGGAACCTGATAAATACAATCTTTTGTTAGTTTGATGTTGCCTAGATCTTTTTTTCGGAGAAGGCAATGGCAACCCACTCCAATACTCTTGCCTGGGAAATCCCATGGACGGAGCAGCCTGGTAGGCTGCAGTCCATGGGGTCACTAAGAGTCGGGCATGACTGAGCGACTTCACTTTCACTTTTCACTCATGCACTGGAGAAGAAAATGGCAACCCACTCCAGTGTTCTTGCCTGGAGAATCTCAGGGACGGGGGAGCTTGGTGGGCTGCCGTCTATGGGGTCGCACAGAGTCGGACACTACTGAAGCGACTTAGCAGCAGCAGCAGCAGCAGATCCTTTTTGGCATATTTAAAATGTTTATGTCTAGGAGTTTTACTCTTTTTACAAGACAAGGCCTAGGAAATGTTAGAGACATTTTTCAAAACCTTCAGATTTCCTGAATGTAGCATTGTATATTCAATTTTCCTTACACAGCTGAAACATATTTTGATGAGCCATGGGCATCTTCCATGTCTTATTTGATTTTCTAGCTGTATCTTTTCTGTCATGATGACTCGTTCTGAATTTTTCTTTATAGTCACCAGTTTTCACACTGGTGCTCATCTGGTTACAACTGATGATACTTAAAATAAGACAGACAACAGTAACTCCATTCATTCATGTAATAAACAATTTAAGTGGTCACCTACGCTAGGTATTATCTATGGTCATACCTCAATGAGGTTTGTTAGGGAAGGGGAGACATAGGTCCTTGAAAAGAAAAAAGTCAGCACTAAATGAGCAAATACATAATAGGTGGTAAGACTGAATCTGTTCGTCTCAGATTGGGACTTGAACCCAAGTGACTGGGTGTCAAACATGGTCAAGACCCATGGTCTTCCAACTGAGATCACACATCTGTTTTCAGGACCTAATGAAGCCCAGGCTATTGATGGCTCATAACAGAAAGAATTCAGTGGGAGACAAAGTGATAGGTAAGAAGAAGATTTATTTAGAGAGAAACCCACTTCACAGAGAGAATGTGGGCCATCTCAGAGGGTGAGTGGGGCCTCAAAATGTAGTGTTGTTAATGTTTATGGGCTGGGTAATTTCACAAGCTAATGAGTGGGAGGATTATTCCAACTATTTTGGGGGCGGGGCAGAGATTTCCAGGAATTGGGCCACAGCCCATTTTTGGTCTTTCGTGATCGGCCTTGGAACTGTCGTGGCACACCTGGGTGTGTGATCTAACTTGCTGACATGTTACAGAGAGCATAAACTGAGGATCAAGGTCTAGTTGAAGTCACCTCATCCATCGTCTTAGAACCTAGTTGGTTCTAATCAATTTACAGCCTGCCCTTAAGCTATGTCATTCTTATATATAATACACATTACAGTAATTTGATTGCGGTAAAAGTGGTATTAGGTGCATGCATGCATGCTCAGTTGTGTCCAAATTTTGCGACCCCACGAACTGTAGCCCTCCAGGCTCCTCTGTCCGTGGGATTTTCCAGACAAGAATACTGCAGTGTGTTGCCATTTCCTTCTCCAGGGGATATCCTTGACCCAGGCATTGAAACCATGTCTCATATATTGGCAGGTGAATTCTTTACTGCTGAGCCACCTGGGAAAGCCCAGTATTAGGTGGCACAGTGGTAAAATAATCCACCTGCCAATGCAGGAGGTGTAAGAAATGTGGGTTTCATCCTTGGATTGGGAAGATGCTTTGGGAAAGGAAATGGCAACCCACTCCAATTTTCTTGCTTGGAAAATTACAAGGACAGAGAAGCCTGACAGGCTACAGTTCATGGGCTCACAAAGTGTCAGACATGACTGAGCGACTGAGTACACACATTAATCGTATTGAATTAGAAAGCATCACTACGAACAAAGCTACTGGAGGTGATGGAGTTCCAGTTGAGCTATTTCAAATCCTAAAAGATGATGCTGTGAAAGTGCTGCACTCAATATGCCAGCAAATTTGGAAAACTCAGCAGTGGCCACAGGACTGGAAAAGGTCAGTTTTCATTCCAATTCCAAAGAAAGGCAATGCCAAAGAATGCTCAAACTACCACACAATTGCACTCATCTCACACACTAGTAAAGTAATGCTCAAAATTCTCCAAGTCCTGCTTCAGCAATACATGAAATTCCAGATGTTCAAGCTGGTTTTAGAAAAGGCAGAGGAACCAAAGATCAAATTGCCAACATCCGCTGGATCATCGAAAAAGCAAGAATTCCAGAAAAACATCTATTTCTGCTTTATTGACTATGCCAAAGCCTTTGACTGAGTGGATCACAATAAACTGTGGAAAATTCTGAAACAGATGGGAATACCAGACCACCTGACCTGCTTCTTGAGAAACCTATATGCAGGTCAGGAAGCAGCAGTTAGAACTGGACATAGAACAACAGACTGGTTCCAAATAGGAAAAGGAGTACATCAAAGCTGTATATTGTCACCCTGTTTATTTAACTTCTATGCAGAGTACATCATGAGAAACGCTGGGCTGGAAGAAGCACAAGCTGGAGAGCAACTGAACTGACTGAGCAACACAGTAAGGTGATAAAGCTATAGGGGGCAGTGAGTTGATGTACTTTAGGTAGAAATGGTTAGTTTGCTAAGCATGTGCTCTCCAAAGTGCAAAGAAAAGAAGGGAAAAGAAGGTTTCTGTTGTCAACTTGCCAACCTAGTGAAGTTTAAGAAGGGAATGTTTGTTTCTGTTTTGATAAAGTTTATCAACATAATATGTGATGTTTTGATTTTTTAAAAGAATGAAATTTACTTACAAAACAGAAACAAGATGCACAGACTTAGAGAATGAACTTACGATTGCCAGAGGGGAATGATAGGGAGAAGGGACAGTTAGGGAGTTTGAAATCGACATCCACACACTGCTATATTTAAAATGGATAACCATCTTACTGTATAGCACAGGGAACTCTGCTCAGCGTTATATGGCAGCCTGGATGGGAGGCGAGTTTGTGGAAGAATGGCTACCTGTATAAGTATTGCTGAGTCCCTTTGCTGTCCACCTGAAACTATCACAACATTGTTAATCAGCTATACTCTAATATAAAATTATTTTTTTAAATTTCAGTGAAAAAACAAAAGCAAAGGATCAATGATGAAACCTCATCTGCATCTAGGAGAAAAGCCGTCTTAAAACTATAGACATTTCAGGTCACCAATACTTGACAGTGCCAATACATAGTAACAAGCTCTATCCATCTAACAGTGTATCATAAAACCAACAAAGCCATGTTTTGCTGCTAAGGTATTGAAAGTATCTACATAAACTTCCCCCAGAGAACTGCATATTATCCATAATAGCAGTTTACACTGGTATAGCGTGTTTCTGCTTTCAAAATACTTCACATCCTAGGGCAATAAATGAGAAAGAATGCTATGCGATGTACCAGATGCAGCTGTAATGTAAATCAAGCAGGAAAAATGTCTGGACCATTAGGCAGTGGTTGCATGCAGAATAACTTTGTCTTTAGCACATCGTATTATGTGAAGATAAACTCCAGGCTATGAAGCTGGGCTCTAATCAAAACAAAATCAAATAACAAATCCAACTCAAAGACAAGTCAAGAGAAGCACAGTGGGTATGCGAATCAAACCTCTACCCCTTGACCTACACAATAACAGAGAAGTAATAAAAATAGAGCACAGGTCCAGATTCCGCTGGTTAATTTAAACTGCTCATCATCCCATCTTTAAATCTTCCCTTCCAACTCATGAGGTTGTTGTTGTTGTTGTTGTCCAGTCTCCCAGTCGTGTCCGACTCTGCAACCCCATTCACTAGAGCACACTAGGCCTCCCTGTCATGGGGTTGGCAACATGTAGAGTGCGGTTTACAGAAAGGACCAGGTAGGAAGAGGAGAGAGAACAGGCTAAGAATTGACATACTCACTAAGTCACATGGCACCACTCCGTAAACAGAACTGATTCCGGAAGAAAATAAACAAAACCCTGTGAAGAGGGTTAAGGCAATCTCTTTCGTGGGTTCTTTCTCACCCTTATTCACCTCCCATTTATAGTTCTCTAGTCTCCGTACCTGAACTTCAATTGTTCATACTTCCCAGGCCCCAACTCCCATGACTTGGAAACATGAAAAGATCTTGAGTCAATCAACTGAAGTTGGATATTCTTAACCAGAAGTTAACACACAGAATCAAGTGTCTGGAAGTCACCTTAAAAGTCTTTTTCCCCTAATTTTCCACCCTCTGCCTCCATTCTCCTGTAATAACTCCCACACATGGACTCCAGTCTCTAAATAAACACCTCCCCTGGTTGTAAATCAAGACCTCCTGGAGCAGCTCATTCCATTTCTGGACTGCTCAAATCATTAAAGTTTCTCAATCACGCTAGCCCAAATTAGCCCCCTACAGTTTCTCCCGACTTGAGAAATATGAAACAAGTCCTGCTCTGGGCAGCCTTTCACTTCATTTGAAGGCAGCTGTCACTTCCCCACTGAGTGCGATGCCCCTGCAGTTTGCATATGCCCAAGTGCTCCTCCTAGGACATGATTTATGAGTGTCTAATCATCTTGCTCATCCTCTCTTGGACATGCCACCGCTTTCAATAAAGTCCCTCTTCAAAAGTGCTGCCCAGAATGGAACTCAGTATTGCAGGAATGGCCTAAATATGGAATGAGAATCTTTGTCTATGTTAGATCTAAAGACAGCAAGGATCATATGAACAAGAGAAGGGCTTCTGTGGTAACTACCAAAGTTTGGTTTGGTTTTTCACTTTGGGTTTTGTTTAGTTGGAGTTTTTTGTTTGTTTGTTTTGGAGAGGGGTGGTTGTGAGGCAGGTGGGGAAGAGTTCGCCATGCTTTTTATTTGAGGATTCTAGAACTCAATTTAAAAATACAGATGAGACTCTGCTGTGTGTGTGGCTCTCTGCTAGGGACTTCTGGAGAAACAAATGAATAAGATCCAGCCCTGAAAGAGTCCACATATTATTGCCTGACCCTTGTCATCTATCTTTCAGGCAAATCACAAGTACACAGGGCTTTCTGATGAGGTGGGCTTGTATTAGTCATCCATGTTAGAACCCTGGTTGGGAGTAGGGGACCCTCACAAAGACATATTTGACCTGGGCTCAGAATAGTTGTGGATAGTTGTCAGAATAGTCGTCTGTTCCCTGGAACCACGGAAGTACGTCATATACTTGCATCACTAGTCCCAGTGATACCCTCACCACACCAGCCTGGCTCTTTTGCCCACGCTGTCCTTTCTTCTCAGTCTGAGAGCCCTCCCTGCCTCTCAAAACACAGCTTCCTCCTTTTTCCTCTGCTTAGATCCTGGGATACTACATTCTAGGATCCATTCTCCCTGACTCTGAGGTCAGGAACGGGCTTCTCCAGTCCCTGCCGATGAGAGCTCCTGAACAGAGAGTAAGTCTTGCCATCACACTGGCCCAAACACCTCTAAATCTCTTTGCCACAGTAACTGCTGTCAAAGGAGTGGGAGGTTTGCAGCTATCACGTGGGATTAGGGGTATACAAACTGAGGCTGTTCAGCGCTACTAGACTGCTTTTTACAAAATCACAGACCTGAAAAGTCTTGGAGATCATCCATTCTACAGCTGACACAATGGGGGAAGCCCAGGAAGTTTCCTGACGTGTTTGAGGTAACAAAGGGACCTTACTCATGTTTGGGAACGCATGTACACCCATGGTGGATTCATGTCAATGTATGGCAAAACCAAAAAAAAAAAAAAAAAAATTAAAAAAAACAAACAAACAAAGGGACCTTACTTCTGAGAATGTGGACTACCTTGACTCCTGACTCAGTGCCCTTTCCACTGGAGGATGGTTTTGAAATCTAAATACTTTCTGTGTATTTAAAGTGGCCTAGGAGTGGATGCAACCCTCTCTCTTCCTCTTGATATTTTAATAAAGACATTTTTAAAAAACTGAACACCCACCACACTTAAAAGATATTTCCCTTCTTTGCTGTGTATCAAAAGCTGTGACAGAGTGCTGGTCTGTCACCTCTTCCTTGGCCAGAGAGCAGGGAATCGTAGCACAGAATCTGGTTGTCTTAGATTTTCTGCTCACTGGGGCCAGTCAACGGCCTGGGCTCACTAACCCTAAAACCAGGGGAAAGGGTCAGAGGGGCAAAGTTGGGTCTGACAGCCTGTGGCCATGCCCTTCTTGCTTACCCGAACCAGCCTTTCTAGGGATAAAGGAACACACTAGTTCAGGAAGGAACTTGGAGCTCTGACTTCACCCAGGTGACACGCACTGGGTAAGGGGAAAAGGCTGAGCCAAAGGACCCAGGACCAAAGGCCTCCTGCCATGCCCATCCCAAGCCCTGTCCCTGAGTCCGAGCAACCTGACCCTCTGTCCCCCACTCACCCGGCTGTCCTGCTCTTGCACTCATTCCTGCCCCATCCTTCCTCCCCCAACCTGCAGTACTCCCCTCTCCCAGTGTTACCCCGCAATCCCCAGATACTCTCTGGCCTCCCCTTCTGCCTCCAGGCCCAACAGAAAGGGTTAGAGAGCCCCACCATCGCTACTGTACTGACTAACAGGAAGTCAAACTCTGCTCTGAAAGTTTTTGGTTTGAGCCCCTTGTAATAAAACATTTGTACCACTGTGAGTAGATAAATATAATAATATGAGCTAACAGAGCTTAATAGGTGCCAGACTCTGTTCTAAGTAAATTGCCAGTATTGTGTCTATTTTACAAACTGAGAGACTGAAGAACGGCATGGGTTAAAGTTTAAGACCTAGGGATAAAACAAAGTTGTAAGTCCATACAATGAGATACTACTGAGCAATAAAAAGGAACAAACTACTGATACTCGGTAACATGAATAAATTTCAAAAACATCATGCTAAGTGAAAGAAATCAGACCCCAAAGAGAACATATTCATAATTCCATGTATATGAAATTCTAGAAAATACAAAATAATAGCAACAAGAAACACATCGGTGACTTTAGAACTAGGGCTGGAGCAGGAAAGAACTTTGGGGAATGATGAAACTGTTCCTAAACTTTATTGTGATATTGAATAAAGTATCAATCGCAGTTTGTACAACTGTGTACATTTATCCAAGCTCATCAAAGTGTATGCTTAAAATAGGTGATTTTTGTGATATAGTGAAAGTGAAAGTGAAGTCGCTCAGTCGTGTCCCACTCTTTGCAACCCCATGGACTGTAGCCTATCAGGTTCCTCCATCCGTGGGATTTTCCAGGCAAGAGTGCTGAAGTATCTCAAGACACTGCCCAAAAAAAATCAAGAAAGAAGAAGGACAAACAAGTACCCTGGACAACACCAAGGATGAAGAGAAAGGAAACAGGAGAGGTAGAGAGAAGTATAAGAACTAAGACAGAAAGATGCCCCAGAAGCCAAATGGAAGGACTAGTGTTTGGTGTCTTGTAGGGGCCCAGTGACTTCTTGTCGAATGAAAGAACAGCAGTATCCAGAAGGAAAAAGTGATCAACAAGCTATAGAGAGGTCATGAAGGATGAACTCTCTAAAGATGCAGTGAGGGTTGAGCTGGAATTAGGGGGAGCAGCCTCAAGAGGAAAAGCCCTCTGGTTTTCTCAGCTTCAGTGTTCTGAGCCTTTCCAGAAAGAGAGATGTAGAAGCTTGTTGTTCTATTAACAGATAACCCATCTTAGAGTTCCGTTCATCGTAACAGAGTTGTAAGAAAAACAATGGAGGTCTTCCCTGGTGGGTCAGTGGTAAAGAATCCTCCTGCCGATGCAGGAGACACAGGTTCAATCCCTGATCCAGGAAGATCCCACATGGTGCAGAGCAACTAAGCCTGTAGTTGTGTTTAGTCACACTAAGCACGTGAGCCACAACTATTGAGCGTGTGTTCTAGAGCCCAGGAGCCTCAACTACTGAAGCCCGTGTGCCCTAGAGCCTGTACTCCATAACAAGAGAAGCTGCTGCACTGACAATCCTGCATGCCACAACTAAAGAAATACCCATGCAGGAACGAGGATCCAGCACAGCCAAACACAAACAAAGAAAGAAAAATACTTCACGTGGGGCCCTACATGGGAAACCTTCAAAAAGAAGTGCTAGCTTTGCGGTTTAGAGCTAAGATGGCGCCTGGCAGCCGAGATGAGGGCGTGGCCTAAGTTGTTTGTTAAAACTTTTGATTGGCTCTCTTGATTTCCATGCACGTGGACAGGGCATGATCACCATAGACTCCTGTTACAATGAAGCACACGACGACTTGACCTTTAACGTGATTGGTGAAACTATGGCATATTAAAATTTGACCTTTAACGTGATTGGTGCAACTATGGTATATTAAGATTTGACCTTTAACGTGATTGGTGCAACTATAGAAAGTCCCTCGCAAAACCCCCTTGCTTGCCTATATATACCAAGAGCTTGCGGCAGTAAAGCGGAACTGCTTAGATAGAACCCCTGTTTCCTGGAGTTGTGTTTTGCTCACTGAGGGGCTGGGTTGGCAGACAGCAGGCTCACCTCTCCTCGGGACCCCTCAGCTTTGCTGAGGGAAATTCCACTGTCTCTCTCTTTCTGTGGAACGCCCCCCCACACACACACACAACTTCATGTTTTTAAAAATGGAATATTTGGCTCATTTGTTTTTTCTGTTTACACAATACTTCATAGTTTTTAATCTATTTTATTTTTTAGGCCATGCTGTATGGCATGCAGGATCTTAGTTCCCCAAACCAGGGATCAAACCTGTGCAAACCTGTGCCCCTTGCGTTGGAAGCGTGGAGTCTTCACTACTGGACTGCCAGGGAAGTCCTCCTCATGTTTAAATGTTTGAAACATTTATATAATACAGTTCAATTATAAGAAAACAGTTTGAAGTATTTTTAATACTGCTTGACCAGTGGCTTGAAAAGGGAGTTAACAATGATCAGTCCCATATGCTGACCTTTTGTGAGACAGGCTCAAGGCCTTTGAAGAGTAGCGATCAGAGTCCATGGCCTCTGTGGTGTGACGTTCCTGACACCGGTTTGCATGGGTAGGAGAACTGTGTGTGGTGGTATTCAGCAAAGCCAGCCCTCAGTGTTGGCTTTCCAAACCCCATGCTCTGGCTTGCAGGACTTGAATCACAGTGACCGATGGAAAGAGGGTGTTGCCTGAAAGTTAAGGGCTGGTAGGCTAATTAATGGCCTCAGCATGAAGCTGTGGGCCTCTAACCCTGACAGATCATTAGCTCCCAGAAAATGTTCAGCCTCTGGAGGTCATGGTTATTATTACAAACTAATAAATACATGAAAACATAAAGCAGAGCAAATGGCCTTTTTATATGCTGGAGATATTTAAAAGCTAAGCTGCGTATTTCCATGCATACAGATTCCTGTTGCTAGCATAAATCCAACCTTAGCTTTCACAGAGCAGGAGCAGGGACCATTAGAAGAGCCATATTTCACCATTAATGTTGCATTAAATTTTAACCATTAACGGTCATGGTTAAGAAGGTACTGTCATTATAATCTGGTATTCTTGGGACGTTACAACTTAACCTAGTTCAACACTGTTTTTCAGCAAACTGATTACATGCATGTTGGTATCTCACTCAAAGGATGTCTTAACTTTGATAAAAATAATCAGTCTTTAAGATTATTTAAATGATAAGATAAAAGCCTCAGATGCAGAATAATAAATATTATATGGGAAAAATATTAAACCCCTGTCGGAAGGAAACATCATTTAGTCACTGTTTCCTTGTTATTAAGTACAATATGTTCCAGTGAAAAAAATATAAATAGTACCTCTATAAAATGATAGTATAAGAAAAGGAAGCTAGTGAAGGGAATCATGGTCTAGTTCTTTAATTTCTGCTTTATATCGTCTTGAAAAAGAAATACAAATGGGCTAACATAAAAGCACAAAGAGTAATGGGGACAAGATCAAGGAAAAATGGGGCAGAAGGCAAAAACCACCACAATATTGTAAAGTAATTAGCCTCCAATTAAAATAAATTAATTTTTAAAAATTATTCCAACAAGAGGGCTCACTTCAGTTATTGAGATGGGCCCAGGGATCGGTACTCCCTGTACTAAGGCCCAGAGGGAAACTAGATAGCTGAGCAACTGTCACCAGGAAGAAGAAAATGTGAGTGGAGTCCTCCAGAAAAACAAGCGATTCAATTTTAGAAACCTGTGAAACGTGGATCGTGTCTCGTTCTCTTTGGCCATTAAACTGTGTCTCCTTAGTGACGCTCTGCTACGAACTGAATTGGGTAACCCCCTCCCCCCCTCAACAAATTAGTGGGCTTCCTGGTGGCCCAGACAGTAAAGAATTTGCCTACAATGCAGGAGACCTGGGTTCCATCCCTGGATCAGGAAGATCCCCTGGAGAAGGGCATGGCTACCCACTACAGTATTCTTGCCTGGAGAATTCCATGGACAGAGGAGCATGGTGGGCTAAGTCCACGGGGTCGCAAAGAGTCGGACACAAATGAGCAACTAACACTCTCACTTTCTCTTTACCCAAATTAATAGTCTGAAGCCCTTAACCCTAATGTGACTATACCTGGGTAGCGTCTTGAAAAGGTGCATGCATGTGAAGTCACTTCAGTTGTGCCTGTCTCTTTGCGACCTTATGGACCATAGCCTGCCAGGCTTCTCCATCCATGGGATTTTCTGGGCCAGAATACTGGAGTGGGGAGCCATGCCCTGCTCTATGGGATCTTCCCAACCCAGGGATCAAATCCTTGTCTCCAACATCTCCTGCATTGGCAGGCAAGTTCTTTACCACTGACACTACCTGGGGAGCCCCTTGAAAAGGTAGTTAAGGTTAAATGATGTAATAAGACTGGGGTCGAATTCTAAAGGACTATGGCCTTGTAAGAAAAGAGAGAGATTTCCCCCACCCTTCTCTCTCTACACCACGTAAGACACAGCAAGAAGGCAGCTGTCTGCACGCCAGGAAGAGAGTTCTCACCAGCATCTGACCATGATCTCAGCCTCTAGAACTATGAAAAAATACATTTCTGTTGTTTAAGTCATCCAGTCTATCGTATTTTTGTTATGGCAACCCAGGCTGACTTTGGCCCTAAGCCACGCTATCACCCTGAAGACATGAGAACACAGTATGCAATCAGGTGTCAGGAAAACTGGATCTGATCCTGGTTCTGTATCTCCTTCCAGGATTGTCAGTGTTGAAGACGGATCAAATCAGGCATTTTCACTTGTCCAATAAACTGCAAAATATCAATAATTGATAAATAACTTTGACTCTTCCTCAATGTCATGTAGTAAAGTCATGAGTTTTCTTTAATAAACTATATGGTAAGTCTATTTGTATCAGTCTGTTTTTAACAAGTTAAGAAAAGAGCAGGGAATCTAAATAGATGTTCAAAGAAAGGAGACTGGTGAATTAAATTATGGTGCTTTGACTACATAACTCTGAACTCTTGTTTTAGGAAATTTTGAAAAATATTTGTGATGTAATATTAAGTAAAAAATTAAAATTAAAAAGATATTATGATTAGAATGACATTAAAAACTATAAAGATAATGTAAAAATGAGAACAGTAATAGAATAGTAACAGGTGATTGAAATATGAATCGCTTTTGCCCTACATTTTATTTTCTGAAATGTTGCTAAATTTATCCTTTTTTATTATTTACTGTTTCAAAAGTAATTTGAAAGCGCCTACGGAGAAGGCAATGGCACCCCACTCCAGTACTCTTGCCTGGAAAATCCCATGGATGGAGGAGCCTGGTGGGCTGCAGTCCATGGGGTCGCTAAGAGTCGGACACGACTGAGCAACTCCACTTTCACTTTTCACTTTCATGCATTGGAGAAGGAAATGGCAACCCACTCCAGTGTTCTTGCCTGGAGAATCCCAGGGACAGCGGAGCGTGGTGGGCTGCCATCTATGGGGTCGCACAGAGTCGGACACAACTGAAGTGACTTAGCAGTAGCAGCAGATGGGTATCCTCTGTGGGGAACTGTATTTTATTTCCAAACTGATTATGCCTTTTGTTAGTTATTGAAGATTCCAATTGTGATTAAAATTCCATTTGATTGATAGGAGTACTATTATTTTAAATACAGAGTCAAAAATTACTAAATTGAAACAACCAAATATTTCGATTTTAATGAGCCCTGAGAGCTCTAATTTAGCTAAAAGCTTTCAAAAGACAAAGTCAAGATGAATGTTGTGGTGATTAGATATATTCATCTCACTATAAATATCAAGACTGGCCAATGTTTCAAGATGAAAATGAGATGGTATTCTTAGAAACATTGAAAG
Source organism: Ovis aries (assembly GCF_016772045.2). Taxonomy (NCBI): domain Eukaryota; kingdom Metazoa; phylum Chordata; class Mammalia; order Artiodactyla; family Bovidae; genus Ovis; species Ovis aries. The sequence goes on along the minus strand of NC_056068.1, from coordinate 40,628,921 downwards.
CATTCAACCACCACCAAAACTGGATTCTGCTCACTAAGCATGAGTGAAAAACAAAGGCCTGTTATAAAATTTATTCATTCATTTAGTCAATTAACATTTACTGATCACTTATAGGGTAGTGATTTAAGGCAAGGGCTTTAAAACAGACTGTCTGGTATTAAAGCTTCACTCCATTACCTGCTAGAATTCTGATCCTGTGTATTAGGTTAAGTTAGGTTTGTTACCATGTTTGAGCCTCTTTGAGCTGTTATAACAAAAATACCATATACTGGGTGGCTTATAAACAAAAACTGTGTCTCAGTTCTGGAGGCTGGGAAGTCTAAACTCAAGACGCTGGCAGATTCAGTGTCAGATGAGAGACTGCTTCCTAGTTTACAAACAGCTGTCTTCTTGCTGAGTACATTGGGGTACAGAGCCCTCCTCTGCAAGGGCAATAATCCTACTCATAAGGGCTTTACCCTCATGACCTAATCACTTCGTAAGGACCCTACCTTCATATAACATCACACGGGGGATTAAGTTTCAATATATGAATTGGGGAGGCAGGTACTCTACCAATCTCAGTCTGTAGCAATTGTAACAGATCAAAACCAAAGTCTCAGTGGTATAAATCATGAGGATTTACTTCTCATTCATACTACATTTCCATTATGAGGTAGAGAGAGCTATACTCACATAATCACTCAGAGATCCAGAATGGTGGGGATTCTAGTGTATTGTAGCTGTGTATGCACTTCAGCTTTTTGATCACTGAAGAGACTCATGTTGTTGTTGCTTAGTCGCTAAGTCAAGTCCGATTCTTCTACGACCTGTGCCGTGAGCTGTAGCTGGCAGGGCTCCAAGGTCCATGGAATTTTCCAGGCAAGAATACTAGAGTGGGTTGTCATTTCCCTCTGCAGGGGATCTTCCTGACCCAGGGATCAAATGCACCTCTCCAGCACTGACAGATTCGTTACCACTGAGCCCTCTGGGGTGCCCACACCCCCTGGGAAGGGTCTCATGCCAGGAGTTAAATCCTTCAGCAGACGAGTGACCCACAGCAGAAAAGTGACATGTCGATTCAATTCTTAGCATACTGACCCTTCCTAGTCACAAAGCTATCTAAGTGCAAGAGGATAGGGAAATAATTTTCCCACAAGCTTAGACAGGTAAGAGACCAGGGAAAGTGGCCTCTCAGCTTCTATGACATCTTGGGTAAACTGCTTCATCTCTTTGTGGCTCTGTTTCTTCATCTATAGAATGAAGATAATGATAGAATCTTGCTTATAACGTTGTAAGGATTCAGGTAATGCACAAAAAGCACATTTAATACCTAATATTCCACGAATACTATTATTAAGTACCAATCATTGTGCTAAGAAAGAGAGTGGAACGTAGGCTGTGGAATCAAGCTTTTCTTGGTTTGACTCTTGGCTTGGCCACCTACTGGATGTGACTTAGACAAGTGGCTTGACCTCTCTAAGCCTCAGCGTCCTTCCTATAAAACCGTGAACTCAAAAACATTCACCTGCAGGTAGTCACGAGGATTAAATGTGAAGCAGGTAGCATAATGGGTACAATACATAGTTCAATTAATAGGAATTATTATCTAGGACATATTCTTCAACATCCTAGACAGAAACTCTTTCTACTGTTCTATTCATTTCATCAATAAACATGCACAGGGTACCTATGTGCTTATCTAAACTCACTGGGGAAAATTAACTTTTTCAGATTACATCAGTTTAAAGAAAAAATGAAACAAACAAAACCTTACATTATCCAGAGCAATACATTTCTTGATCCAACCTTCCCCCTTCTTTTCTTGCATTCATTCCCTCCAAAATCTAGCCCCACTCAGATTCTTCCCAATCATTTTTCAAGACCCCAATGGGCATATTGTGGTTTCCCCAATAACTAGTGGTCTTTCCTTCATCTCTTTTCATCTTCCTGCTTTGAACCACTAGAGAGGGCTCCCCAATTCCCACCAGCTTCATTGCAAACCAGCAGAAATGAATAAGATGGTGCACAGAGGGGATGTTCTGTTGTAAATCAGCTGTTGAGCACCTCCTTTAACTAATTTTTAATTTGTAAACAATAAATTCTCAAGCCATACACCATATTCCTATGACTCCCTGTCTCTGGTCAAGAATATTCACTATAATCAATCTTTTCTTTAACATAGTAGTATAGATCTTAACACAATCAGGATGAGCATTCACTGTTAACTAAAAGTTAAGTTACAAATCTGCCCAACCAGCTGACCCCACTTCTACTACAGGTTCAGAAAAACAACTTCAAGTACCACAAAAAGATAGACAGTTGGTACTTTCCTTAAATGTGAATTCCTAATAATTATCTATATACTTTTCTACTGTTCTAACTCTAATATCCTACAGACAACCAATAAATACCTGCTGCTGCTGCTGCTAAGTCTCTTTAGTCGTGTCCGACTCGGTGCGACCCCATAGATGGCAGCACACTAGGCTCCTCTGTCCCTGGGATTTTCCAGGCAAGAACACTGGAGTGGGTTACCATTTCCTTCTCCAATGCATGAAAGTGAAAAGTGAAAGTGAAGTCACTCAGTCATGTCCAACTCTCAGCGACTCCATGGACTGCAGCCTACCAGGCTCCTCCGTCCATGGGATTTTCCAGGCAAGAGTACTAGAGTGGGGTGCCATTGCCTAGTGACAGCTTATATATAATGGTGGCTGAGGGAGAGAAGTTTATAATCTCACCTAGCTTTAACCCTGGGCATTGAGACAAAACAAAAGATCCCGCATGTTGCTTCTGCCTGATGTCCTTGGCCACCCCCTCCACAGCACAGTGCTGCTCTGGGGCTGCACTGTGCTTAATCTGGAGAGGACCCCAGGCTTCCTGGTCTCAGAAACCTGGTATGTCCCAGGAAGGTTTATCTGCCTCTCTGCCTTTTCAGTGTCAGCCACATTCACAGTGGCTCTCTTCTTGTCTGTGAGAGGCAGCTGGAGGACCCTCTAGGAGAGAAGAGCCCCAGTGTACTTGGCTAGGATGAGGCTGTGTCTCCTTTAGTTGGTTGCTGACCAGATCTTCAACTACTCAGCCACCTGATCTAAGATATTTTCTGCTTCCTTCCTAAAAAAATCTCTCTCATTGGGCCTGCAAATGTTTTCTTTTCATCTTGTGTGTGTGTGTGTGAGAGAGAGAGAGAGAGATACAGAACATGTGTGCGAGTGTGAGGTTCTATGTGCATGTGTTTTAATTTAGGGCGATGTCTAGTTCTGTTTCTCAGTATTTGTATTATGTTCACTTAGAATGTGAATTCATAATTGAATTTTCCCTTTTGTAACACACACCTTTGATTTTTAAAATTATTCTTATTTATCCATTCAACAGATATTTATTCCTGCCAATACTGTGACAGTGATGGGTAAAATAGCTCTTATAGAATGTATATTTTATTGGGGTTAATAAACATTAAATGACTAAACATAATTATTTAATTATAGTTATGGTAAATATCAAAGATGAAAATGAATTGCTAAGAGAGAATATGACACAGCACCTAAAAGGGAGGAAAGTCTTTCTCTCACCAGGAGGAAGTCTTTCCTAAGGGTGTACTGATGGAGCTGGACTCTGAAGGGTAAGCAGAAAATAACTGAGCAAAGAAAGTGTGTGGGGTGAGGAAAAGAGCAGCAGCAGAAAGCATTCAAGGAAGTTGAAACAGCATGTGCAAAGACCCTGGGGGAAGGGAAAAGCTGAATCATCTCAGAAATTGAAAGAATGTGGCTGAAATACAAAGATTTAGGAGCAGAGTGCCCAAGAGGAAGCTGGTAAGCAAGGGCCAGATCATGAGGGGCCTGTTAGTTACACTAAGGACTCTGGCCTTTACCTTATGGGCTGTGGGGAGTATGAAAAGATTATAAGCCAAAAAAAAAAGTAGCATGATTCTTTTTAAAAAAGATTATTCTAACAATTGGGTGGGAAAGATCTTGCAGGAAGGGAGTAGAATTAAAAAGCTGTTTCACTAATTCTCACAGAGAGGATAGCCTGTGGCAATGGAGATGAAGAAAACTGAGGTGTTTTGAGATATATTAGACAACAATTAAGGCTTGAAAACTAAAAGGAGTAGATATTTAGTTTGAAATTTAAGTGCAAAGTTTAAAAGGGGGTGGGAAAACAAGTTTCAGGATGTCCTTATTTAGAAAGGGTGGCTGGATTACTTCAAGAGAGTAACATTTATGCAGAAGCTAAAGGATACAATGGCAAGGTCAAACTATATATATACATACACGTAATATATATACACACATAATATATATAACACAATCATAGATTACACATTCATATTATGTATCTTCATATATACATGAAAATCTATTCATATTATATTAAGAATATGTATATTCAAATATGCCCTTCAGAACAAATAAGGAACTCTGAGATGTTCAGGTCATACCCCTATAGAACACTGGGCTGCACAGAATGGATCACTCAGCCCAGCTGGTTTGCTTGAGAAATAATGGAGGAAGTTAGAGTATGCATTTATATTACATAATTTAAATTGTGCCTACAGACTTAATGCTACTCCCCATCTTCTTCATTCCTGAAAGAAGGACTTATAGCCATTGAAACCACTGCTTTTGGGGAAGCCGGGCACATACACAGCAGCTGGAGAGAAAAACCTCTAGCTGTCTTCATTTCCTTAAGGCTTCTGGAATCAGAATCTTTCCTGGCTCGTGAGAAGGTATGAATAGTGAAAGACGATTGTGACCATCTGCTAATTCTGGGAAAGTGCCATCGGATTGTGAAGAAAGCACTGAGCTAAGAGTTAGGAAATTAGAGTTCACATTCCAATTCTGGCCCTGGCCCTGGAGTGCCTTGGGCAAATTACTTGCCCTATCTGGCCCTTGGTTTTCCAGCTATGGAATTTGGACTAGTTTATATCTGGGGTCCCATTCTCCAAGCCAGGCTTCAGCAATACATGAACTGTGAAATTCCAGATGTTTAAGCTGGTTTCAGAAAAGGCAGAGAAACCAAAGATCAAATTGCCAACATCTGCTGGATCATCGAAAAAGCAAGAATTCCAGAAAAACATCTACTTCTGCTTTATTGACTATGCCAAAGCCTTTGACTGTGTGGATCACAATAAACTGTGGAAAATTCTGAAAGAGATGGGAATACCAGACCACCTAACCTGCCTCTTGAGAAACCTATATGCAGGTCAGCAAGCAACAGTTAGAACTGGACATAGAACAACAGACTGGTTCCAAAGAGGAAAAGGAGTACATCAAAGCTGTATATTGTCACCCTGCTTCCTTAACTTCTATGCAGAGTACATCATGAGAAACGCTGGGCTGGAAGAAGCACAAGCTGGAATCAAGACTGCCGGGAGAAATATCAATAACCTCAGATATGCAGATGACACCACCCTTATGGCAGAAAGTGAAGAAATAAAGAGTGATGAAAGTGAAAGAGGAGAGTGAAAATGTTGGCTTAAAGCTCAACATTCAGAAAACTAATATCATGGCATCTGGTCCCATCACTTCATGGCAGATAGATGGGGAAACAGTGGAAACAGTGGCTGACTTTATTTTGGGGGACTCCAAAATCACTGCAGATGGTGACTGCGTCATGAAATTAAAAGACGCTTACTCCTTGGAAGGAAAGTTATGACCAACCTAGCTAGCATATTAAAAAGCAGAGACATTACTTCATCAATGAAGGTCCATCTAGTCAAGCCTATGGTTTTTCCAATAGTCATGTATGGATGTGAGAGCTGGACCATAAAGAAAGCTGAGCACAGAAGAATTGATGCTTTTGAACTGTGGTGATGGAGAAGACTCTTGAGAGTCCCTTGGACTGCAAGGAGATTCAACCAGTCCATCCTAAAGGAGATCAGTCCTGGGTGTTCATTGGAAGGACTGATGCTGAAGCTCAAACTCCAATACTTTGGCTGCCTGATGCGAAGAGCTGACTCATTTGAAAAGACCCTGATGCTGGGAAAGATTGAAGGCAGGAGGAGAAGGGGACAACAGAGGATGAGATGGTTGAATGGCATCACTGACTCAATGGACATGAGTTTGGGTAAACTCCAGGAGTTGGTGATGGACAGGGAGGCCTGGTGTGCTGCAATTCATGGGGTCACAAACAGTCGGACACAACTGGGTGACTGAACTGAACTGAACTGATGTCTGGGGTCCCATAGTACTCATTTTATGATTTGAGGAGAGAATATAAAGCATCCTACCTAATATTTCACAGTTTCTCTAATCATTCATTAATTCCTTTGACAAATGAGAACCACAAAGACCTGTGGTATTATCACAAGCAATATAACATCTTCAGGAAAACATGCTCATAGGATTTAGATTCTAGTGTCTATAGTGGGTTTATACAAATCCTAGGTCATTAGCAATAGCATCTTTAATAAACAGTTCAGAGAACTTTCTTATTTGTTTTGTTTAACATTAATGGAGGAAGGTTTGTTCTTTCAATAATATCTCGGACTTCACCTCCTTACTCCAGGAAGCCTTTTCTCTGATGACTCAAATGGGGCTGAGTAGCTTCTTCTTCTGTAAGTCAGAGCATTTTGTGCTGTGGGATTTATACATAACTTGTACACGTATTTATATATTAATAGACCTCATACCTATGGAAATTTTACATTGGTGTTAATCATCTCAATCAGACTATAAACCCCTTGTGGAAGTGACCACTTACCTTCAGACCCACAGCACAGTGCTGGGCCCCTGAAGGTGCTTGGTGCACACTGGCTGGTTGGCTCTGAGCTGCGGAAATACAGACGGGCTGAAACACTGAGGCCTCACTGCCTTGCTCGGAGTCCTTAGACCAGGATTATGCCCCCAGTTCAAACCTGACTTCCAGCCTTTTGCTAGGTTTTCTTGCTCTTCCTGACGCTTTCCACCACCCCAGGGCTCAGCCTTGCTAGGGTCTTGCTTGCACCTCTGTAAGCTCTCCACCGGGTTGGTACCTCTGTTCCTGGAGATGCAGTCCCAGCACAGCTGGCCCCAAAGTGAGAGCATACATTCTAGAGAATACCCTAGAAAATGCCCTGAGGTGTGAGAAAAAATAGAACACACACACACACACCTACATATTTACTTTTTATCCAAAAAAATAAGAAAAATTAAGATTTACTGACATGCTATGTGTGGGTGACATCCAAACTTGCTCTTGACTCGCATCTCTGATGGCCTCTCCACAAGTACTGTACCTGGGTCACTTGGAGGGGTTGATAGGGGAGCTTCCACAGCAGAAAGGGTCACTGAAGTTTCAGTTAGGTAGTAGATTATGTCATTGGTTTTAACTAATCTGCCCTCACAAAATAGAAAAGTGGCTTCAAAGGATTCCTACAAAAAATGACAGTGGGAATATGTTTACATGGCACTTACTACACAGTTAGTGCTTTATTAATGCATTTAACCCTCACAAAAACCCTGGGAGGAAGAGATGACTTTATTCCCATTTTAAATTTGAAAAAAAAAAAATACAAGGTCACAGAGAGTTTAAGTAAGTTGCTAGTCGATAGCAGAGCCTCAAGTCACCCCACGCAATCTCTAGTACCTGTTTTAATGTGATGGTCCTTGAAAACATGACCACACAAGAGGATGGCAGATCAAACATATTTCCTCTTCCTGGTACAACACTTCAGACATCCTATGAAGCTAGAAAGCTGACCTGTGTAATCATTAAAGGTATTTGAAATACAGATTTCCACTGACTATCCATCTAGTTCTGCTTTATTGACTATGCCAAAGCCTTTGACTGTGTGGATCACAATAAACTGTGCAAGATTCTGAAAGAGATGGAACTACCAGACTGCCTGACCTGCCTCTTGAGAAACCTATATGCAGGTCATGAAGCAACAGTTAGAACTGAACATGGAACAACAGACTGGTTCCAAATAGGGAAAGGAGTATGTCAGGGCTGTATATTGTCACCCTGCTTATTTAACTTCTATGCAGAGTATGTCATGAGAAACGCTGGGCTGGAAGAAGCATAAGCTGGAGTCAAGATTGCCGGGAGAAATATCAAAAAACTGAGATATGCAGAAGACACCACCCTTATGGCAGAAAGTGAAGAGAAACTAAAAAGCCTCTTGATGAAAGTGAAAGAGGAGAGCGAAAAAGTTGGCTTCAAGCTCAACATTCAGAAAACGAAGATCATGGTGTCTGGTCCCATCACTTCATGGCAAACAGATGGGGAAACAGTGGAAACAGTGTCAGACTTTATTTTGGGGGCTCCAAAATCACTGCAGATGGTGATTGCAGCCATGAAACTAAAAGACACTTACTCCTTGGAAGGAAAGTTATGACCAACCTAGCTAGCATATTAAAAAGCAGAGACATTACTTTGCCAAAAAAGGTCTGTCTAGTCAAGGCTATGGTTTTTCCAGCGGTCATGTATGGATGTGAGAGTTGGACTGTGAAGAAAGCAGAGTGCTGAAGAATTGATGCTTTTGAACTGTAGTGTTGAAGAAGACTCTTGAGAGTCCCTTGGACTGCAAGGAGATCCAACCAGTCCATTCTAAAGGAGATCAGTCCTGGGTGTTCTTTGGAAGGGCTGATGCTAAAGCTGAAACTCCAGTACTTTGGCCACCTCATGTGAAGAGTTGACTCACTGGAAAAGACCCTGATGCTGGGAGTGATTGGGGGCAGGAGGAGAAGGGCACAACAGAGGATGAGATGGCTGGATGGCATCACCTATTCAATGCACATGAGTTTGAGTGAACTCCGGGAGTTGGTGAATGACAGGGAGGCCTGGTGTGCTGTGATTCATAGGGTCGCAAAAAGTCGGACACGACTGAGCGACTCAACTGAACTGATCCTTAGTGATTAACTTTGCCTTAAGTTGTTTATTATGTCTTAGGATATCAGTCAATAATACGAGGATGTTAAGGAGCAACAGTTAGAACTGGACGTGGAACAATGGACTGGTTCCAAACTGGGAAAGTAGTATGTCAAGGCTGTATATTGTCACCCTGCTTATTTAACTTATATGCAGAGTACATCATGAGAAATGCCAGTTTAGATGAAGGACAAACTGGAATCAAGATTCCTGGTAGAAATATCAATAACCTCAGATATGCAGATGACACCACTCTTATGGCAGAAAGTGAGAAAGAGAGCCTCTTTCTCATCAAGAACTAAAGAGCCTCTTGAAGTGAAAGAGGAGAGTGAAAAAGTTGGCTTAAAACTCAACATTCAGAAAACTAAGATCATGGCATCTGGTCCCATCACTTCATGGCAAACAGATGGGGAAACAATGAAAATAGTCAGAAACTTTATTTTCTTAGGCTCCAAAATCACTGAAGACGGTGACTGCAACCATGAAGTTAGAAGACGTTTGCTTCTTGGAAGAAAAGCTATGACAAACCTAGACAGCATATTAAAAATCAGAGACATTACTTTGCAGACAAAAGTCAATCTAGTAAAGGCTTTGGTTTTCCAGTTAGAGAAGGAAACGACAACCCACTCCAGTATTCTGGCCTGGAGTAGTCCATGGGCTATCCACAGGGTCCAAAGAGTTGGACATAACTGAGTGACTTTCACTTCACTTCATGGTTTTTCCAGTAGTCATGTATGGATGTGAGAATTGTATTATAAAGAAAGCTGAGTGCTGAAGAACTGATGCTTTTGAACTGTGGTGTTGGAGAAGATTCTTGAGAGTCCCTTGGACAGTAAGGAGATCCAACCAGTCCATCCTAAAGGAAATCAGTCCTGAATACTCATTCGAAGAACTGATGCTGAAGCTGAAGCTACGATACTTTGGCCACCTGATGCAAAGAACTGACTCATTGGAAAAGACCCTGATGCTGGGAAAGATTGAAGGCAGGAGGAGAAGGGGATGACAGAGAATGAAATGGTGGATGACATCACCGATTCAGTGGACATGAGTTTGAGCAAGCTCTGGGAGTTGGTGATGGACAGGGAGGCCTGGCACGCTGAGTCAGACAGAACTGAGTGAGTGAACTAAACTGAAATATATAAATAAATAAATATCAACACGTATTAGTGCTTTACTAAATAAGCACTAGGTCAAAAGGAATTTGGAGATCACTGCCTTATAGACTAGCAAATAACTACTTGCTCTGAGGACCCAGAAGCTTACAGTCCAAATTGTTCATTATAGTTGCTTTCTAGGAAACGAGATTGTATACACAAACCACTCATAAGATAAACTTTCTATGTATTACCTTTAGACTTAAATATTACTGGATTTTCCCAAACTATCATATAATAATGTATAAGGAAAAGTTAAAGAACAAAATTTATGTCTTTACCAACAACCCCAAAATGCCTAACTTCTTAGCATGGGGCTTGATCTTCCATGATGTTTGTGACACACTTCTCCAGCTAGAAATGCCACCTCTTGCTTTCGCTTTCCAGGAATCTCTTCTCCCTGAAGTCTCTATTGGGCTCTCAGCACTCAGCTTCCTCTTTGGTCGTTATATTAGGCATGTGACCCAGTCTGGGCCAATAGTAGACAAAGGGGCTCTTTTTCCTTCACTTTTTTTCTCATCCTATCAATCATCTGAGGTCAAATGCCATGATCTGTAGGAATCTACTTCCCTAATCACTCAGGACTTTATGCATACTCTATTATATCTTTTTAACATTTGTTTTAATTATGAACAGGGCTGCCACATACAATTATGCAATTGTATGCTATTATTGTATGCAATTATGTGCAAGTTATGCAATTCAGAGAGATGTCCAGCTAAGGGTGAATGGAGGCTGAAGTCTGCCCATGCACTGCTCACCAAGCTATGAGCCCCAAGAAAACTCCCCAGGAGTAGAGAACATTCTTGTTCATCTCTCTGGCACAGCTCCGGCAACAGGCCTTGTCGGAAGACTCTCAATAAATATCTGTTGAATTGAATTTCAGAGTACATTTTCAGACATAAAACTCTTACATGCCCCATCATTTTTAATCTTCATTATTCAATTATGCAGGAAATCAGTCACCATACTGACTGTATGCTCTCCTAAGCATCTATCATAATGTCAAGCACCTTAGGGATATTTAGTAGAGGTTAATTTATTATGATAAATGACACTTGCTCATTTTATGTTCTTTTCATTACATTAAAAAAAATCTATTTTATGATCTACTTTCTAGGTTTTATTTATTATATTTTATCCCCCAAAGAGACTTGTATGATTGTAGTGCTCAAACACATCATAAATTTTTAAGTTTTTGTGGTTAAATCAAATGAGGCATGGAGTCTGATAAGAATTTTGCATTCCTCATAAACTGCTTTGTATAAAGCAGTGCCATGTACATTGCAGGAACCCAATAAATGTTGATTATTGACAAAAAGTCTGATGATTATTGAGGTTAAAAATTGACACTCTGTCTGCAGTTAAGTAAATGAGGTAATATTTGAAGTTTCTGAACTGTTTTTAAGTTAAAAAAAAAAAAAAGTGACCTAATCCATGCATGTGGAAAATTCTGTGAACAACTAACATCCAAGTATCAATTTTAATTTTCCCTACCAAGGGACTCATGTAAAGCAATGAGAAAATATTCCTTTACTTACTTGTACTGGTCTTTGAAAGGTCTTGGTAGACAAATCTTGATGAAAAATTACCTCCTGTATAAAAAGAGAAAACAAGAGGAAAAGTAGGAAAAGAATAATTGCTTTATATCCTTATTTGGGAGTGGGGGAGAGGGATGTGGGGGAAAGCAATGAATCCTAACCACTGGATCCACCAGGGAATTCTACTTATCTATTTAAAGAAAAGGTTTAGTATTTGTAGAAAGAGATTGATAATCTTTAATGAAGGAACAACTACAAGGATTAAATAGCTAAATTTTTAAAAAAAAGATTACAAAGTGGAATAATCTAGTGAAAAATCATTAAATAATTGAAAGATCAGTTTAAAGATTTAAAATGTGGAAGATACTAACACATATATATGGAATTTAGGAAGATGGCAATGACGACCCTGTATGCAAGACAGGGAAAGAGACACAGATGTGTATAACGGACTTTTGGACTCAGAGGGAGAGGAAGAGGGTGGGATGATTTGAGAGAATGACATTCTAACATGTATACTATCATGTAAGAATTGAATCGCCAGTCTATGTCTGACGCAGGATGCAGCATGCTTGGGGCTGGTGCATGGGGATGACCCAGAGAGATGTTATGGGGAGGGAGGTGCGAGGGGGGTTCATGTTTGGGAACGCATGTAAGAATTAAAGATTTTAAAATTTAAAAATAAAAAACTAAAAAAAAAATAAAATAAAATGTGCAAGATCAAGCAGCAAAAATTATTTGTTGAAAAATTTTTTAAAAGGCCCAGAGATTTTGAATTACTAACTTAGTTAAAAATTAAAAGCAGATTGAGATTCCCTGGTGGCTCAGTGGTAACCATCTACCTGCCAATACAGGAGACACAGGTTTGATCCCTGATCCAGGAAGATCCCACAAGCTGTGGAGCAACTGGGTCTGTGCTTCACAACCATCGAGCCTGTGCTCTAGAGCCCAGGAGCCACAACTACTGAGTCCACGGGCCACAGCCACTGAAGCCCACACACCTAGAAACCATGCTTCATGACAAGAGCCTCCACCACCATGAGAAGCAGCTATCAATCAGCCCCCAACTGCCACAACTACAGAAATCTGCCTTGTGTAGCAACGAAGACCCAGAGCAGCCAAAACAAAAAAACAGAAAAGTGGTGATTCATTGCTTTGTTCCACTGAAGGTAAATTATACTTATTACTTAACCATGAGCAAAGTTAAAATATATTCTATTAAAATATTTCTGTGTGTTAAAATATACTCTACAGTATCTATAGACGCAAGCTTTACCTGTAATAGAATGACTTTACCTGTAACCAATGACTTTTGCAACTTGGGTTGGAATCTTGGCTCCACCATTTATTAAACTAGTGACCTTGGCAAGTTACTTAACTTTCTGGTTCTTTTTTTAATTGTTTGTAAAATGGGGATGGCAGTTGGATCCAACTCAGAATGTTCTTGTAGGGAGTAATGTGATATTAATACTATGTGTAAAGTATTTAACACAAAGCCTAGACCATGATAAATAATCAATAACAATTTGTGATTGTTATCAGTTCAGTTCAGTTCAGTTCAGTCGCTCAGTCGTGTCCCACTCTTTGCGACCCCATGAACCGCAGCATGCCAGGCCTGCCTGTCCATCACCAACTCCCGGAGTTCACTCAGACTCACGTCCATTGAGTTAGTGATACCATCCAGCCATCTCATCCTCTGTCGTCCCCCTCTCCTGCTTCCAATTCCTCCCAGCATCAAAGTCTTTTCCAATGAGTCAACTCTTCGCATGAGGTGGCCAAAGTACTGGAGTTTCAGCTTTAGAATCATTCCTTCCAAAGAACACCCAGGAGTGATCTCCTTTAGAATGGACTGGTTGGATCTCCTTGCAGTCCAAGGGACTCTCAAGAGTCTTCTCCAACACCACAGTTCAAAAGCATCAATTCTTGATTGTTATAGAGATATAATAAAGGATTCATGAACCAAAGCAGACAATAAAAGATCACAAAAGTTTTCAAGCATTGAGCATCTACAGTGTTTTAGTCACAATGTTAATCAATTCCATACCTTATTTTTAATTTAGTTGTATTAAAATTATATAAGGCAAACATGCCCCACCCTGGTAAAAGAATTAAAAGAACACAGCGTGATTTAATGTGAAGGTGAAAAATAAAAGATCCCAGCGAAACCTGATATTGCCATTGACAGCCTTTACTCTAGGCACTCAGAGGTAACTAGTATAAACTTCCTTTTTGGTGGGGTAGGATCATATGCTAGTAGAGATTTCGACATCTAAATAGTATATACATACATAGCCCCATCTTTTACTATACACATGCTGTATGTATTATCTGCAACTTTTTTTTTTCATTTATTTTATCTTGATTTTCATTCTATACCACTTTTTTAAAAACATGAACTTTTCATTTTGGATTTGTAGAAAGTTATAATATGAGCTTACATGAAGCATGCGGTATTAAACATGAAGTGTGAGAATATTATATAACCCAGGTACATTTGTCAAAAATAAGGAATTAACATTGGTACATTAATATTAACTAAACACTAGACTTCATTAAGATTTCACTAAATTTTTGCTAATGTCCCTTTTCTGTTTAGGATCTAGGCCAGTACACCATGCTGCATTTTCCATATCAGTTTAAATTTTCCACCCTACTCTATTTTAACAACTACATAATATCTTACAGTATGGGTGTACCATAATTTACATATCTACAGGCAGATTTTCATATTGCTTCTCATTTTGAGTTATTACAAACAATACCATAATGAACATTATTACGTGTATAGCTTTAATAATTTGTGCTATAGGAAAATCTTACAAATAGAATTGCTGAATCAAAAGATGTATACATTTTGTGTATAATATATATGTATTTATAGAGCCATATTTCCTTCAAAGAAGTTTACATTAATTCATATTATACAAATTTAAGAGAATTCTTATTTCCCTGTAAATCTTGCTAATCTGAGAGTAAAGATGGCAGTTTATTACATTTGCTATTCTTTAACGATGGAAATACCAGACCACCTAACCTGCCTCTTGAGAAATCTGTATGCAGGTCAGGAAGCAACAGTTAGAACTGGACATGGAACAACAGACTGGTTCCAAATAGGAAAAGGAGTATGTCAAGGCTGTATATTACCACCCTGCTTATTTAACTTCTATGCAGAGTACATCATGAGAAATGCTGGACTGGAAGAAACACAAGCTGGAATCAAGATTGCCAGGAGAAATATCAATAACCTCAGATATGCAGCTGACACCACCCTTATGGGAGAAAGTGAAGAGGAACGAAAAAGCCTCTTGATGAAAGTGAAAGAGGAGAGTGAAAAAGTTGGCCTAAAGCTCAACATTCAGAAAATGAAGATCATGGCATCCGGTCCCATCACTCCATGGGAAATAAATGGGGAAACAGTGGAAACAGTGTCAGACTTTATTTTTATGGGCTCCAAAATCACTGCAGATGGTGATTGCAGCCATGAAATTAAAAGACACTTACTCCTTGGAAGAAAAGTTATGACCAACCTAGATAGTATATTCAAAAGCAGAGACATTACTTTGCCAACTTAAGGTCTGTCTAGTCAAGGCTATGGTTTTTCCAGTGGTCATGTATGGATGTGAGAGTTGGACTGTGAAGAAGGCTTAGCCCTGAAGAATTGATGCTTTTGAACTGTGGTGTTGGAGAAGACTCTTGAGAGTCCCTTGGACTGCAAGGAGATCCAACCAGTCCATTCTGAAGGAGATCAACCCTGGGATTTCTTTGGAAGGAATGATGCTACAGCTGAAACTCCAGCACTTTGGCCACCTCATGAGAAGAGTTGACTCATTGGAAAAGACTTTGATGCTGGAAGGGGTTGAAGGCAGGAGGAGAAGGGGACGACTGAGGCTGGATGGCATCACGGACTCAATGGACGCGACTCTGAGTGAACTCCGGGAGTTGGTGATGGACAGGGAGGTCTGGCGTGCTGCGATTCATGGAGTCGCAAAGAGTCGGACATGACTAAGCGACTAAACTGAACTGAACTGAACTGAACGATGAGTAAAGTAGAAAATCCTTATGGACGTTTATTGGCAATTTGTATTTCATTTTTTATTACCAATTTATCTTCTTTATGCATTCTTCTGTTGGATTGTTCACCTTTTCCTTATTGATTTATAAGAACTCTTTTATATCAGAGAAATTAGTCATTTGTCATATTTGTTGCAAATATTCTTCCAGCTTATATTTTGTCTTTTGACTTTATGCTAGTATTTTGTTATTCACAGGTTTAAATGTTTAATTACCATCTTTGTACCTCTGAGTTTTGTTTTTGTTTCATGACAATATCATAAAATATTCACCTTTGTATCCATTATTCTTAATCCTCACAATTCTGTAAATTACAACAATGAGCCCCTGAGATTCTCAAGGAATATTGGGATCTATTCAAACACCAAATTTATAAATACTACTCTGTTGCAAAGATCTTATGAAACTGATGCCTAAAGCTCAGCTTCTGTGTTCATCAGTGCCAAATCAAATCTCAGTGAAGTGGAAAAGGCAAAGGAGGACACTGTGGGCTCATGCTCTCAAAACCACGTGTCCCAACTTGGAGAAGATGGAGAGAGGTTTAATACTAATTGTCCAAAGAGGGCATGATCAGTTCATGGACATTCTTCAGATGGCTTGGTGGTATGGTAAGTAGGAGTCAGCATCATCAACCTTCAGGTCCAACTGATCGGGGGTCTACATGTTTGTGGGCAGCATGCCATTATTAACTGCTAACGTCTCCCACCTGGAGGGGGTTTCCGTATCTGTTAAATGGCTCAAAGATACTTTTGTGTGAATCCTTTGATGGGGAAACAGGACCCTGCCCCAAGGCTTTTTCTCCTTGGTCTCCCAATCCCTTCCTTCTCTAATTAACAACTGTTTGAATCTGCCCATTGGAACTCAGGGAACGTCATGGAGTCTGAGTGAAAGCTGTTTCCTATAATCACAGAAATGGGGGACACAAAGGCTATGTGGCCAGGGAGCCCCATAGTGCCCAGCACACCTCCAGAATCACTTCAAAAGATTAATGCCATGGCTTCAGCTTCATTAGATTCCTCCTTTTTCTTCGACCTTGAAATTTGAGCATTTGCAGAGCCCTAGAGAAAGCTTCGGAAAAGGCAATGGCACCCGACTCCAGTACTCTTGCCTGGAAAATCCCCTGGACGGAGGAGCCTGGTAGGCTGCAGTCCATGGGGTCGCTAGGCATTGGACACGACTGAGCGACTTCACTTTCACTTTTCATTTGGAGAAAAGTTGCATTGGAGAAGGAAATGGCAACCCACTCCAGTGTTCTTGCCTGGGGAATCTCAGGGACAGGGGAGCCTGGTGGGCTGCCATCTCTGGGGTTGTACAGAGTCGGACACGACTGAAGCGACTTAGCAGCAGCAGCAGACAAAGCTTGGATGTATCATGGGCAATTTGTTTTTGCTTGTTGTAAGCTCTGATATTTGTGTCTCCACCTTCTACGTGTTTGTCAGGGTGTTTTCTGTTGATGTGAGTCTCTTTTTATGCTGTTGAACACATTGACCTATAAACCTTTTCTTTCGTGAACTTCTTCAGCTTAGAAAGAAACAAGCACTTCTGTGGCAGTAATTCTTTTTTAGTTTGTGTCAATGGAAAATGCTACTTCAAGCCCTTGAACAAATCTTTCTTTGAGGTCGAGGTAGGTTGAGAGCTCCACTAACGTCTTTACACTATTGCTTAATAGAAATATTTGTACACCTTCCTAGGTTTTTTTCTGGGATACATTTTCTAGAGCATCATGTTTCCTGCTCTCTTTTCATAATAAGTTTATTTTATGTATTTATTTATGGCTTGTGCTGAGTCTTTGTTGCTGCGCAGGTTTTTCTCTAGTTGCGGAAAGCCGGGGCTGCTCTCTGGTGTGGTGTACAGGCTTCTCATTGTGGTGGCTTCTCCTGTTGCAAAGCACAGGCTCCAGGGTGCACAAGCTTCAGTAGTTGTGACTCCCGGGCTCTAGAGCACAGATTCACAGGCTCAGTAATTGTGGCACACAGGCCTCGCTGCTCTGTGGCATGTAGGATCCTCTTGGATCAGGGATCAAACCTACATCCCCCACCCTGGCATTCCTCACCACTTCCCTGAGCCACCAGGGAAGCCCACCTACTCTTATCTTTACACTAAAAGTTATCTTTTCAGTGTTTACTACATTTCTTACTTAGTTGATGACTTTTTCCCCACAGTGGTGAAAACAGTCACTGAAATAAGTTCCAAATTGCTTTTTCATGTTTCTTTAGTGATGTTGTCATTTCCATTACAAATATAAGCCCTGGACATGGAACAACAGACTGGTTTCAAATAGGGAAAGGAGTACGTCAAGGCTGTATATTGTCACCCTGCTGATTTAACTTACATGCAGAGTATATCTTGAGAAATGCTGGGCTGGAAGAAGCACAAGCTGGAATCAAGATTGCTGGGAGAAATATCAATAACCTCAGATACGCAGATGACACCACCCTTATGGGAGAAAGTGAAGAGGAACTAAAGAGCCTCTTGATGAAAGTGAAAGAGGAGAGTGAAAAAGTTGGCTTAAAGCTCAACATTCAGAAAACTAAGATCATGGCATCTGGTCCCATCATTTCATGGCAAATAGATGGGGAAACAGTGACAGATTCTGTTTTTTTGGGCTCCAAAATCACTGCAGATGGTGACTGCAGTCATGAAATTAAAAGACGCTTGCTCCTTGGAAGAGAAGTTATGACCAACCTAGACACCATCTTAAAAAGCAGAGACATTACTTTGCCAACAAAGGTCCATCTATTCAAGGCTATGATTTTTCCAGTAGTCATTTATGGATGTGAGAGTTGGACTATAAAGAAAGCTGAGTGCTGAAGAACTGTTGCTTTTGAACTGTGGTATTGGAGAAGACTCTTGAGAGTCCCTTAGACTGCAAGGAGATCTGACCAGACCATCCTAAAGGAAATCAGTCCTGAATATTCACTGGAAGGACTGATGCTGATGCTGAAACTCTGATACTTTGGCCACCTGATGAGAAGAACTGACTCATTTGAAAAGACCCTGATGCTAGGAAAGATTGAAGGCGGGAGGAGAAGGGGATGACAGAGGATGAGATGGTTGGATGGCATCACCGACTCAATGGACATTAGTTTGAGCAAGCTCTGGGAGTTGGTGATGGTCAGGGAGGCCTGGTGTGCTGTAGTCGATGGGGTTAAAAAGAGTTGGACATGACTGAACAACTGAACTGAACTGAACTGACTAGTTTTACATTTCACTCTCTAACTTAGCCAGAGAACCTAGTTCATGGCTAAGATCCATCACTTTATTAGTTTCTTCAATCTCATTGCTAAAAGTTGAATTTCTTTTCAGAGTCTCTTTTTTTTTTTTCCTCCCTACACCATGCAGCTTGCAGGATCTTAGTTTCCCTAACAGGTATTGAACCTGGGCCATGGCAGTAAAAGGGTCATGTTCAACCACTGGAGTGCCAGGGAATTCCCAAGGTGGAGCTATTATTATCTTTATTTTACAGATAAGAAAACTGAAGCTTATGAATTTAAGAGATTTAGCCAAGGAAGGCCATCAGTTAATATTAACAGAAGTAGGATTCAAATTTAGGTAAACAATTTTCAACTTCATTCTTTCAATCATACAGCTATAGTGTCTCCTCTCCTTGGCTAATGTATAAAATCCAAATTTTCTCTTTGGCTCAATTATAGAGTGCCACATGTCATGAACTTTTCTGGTCAAAACTGCAAATGTTAAATTGGTAAATGCCAAGAGTCTTCTTTATTCTCTCATTTTCTAATTGAGAACAGAGAGATTCCAGGAGGTTTTATATGGAGAAAGTGACAGAGCTTGAGTCTCAAAACAGATCAGTGTGGCTCCAAAGTCACATCACACTGACTAAAGATCTTTTTACCCCATTAAAACAGAATCAAGGCGAAAACCTCCATTCACATTTACAAAATACATTTAACAGTATTACTAATAGTTCTAGTTATAGGGAACATCATCACTAGGTCTTAAATTGTATCCTATGATTTTGACCTTAGGGCTTTTTAAAAGTCATTTAAGACATAGAGATGCTCACAAATAGTCTTGAAATATGAAAGAGGACAGAAATACCTGAAGTATTACCATGAACATTTTTAAATACACTTTTTATCTTGGAATAATTTTAGAATTGCCGAAAAGTTGCCCAGACAGAACAGAAAGTACACATATACCTCTTCCAGCTTCCCCCATGGTTAACATCTTATGTTACCATTGTATATTTGTCAAAACTAAGAAACTGATATTAGAACATTAATAACCAAACTACAGATTTTATCTGGACTTCACCAGGTTTTCCATCAATGTGCCTTCGGTTCCAGAAACCTATCCAGGGTACCACATTGCATTTAGTTGTGATGTCTCCCCAGTCTCCCCTGGTCTATGACAGTTTCTCTGTCTTTCATTGTTTTTCTAGAGCTTAACTGTCTTGAAGAATGCTAGCCAGATATCCTGTAGAGTGTCCTCCCATCTGGATTTTTCTGATGTTTTTGTTATGTTTTGGCTGGGGTTATATTATGAACATTTTCAAGTGAATGGGAAAAGAAAAATAATCCAAACAATGTTATAAAGAAGACAGTCTTAGTACGTTTTTAGAAACATGAATCTCATGTAAAAAATGTTATTAATTCAACAAAAATTTATGAAGCACCTATTATGTGCCAGGCACTGAAAAAGAGTGGTCGTTAAAGGCCTCTTTGAGCAACTGAGAGAGCCCCAAATAACAAAGCAGAACTAGATAAGAGCTAAGACTTGGGGGAAGAACATCTTAGAGAAAGGAAATAACAAGACCAAGGATTTATAGCAGAGGTAAGCAATGTATTTTAAAAGTTTCAGTAAAGGCAGAGCAGCTGGGTCATTGGTGAAAGCAAAAGAGTGGTAGATGAGATGAACAAGGCAGACAGGGCTAGAGAACATTGGGTTTTACCAATGACCATAGCAAGGAATATAGGTTTTATGCTGAGGGAGATGGGAAGAGAGAGATACCATCTAATAAATTTTTAAAAGACCACCACTGTGGAGTGCTGCGTGGAGTATAAACTCTTGAGGGAGTGGGGGCAGAGTAGAAACCAGGAGCCAGGAGTTAGGAGACAAATGCATTAGTTCAGGCAAGAAAAGATGGTGATTAGAGTGAGATGGGCAGCAGTAGATATAAAGAGAAGCCGTCAGAGACTTCAGTGGCTGAGATTCCATGCTCCCAAAGGAGGGGCCTGGATTCAATCCTTGGCTGGGAAACTAGATCTTACATGCTGCAATGAAGACACACACAGCCAATTTTTAAAAAAATGGTTGGATTGGGATATATTTAATTTCAGAGTGGGAAGCAACAGCACTTTGTAATGAATTGAATGTAAGATGAAGATCCTCAAGATTTTGGTTTGACAGACTAAACTGAGGATGGTGTAGGCTATTGAGATGGGGAGAATTGACAGAGTAAATATTGCGGGAGGTAGGTGGGAGACTTAGAAATCAAATATTTTACTTCATTCAAGCTAAATGTGAGACATTTTGAGTCATCAAAAAGGTAGATGAATGCATGCATTTGGAGCCCCTGAGAGACGTCAAGGCTGGAGACATAAAATCTATACGTAAAATAAACACATATACATGTAATAGCAATAATTTTATTTACTAGAAAGGTAGCCATACCTATTTGTTAATTTATTAATCAATTCTGCATTCATATATACTCATCCACAAATGTTTATTGTATACATACCAAGACATCAGGCTCTAGTACATTCATGCCAATGGCATTTAAAGAGAAGAGTGTGCAACCAGAGATGGTGGGTGGTGGAAAGAAAATAATAAAACTTTTAAAAATATCTATTTTTTATCTAAAAACAAAAAAGTTAAGTCTTTCAAATATTTAATATATAGATTGACACTGGCATCTCACTACTGAGTGAAAAGTGTGAGACAACATGGAGAATAATTTGGAGATTTCTTCATTTTCTTTTGTCTTAATATATTGTGATTTCCTCTAGTTTAGGTGTGCTGGATTAAGCAGATTTACCAATTATATTGTTATTTCATTAAATTAACCCCCACAAAACTGAAAGTAGCTAAAAAAGATTTCTGGAAAGAAAACATGAGTTGGAGATAATAAAGCAGGCGTAAAGGGGAAGATGATAGAGATGACATACCTGCTTCTAGCATGAGCTCTGCAGAAGCCATCTTATTAAGTAGTGGGCGTGACATTTTGAAATCAGAGATTTGAGAATATTTCCATTATGTGATTTTGATGTAAAATGACATATTGTGTGCTATCCAAGGCTGGATAGTGAGGCAAGCGAGGCATTCACTTTGGGCCCAAAATTTAAAAGGATGCCCCAAAATCAGCAATCAAGATGAACATCTACATGCAATATTTTAAAAAGTCAAAATGGATGCAAAAATCTATGATACACAAAAATCAAAAATTTAAATACAACATCAGTATTCAAAAAAAACAAAAAACAAAAAACCTTATACATGTATACTAAAACTTGAAGGCAGAATTTTCCAACCTGTTAGAAGAAATCTTCCAAGCAATGCATTCCAAACAGTTTTGAAAATATATAAAAATGCAACATCTTCTGACTGACATCAGGGAAGACAGAAAGTTACTAGCTGAGTTTCAAACAAAAACTTCATGGTTGGTGGATGGAAGTGACAAAAAGGGATACTTGCATTAGTAAGAGCAGCCAAAGATGTATTTCTTCCATTAGGATTTACATATCTTTGTGAGTTATCTTCTTCAGCTTATGACAGCCGTTAAATTGAAGTACAGAAATAACCTGAACGTTGAATCACATATTTTAATGTTTCATAAAGTATTACAGATTTTTAAAATCACTGAGACTTAAGTCAATCATATTGCTTTCACTAGATATTTTTAGTGAAAAGAACACGGATTTTTAAAAGATAATTAATATAGAAACTAACTTAGCTACTTTAAATGTTTGTTTCATCTTTATCCTTTTTACACTTTTAAAAGGCTTTACCTCATATACAACAGGACGTGTTTAAACTTACTAAGTATAGAGACTTTTTGTAATACAGAAGCGCAATAAAAAAAAAAAAAACGTTTGGAGAGCACACACAGTTTAGACAGGTAGCTGTGGGTGTTAGGAACGTATCAGAATTATATTATCTCAGAGTGCGAAAACATCGCTGTACCACGGAAGTCTTCAAGAAGGACATCCCACCAGGTTTTCATAAGGGAAGTTTGAGGAATGAGCAGGATTTAGAAAAATAACCATCGCAAAATTTGCTGCCTATAAAACAGTACAAATGCTTACTGCCAAAGGAGATTAACGTACTTTAAAAACATTTTTAAAAGAGGATCCTAGGTCCAAACTGCAGCCCCACTCTCTGAAGCTATCTCAGTCCCAGACTTGAACCTGTCCGAGGAGGAAGTTCCCCGAACTGGCCCAGCAGAGTGCAGCTCTGATGGAGGGGGGCTGGAGGGAAAGTGATACCTCTTTCTCGAGCTATGGACTTGTCCCCTCCCCAAGCAGGAGACCAGACTTGAGGTCCCTCGAGCCGGGCCCTCGGGAGGGTGGGGAAAGGGGGAAAGAAAACGCAGTCCTTTCTGGCTGGGACCGTGTCTGAGGGCGGAGGCCGGGAGGTAGTCCGTGATGCTTTCTCTTCCAGGCAGAGGCCGAGGTCTGTGAAGAGGGGAAGAGTTCAGGAGCTCCTCTAACAGGGAGGGCGAGCAGTGTTGGTAGCAGGGCCAGAGGTGAGGCTTTAGGGTCGAGTCTCTCCCCGGTGGGCGGAGAGTCCGAAGAGCCCTGAAAGGCATGGAGAACCTGAGGCCTGGTCCTTTCCCTGCCAGCAGAGGGAGTCCCGAGATGGACAGTCTGGAATCCCTCTCCGAAAAGCGTTTCCTTGGCCGCTCAACCAATTTTATACATCTCGAAGCCGAGTGAGAGCCGAGGTAATTAGCTGCGAACGACAGCTGTCTGGGTATCTTCGGCGCCAGGGGCCGGGATCGAAGCCCGACAGTCCGAATTCTCGCGAGAGCGGCCGCCGCCATTTTTCCATTGATTGCGGCCGGCGGGGGGAGGGGCCGACGACGAAGGCGACGGCGGCGGCGGCGGCGGAGCCTTGGGTCGGTGTCTGCGCGTTGGTGTCTGAGGCCCAGGTTGAGGCCTCCGCGATAGCCCGAGCGCCGGCGGTGGAGAGGATGACTTCCGCCGCCGTTTTTCTCCTGAGCTAGAGAGGCGCCGCCACCCTCCCCCTCCTCCGGCAGGGCGGAGAGGAGCGGCCGGGAGTCTGAGCGATGGTGCCCGGCGAGGAGAACCAACTGGTCCCGAAGGAGGTGAGGGGCCGGCGGAGGAGGCTAGGCCCGAGGCCTGCGGCCGCTGCGAGCAGCGCAGGCCGGGGGCGAGGGGCGGGCTGCGGGCCCAGCTCGTGGGCTGGCCCGGCCGTGGGGGAAGGAGGAGGTGTGTGGTGCGGGGTTGGGGGGTGGTGCATGGTGGGTGCGGCGAGCAGCTGGGAAACCGGGCTGGATCTCGGGGGTCGAGGGAGCGGAGACCTCTCCCCTTGGATTTGGGGTGCTGGACAATAAACGGAGTGGACTGGAAGGAATCTGGTCTTGCTCTAGGGGGAGAGGGTAGCTTAAGTATTTAATATATTGAGCCAAGGTGGAGAGGTAATTTCAAAGAAAAAAATTCTGCAACAGTGGCCGATGTGCACGACAGGGTGACGGTGCTGCTTCTGGTTTTGACAGTGGCATAGCTCTCAGGGCTTGTGAAATCTACGCCCAACTTGAGCTTTGTGCGAGGGCAGTTAACTGTTAGGACTTTTTTGAACTCCTGTTTCTTACTTGGTTGGTACTATGGGCCTGCCTAAATGAGGCCTGCCGAAGACCGTTGAAAAGTAGCAAATGTGACTTTCAAGTAAAGGTAAGAGGTAGCGAAGCATTACCATATGGAGAGTTGAACTACTTTTTGTAGTTGGGTTGTGTATGCCAGTTTGGGTGACTTATTACATTCTTAAAAGCAAGTGATATGAGAAGGCTTGACTTCTTGGCTTCTCTTGAATAGCAGGAGAAGATTAATGATAGAATCCAGCGCTGGCCAGTGAATTTCAATATATTAATAGTATCTCTGTTGGCTTTATAAATATCTTCAGGGTGTCCAAATGTGTATTTTTAACTGGCTGATCATCAGGCGAATGCTTTGGATTTTTATTTCTCGTATACCTCAAATAGATGCAAGTGTCGGTTGAAATTAGCTATATCGGATCTTGATAGTTGTGGGTGATCTTAAAATTTTTTAATTCTTTTTTTTTTTTTTGCCTTTTTTGGTTGCTTGTAGCTATTTGTTGCTACTTGAGCAAGCTCTGACACTGCAAAAGTATTATTGGAGTTGTGTATAAGTGATAGGAATATTTTCCCAACTTTATCAGATGATTGTTTTGCAAGGACAGTTTTTTAAAACTCAATTCTTATGTGTCAGTATTTATTCATCAAGCACCATCTGCACAGAAAATAATAAACAGATGAATTAATCAGAATTCTTGCCTTGGGAACTTCTAAGGGTACTAAGAAAGGTAACACTAGTATTCATTGAGCTCCAAGTAGGGGCTAAGCAATTTTCTACAAAAGTAAACTCTTAATCAAGGATGAAAGTGATAGATACTATGAGATGGATATTAAAAATGAATTCTCTTTTAGAGTTACACAGTGCTGGTTTTCATTTCCATGAAAAGCAAAGTTAGTCCTTTCTTAATTTTTTGACCATTAGAAAATATTTGTGGAACTTTGCTTTATGAAAGCTCAATATTAGGTTTATTTCCCTAATAATTTGCTTTATAGAAAACATGATACAGATATACTTCCGCAGGAAAATACCTGCAGTGCTGCTTTTACCTTTTGGATTTTAGAGGTTAAATGCCTCACTGATGGGTGGGTAGGGAGATCCAGGAGGGGAGGGATATATGTATACATACAGCTGATTTACTTCCTTGTACAGCAGAAATTAACACAATATTGTAAAACAACTATACCCTAATAAAATTTTTTTTTTTTTTTTAAGATTGAATGCCTCTCCTTTAAGACTAATTCCTTTACCTGAGCCTTCAAACTCATCCTGAGTTCTGACTTTTTTGTTTCTTACTCCTTCTGGATCACGTGCCTGTATTTTCTGTTCCCCAGACTCATCTTCAGTCTTTTTCCCTGACTCCTTTCATGATTCCTGGAAGTGTGCACAGTACTCTCAAATCTCAGGTCTGTTATTTTTTTCACTAGTTAAGTGGTTCATTCTTTTTCGATGGCCATACTCCTCTTCTTTCCTGCTTCTCTTCCTTGAGTTTTCTTATGCATTTGATACTTAAAAAAAGAAATCCTTGATTTTAGTAATACTGTATTTTGGGCCCTTTTTCTCGTATCTGTTTGTCCTGTCTGGTCACTCATTTGGTCAGTGTCTTTCTCTTTTTCTGTGTCTTTTAATTATCACTTTTGTCTGATCTTTGTCATCCTCTGTCTGGTAGAAGTAGAATTATATAGTGTTAAAGCTGAGAGAGCACATAGTGATATGATCACCTAGTATTATAACACGCCCCTTCACTTTTACAGATAAGGAAATTAGGGCCAGAGGATTGAAAAGGACTTGTTCAGGGTCACATAATGAGTAAGTAAATGACAGAGCTAGGACTAGAACTCACATCCTCTTGATTATACTCTTATTTTACACATCCCTCCATGTAACCTAGAGGCTCTGTAAGAATGGTTTGTAACTCTCTAACTATATTTATTATGTGAAAATAAATTACAGAATTGTAAATAATATAAAATGTCTTGGTTCTGTTCTAATGGCTTATTACCAACTATATGGAGAGCTTTATCTTTTTTTTTTTTTTTTAAGGGAACCTCTGACCCTTACTAGATTTAGATATATGGACAAAGTATATGCATTCATGTGTGTGTGCAGTTGTTGAACGAATAATATATTATTCTGGTCCTAGAAGCTCAAGGACAAAACTGTACCTTAGACTGCTGAAGAAGGCAGCTAAGTGTCATGTGCAGGGCTTGGCAAACTACAGTCCCTGGGCCAAATTCAGCCTGTAGCCTGTTTTGTTTGGCCCATGATTTAAGAATGATTTTTACATTGTCAAATTGTTGAAAAATATCAAAATAATAATAATCTGTGATACATGGAAGTATATGAAATTTAGATTTCAGTATTCATAAATAAAGTTTTATTGGAACACAGCCATGCCCATTTTTTACTATTGTCTATGGCTATAGTAAAGTAGTTGATACAGATGCTGTATACAGGGTACATTTGAAGTTACTTAGCTTGGCGGTCAAGACTTAGTATTGATACAGTTTGATTCTGGCCACAATCTGCCCTTTCAGAAAGCTTATCTCTTCTCCTTCAAAGCAAGTTTTTAATGTAGCCAAACAGGTTTTTCTTTAACTTGCTTTTCACTTCTGTTTGTGCTGCCTCTTTCCTACTTCTGCCCACCAATTCAGAACATTCATACACATCTTTCCGTAAGTATCTCATATCTCATTTATTCTTAAAAAACTTTTCTGACCATTTAACCTTAAGTATTTCTCCTTCTTAGAAGACTTATATATGAACAGAATTCATTTGCCAATTAGTACATAGTGGTTTTTGTTATCTATTATGGGCTTCCCTGGTGGCTCAGATGGTAAAGCGTCTGCCTGCAATGCGGGAGACCTGGGTTTGATCCGTGGATTGGGAAGACCCCCTGGAGAAGGAAATGGCAACCCACTCTAGTACTTTTGCCTGGAAAATTCCATGGATGGAGGAGCCTGATAGGCTACAGTCCATGGGATCGCAAAGAATCAGACACGACTGAGCAGAGTCACTGGCTCACTGGTCATCTATTATAGTCTCAACTGTATTTTATTAGTATTCATGATGGATGTCTTGACAGCAGAGATCTTTATGTGTCTCTCTCACCTGCGCTTTTTTTTTTTTTTTATATGTACTGTAGGTTTAGGTTTGTCTAGGTTTGTGTAGGTCTGGTTTGTCTAGGTTTGACAGACCTAGACAATGTATTAAAAAGCAGAGACATCAGTTTGCTAACAAAGGTCCATATAGTCAAAACAGTGGTTTTTCCAGTAGTCATGTATGGATGTGAGAGTTGGACCGTAAAGAAGGCTGAGCACTGAAGAATTAATGCTTTTGAATTGTAATGCTGGAGAAGACTCTTGAGAGTCCCATGTACAGCAGGGAGATCAAGCCAGTCAATCCTAAAGGAAATCAATCCCTAATGTCCATTGGAAGGACTGATGCTGAAGCTCTAATACTTTGGCCACCTGATGAGAAGAGCCAGCTCATTGGAAAAAAACCCTGATGCTGGGAAGGATCAAGGGCAGGAGGAAAAAGGGACGACTGAGGATGAGATCGTTGGATGGCATCACTGATTAAGTGAACATGAGTTTGTGCAAACTCCAGAAGATTGTGAAGGATAGGGAAGCCTGGTGTGCTGTAGTCCATGGGGTCCCAAAGTGTCGGACACAACTGAATGACTGAACAACTCTAGGTCTAGGACAGCGTCCTTTCTGAAGCACATCTTCAGTAATGTTCATTGGTCTGGTTACAGGGTTGCAAGGAAACCAGTTTCTAACCAATTTCCCATGCTTGGATGTTTTTCATAACATCCTTGGCAAGCTGTTTTCCAACCTCAGCTTGAATACCTTCATGACATCTCGGGTAATATCTTTGTCTTTTAAGAGATCTGTTTTCAGTTTTTGAGCTGAGAGAAGTCTAGATCTCTATAACTGCCATCTTTTGATTGTTGGCTCTGGACAACAGAGAAATTTTAAATCATTTTCCAGAGGATAACTTTTTTCCGTTGTTGAACATGGGGGAAGGGAGTAGGAGGACCAAGCTCTATTTTAAAGTCTGAGCATCCTCAGTTCTCTTAAGTGTTTCTCAGCTTGCTCTGCTTTAGACATAATCGAGTGATTTCTCCTAGTTGTTGTACCCAGAGGAGAGCAAAGACAGTGTGGTCTGTTCTGTGTGGTTAACAATAAAGCTTTTCCCCTCACCTTTTCACTCTGCTGTGTGTCTTTGAATTGTTGTATGTTGATGTTGACTCTGAGATCTTTTGCTTTTAATATTACAATTTTTATTTATTGCTTTGTTGCTTTTATTCTATTTCTTTATAAGGAATTTGTGACATTAATATTTGTTGAGTACTCACTGTACATTGCTGTATGCTGGCATACAGGGAATAATTAGAAAAAGTAGAAAAAAATTTTTTCCTCAAGTATCTTCTGGTATAATTAAGGATATTACAATGTACCTAGTGGTTTTAAAATAATACTTTCACTGCAAAAAGTGGTGTCCAAGGAGAATATAAATGTAGAAAGGATGGAAAAGTGAAAGAAAAGAATATGTGGTTCCACATCTCAGTGGATTTTTTTCTGCTGCTCTTTAATAATCACTACTTCTCTTATTGTGGAGCACAGGCTTAATTGCCCCACAGCGTGTGAAGTCTTCCCAGACCAGGGATTAACCCATCTGCATTAGCAGGTGGGTTCTTAACCAGGGAAGTCAATAAACACCACTTCTATCTGGAACTAATGATGATACTAATAATCCAAAATTTATTGAGCATTTATTAAATGTCAAATATTGTTGTATGTGCTTTGTGTGTATTAACTCATTTGAACTTCACATTGACCTCATAACTCTATCAGGACCATTGATATCGAGAGCCCCCAAAACATTAAAACAGCTTGTTTTTCATCTCTATTGTCCTTTTTTTTTTTTTTTTTAAATCAGTTCCATCAGTATCTACTATGGAGCATGTCAAATGAATATTCTTTTAATTTGTATGGCTTCAACCTTTGATTGTAATTTACATGTTTTTAATATCTCAAGCCCTGATCTTTCTTCTAGTTTCAGATTTCCACCTGCATACTGGATATCTGTAGTTGGTTGTACTCTAGGACCTATAGATTAAATATGTGTAGTATCAACCTCATTTCTCTTTCCTCTCTTCTTGGTCCTCCTCCCAGCATAATTTTTTGTATTCTCCTATTCAGTTAGTGTCATCATCTTCTGTTTGCTTAAGTTAGAACATTTTTTTAACAACTCCTTTTTGCATATATAGTTGGGCCATCACTTGCAAAATGTCTCTTGTATCCTTACCTTTCTCTTTTGGGCTCTGCCTCTCTCTATTGTCTCATTCCAGTGTAGGCCCTTTAAATGGTCTCTGTGCTTCTAGGCTCTTTTCTTTAGTAACTGTCTTCTCCACAGTAGCCATTACTTTCTAAAACACATAAGATTATGACTTACCTGTTTTAAAATTTATAATTATTACCCTCTGATTGCAAATCAAATACTAGATACAATTTATAAACACTTTGTGCCAGACACTACTAAACAGTTTACACTCTTTTCTCATTTAATACATATAAAGCTCTTTAAGGCAGCTCTTTCACTGTGTATTTTTTAGATAGATAGAAAGTATGCATAAAGAGTAAGTAACTTCCTCAGAGTTGTTTAGCTGTTGGTTTCTGAGTCACTGTGGCCTTAAGCAGTAGGAAAGTCCTTCATAATATAGTCTCAATTGATTTGTTTTTTACAATTAATTTTTATCAAAGTTATATATGCACATATTTAAAAGAGTTGAGTAGCTCTGCTGTACAGATTCCCTTCCCCTTCCATTTCAGGCTGTCCAGAGGCAACCACTTTCAACTCATTCTTCAGATATTTATCTCCACATTTCAAAGTCGTGTTCCTGTCGTTTTCCTTCGTGAAAGTTTATGTCAATGTGACTATATACATAGTTGAGCTTTGTAGTTTATAGTGATTATTTTCCCTTCCTGTGTAGCATTTTGTGTTTTCCATGAATTAATATTTTCTAAAAATTTGCTTTTGCTTAGTTTTCTGTGTACTTATCATTAATTTCACCAGGTGCTTCTCAACTAAGGGAATTGGCGATGTTGGGTAGGTGAGCAAGGGCAGGAGTGTGCTTCTGATGTCTAGTGAGCAGAAGCAAGCTATGCTGCCAAGCATCATCCTAACTGCACTAGACAGCCTCCTACAGCAAAGAATATGTGGTCCAAAATGTCAATAGTGCTACTGTTGAGAAACCCTGAGTTAGTCCAAACTCTGAAGTGTATAAATCTTCTCGTTATTATGTTCAAACCTGCCAGTTTCTTTGGATGAATTTTCTTGAACTGCAGCTGTTGTCTTAGATTTACGTTTATAATCATCTTAGTTTCCCGCAGGTCTGTCTAGGAGTTCCTGGTTCTGAACCTGATGCCTTCATCTTTCTTTGTGTTCTCATTTTGGAGGACCACTTTCAATAGCTTTCAGGATGGGCCATAATTTTTTGAGACTTCACTTGCCTTAAAATGTTGTTTCTGTTCTCTTTGTAGATAGTTTGGTAGGCAGGGAATTCTCGGTCAGAAATATTTTTTCTCAATTTTGAAAACATTGCTCCATTACTGTCTTTTTTTCAGTGTTGCTGTTGAGACATCAGATGCCTAAAAGATTTTGAATTTTATTTTTCCTCTGGAAGCTTGAAGAATCTTTTCCCCTAGAGTTCTGAAATTTCTGGATTATGTGTAAAGGTCTGTTTTTCTCCATTTCTGCTGGATTCAGGGTAGTCTTATTCAATCTGAAATTTATCTTATCAGTTCTAGGAGATTTCCTTAAGTAATTTCTTTGGTTTCTTCCCCTTTGTTTTCTGTTTCTCTTGAATTCCTGTTGTTTAGGTGTTAGGCCTACTGACTGGCTTATCTAATTTTCTTCTGTGTTTACATCTATTTTCTATTTCTTTCTTTTTCCTCTGCTTTCTGGGAGATTTTTCTCAATTTTATCTTATAATTCTTCTACTAAGATTTTATTTCTGCTATTATGTTTATAATTTCCGAGTACTTTTTTTTCCTAAAAAAGTTTAAATGATAATATTCTTTTGTTTCATGGATATAATATCTTTTCTGTCTTAGGAAGTTATTGGTATGTTTCTTCTCTGAATATTCTCTTTTCTCCAAATTTCCTTTTTCTGTTTGTTGGCTTTGGGCTTTGTCTTTTATATTAGATGTTTTTTTTTAGATGTCTGGTATTCCTTGGAAGTCAGTGCTTATTTAGAAGAGGGCCCTTACAAAGCTGAATGGAAGCTCTGCCAGTGAGTGATTATGGTTTTCCCTGTTCATTGGATATGTCTGGACAATTTCCTTAGACTCCCAGTGACAGGTTTTTCTCTTGTGCTGAATTGATTTCCCAGAAAAGATTTCTGGTCTGTTCCTTGAAGAGTTGAGTACGAAAAGGGAATGTGGGTTTTATCATGAAGTACACAAGTACACGTCATTTAATTCTGCAGTTTTCAGTATGCACGCCTGCTGACCTGAGTCTGACTCTGTGGCCCTAGACTGTAGCCCGCAAGGATCTTCTGTCCATGGAATTCTCCAGGCAAGAATACTGGAATGGATTGCCAAGCCCTCTTCCAGGGGATCTTCCCGACTCAGGGATCGAACCCAGGTCTCTTAAGTCTTCTGCATTGGCAAGCGGGTTTTATACCACTAGCACCACCTGGAAAGCCACTTTCCAGTATGGCAGCCTTCCAGTTCAGTTGCACCCGGCGTCCTCTTGTCCAGAGATACCTTGTTTTATACTCTCCTGAGATTGTTTAGTCTCTTGCCAAGAAAGGGTCAAAGAGTAGGAAAGAGAGGATCTGGAAGTTTTGACTGTTTCTTAAGCAGACTTTGATCTCCTATTCTAGCTTGGACCTCACTCTTGCTCCCAGAGTATCTGAGACAGCTAGTTCCTGAGCCTTTTAGGTTTTTCTTTTTTTTTTTTTAAATAGAAGTCTTGAAAAAGGAATACACGGAGTTCCCGTATACCCACCACCAAGCTTTTCCTTATGATAATCATTTTATATAAATCATAGAACACTTATTAAAAGTAAGAAACTAACCGTAGTACAATACTATTAAGTATACTATAGAATTTATTTAGATTTAACTAGTTTTCCACTAATGTTTCTTTTTAGTCCAAGGTATAATACCAGAATAATCAGAATACCTCATTAAATTTTGTTGTCATGTCTCCTTAGTTTCCTTTATTTGTGATACTTTCTCAGACTTTTCTTTTTCATGACTTTGACATTTTAAACAGTACTAGTCATTTTTGCAAAATGGCTGTCAATTTGGGTTTGTCTGATGTTTTCTCAAGATCAGACAGAGGTTGTTAAAGAGAAGGATATCACAGAAGTGATACGTCCTTCTCAGTGCTTCATTTGGAGGGGGGTGGAGGTGACATGATGTTGACGTATTCTACTGGTAATATTAACCTTTGATCACTGGGTTCAGGTGATTCTGCTAGGCTTCTCCACTGTAAAGTTACTATTTTCCTCTTTAATAATTACTAACTACTTTGAGACCATGCAGATATCCTGTTTCTACTTAAACTTTTGCCCTCTAGTTTTAGCATCCACGTATAGATCTTGCTACTGTTAAGATTTTCTCTTTCCCTCATTTCTACATTTATTAATTGGAATTCTTTTGTGAGCAGAAGCTGTCCCTTCTCCCCCATTTATTTACTTCTTTATTTATATCAGTGTAGACTTACAGATTTTATTTTATTCTTTGTATTATTACCCCAAATTATTGTTACTAATTTTGTTGCTCAAGCTGTTGCAGTCTTGGCCAGGGAAGCTCTTTCTGATTGGCATCTGTGCTCATCCTTGCTTTTTGAGCACGTCTTTAATTTGTGGCACCACATAATGCTTCAGCCCATCTTCTATTTGCGCTGCCTCAACACTACAATCAAGCACTTCTCCAAAGAGTTTAGAGGTCTTTTGCTGTAAATGTAAATGTGGTATGTGCTATAAACCAGGTGTCTTTGTTTTTCGTCTAGGCTAATAATAAAGGTTTCAACCTTCTCTGCTGTAAGAGTCATTACCACCTGTTCTGCTTTCCAGCTTCTAAAATCGTGTTTTTGGTTTCCTATGGATTTATGCTCTTTAAAAGTTTTCTTTATTCTTGTTTCAGAGATATTTTGGGAAGCTTTAGAGCTAACTGCTTGCATTCACTCTGTCCTCTTTAACCAGAAATGCTTAATGCTTTTGCTGTCTCCTGCCCCAAGCCAGTTTTGTTTTAGCCGCATTCAGCTGCATTAGTGGCTCTTCTCTGATGTGCTCTA
Source organism: Ovis aries (assembly GCF_016772045.2). Lineage (NCBI taxonomy): Eukaryota > Metazoa > Chordata > Mammalia > Artiodactyla > Bovidae > Ovis > Ovis aries. The sequence continues at coordinate 40,595,216 of NC_056068.1, read as the reverse complement.
TGCTGTCCTGTGTCACTTGCCCTGAGTGAATAATACGAAGTATTTTTGTAACATCTGTTTTTTAGGGAGTTTTAAATGGGTGAACTTTGATTTTTACATGAAAACTATTTAAGTACTTTCTTAAGTACATTGTTAGGATTGTTGCCTCTCTTTAATTTTCCATTCTCTGAATTAGTCACATAAATGTTTTGTTTCTCAGTACCAGATACTGTAATTTTTGCCAAAACAAAGGGGAGAAGCACAATGTGTCCAGAGGACTTGTGTACCATCACCACCCTAGCCCAAATTAAAAAAAAGATTGGGTTGAAAATAGGGAGTTGTGAAAAACATAGCATTAAATTTATTTTCAAATACCTATTGTAAATTAAAGTTCCAGAAGACGTCTACTTTAAAAACCAATTCATTGGTATTGAGGATCTTACTTAGTTAAGACAGCGTAATAGGTGTCATGATATGCAGAGGCATGTTCTTTCTGAGGCTTATTGCACAGATTTTAAAGTGTTCTATCCAAGTATTGCTGCTTACAATCTAATTTTCTACCAACCTTCTCTGTTGTTTAAAAAAAAAAAAAAGTCTTGGCAGGACTTCTCTTGGTGGTCCATTTGCTAAGACTCTGAGTTCCCAATACAGGAGACCCAGGTTCAATCCCTGGTCAGGGAGCTAGATCTCTACAGGCAGCAACTAAGACCCACCGCAGCCAAATAAATAAAAATCAACATTGAAATAAAAATTATTTTAGTCTTTGGCAAAATGATTGTGACTAGCAGTGATGGCAGATGATTGGCAAAAACGATGTGATCTTTTAGATCAAGATTCTTAATGTATATTTTTCCTGAGCCTGGTTTTCTGTTAGTATAATGGAAGAAGGGATGGATATAGTTGTAGTGTAAGTAAACAGATGTCTCCTCTCTGCTGCATACTTCTGTTTACTTTGTCTCAGGTTTGGGAACAGTAGTAATTGCATTATTCTTTTGTTTAATGAAACTAAACTGAACCAAGCATACATAAAGTAGACATAGAGGGAATTCCTTGGTGGCCCAGTGGGAAATACTTTGCCTTGCCATTAATGTAGGGAATGCTGGTTCGATCCCTGGTCAGGGAGGTGAGATCCCAGATGCCTCATGGCCGAAAAAATAAAACGTAAAACAGAAGCAATATAGTAACAGAGTCAATGAAGCCTTAGAAAAAAATAAAGTAGCCATGGATATGAACATTTTCATTGATATAAGACTGTCACTGAAACCTACTGTTGAGAGTGTTGAGAGATTACTCTTTGTATGGAGATTACTTTTTGTATGAAACTTACTGAGATCTGTGTCTTGAATTTGTTGTGTTTCTTGTTTGTTTGTTGTTGCTGTTTTGGCTATGCCATGCTGCTTGCAGAATCTTAGTTCCCCTGCTGCTGCTGCTAAGTCGCTTCAGTCGTGTCTGACCCTGTGCAACCCTGTAGACGGCAGCCCACCAGGCTCTGCCATCCCTGGGATTCTCCAGGCAAGAACACTGGAGTGGGTTGCCATTTCCTTCTCCGGTACATGAAAGTGAAAAGTGAAAGTGAAATCGCTCAGTGTGTCCTACTCTTAGCGACCCCATGGACTACAGCCTACCAGGCTCCTCCGTCCATGGGATTTTCCAGGCAAGAGTACTGGAGTGGGGTGTCATTGCCTTCTCCTACCAAGGATCAAAACTAGGCCCTGTCAGTGAAGGTGCTGAGTCCTAACCACTGGACTGCCAGGTAATTCCCAATAGGTTTACATTTTATTTTTAAAATTAAAAAAAAAAAAAAAAATGTTTTTTGGTCATGCCAAGCAACTGTCTTGAATTTTTTATGCTTTTTAAAAGCAAGCTTTAAAATGCTACCTAAACAGCAAATCTAGCCCTTTTTATTAGTATAAGAAACCTTTCCTGATCTTCCTCTTCCAATCTAATACCATTTTTCTAACCCTGAAATGCCATAATGCTGTAGCTTTTGACATTTGAAAAATTACACTTCTTTATTATAGGTTAATTCAAAGTCAAGACACAATAGTCAGAGTGCCTCGGTTCAAGTACCAGTTTTGTGACCTTGGGCAAGTTATTTAACTTCCCAGTACCTAAGTTAAATGTGGATACTAGTAACTACCTCCTTGGGCTTTTGGGAAAATATAATGAGTTAATACATATAGAGTGTCTTTTACTTAATAAGCATTCTTACAAGTGTTATCTGTTAGAATAAATGTTGCTACCTTCATTATCATTATTACCTTCATTCTGTATTGGTTTAGGGGCCAGCATAATATGCTATACATGAATATGTATTGATTAAATTAAAATGAAATCATGTCTTAGTTATTAAATATGCTTAGTTGTTTGAAGTCATGGATCTGATATGACCTGTCAGCATAAATCCTAAATGATTGTTAGATTTGATAGGTTTTTTATATTATCAAGTAAGACTTGTTTTTACTGCTTTTTAATAACTGAAACATAACAAAGTACAGCTTTTAAATGAAACTTTCTAGTCTGGTAAGATCCTAAGAAAAATTGATTTAGAATATATAGATATTTGTTGAAATAACTTACTAGATTAACAGGTTATTTGTTTATAAGATTCAGTGTGAAATGTTATTTCAAAGCAGGATCCATGTTAAGAATGTTTGTTTCTGGGAGAACTTAATGTGTTTGATAATTCTGACTTTCGAAAACTGGAGTATAGCCAGTTGACATGAATAGAAGGACCAATTAACTTGTCTATTTTGTCAGTTGTATTACTGATGGTAAAGATTTTGCCTACCAAGCAGGACACATAGCTTGGATCCCTGGGTCAGAAAGATCTCCTAGAGAAGGAAATGGCTCCCACTCCAGGGCTTCCCTGGGGGCTCAGACGTTGCCTACAATATGGGAGACCCAGGTTCGATCCCTGGGTCGGGAAGATCCCTTGGAGAAGGAAATGGTAACCCACTCCAGTATTCTTGCCTGGAGAATCCCATGGACGGAGAACCCTGGTAGGCTACAGTCCAGGGGGTTGCAAAGAGTTGGACACGACTGAGCGATTTCACTTTAACTTTCTACTATTCTTGCCTGAGAAATCCCGTAGCCAGAGGAGCCTGGTGGGACCACAGTCTATGAGGTCGCAGAAGAATGAGACACAACTTAGTGACTTAGTTCAGTTCAGTCACTCAGTTGTGTCTGACTCTTTGAGACCCCATGGACTGCAGCACTCCAGGCCTCCATGTCCATCACCAACTCCCGGAGTTCACTCAAACTCATGTCCATTGAGTCGGTGATGCCATCCAACTATCTCATCCTCTGTTGTCCCCTCCTCTTCCCACCTTCAATCTTTCCCAGCATCAGAGTGTTTTCAGATGAGTCAGTTCTTCGTATCAGGTGACCAAAGTATTGGGAGCTTCAGCGTCAGCATCAGTCCTTCCAGTGAATATTCAGGACTGATTTCCTTTAGGTTGGACTGGTTGGATCTCCTTGCAGTCCAAGAGACTCTCAAGAGTCTCCTCCAACACCATAGTTCAAAAGCGTCAGATCTTCAGTGCTCTGCTTTCTTCACAGTCCAACTCTCACATCCATCCATGACTGCTGGAAAAACCATAGCTTTGACTAGATGGACCTTTGTTGGCTACACAACAACAATATGACTGTGCTTTAAATTTGATGCTGTGTGATTGCCATAAGACTTGCAGAGTTGTTCACATATTAGCAGAAATACAGTGGCTTTCCAGTAGAGAAAAATTAATGGCTAAGTGACATAGTTAAGAAAAAAGATCTGGACTTATATCTTTCTGTACACCAGGGGTCCCTACAAACCCCAGGCCAGGGACAGGTACCTGTCTGCAGCCTGTTAGGAACTGGGCCTCATAGCAGGCGGGGAGTGCCAGGTGAAACACAAAGTCTCCCCCACGCACCCCTCCCTCCGTCTGTGGAGAAATTGTCTACCATGAAGCCGATTCCTGGTGCCCAAAAGGTTGGTGACCACTGTATACAGTGAGTCTAGCACCTTTGGTGTAACTTTGGGAAAACCACGGCCTTCATTTATTGCCTAAGTGAAATTTTCTAGTGTAAACAAAGCATTGTAGTTTGACTGTAAATATCTTTCCTGTTTCAAATGATATTACCTGTTTTTATTTCATCATAAATATACTTTAATTTTTCTTAATGTAGATTTCTGTAGCTCCTAATACTGTTGAATTCATTCAGTTAAGCACTGAATTAGTAGCTGCCATGGATCGGAGAATCAAACATGAATAAGAAATCTGACCTAGTTCTAGATGCTAGTCTAATTTAGTCTAGTTTGGGAAACAAAAATTTACAAAGAGACAAATGCATAATGTGGAAATAAAGTGGGACCCTAAGGGAGGAAGGCCAGCTTCACTTAGGGGGTTCTGTGAGAACGCTTAAATTGGGTTGCAAAAGATGACTGCCAAGTAAAGAGAAGATAAGAGCTTTTAGTTAGGAAAAATAACATTTCAAACACTAACATCTATAATGCATTTTAAAAGTGACAGAAAGTTTGGGGTAAATGCATGGCGTGCCTGGGGTGAATGAGAGAAGATAGTTCTGCACATTGTGTCTTAAAATTCTAAAGGCTTTTTATGCATATAAGAATTTAGGTTTTTATTGTGTAGACATGAGTGGGCAGGAAATTTTTTTTTTTTTTGGCAGAAAAAGTTAACAGATTTGTTTATGATTGTTATAAGCAAATTCATTGAAACTGGTTCGTTGAAGCATTGTTTACTTGCATGAATGTTTTGTGTCCCTGCATTAATATTAAACATTTACACACAAATGAAAATGGGGCAAAGTGGAATTTGCTGTAATACCTATTCTCTCACCCGGTTGTTTTTTTCCCCTCCTCATTTGCAGTCGTATAACTTAGGTACTTTTTTTTGGTTGGTTGTTTTTTTAAGAATAAAATGTTTGCCTTTGTAATGCATCTTAAGTGCATTCTCCACATATGAGTCATGCTGGCAGCGTATCCTTTGGCATAGTAGTTACATATTTGATACGGATAACACCCAGGTAGGCATCTTCAAATAGGCTAACTAGATAGGTCTCATTTGCCTCCAGAAATGTGAAGGTATCTGCACTTGGTAGTGTAGATTTGGTTTGAAGTCCTGAACATTTTCTCACACTTGATGCTGGAAGGGAAGTTTGCAAGTGAGAAGTTATGTGTGCTTCCGATTTTCAGCGACAGCCACTGTATGATGCTTATGAAAATGTGGTTTCTTCACCTTTTCAGTATAAGGCATGTTCTTGTGAGCTACATTTGTAGCTGGTTGCTTTCTTGAGTGCTTTACAGGCATTTGTCTTGGTATGTATGTATGTGAAAGTCGCTCAGTCGTGTTCAGCTTCTTGTGACCCCAAAGACTGTAGCCTGACAGGCAACTCCGTCCATGGGATTTTCCAGGCAAGAATACTGGAGTGGGTTGCCATTTCCTTCTTCAGGGGATCTTCCCTGTCCAGGGATCGAACTCAGGTCTCCTGCATTGCAGGCACACTCTTTACTGTCTGAGCCACCAGGGAAGCTCTAGGAGCCATAGTATAGAGAACTCCCTATTTACCTAGCTTTTTTTCAGCAGCTTTACCAGGCTAGAAGTGGTACTGATACTAGACTGTTGAATGGTAGCAGCCACCACAGCAGCAGCTAAGAACACTAACAAGGAATGTTTTTAATTAGGGAATTAATTAAATCTTCCCAAGGGTTTCCCCAATGCTCCAAATAAAATTTTACCAAAAGGAGCTCTTGATTACAACCCCAGTTCCAGGTTGCAGTAAAAAGTAGAATTTTTGTATGACTTATCTGATAAAAGATACGTATGGCTTTTGTAAATATACAAAAACTCTCTATGAATTCATGTACATTTCTTCTGTTTTATAGCTAAAAATGTCTACCCTTTTAGGTGTTTAGGTTGCCTTTAAGTTGACACGAAGTTGTGTAATTTATTACTTTGTTTATAGCACTTTGTGATAATGAATGGAAATAGGTGAAAAATTAGATACGTAACAGTGAAATATCTTATTAAAGACATCTAAGAAATATCTTTGCTTTAATTTTGACATTCTAAATTCACATCTTGAAATATTTGTTTACTATTACATTATTTACCATTAACATAACCCAAATGTGATTTAAAGAATTCTAAGAAAAATAGACATTGATACAGAAAATTCTTCTACAACTCAGAATAGGATTTAACACTTAAAGGGAGGTCGTAGTTAGGTATTACAGATCCTTCATTTTTAGGGAAGGAAGCATGAAGGCTATAAAAGCTCCGTAACTTAATGTCTCAGGTAGTGGAAGAGCTAGAATGAGACTTTTAAAAAAAAGTCAGGTTTATTGATGTATAATTTATATACAGTAAAATTTGCCCCTTTAAAAGAATGTACAGTTTTATGAATTTTGACAAGCTTACACAGTTGTATAAGCACCTTCACAATCAAGATATAAAACATCTTCATCACCTTAAAAAAAGTTTTCTCATGTCTCTTGTAATTAACACCATCTGCCACCTCCAGGCCTTGCAGCCGCTGATGTGTTTCCTGCCTTCATGTTTTACCTTTCCTTATGTAACTGGAATTCAAGTAGTATGTAGCATTTTGGGCCTGACTTCTTCCTAGCGTAAACCTGTGAGGTTTATCTATGTAAATTGCTTGTGTCAACAGGCTTCCTTTTTATTGTCCAGTGCCAGTTATTTATCCATTTATTAACTGATGGACATTTGGGTTATTTCCAGTTTGGGGTGATTCTGAATAAGCTGCTACAAATATTTGTGTACAGCTTTTCTTTTGATAGACAAATGTCTTCTTACGGTAAGGGCATGTTTAACTCCGTAAGGAACTCCCAACTTCTTTCCTGAAGTGGCTGTACCGTTTTGCATTACACTCAGCAGTGTGTGCACGTTCTAATTGCTCTGCCTCCGGGTGGTACTTGGCAATGTCAGTATTTTTCCGTTTAATTTTTTAACCATTCTAGTTAGTGTGTAGTGATCTCTGTGGTTTGAATTTGCATTTCTATAATGACTAATGATGTAGAGTATCTTTTCTTGTGCTTGAGGTTTTTTACTAATTCTGATTTTTTTAAATCATATTTTAATTGAATATTACATATTTAAAGTTTTACTAGTACTGCTAGGAGAGAGAGGAGTAAAAAGAGTACTTATTCTAAAGAGAGTTGGTAATTTACATAGAGAAAACTGGCCATTGTATTCAAAGTATGACTCTAGTTTTGATAGACTCCTTAAAGAGGTTCATATGTTAGCTGACTGCTAGAGAGGACAACAGTTTGGGAATCAGAAAATTCACTGGTTTGACTTTGCCTTATTAATTGCTTATCCTTTCTGGGTCTTTTCTTCTTTTTTCTTTATCTCTGAAATGAGGGATTTGTGTCTAAATTATGGACTTTGCTGCTGGCACAAACAGAAATCTACTTGCAATGCAGGAGACCCAGGTTCAATCCCTGGGTTGGGAAGATCCACTGGAGAAGGGAATGAGGGATTTGTCTCTAAATTATAAATCAACATAAACTTTCCGGTAGTAGGGTTTTTTTTTTTTTTTTTGCTGCTTTTTCAGTAGTAGGTTTTTAAACTTTGTAAGAAGGCTGTGCAGTCAGAAAACAAAAGATGTTTGGAGATTTTCCCTGTCTGATGAAATTTCTATTACTCAAAAAAGATCTTCTGAAATTGTAAATAATATAAATCATAAGTATTTTTGTTGTTGAGAATTACATAGTAAATCTGGTATAAGGAGGGTAACTGATAGTTCTAGGATAATATATTTTGTATGATTTTATGATATATTTTATTATTTTAATTTGTAGAGCATTTTCAGCATATTCTGTCTTTTGATTTTTGGTAAAACTCTTTGTGGACCCTGCGAGTCAGAATAAGTGACTTGCATAGGATTACACAGCTAAAAGGAAAGTAGCCACCTTGACCTAAAGGTTCTAGACTAGTGTTTTTGCATCTGCATCACATTACTCTGCACTGTAGACTAGTCCAATAGGAAATAAAGTCTTTAAATAGTATTAAATAACCTTAACTTTTTTTTTTAGTTGACAATTTCATGTTCAGAGTATTATAAAATTTATTATCCATGCTTCTAAATAAGCATGATTACAGATAATATAAACAAGCTACTCTGATTTAGTAATAATGCAGTGGAACATTTCAAAACTTGTAAACAAGTCAGTTGTATCACAAGCTGAGTCACTGCTTATCAAAACAGCCTACTCACAGAAGAAAACTTAGCTGTAATCAAAAATAAAGATAACAGGAATAGTAAAGGACAAACTGTACATCCTCTAGAGAGTAGTTTGTTTAGTTTCTAAGTTTAGATACCTCAACATTAGTGGGTTACAGTAGTATAACAACAATTAAACAAGTATGGCAAAAGTGGGAATAGTTTAGGGTAAAAGTGAGAGGAAAAATACTACTATTATAATTTTAATTATAATTTCAACATTATAATTATAATTTAATTATAATTTCAACATTATGAAGTCATCATAAAATTTGTATTTCTTAAGAGATCTGTGTTCGTATGGGACCTTAGGCATGTCACTTAAGGTTTCTGAATTTCTTGTACATCTGTAAAGAGCTTGATCTGATGTCCAAATCTTTAAATATGTATTATAGTTCCATGTTGTGTGTGACGAATCATTTGATTGATTGCTTCTCAACTGTCAAATTAAACATATTATCAAACTTCCTTTTAAATAGTTAAAAGCCCTTGCAGTAAAGAAATGTTTTTAAATCAGTTCAGAAACTTTTCAGAGTTTACAAAATCAATTCAACTTTTAAAAATTTACTCAGAAGTTTTAAGAGCACACTGTGCTTCCAAAAGCATCAGCTATAATGTATTATGAAGTTATTTTCCTGAATGAATATATTTTGTTTAGAGAATTTCCTATAGGACTTAGAATAGGAAATGTGGTATGTTTAAATGATAACTATTAAAAATTTCAGAATACCTATATATACATGAGAAGTTGCTGAAGAACTCAGCACGGTTGTTAGGCATTTGAAGCAAATTGGAAAGGTGAAAAACTTGATAAGTGAGCTGACCTCATGAGCTGACGGAAAATTAAAAGAAAAAAATCGCTGTTTAAGTTGTCGCCTTATTCTGTGCAACAGCAATGAACGATTTCTTGATTGGATTGTGAAGTGCAACAAAAAGTGGATTTTATACGACAGCTGGTGGTGACCAGCTCAGTGGTTGGACTGAGAAGCTCCAGAGCACTTCCCAAAGCCAAACTCGCACCAAAAAAAGGGTCATGGTCACTGTTTGGTGCTCTGCTGCCCGTCTGACCTATGACAGTTTCTGAATCCTGGTGAAACCATTACATCGAGAAGCATGGTCAGCAAATCTCTGAGATGCACCAAAAACTGCCAACGCCTGCAGCTGACATTTGTCAACAGAATGGGCCCAATAACTGACTGCATGTCACACAACCAATGCTTCAGAAGTTGAAATTGGGCTGCGAGGTTTTGCCTCATCCGCCATATTCACCTGACCTCTCACCAATCAACTACCGTTTTTTCTAAGTATCTTGACAACTTTTTGCAGGGAAAATGCTTCCATGACCAGCAAGAGGCAGAAAATGCTCTCCAAGAGTTCATCAAATCCCAAAGCGCAGGTTTTTAATGCTATAGGAATAAACAAACTTATTTCTTGATAGCAAAATTTGTTGATTGTAATGGTTCCTATTTCGATTAATAAAGATATGTTTGAACCCAGTTATAATAATTTAAAATTCATGGTCCAAAACCACAGTTACTTTTTCACCAACCTAAATATCAGTTAGTCACCAAGTCATGTCCACCTCTTTTGTGATCCTTTGGAGTGTAGCCTGCCAGGCTCCTCTGTCCATGGGATTTCCCAAGCAAGAGTACTGGAATTGGTGGTCATTTCATTCTCTAGAAGTTCTCCCATCCAGGGATCAAACCATGTCTCCTGCATTGCAGGAGGATTTACCACTGAGCCACCAGGGAAGCCCTACATGTATGTATATATACACTCAAATTATTTGAAAATCCTTAATCAATAAGCAAAAGTAATTTTTTTGTTGTTTAAAAGAAAAAAATAGGAATTAATTTCATGTTCATATATTTACATATATCCATAATATATTTCATGCATATTATGTGTCTGTAATACAGAACTATTGGAAACCCAATTTGCAGACAGTTTTTGCTGCTTCCACAAATTTTAGTCATAAGTTCTCTTTTAATTTTTATATTTTAAAAAATTGTGGTAAAATATACATAACATAAAATTTCCCATCAAACGTTTTTAAGTGTACAATTCAGGGGTATTAAGTACATTAACGTCATTGTGCTACTTACCATCATCCATCCACAGAAATCTTTTCATCTTGCAAAACTGTGGTCGTTTAACAATAAGTTCTATTCCCCACCCGCTTCCCCTTCTCAGTCTCTGCCAACCACCGTTCTGCTTTCTCTCTCAATGAATTTGACCCCTCTAGGTACTTCATGTAAGTGGAAACATACTATATTGTCCTTTTATGACAGAGTTATTTCTCTTAGCATAATTTCCTCATGGTTTGTCCATTTTGTGGGATATGTCATATGTTTTTTAAAGCTTAATATTATTCCTCTGTTTGTATTATATTTGTTTCCACTCATCCACCGATGGGACTCTTGGGTTGCTTCTGCCTTTTGGCCGTAGTGAATAATGCTGCTATGAACATGGGTGTGCAAATATCTGAGTCCTTGCTTTCCGTTCTTTTGGTTATATACGCAGAAGTGAAATGACCAGACCAGTAGGCAGTTTTAGCACTCATAGAAGGTCACGTTTTTTAAAAACTTTTTGTGAACCGAAATAATGTAGGTTAAATTTGATTTTGCAGCATAGATAGTGGAATGACAGGAGACTTGACATCTGTGATGTGTAGCTTTTTATGGAAACAAGCCAACCATCACATTGAGTTGGTTCTGAATCATTAATGTAGTTTAGAGTTTTGCATGTGTGTTGGCGGCACTAGTGGTAAAGAACCCACCTGCCAGTGCAGGAGACATAAGAGACTCAGGTTTGATCCCTGGGTCAGGAAGATCCCTTGGAGGAGGGCATGGCAACCTACTCCAGTATCTTGCCTGGAGAATCCCATGGACAGAGGAGCCTGCCAGGCTCCTTAGGGTTGCAGAGAGTCAGACATGACTGAAGCGACTGAGCATGCAAGCATGTCATCAAGGTAATACTCTAATCACTTATATAAAATGGCACATATGTTATCATAGAATATGCTATTCATATTTTATTTTAAATACAAAATGACTTCTTAACATTCTAATCATTTCTGTTTAGAGAACTTCCTTTAGCAGTGCTTCTAGGGTAGGTCTCTCCACAACAAATCCCTTAGTTTTCCTTCATCTGAAAATGTTTTGGTTTTCCTGTCATTCCTGAAGGATATTTTTGCTGGAAACAGAATTCTGAACTGGCAGTCCTTTTCTTTCAGCACTTGGAAAATATTGTGTCTCTGTCATTTCTGATGAGAAACATGCTACATTTGATTGTTTTGCCCTCATAGATGGTGTTTCTCTCTCACTAGTTTCAAAATCTTCCTCTTTGTCTTTAGTTTTCAAGGAGCTTGATTAAGATGTATCTTTCTTTAATTTTCTTTGGGTTTATCCTCTTTGGGATTCACTCAGCTTCTTGATTATGTAGTTTTATTATGTCTTTTGCATTTTGCATTTTTTCTTTTTGGCCATACTGTGGGATCTTAGTTCCCTCAACTGGGGACTGAATCCAGGACCAGACAATGAAAGAGCCAGAATCCTAGCTATTGGACCACAGGGAACTCCCTGTCTTTTGCAAATTTGGGATGATTTCGGCCATTACTTCTTTGAATGCTTTTTTAGGCTCACTCTCTTTCTTCCTTGCTTACAGGACTTGGGTTATACAAATATTAGATCTTTTGTTTGCAGTCCTGCAGTGACAGATCTCTTTTTTTAGAAATTCTGTTTGGTGCTTTTATAAGTCTGCTAATTATCCATTCGTCTGTTAATGGAAATCTACATTGCTTCCGTGTCCTGGCTGTTGTGAATAGTGCTGCAGTGAACCTCGGGGTACATATGTCTTTTTCAATTATGGTTTTCTCCAAGTATATGCCCAGTAGTGGAATAAAGAAGTTGTGGTATATGTATAAAAATGGAGTATTACTCCATTTATAAAGAGCTGTAAAGAGGAACAAATTTGAGTCCGTTCTCATGAGGTGGATAAATCTGGAGCCTGTTATACAGAGTGAAGTAAGTCAAAGAGAAAAGCAAATATCATATATTAACATATCTATGGAGTCTAGAAAAATGATGAACGTATTTGCAGGTCAGGAATAGATATGCAGACATAGAGAACAGACTTGGGACACAGCAGGGAAAGGAGAGGGCGGGCCAGATTGAGAGAGTAACATACACATCACCACATGTGAAATAGAGAGCAAATGGGAAGTTAGCCGTGTAACCCAGGAAGCTCAACCCAGTACTCTGTGACATCTAGAGGGGTGGGATGGGGTGGGGCATGGGAGGGAGGTTCCAGAGGGAGGGGACATATGTATACTTATAACTGATTTACTTTGTTGTATGGCAGAAATGAACACAACATTGTAAAACAATTATCCTCCAGTTAAAAATAAATTTTAAGAAAAGTCTGCAATTGCCAACGTCTGCTCATGAATTCTAAGGTCTTTGTTCTTTCTTGAAACATGTTATACATGTTTCTTTTTATGATTTTTATAATGTTTTATAATGTTGAAACTATCAAGTTTCAAGCTTTGTTTTTTTAATTTCATTTTATTTTTTGGCTATGCTGGGTTTTCATTGCCACACGAGCTTTTCTCTAGTTGTGGTGAGCAAGGGTTGCTCTCTAGTTGCGGTGTGTAAGCTCCTCATTGCAGTAGTGTCTCTTGGGTTCTAGGGTGCACGGGCTTCAGTAGTTGTGACTCCTGGACTCTAGAGCACAGGTTCAGTACTTGTGGCACTCGGGCTTAGTTGCTCTGTGGCATGTCGGATCCTCCCAGACCAGGGATAGAACCCCTGTCTCCTCCATTGGCAGGTGGATTCTTTACCACTGAGCCACCAGGGAAGCCCCTGTTGCTGATAGTTTCAATATTGAAAAAATTTTCATATGTCATTGCTGTGTTTTATTCCTTGCTGACCCTCATGATTCCTTTTTCATTATATATTTAGTGGTTTAAAATTTTTTTGGAGCTGTTCATTTGTGTTGTGATTATGAGAATACTTTAAAAAAATTTCTTTAATTTATTTGGCTGTGCTGGGTGTTAACTGTGGAGTACAGGATCTTCGGTCTTTGTCGCATCGAGTGGGGTTGTGGCATGTGGGATCTAGTTCTCTGACTACAAAGCGAACCTAGTCCCCCTGCATTGTGAGCACAGAGTCTTAGCCACTGGGTCGATAGGAAAGTCCCAAGAATAATTTTTATGGAAATTGTTTGAGCTCTGGAATACAGATAGCTTCTTCCAGGAGAAAATTGTGACTGTTTCTGCCATTTATCTCAGAGTACTACTATTCTAGAACCATTTTCAAAGTAATTTTTTTTACTGCCCAGATAGTGTGAATTGGGATTGTAACCAGCCTGAGGGCCACGTTCTCAGGAGTAACACCCCTGTTCCACTCCAAGGCCATCCTCTTTTAGTATCTAGGAAAAGAGAGGTAGAAGAGTAGTAGAATAGGCAGGTGTATTATTTTTAAATTAAGCTTTCCATTTAGAGTTACTTGTCGATTCACCTGTAGTTCTGAGAAATAGAAAGGAGACATTGTGTGCTGTTTACCCAGTTCCCTCTAACGGTAATGTCAAGTGAACTGTAGTGCAGTATAACAGTCAGGATATTCGCATTGATACAGTCAAGACACAGCACATTTTCATCTCCCCAGGGTCTCTCACGATGCCCTTTTACAGCTGCACTCACTCCTCTCCCAGTCCAGCCCCTTTAATTCCTGGCAATCACTGATCTGTTTTCCGTTTCTATATTTGATCATTTCAAAAATGTTGTATAGGCTTACAGTTGCTTGTCCTTTGTATTTCTGTGGTGTCAGTTGTAACTTCTCCTTTTTCATTTCTAACTTTATTGATTTGACCCCTCTCTTTTTTTTTCTTAATGATTCTGGCTAAAGGTTTATCAATGGCAACCCACTCCAGTACTCTTGCCTGGAAAATCCCAGGGATGGAGGAGCCTGGTAGGCTGCTGTCTATGGGGTCGCACAGAGTCGGACATGACTGAGGTGACTTAGCAAAGGTTTATCAGTTTCATTTATCTTTTCAGAGAACCAAGTTTTAATTTCATTACTCTTTCTGTTGTTTTCTTTGTCTCTAATTCTTTTATTTTTGCTCTCGTCTTTATGATTTCTTTCCTTCCACTAGTGTTTGACTTTTTTGTTCTTTAGTTGCTTTGGATAAGGGTAGGTTGTTGATTTGAGATTTTCCTTGTTTCCTGATGTAGGATTGTATTGCTGTGAATCTCCCTCTTAAAACTGCATTTGCTGTGTTTCAGAGTGTTTGGATCATTGTTTTTTCATTTTCATTTGTCTCCAAGTGTTTTTTATTTCCTCTTTGATTTCTTCAGTGACCCATTAGTTGTTTAGTAACATGTTGTTTAGCCTTCATGTGTCTGTTTTTTTCTGTAGTTTTTTTCTTTTAGTTGATTTCTGATCATTAGTGCTGTGGTCTAAGATGCTTCATATGATGTCAGTTCTCTTAAATTTACCAAGATTTGCTTTGTGGCCCAGCAGATGATCTATCCTGGAGAATGTTCCTTGTGCACTTAAGAAGAATGTGTATTCTGCTGCTTTTGGATGGAATGTTCTGTAATTATCCATTAGTCCATCTGATCTAATGCATCATTTAAAGCCTGTTTTTCCATATTGATTTTCTGTTTGTATGATCTGTCCACTGATATAAAAAGCCCCCCACTATTGTCGTGTTACTGTCAATTTTTCCTTTTATGGCTTGCCTTATATATTGAGGTGCTCCTGTGCTGGTTGCATAGATATTTATGATTTATATCTTCTTAGGTTGATCCATTGATCATTATGTAGTGTCCTTCTTTTTATCTCACAATAGTCTTTATTTTAAAGTCTATTTTGTCTGATTTGAGTATTGCTACTCCAGCTTCCTGGAGCTTGTTCTTGTCCCTCTGGTGGGTATGGCATGTTAGGGGGTGTGTTTAGAGGTGGCTGTGCCTTCAGGACAGACTTTAGGCAACCTGTCTGCTGATGAGTGGTACCGTGTTCCCACCCTGTTGGTTGTTTGGCTTGAGGGGTCTCAGCACTGTAGACTGCAGGCTGTGAGACGGGGTCAGGTCTCGGTGCCAAAATGGTGACCTACACGAGAGTTCACGCTGATGTATATTCCCTGGGGCCTCTGCCACCAGTGTCTTTGCTCCCGCAGTGAGCCATAGTCAACCTGCGCCTCCCCAAGAGAGCCTTTAACATCTGCAGGCGCATCTGGCGCAGGCTCCCAGGGAGTCACTGCTTTGCCCTGTGAAATCTTTGCATGTGAAATCTTGTGTGCACCGTCCAAGAGAGGAGCCTCTGTTTCCCCCAGACCCGTGCAGCTCCTGCGCTCAGACCCTGCTGGTCTTCAAAGCCAGATGCACTGGGGGATGCGCCCAATGCCAGAGCCCCAGGCTGAGGAGCTTGATGGGAGGCTCAGAACTCACTTCTGTAGGAGAACCTCTGAAATATAATTATCCTTTGGTTTGTAGGTCATCAAATGGTCGGTATGGGATTTAATTATATTGTGAGAGCACCCCTCTTACCATCTCACTGTGGCTTCTTGTTTGTCTTTGGATGTAGAGTGTCATTTTTTTCGTAGGTTCCAGTCGTTTTAGTCGATGGTCATTCAGCAGTTAGTTGTGATTTGGGGTTTCCATGAGAGGACGTGAGTGCAGTTCCTTCTGCTCTGCCATCTTGCCTCCTCCTGAGTTGAATCTTTAATAGATCTTTCGTTTGTTTCCTTTTACATACTTCCCTGTGCCTTCTTAAAATACAGAGTATAGTTTAAAACTTTTTATATTCTTGCTACTAATTATATCATCTGTATTATATCTGGGTTAATTTTTATTGATTTTTCTACTCATGAGGGATGGGTCATCATTTCCTACTTTGATGCATGCCTCTTAATTTTAAATTGGATTCCAAATACTGTGATTTTTATGTTGATGAGCGCTGGGTATATTGTTTCCATAGATATTCTTGAGCTTTGCTCTCTGACAATGTGAATTTACTTGTAAACATTTTGAGCCTTTTGCGGCTTGCTTTTTAGTATTTTAAGATTGACCCAGAATAGCCTTTATTGTATTTTTATTTTTTTATTTACTTTTGGCTGTGCTGGCACTTTGTTGCTGCTCCGGCTTTCCTCTAGTTGTGGCAGGCAGGGGCTACTCTTCATTGCAGTTTGTGGGCTTCTCGTTCTTGCTGCGAAGCACGGACTCTAGGACATGTGGGCTCAGTAGTTGCGGTTCCCAGGCTCTAGAACACAAGCTCAGTAGTTGTGGCACACAGCTTTAGTTGCTCTGCAGCATGTGGGATCTTCCTGGACTAGGGATTGAATCTGCATCTCCTACATTGGCAGGCGGATTCTTTACCACTGAGCCACGAAGGAAGCCCCCCAGAATAACCTTTAGATTGGGCCTGATTTGGTTCCACTGCTGAGACAGCACTCTTTTGTCTGCTCTTGACTGATGCCTATGTATTATGGTTTTCTTTTTACTCTGGCTGGTGGGAACTGAAGTGAGCTCAGGGATTCTTTCCTTGATTCTTTGCCTTGCCTAGGTAGATTCTTCACATGTATATGCTGATGAGTACTCCACTGAATACTCAGGGAGCATGAGCATTACATATCTCTGGAGCATGCCATTTGCATATCTTTCACCTCTTCAGTATTCTGCTTTGTAAATTCTCGCTGAATTGGCCCGCTTGAATTTCTAACCTCTTCTTTTCAGCTCAGGGAGATTGTTGAACTCTAGCTGGGTTCTTCTGCCAAGGTAGCTTACCTTGTTCGTTTCTATTTTCACAGGGATCACTGTCCTGTGTTATCTGTTACTTAATATTTTTAAACTATTGTTTCATATATTTCATCTCTTCTTTTTAGTTGTTTAAGGTGGAGAAGGTTAATTCAATCTGCTGTTTCATTTTGGCTCATAGTGGAAGTTTTTTGGAGTTAACAATAAATAATAACATAAATATATCAAGTGGCTAAAGTGCTGTGGAGAAACCTGAAGCGAGAAAGGGAGGTGAAGAGGATTGGGATTTTAAATTGAATGGTGAGAAGAGAGTTTGAGAAATTGGCTCTTTTGATTATCTTTTGCATACCCACACACTTAATGACTTTTGCTCATGGATGTGCAGCTTGGGGAGACCTGGACAGGGACAGCTTGTTCTGCTCTGCTTGGCGTCAGTTGGGGCATCTGAAAGTCTGGGGGCTGGAATCATCTGAATGCTTCCTCACATGTATGGTGCTTGATGCTAGTTGCCAGATGGCATCTCAGTTGGATTGTGGTTAGAACATTTACACATGACCTTCTCATATGGCTGCTTGGCTCCTACACAGCATAGTGGCCAAATTCCAAGGATGAGCATCTGAGGGAAAGCCAGGAAGAAGCTTTATTGCCTTTTCTAACCCAGTCTTGAAAGTAATGTTATGTATCATAGAAAGTCACACTGGCTAGCCCATATTAAAAGGAACTGGAATTAGACTCTTAATCTTGCTGGGAGGCATGTCAAAGAATTTGTGCACCACCACACATCACTTCCTGGCCTTTTGGCTAAGATCAAGTGTAAAGCCACCACAGTGAAAATTTGTGAAAAGAAGGTAAGGATATCTAAAGGAAGAGCATCACATGTACAGTGTACAGAAATGGAGAGATTCTGAGGCTAGTGGTTACCTGATGCCTTAGATTTGTTTATTGCTGAATTCCCTTGTACAATGTCCACTCCTTGAAGGCAAGGGCTTTTATTCACCGCTATTTTCTCAGCACCTAAAACATTGTTTGACAGATAGTTGTAGTTTAATTCTTATTTGTGGAAGAAATACTCAGCCTTTTGGTGCCAGGTATCAAAAAAATCATAAAAATGAATATGTAATCTTTGATATACTAATTCTTTCTTTAGGCCGTAATCTTCAGGGAAAACTGTACAAATAAGCAAAGCAATAGCGGAAATTTGAAAGTATCTGAATGTCCATTAACAGAATAGTTAAATAAACTTTGATTGGACTGTATAATGGAACACTGCAGTTTTCAAACTCAGTGTTTTGGCCCAGAAAGATGAGTGAGTATTGAGGGGAAAGGAACAGAATTTAAATGATGGTGTTCAGAATGATTCTTTTGGTTAATAGTTTTTAATATGCATAGAATGCAGAGGATCTAGTAGGATGTATATCAAATTGTTAATAAGTGCTATAGGAGTTATTTTAGACTTGCTTGTCAAAAAATATGTACTACCATCATAGTAGAAACATATTTCTATTGTAAAAGAAAACTGTAAAAATTTTTAATTGATGTAGAATAGTATCTAAGCTACTGTGAATGCCCAACTCTTTGTGATCCCATGGACTGCAGCCTACCACGCTCCTCTATCCATGGGATTTTCCAGGCAAGGATACTGGAGTGGTTTGCCATTTCTTTCTCCAGGGAGATCTTCCCAACCCAGGGATCGAACCCAGGTCTCCTGCACTGCAGGCAGGTTCTTTACCAACTGAGCTACCAGGGAAGCCTGTGAATGATAAAAAGCACCTTTTAAAACAATATGTTGGTTTCCTTTTATTAATTAAAGAAGGTGGAGAAAAACAAAATTTATACAGAAAAAGTATGGAATGTTAAACCAAGATTTTTCAAGAGATTATGTCTTGATTATAGGTTATCCTATAGATAACTGGTATAGACTTCTACTTAAAAGTTCTGAATGTAATATACAGTGTGATAACTGTAGTTAACAATACTGTATTGTATAGTGGGAAATTGTTAAGATAATAGGACTTAAAAGTTTTCATCACAGGGATAAGAACATTGTAACTATTGTCAGATGATAGGTATTAACTAAACTTACTGTAGTAATTAATCATTTTGGAATATATACTTTCATCAAGTCATTATGTTGTACACCTTAAAACTATTACAGTTATACATTAATTATATCAATAAAACTAGGAAAATATGTGACTTAGAATATTTGATTTGTACAGTTATGAAGCTACCACTCTTTGTTAAAATGTGGTTGTTTTCCATGTTAATATTATATTTATCACCATAACATAGGCTTTCAGTAACTTTCAAGAGTAATTGAGGCTTAAGATTAAAATTACAAATATAATTTATGCATAAAATCTTAGATGGTGTAATAATACTTTAATTCACACATATTTTGTTGCAAAAATGCCTTTAGGTTAATTGTTCTCATTTCACTGTCTTATCTTTTTATTTTAAAGAAATGATTTGTAATTTATTTTGTTCTTATATACCATAGGATGTGTTTTGGAGATGCAGACAAAATATCTTTGATGAAATGAAGAAGAAATTTTTACAGGTAGACTGCTGATGTAATTGCTTTAGTGTGATCAGCAGAGCAAGTAACAGCATGTTAGTATTTTTGTTTAATAACAAGGCATGTCTTAAGTTTTATGGTTGCCTATTTTATTTCTACCTGATTTTAATAACAAGTCACCTTAAATGAATATATGTCTGATAGCACCTTGTCTTTAACAAATGAATCAGGTGGGAAAATGATGTAAAAAACTATAGAACCCTTTGTTTTGACTTTTGGGTAATAGTAGTTGTCTGTTTTATACAGATATATTTATTTTCTGAAATATTAATAGTGCTGAGATTAAGTCATTTAATAATTTACAGAGTTAAGACCCAGAAATCTTAACTTGAAAACTTAAATAGAAATTAAAAACAACCTGTATGCACTAGAAACTTAAAACATTCCTCTGATGTAGCATCCCATTCTAACCTTTACTTAATACCTCGTTTCACTCAGACTCCTTTATCTCTAGGCTCAAAGTTCTTTATTTAATTTCTTCTATTCTCTCCAGGTGATCTGTGGCAAGAGACCGCTTAGAAAATACATTAGAGTTTGGTGGGGAGTTAGAATAAAATGGAGGGAGGATCTTAAAAATAAATTAATCTTTTTCTCGTTTAAGACTCCCAGCACTACCCCCAGGAATTGTTACTTGTTAAGGTAGAAACGGACAATCTGAATGAGGCTGATAAATTTAATAAATTTCAGTCAGCAAAAATATTTACACCGTCAGTTGTTTTTTTCCAGTTTGTGGCAGTGTATTAACCATGAACTGTGGATACCCAGAAGGGTAATTTTCTAAGGCCTCATTTCTTAGTTCATAGCAGTTTCTTTATCAAGAAGTAGATAAAATGGACTCTGTGTGTGTGTGTGTGTGTGTGTGTGTGTGTGTGTGTATTTTTAAGTTTATAACCATAGTATAACATTGAAAAGAAGAAAGTCCTGAGAGAAGATGAGTTAACAGATTTAGAGGTGTAGAGGTCCTTTCTTAATATTTTAAAATTCTTCATAAATTAATTTTTTTCTTAGAAAAATCTTAAACTTGATAGCTTTGAATTTTGTTTGATATTAACTTTTCTGTGTGTGAACACCATTTTAAGTATATGCATTAATTATGCACCTCGTTTTGTGTTTTTTAGTAAGAAATACGTAGGAATTTTTTTTAATGAAACAACTACTATGATATTAACTTCATAGAACACAGATTTGAACTTAGAACTGTTCAGAATGCCAGGAATAAGAGAGATGACGACTTGAGAGGCACACATCCCTTTAGCAGACTCAGAGACGTCTTAGGCAGAAGGACTGTCTGTGTCGACCACCTCTAGATGTTCTGACAGTGATCCTTAATCTTTGGACCAATATTTGCAGTGTTTTTATCCCAGTATATTTTACCTTTTGTAAATAAGACTATCATTTTTGTTTGTTTTTTCAAGGACTCTTTTTTTCAGGCTTTGCTAGGAAATCTGTTTCTACAGAGATCATAAAGACAGATCACTCTCTTAGCTTACAGTGTTAATATAACTCCTGTTGACTGTCCCCTTTTTCTCACAAATGTAATATTACTGTGAGTTGCCCACAAAGTAAGTAGTCTTAATTTATACTCTGTATCTTTTTGTAATTGACTAGATTTTCTTTATAGAGAATTTTATGCCTCTAATAGCTCACCAGACATAGATGAAATATTTTCTCAAGTGGGACATGCCTTAGGCTTTTCTGAAACTTCAAATTTTTTTTTCTTAACTGTTGTCTCTCATTCATTATAGAACTTTCACTAACTTGAAAATTGTGCTCCCTTCCCTAAATTAAGATGTGTGTTCAGATGCTTTACCTTAATGTTGGGTGTTGTATTTAAATGGACACCCTCCCACTACCAGCCACCATCACTAATGCTATCACATATTTTTCCCAGCCAGCGCTTGCATGTGCTTGAATGTATTTCTGTTACCTATTACTATGAAACAGTCTACCCCAGAACTTTATGGCTTAAAACAGCTAGTTTATTTGTTCACAGTTCTTTGAGATGGGATTTGGGCAAAGGCTTAACCAGTCAGTTTTCCACTCTGCATAGCATATTGGGAGGCAAGAGGAGGAAAGAGATTTTGCGTCAGTGTAATTAGTGTTGGCATTCATGGTAACAGAAATTCACATGTAATCCATGGATGATAGCCATATAGTAGATAAAGTTCGGACTGAAAAATGGACCAGGAGGTTGAGTCTAAAGTAATAGAATTTACTTGTGGCTATCTTAGAACTTTAAAGAAGACCAAAGCTTGTTCACGTTATCCTAGAATTGAATTTAAGAGCAATATGTGATTGACCCAGAAATTCTTCTAGGAAGCTTAAGGAAACAGAAAAATGCACAAAATTTTACATAGGTATTCATCATAAAATTATTTCCAGAGTGTAAAAAAAAGTCTAGCTTAAGAGTCAGTAAAATAAAATTGATGGAACAAATTATTATTAATCCATGTAATAAAATACTATTCAATTGTTAAAATGATCAGTTAGAAAAAACTTGACAAGGAAAGATTATATGTATATAAGTGAAGAAAGACATTTCAAAACAGCATATATATTCTATCTGAACATTTGTGTTTTAAAAGCATGCATGTATATATCTGTTTGTGTATGTGTAGGAAAAATATTTGGAAGAATATAGACCAAAATGTTCACAGTTACCTGTGTTATGAATTATAGTCAATTTCCACTTTTTCCTTCATACTTTTCCTATTTTTTTTTCTTAAAGGAACAAAAATTCTTAACATGCAGTGCACAGAAAAGAAAGTTGTTGTTATTAAACAGAATAAAAGACATAGGTAAAATTAGCATTGTTGTTTACTACAGTACAGTTAGCCTTCAGATGAGATTCCACTGGGGCTAATTTTACCAACATCTGGATGTGGGAGAGGAGGCTGGAGTGCCTGTGCCTTGTACTCAGTTAGGGAAGAACCAGGACTTGCTGATGGCCATGTGATGATGTCATATCACCATTCTTAGGTAGACTGCTATGCCAGTGCTTCTGATTCCTGAATTGTTAGGTAGAGTTCTCTTTCTTGGACCCTTAACTCGAACTTATCTGAAGCTTTAAAATCTTGCCACAGTAGTGCTTTTCGCTTGGAAGACTTGAGTCTACCTCTGAAGTATACTATTGAAACTGTAAAAGCAGACCTTTTGTAGTTGAAATTGTTTTTGAGTTTCTCCTTCCTTTATTGTAAACCAGAGTTTAAAAAGGGTCCATTTTATATTTCTCAGTTTGACATTAAAATGTGTAAAACCATCTATTATAAGTGTTAATGTAACATCCTAAGTTTTCAGCTGAAGACTTTTTTTTATTATCCTGTTTATTTGATTAAAAGAGTATTTTTCTTTGGTTTTAAAGGGGTATTGTTGGTAGTTAAACATCTTGTTTTGTGTGAAATACAGTGCTAGTCAATCTTAAACAATATACTTCTTTTATGGCCACTTACTTCTGTTCTAAACTATCTGGGTTAACCTTAGTTTAAGTAATCTTTTACAAATTCCAAATTGTATTGATATATGTCAGAAACTAATTGCCATTATATTACTTTACCAAACAAAAACTGTGGCTGTTCTGTCTACAGTACTTGTCTGTGGTAATAAGTATTCTTATTTTAAAATGGATAATATAGAAGCAGCAAAAGACTGAGGTTGATATTATTGTGTGTTTTGTTTGTTTGTTTGTTTGTTTTTTTAAGAAGGAAAGAAATACATTCTTGTATACAGTACCGGTTCATACAGTTCACATTTTTGCAAAAGTCTTTTGTGGGAATGGTGAGAGGAAATAACTGCCTCACTAGACTTTGAGGGAAAGGAAGAGATTACATAATCAGATTTGTATATTAAAATGCTGTTCTGGATTGAAGGAAGATAAGAGTGAGAGAAACTATTGCCATATCTTAATGTAAGATTCTGATTACTGCAGGCAGGAATAAAGAGGAAAGGAATAGTTCAAGAAATAATCAGATGGTAGAAATGATAGAATTTGGTAATTATACAAGGTGAAGAAGAAGGAAGAAATGAAGAATATGCTTACCTGTCTGGTTTCAGCAGTCTGTAGATGATGGTACCATTCATTGAGTTGGGCATTACAGGAGGAAGGAGAGACCTTATTTCACTACAGTGTCTGATGTAGCCAACTATCCCTGTGGAAGATAGGAAAAAAGTCTCCTTTAACAGCTTGAGGGAATGCATAGCTTCCTTGAGAAAATCTTTTTCAAAATTTTTCTTCTCAGATTTACTAGATGTAAAAGTATGAAAAAAATTTGTGATTCTAATTCCTTGTACATTGATAATAGAAAAGTATTTTTTTCCTGGCTTACCTTTACCCCTCTGCTGGCTAGTCTCTTTGGGTAAGCTTGTTAGCTCCTAACACACTGATAAATGGAGTAAATGGAGTTTTTGGACATTCAGTCTTTGGTCATGACAAGGACAACATAAAGGTCAGGATGCCTGATTGCTTATATCCTTTAGTTATGGATTTTGCAGTCTGAGATAATCCTCATTGCATTTCTATACAGTTCCCTTTCTGTTTCATCAGGAAACCCAGAAATGCTGGATATAACCGTGTTAGCATAGTAGTGACACATTTTTAAGGATCAGATTTTGTTGTTTTCAACTGAAAATTGCTCAGGTAAACTGTCTTTATGGGCTTTGTTGGTCATTGATTTGCAGCCTTAAAAGGTGAAAGCAAATATCCATAAGAACAACGGCTTATTCTTATATATGCCCCAGTTTTCCCAAAACAAACATACATGGTGCTTTATATGTTTGACATATCCAGTAGAGTTTCAGACATAAAACAGTAATATTCACACAAAGAAAATAGTATTTTGTGTTGTTTTGCATTTAATAGTAGAAAACAATAATAAAATTTTTCTTTAAAGATAAATAATACATTTTTTAAAATTTCAGATAGAAAATGCTGCTGAAGAACCAAGAGTCTTATGTATAATACAAGATACTACTAATTCAAAGACGGTGAATGAACGGATCACTTTAAACTTACCAGCTTCTACTCCACTCAGAAAGCTCTTTGAAGATGTGGCCAACAAAGTAGGCTACATAAATGGAACCTTTGATTTGGTGTGGGGGAATGGAATCAATACTGCTGATATGGTAAAACTCTAAACTGAAAGCATCTTTTCTTAAGCTGCTAATAATATTATAGTTGCTGTTATTATTAATGACTATATTAAATCCTGGAACCCTTCTTGATATCATAAGCAAAACTGTAGAGTGTATGTGCAACTCATCCCTTTACCTTCATTTGGAATTCAGCACTTGATTATCTTAAAGTCTGCACAGTGTTATTTCATTCGTTTTTTTTATTCATGTGAGTTGATTATCATAAGATTGTGTCATCTATGGAAAAATTTCCAACATTTACTGAATGGGATAATACTCATTTTAAATATTTAAGTGAGAAAAGCAGATTATAAAATCTTATGTATTTTCTAATTAATGTTTTGAAAAGGAGAAAAAAATGTACTATATAGAAAGAAAAAGGAATATAGAAGGACTTGGATCTGCACTGTAACAGAGATTATGTACCACACAGAGTGATGAAACACCTGATGAGGAAAGTTGGTGGGACCATGACTTCTGCTTCAAAGATCTCACAGTAGAGTTGTAGAGACAAGTGCATAAAAAATAACTACGTTAACATGTTTCAAGTATTAGTAAGTGTTATTTATGAGTGTGCTCTAAGTGCAAAGAGGAGGCACCGATCAGTTTTGCATGGGACAATAATAGCAAGAAGACTGTTGAGCTGGATCTCGTCTGTATTTTAGGATAGTACGCCTTATAGTCTTTTTTTGGCCCCTGACTCTCAGTCCAAATTCACCCTGTGTACTATAGTCAAAATTATCTTCAGTCATCTTAAATCGTAGTACTCCTGTCATCTTCCAGTTTAGAAATCTTTATTGACTGCTCACTGCCCACTGATTAAAAATCATATTCCCTAGGTTAGCATTCAAGACAATTGGTCCTTTAAGTCTAATATTAACTCACAGATAGGACTAATTTATTTTAACATAAAATTTTATACTTCTTCATCTCCATGTTTTTGCTTATGTTAACCTCTTCCTGTCCTATACCATTGTTGCTCTTCAATTTCCCAGGAAAATACCTTTAATAGCAAATGAAGTTGAATGTGCATCTTCATCATATTTGGAGGGTATGGTCTTAATTGGCTCTATAGAAGAATAAGAGGTGTTGGATATTGCTTGATTTTCCTTTAAAATTGATGATATTTTACCGTCTATTTCATAATGTATTCTTTTAAAATATAGAACTAGTGTTTTTAAATGGGAAAAGAATCTGAAAAAATAATAGCTATATATGTATAACTAAATCACTTTGTTGTATGCCTGAAACTAACACATTGTAAATCAGTTCTACTCCAATATAAAATAAAATTGTTTTTCAGTGTGTATTTACAAAAAAACCCTAGTGTTTTAAATTAACCAACCTTTTCCCTGTGAAATTGGTTAGTAAAATTGGTAGTCCCCAACAGGTTCTACAATGAAAAATGATATTTAGTCTGAAACTTTGAATATTCTGTTTTACATTACTATGTAACTTCTAGTGTTGCCTGTTTTTCAACTTAAAGGAGTCCTATTCTACCATATACGTTTGCCTAAGTCCTGTTTATCTCTTACTTTTAAGAAACTTGATGTTTCCTCATGCCACTTTAAAAATAATCTTTGTCTTTGTCCTCTTATTGTGCTTTTTCTTCTGCTATGCCACTTATATAGTCTTTTTATTATGATTGTTATTCATTTATGTCTTTTCACTTGGTAGAACATATTTTGATGGCTGGGACCTCAGTATTAGTTTGTATCCTCCAAAGATACTGTCCCTAGGCACTCAAAAAGCGTTTGTTAAATTAACATCTGCAGTAGTTTCAGATAGCACTGTGCCAGGATTAACAGTTTTTCTTTCTTCTACTGTAACTGTTTTTAAGTACTTCATTTTTGTGCTTTAATTTGGCTACAGGTATACTCTTACCTTACTGTACAATGCCGCATGTATGCTTCTCTAAAAGCCTAATTCATTTATCTACTCACCCTTTTATATATACACACTCATATTTATTAAGGTAAACCCTCCCTCCCCATGTGTTCTAGCTATATCATCTCATCTTTTATGCCTGAGAGATGCTGAGCGTTCTGGTTCCTGTCAGAATATAAAGGAACCAAAGATACCTTTTTTTCTTGCTTTTCTTTTCTTTCTTTCTTGTGGCTTCTCTTAGCTTCTGGTTCTCTGTATCCTATTTTTCTCATGGATTTCTACATGTGAGCCAAAGTTAAGTGAATTTTGATAAATTTATTTTATTACTTAACACTTACTTTGTGCTTACTATGTGCCTAGTTTTGTTCTGATACTAGACTTTATACAAATATAACCTTATTTAATTCTTTTAACTACCCTATGAGGTAAGTGCTATCACAGCTTTGTATTAAGGGTGAGGAAACTGAGTCATGGGGAAGTGAAGTAACTTGTGCTAAGTCACACAAATAGCAAAGTGGCAGAATCTTTTAGAGTTAATTTTTTTGTCCTTTATACCTATACTTTTATATAATGTTAATTTTCTAAGAAATAAAGGTATCTCCATAAAACAAGGTCTTCTAAAGAGAGAATCCTCATGTCTTTGAAACATTAAAAACATCTCTTAATGAACAAAAGTTTTTTTTAAGTTGGTGGATAATTGCTTTACAATTTTGTGTTGGATTCTGCCATGCAACAACGCGAGTCACTCATAATTACATTAATACATATATGCTTTCCCTCCTGAGCTGCCCTCTCCTCCCCCATCCCACCCATCTGGGTCATCCCAGAGTAGCAGGCTGGCTTCTTGTGTTATTTAGCAACTTTCCACTCCCTGTCTATTCATGTTTAACACATGATGGGTATACATATCACTGCTGCTTTCTCAGTTTGTCCACCCGCACCTTCCCCCACTGTGTCGACAAGTCCGTTCTCTACCAGCTTGACAAAGTAGTTTTTTAAACAAAAGAGTATCCTTCATTTTTCTCAGCGGTAGGCTGGAGTGTTGGGTTAGTGACTGATCACTTCTATCTCCCTGGGATCTTCTGAATCCTGCCAGTAGACTTGAAGTAGGTATCATTTATTAGGACAAGCTTTTCCTTCATTTCTAAAAGTGCCCTTTTTAAAATATTACATGATTATATAAGTTGGGTTGCTTGTGCATAGTGTTTCCTTATATGGGAATTCTTATTATGTTCCTATATCAAAACATGTTTTTAGTTATATAAAATGTTCTTTACTTAGTTTAGTTTTCATGAAAACCCATTGAATACTGTATTGCTTACATTTTAGAGAACATTGAAACATAAATGCTTATAATTCTTTTTTGTGTGTAGCACTTCATTTTTTTTAGATGTTGGAAAATGTGAAAAGATGGGATACCTGTCAGTATGTATGCCGTCACTGGGCTTAGCCATCCCAGTTCATGAATAGATGAATGAATTCAAACCTAGATTGACAGAATTTATCAGAATCTTCATTTTTTAAAAATACTACTTATGCCCAATAATTGTAGATACGTGTCTATTTACATATTACTTATTTTATTATCATTAATGTTTCTCATTATCTGAGTTGCCTTTTATTTATTTTTTTTAACACCTGTAGGCTCCGCTGGATCATACCAGTGATAAGTCTCTTCTTGATGCTAATTTTGAGCCAGGAAAGAAGAACTTCCTGCATCTGACAGATAAAGATGGTGAACAGCCTCAGATACTGCTGGTAAACTGTTCAGAAAGCCCTGTACTCGTAATTCTCGTGCACTGTCACCTACTGTTTGGAGAGAGGAGAGATGTGGTTTGCACAGCTTGTGTATAATGAATAACTTCTCTGTGTTCTGTTGGGTTGCTGTGAATACGTATGTTAATGTGGCTGCACTGGGCATCCGCCTTCCCTTTGTGTGCAGTCTCTTGCCACGCTGGCCATCACCACTACAGCAAGGGTGGGGATGGGTCTAGGGTCTCACTGCATTTCAGTGGCCTTGGCTTTGGTTAAGCGTTTGCTTGTCTGCTGTAAATCTTTGGTGATTTTGCCAGGTTTTCTGGTATTGTGGTAGAGAAACAGACCCCCAGAATTAGCTACTCTGTTGTTTTGGCCCCCACTCCCGCCCCACCCCTTTTTAGAATGACTAGTTTGTAAAGTTATATGATTTATTTCTGTTCTCTTTAGTGTTTGCTGCAATTCATATTTCAATAGGATTTCCTGTTTAGTTCAGTGGCTTTAGTGATCATTGAATCTAGTAACTCCTAATTTGAGAGGCATTCAGTGAAAAAACCTGGTCTGATTTAACTTGCTGCTTTACAGACTGAGTAAACTAAGGCTCACAGAGTTTATGGACTTTTTCAGAACCCTTCTCTTTAATGAAACTTCCTCAGGAAAAGTTCTTCTGTTTGATGCTTTTCATTTAGGAGTCTGTTGTGAATTAGAGTGCCTCTCTAGATAGTAGACAGTACTTAAACATAGGGCATCCATTTCAAAGCAATACCAGAAAATGTTCTGACCTACTTTAATCTCACTGTTCCTCTTTATGACATCATGAGAAGATTTAGGTTAGTCTGAGTAACATTGAAACTAAACTAGCTATTAATTTGGGGATTCTTGTTTTAAAATTCTTAATAATTACTCAACTCTGTCTTAGTTGCTTGTGCTGATTTTATATCCTTTATTCCCTTTGTACATTTTCCTCTTTGATAGGAAGTTTGTTATTGGAGAGAATAGGAACCTTTCCATTTCATTCAATACTTATTGAGTATTCTCTACCTTCCAGGCCTACTTAGCAAAGATGATAGAAAAATAAATGATAAACTGTCATCAGTGAGTTCATAACTAAATCTCTCACATTTAAGCAAAATTGAAAAAGAATTAAATTTGAGAAAGTAAGAACTTTGGAAGGAGACATAAGCATTTCTCTGAAGTGTTTTATATTGGGCACGTTTCAGACCTTCCTGTAGGAAATAGTCAGGGAATGTCTTGATGGGGCTGGTAATGCCTTGTCTTTTTTTCATTGCCTCAGGAATTAGTATGCCTTTTTTCATTGTTTTAGCAGTATTTACCACTCAGTAAATATTGGTTATGCTGTATTTTAGGAGGATTCCAGTGCTGGGGATGACAGTGTCCATGACAAATTTATTGGTCCACTTCCAAGAGAAGGTTCTGTGGGCTCTACCAGTGATTATGTCAGCCAAAGCTACTCCTATTCATCTATTTTGAATAAATCAGAAACCGGTAAGATTTATGATTGTTGTATTTTCATAAAACCATAGGGCATTAAACCTAGAATAATCTTAGCAATCTAAACCTAATCTTCTCATTTTATGGTTAGAAAACTCAGACCCAAAACAAGATCACTAGTGAGCAGAAGCAAAGTTAGAACAAGAATGGTTTCCCTTTCCTTCATCTCGTTGTTATCTTTATTGATACTGCTACTGTTTAGTAAAAAAACAAATTGGATTTTGAAAGAAGTAATTTTTTTTGATAATTTCTTATCTTGAATTTAATCTTAAGTTTGTGAAGTTTACTTCCTCTGAAAAGGGATGTATAATATCTGTCTGTGTTTACAGTAGATTTACGGAGATAACTTTTATGTGGAAACAGATGGGTCACGCTTATTTTATTGGAACTACTGTGTTATGTTCTGCTTTAATCATATGTTAGACATTAATCATGTAATTAAGAAATTCCTGTTAGCTTATCTCTGAATATGTTATGTTTAAAACTAACAAATTTTTGAATGTTTTTCAATTTTTTGAGCTAGTAGAATTGCTTTATTTATGCATTTTTTAATTTATATATAAGACTGGTTAATTGCCTGAAAATGTAATCTGAATCATTTTACATATTATTTTGCTTTTGATTGTACAGCTAGTTAATGTTATTTCATGATAGGTATGGCTTCAGAGTGTTTACTCTTAGAACTCAAAACAGAGATGATTGTAAATATAACACACACTTATCTAGTATAAAGGCATCCCTGGTGGCTCAGCTGGTAAAGAATCCACCTGCATTGTGGGAGACCTAGGTTCGATCCTTGGGTTGGGAAGGGAATGGCTACCCACTCCAGTATTCTGGCCTGGACTGTATAGTCCATGGGGTCGCAAAGAGTCAGACACGACTGAGTGACTTTCCCTTTCACTTTCATCTAGTATAAAAAGAGAAATATATAATTACATGTAGGTTTTGTTTTAATGTGTTCTGTAGTCTTCCACTTACTATATTTTGTATTGAAATATAGAATAATTTACTCACAGCTAAGCATTTGTACAGGCTTAATTGCATATTTGTTGTGGAAATAGTAAAAACTGGCCAGGTTTGGAATTTACGATCAATTTATATAAATAGAACTTTTTGCAGCAAACTATGGGGAGGGAGGTGGGAGGGGGGTTCATGTTTGGGAATGCATGTAAGAATTAAAGATTTTAAAATTAAAAAAATATATATATATAAATGCAAAAAATAAATAAATAAATAAATAAATAAATAAATAAATAAAGAGAATGCAAAAGTATCCTTTATTTCAGATAATAGCAAATGAGAAAGCTGCTTCTCATTACACTGTCAAGAGTAGTGATTCTCAAAATTTTATTTATTTAAAAATCATTTGGGGATACTTGTTAAAAATGTAGGTTTTGAGGCATTACTCCCAAAATACTGATTTAGTTACTGTTGAGTAGACTGGATAAATTGTATTTTGTTTAAATAAATACCCTTACATTTTTATAAGATAGTTGAAATACTTTGAGAAAGTTCCAGATTTAGCAAGTCAGGATTCTTGAAATTTTTGCTATGTATTCTGACAACCAACACAGTCCTTATGCAAGAAGTATTTACAGAACTCCTGCTTTGTACTGAATAATGTGTAGCTCTCTGATGCCTGTAAATTCCTAGAGACTAAAGTATACTTAAAAAAAAGTTCTCTGATTATATGAATGTAATACATGTTCACTGTCATATTGTAAATGAAGAAAGTGGAAATTTCTGACAGTACAATTAACAGAAACTGCTTTAATGATTTTGCTTATTTTTGTCTTCTCTTTCCTTCATCTGAATGCTTTCAAGAAAATGAGGAAATTGTTATGAGCAGAGTTTTAATCAGTATTTTTCATGTAATGCATGAGGAGCATTTTTCAGTATTATTAAGTAGTATTTTAGTATGGGTTTTAAATGGTTAAAAAGTAGTGTTTCATTATATGATTTAGATATTTAAACTATAATTATTACTGATGTTATAATGAATATTGTAAGTTTTTTATTTTCATCTGTGATTTTTTTTCCTTAGAGTAGGTTTCTAGAAATTGAATTACTAAGTTGAAATTTACTAAAAATATTTTTATAGGACTTTGATACACATTGCCGTGTAATCATAGTCTTCATTTCCAACTATTGTTCCTCACACAGTTCTACTCCACTCTTTCCCCTACTTGTACATTTTCCTTCAGTGTTCTGGAGTACTGCCTTTCTGAATTAGAACAGTCTGTATACATCCAAACGAATTGGTGTTCAAAAACTGTTAGTGACTATTGAATTGGCATTTTGCTTAAGAATTTATTGAAATGCACAAAATGTTTTCATTGAAAAATGTTTTCATGATATCAACTCAAAACTTCAGGAACACTTCTCTCCATAATTCAGTGAGGTTGGGGACTTACCCTTTTTTGTCTCCTTGTCTACTAATTCCTTCTGGTGGCCAATTACTGTTAATGGGAGATGGTTGGAAGTGGGGGGCACTTAAAAATTAAGGAGTGGATTGAAGGCTGATTGGACTCGCAGATGGTTAAAAGTGACTGAAGTGTTCTATCATTTAAATCTGAGATATCTTTCCTGGCCAGTTTCTTTAACAGTTCTTTTCTTTATATCAACTTTGAGTTGGCCAGTTTCATTCTACTTCGTTTGGCCTCGTAGAGTTCTCCTTCATTTCTTACTTGTTCTGTTCAGG
Organism: Ovis aries; assembly: GCF_016772045.2. Lineage (NCBI taxonomy): Eukaryota > Metazoa > Chordata > Mammalia > Artiodactyla > Bovidae > Ovis > Ovis aries. Next base: position 40,562,675 of record NC_056068.1, on the reverse strand, counting down.
ATTTCTTTCTGTGTTTGCCCTGTTATTGTTCTATACAGAATGGCATATGCTCTTATGTTTTCTTCCCTTATTGACTTATACTTATGATATTGACTCATGACTATTTCAGATAGAGGACCCACTTGATAATAGTTCTCATTTGAAATTTTTTGATTTAGACAATTGATAATGACAGAAGATTTCTATTAGTTCTATAGCATTTTATCTTTTTAATCTCACTAAAACCTTCATACTGTTGGAAAATCATAGTACTTTTATTTGACACACTGGTCATTCTGTTAAATATGGTACTAAATGAAGTACAGAAGACCATACATTTTTATTTGATTGTTATTGCTAGTGGTAAAATAAAGAACAGTGGAAAAAGTGTTGTTATCCCTCCTTCCCTTAAACCCGTCCCCCTGCCACTCTGTTTTAAACCCAGGGAAGGGAAACAAGATCACAAATAAATGGTGTATGATTGATCTTAGGGTATACACAAAAGACCTTGATAGTACCTTGCCTTTTAAGGCTACTGGTAGAATGGTTGTCCCTGACTATTGAGGAATTGGGGAAGGAGGTGGAAAAGAAGAAATCCCAGGCAGCTGAGCAGGTGCAGAACAACTGGGTCTCCTTGCTCAAGTGCTGTTGTTTGTAGGAAAGAATCCATTATCAGTTCAAGTAGCTTATAGATTTGTGTTGCTTATAAGTCATATTCCCTTCTCCCTCATGGGTACCTGCTGCTGTGCTAAGTAGTAGGATAGAGAGATAAATTAGGTTCGACCCCTCCCCTCACTGTTGGGGAACATATACAAGTAAATAAACAATTATAGATCAGTGAATTAAAAGCTCTAATAAGGATTAAGGACAGTATGCTGTAAGAACAACTCAGGCGGCACGTGTTGATTAGGAATTGAAGCAGTTTATAATTATATAGCAATGTAGAGGAAATATTTAGACATGTGTTCACAGTATTCTTAAAGATGAAGGCATTCAAAATCAAAGCTTGAACCTTAGTCCAGAGTAAAAGATAGGCAACTACTTGGTCTCTTCTTAGAATTGTACAAGTGCAGATAGTGTGGAATCTATTCCTCTTTTCCACAACTGAACCAAAGGTCGTTCTGCATTTGTTGATCTTTTTCATCACCTTAGTTAGCAATATTGTTTGTCTACAAAGTTTTCCACTATCTTACTAACAGAAGATATTTTTGTTAATTCTTGGAAAATTGAAAAATGTATTTCTGAGAGCTTCAGTGAATGCCTTTGGCATGTATTGAGAAAAGATTTAAGTGTTTTTGAGATAACTAAGTCTTTCAGTATAAAGTGGGTATAAATAAATTTAATTATTAGGCAATGTGTTTACCACATTTTACTCAAATAATAAGGTATAATAAAATGATGAGGCTGATATGTTTGTGTGTGTGTATGTGTACCTCATAAAGCCTACTTCAAAGAAGTTCCAAAAATATTCTCAACAGTGGTAACCATTTCTAACTGGGTACATAAAGTTAAGCACTTAAATAGTTCATTTGAATTTTAAATGCATCTAAGTTACTCCTTTCCTTTTTCCTTTCTCTCAGTTCTCTTCTTCCATCTCTGAGTTCTCTTACTTTAATAGTCACTCTTTGCATGGCGTGCTGATCTGCAGGGTTTCATACTTCATGGGTGTGTACAACAGTGGAAGTCCTCTGAGTTTGTATACAGTGGATTTATCTTATGTTATTGATTATTGGTAGAAATTGGTTTATTGCACCTGGTGAACTGGTTCAGTACTGTCTTACTTTTTCCATTTTAATACACAGCTTTTAGATTTCGGGAACAAAGATTTATTTTTGTCACAAAATACTATATTAAATGTAACTGTCTTAAAATTTTATTAAATGCTATGTAACATCTATGTATATCTCTGGACATATAACAGCATGTCCAGAGATCCTGACTATCTCTGAGAAATAAAGTTTACATAGTGCATATATTGACGAAAGATGTCTTTCTTAGGTATTATTGAAAAAAATTGAAATAATTTCCAATTATAACCTTAACCTCTTAATTTTTACTGTGTATTAAATTCTTGTTAAGTTTTCTTTCTGTTAATTTTTTTACATAAATGCTGATTTATATTTGTGTATTTGTTTTTTTAAGGATATGTGGGACTAGTAAACCAAGCAATGACTTGCTATTTGAATAGCCTTTTGCAAACACTTTTTATGACTCCTGAATTTAGGAATGCATTATATAAGTGAGTATTCAAAAAAATTCTATCAATAAAATTGATTTAAGAATTAAATACAGCTTTTAACTAATTAAATCTATTTACCTTCTTGCACTTCTTTGTTAAGTTTGGGGCATTTCTCACTTCTTAAAACATACCTTGAATAGTAAATAAGAAAAGGGTTTTATGGGAGGCAGGCATATGAAAAATTTGTGGGGAGAGAGAATCAGAAATGTATAGACAGCAACAGGATAAAATTGATAAGATTTATGTTTAAGATAAATTATTATATTTAAGCTTGCCTTGCTTTTAGCTTGAATGCCTTTATGAAGAAGTATGTTATCTACTTTTGGAGATAATCTGAATTTGTAAACCATATTCTTTTTTTCCTCCACATCTCAATTTAAGAAACAGAGTTGTCTTTTTAAACTTGCAAATTTTGTTTTTAATTAAAATATAATGCAACTGTTCTGTGTTTTATGTGTGTGTGTATATTTTAAAAGACTGTGTGTATATATGTTTGTATATATCCATATTTAAATAAACTCTAAAGTCAGACATTTGTTTTTATGAGTATCCTATTATAATATATATAATACACCCTTGTATATTTCTTTACAATATCCATAACTTTTATTTTTTGACATTTAAAAGTCAGATAAACTGATTTTTTTCCTCCTTATTGTGTTACTTTTGAGAAACACCTTTGTAATTACTGTAAATATTTACAGTAATAAAGTACTAAATACAGTATCTACTTTTGGAACTTTTGATATTACAAACAACATTATATTACCATTGAATTCATATGTAAGCTCGCCAGCTGAATTTACTTGAAAAAATTGACATGATTTGCATTCAGCAGGTATTTGTTACCCAGTGTTTATATGTAGGTGCTTGATAGATAAAGTTAGAAATAAGGTCTTTGTTCTTAAGTAATTCACAGATCTCTTCACAGTAGCAATATGTATATTTTATAAAGTAGTTGAAATAACATTTAAGGAGGACTTAATGCCATGAGAGTTTAGAGAGAAGAGAGATTAACGCAACTTGGAGAAGTGGCTTATTTAGCAGAGCAAGTAGAACTTGAGGTAGTCATGAAGATAGGTGTGGTTTGGCCAGGTAGAGAAGATTAAGAGGACGTTATAGAGAGAGAGGAGGACTTTCAGGAGCAAAAATGAGTAAGTTCATCATGTAGAACTAAAGAAGGAATGGCTCCCTTAAAAGGCTGGACTTTGCTGGACTGCAGCCAGGATAGCACTAGCATGAAAGATAGGGTTCCGTTTGTTTATTCTCTTCACTTGTTATGTAGCAGCCAGAAAGAACCTACCACTTTAGGTATGTGGGCATGAATTATGGAAAATTTCCAACATACTAAAAAAAACAGTGAAATGGTATAATGAATTCCTCTGTACCCATCACCCAACTTTGGATATTACCAACTCATGATCAGTTTTTTTTTGGTCTATAATCCCCCATTCTGATTATTTGGAAGCACATACCTAATCATATCACCTGTAAATTATATCTTAGGTCACTGCTAAAATTTCCCTGATTGCTTCATAATTTCTTTTTTAAACAGTTCAAAGCAGGATCCATACAAGATCTGTGCATTGAAATTGATAAGACTTTTAACCTATTTAATCTATTTTTCATTCCCTTTGATCTTTGCAGTTTATTCCTTGGAAATATATGTGTGTATCAGAAACTGATGGCATTTGTCCTATAGTTTTCCACAGTTTGGATTTTGATGGTCAAATGCCATAGTGGCATTTAATATTTTGTTGCCTCTGTTATCTGCGAGTTAATAATTGGGACAAGAATCTTGACCAGGTTCACATTCAGCGATTACTCTTAAATAACCTTTGCCTTTTATTCATGTTGCCTAAATTGCTTTCTAAATTTATGAATTAGAATATTTCATTAGATATTAATTGCTCCAGTTAATACCCAAGCTCCGTAAAATCCCCAGAGTTAAAAATTTACATTTGTTATGGTCTTAATGCTAGTTATGCTCTAAAGAATAAAAATATGTTATGAATAATTCTCAAACATTTCATTCCAATAGGTGGGAATTTGAAGAATCTGAAGAAGATCCAGTGACGAGTATCCCATACCAACTTCAGAGGCTTTTTGTTTTGTTACAAACCAGCAAAAAGAGAGCAATTGAAACCACAGATGTTACAAGGAGCTTTGGATGGGATAGTAGTGAGGGTACTAATTCTCTTATAATGATAAGTATTTGCAATAGTCAAAGGAATTCTGAGAGACTGTATTATAAACAACTCATTAACATCTTTACTTTAAACCTTTTCATTGCTTTTTGGTTGGTGTTTTAAAAATAGCTTATTTTTAAAATTTAAGCTCCACGGCATAAGTTTTGATCCATTAAAACTATCTTGTAAAATAAGTTTGGTTATACTCTATGTACTTAAACTAAAATTTTTTTAATGTGTTAGCTCAGATTTTTATTAACATATTTCTTGGATCTACAGTGAAAAATAATAAAAATGGCAAATATTGTAGCATCATAAAGCATATGCTGCTTATAAAATGTTGAGCTCTCTTGGTTCTTTTTCATATGATTGCCTTTTTATGACTCTAGTATATATTTTGTGTTCTTTTTAAATCTAGCATTATTTTGTGTAGATTTTCCCATATTTCTGACAGTTTGCTTTTAAACAACAAACTAATATTTCATTACACTAAGTTAATAGCTCTTTTTAATTAAATTTTATCTTAAAATAGCTTGGCAGCAGCATGATGTACAAGAACTGTGCAGAGTCATGTTTGATGCTTTGGAACAGAAATGGAAACAAACAGAACAGGTAATTTATCTCTCAAGTTGAGGAGAGTATTTTCTAATAAATTATTAATTCCTTAAAGTGACTTTATTTTATTGGAATGTTTTAAAACTTGGGCATTAGTCCAGTTGTTAAAGTACTGAGAGTTTCCTCATCTTTGAGGAGATTGGGCCCTGTGATCCAGATGGTCTCTTTTTAGCTGAAAACTATGTAATTCGTGTGTGTGTGTGTGTGTGTGTGTGTGTGTGTGTGTGTGTGTGTGTGTGTATTAGGGATGATTTTTGAACAGTATTTTCAGATAGATGCTAAGTAAATTCAGTGTCTTATCTGTAACACATAAAATATACATTGTAAAGTATATTCATCTAGCATTACCTTCTTTTTGGCTAGTAAGATATATTCATGCTTTTCACACTTAGTGAAAGTGAGAGATACTCAGTTGTGTCCGACTTTTTGCAACCCCAAGGACTATATACATTTCATGGAATTCTCCAGGCCAGAATACTGGAGTGGGTACCCGTTCCCTTCTCCAGGGGATCTTTCCAACTCAGGGATCAAACCCAGGTTTCCTGCATTGCAGGTGGATTCTTGACCAGTTGAGCCACCAGAGAAGCCCTTTCACACTTAGGATCCTTGTTAATCTGACCCTATTCTTTTTTTTTTTTTACTTTACTTTACTTTACAATACTGTATTGGTTTTGCCATACTTTGACATGAATCCGCCACGGGTGTACATGAGTTCCCAAACATGAACCCCCCCTCCCAAATCTGACCCTATTCTTAAATCCAGTGGAAGGAGGAACAGATTAAAAGTGGGAGAACTTTAGATATATCACTGGAATGAGGCCTAAGGCTGAACTGGATGAGGACTCAGGCGGGTTTATGCTAAGCGTAGTGATAAAAGATCATTGGAGGCCAAAAGAGGACAAGTCTGGAGGGTAGCCCAGAGGATGTACCGTCTGATGGCTCGGACTAGAGTTTTTCAAACTGGATTGCAGTCCATTCATTTATGAGATAAATTTAGTGAATCTACACAGCACTTTTTTTTTTTTTCCAAAAAGGAATAAAATAGAAAAATAGAAGCATCACATAGTAAGGGTAGGTATTGTTTTATGCCACTTTTGTTACAGTTAGATGTACTAGGTTGCAGTGTAAATTATTTTCTTACTGTGGGTTGCTAGCAAAACTCTTTGAAAAACGCTGGATTGAAACACTTAGAAATGCCCCCTCAGAGAAGACAATCAGATATAGCTGGAGCAGGTTAATGAAGAAGGCTTCATTAAACAAACAGTATTAACGTAGACAGTTATGGTGGATCCTAGTTTGAAGGCTTATAAATCCTCAATACTTGAAGAGGTATACATTTATGAAAGAGACAAACTATGATTTCCTTCTTAACCTATTCTTAAGAAATATTGAAAAAAAATTACATTCATTTAGTGATCTAGATTTTCTGCATAATCTATAGGATTGTATTTTTGTAACCTTATGCAGAAGGTATTAGGGGATGTTTCTTTTTTGTAGGTCTGAAGGTACCCTTTGTCCTCGTTAACATCCGTTTGTGGGTCAACAATTTTAAGACCAGCTGGGGCATTCCTTCTGAGTTCCCAAGTTTTGGTACAGGAATCTTGAGGCAAGACATTCATATGGAGGGTCCTTACTTAGGGAGTTACCTCTCTCCTTTGGGTCAGAGTAGCCCCCAGTTGACTTAAGTTTGCAGAGTAGGTGAGAGATTCATTCTTTTCAGGTGAGGATATCTTGAGGGAGATGGAGTTTAAGGTTTCTTTATTAATTTCTATTCGTTTAAAGTACAGTATATTTTTCCTTCAAATTATTTTATGTGTATTACTGAAAAAAGTTTTTTTTGTACCTTGAGATAGAGGATATGATTTTAGAAGTCAGAATATATTATTGTGAAAATAGTGATATGTATATGTAAAGCTATAGAGCCAGTTATTTAGCTGTGTAATTATCAATATGCCTAAAATGATGGATTGTTTTGTCTTTGTTAAGCTTTGATTTTTTTTTCCTATAGAATTTTAGATTAGATAAATCTTAAAGCTTTCTAAAACTTCAACAGTAAAACTCAATATCCTTTTGAAACTCATTCTGAAAGGCATAAAGTATTAACTAATTTTAAAGGAACCCTTTAAAAATTTGAATGTTCTTATTTTTAGGCTGATCTTATAAATGAACTGTACCAAGGCAAGCTGAAGGACTACGTGAGATGTCTGGAATGTGGCTATGAGGGTTGGAGAATCGACACATATCTTGATATTCCATTGGTCATCCGGCCTTACGGGTCCAGCCAAGCGTTTGCTAGTGTGGTGTGTACCTTTCAGCTGACTGCTTGTGTATCCATATACAGAATACATAATGGCACAGTGATATAATATATCCTAAGGTAAGTATCATCCTAGATACACCTTCTTGGGTTGTTAGTCATTCCTGCATTTAAACTAGCAACATCTAGAAGATTTTTGACCCTTCAGTGAGTCCTAATAGTGCATGTTTAAGAGAAGTAGTATACAAATGTACTGCCTCGTGGCTCAATCTTTTACTCTTGTAGAAGTGACTAGATTACTTCACTTTATCTTTTTTTTAACCTCTATAAACAGTCTATTTTATAAATGCTACTTTTTAACATTTATTTTTGGGGGGCCTTGCCAGGTGGCTTGGGGGGCCTTGCCAGGTGGCTTGGGGGGTCTTAGTTCTACCAGTCAGGGATTGATTCTGAGCCCTTGGCAGTGAGAGCGCAGTGTCCTAACCGCTGGACTGCCAGGGAATTTCCTATAAATGTTGTTACTCTTTTTTTTTGAAAGTACTTTTTTGTTTTGAGAGCACTGTTTTGTTCCATATACTTTTGTGAGAAGAATAACCTCTAGTTATTAAGACAAACACAGACCGTATTTTTTGAAAAAGCATTCCTCTTCTAAAGTTTAATTTTAAAATGACCCAGGCATTTTATAAGCACAGATAATGTGAAGAATCAGAATTATATATAATTAACATATGTAATTATATATAATTAACTTTATATATCATCAAATTGGGTGATTAAGATTTTCTCATTTCTCCTTTTGTTCTCTGTTTTTAACTGCTTTTTGGTAATTTTATTATTGTATTCTTACATTTGTGTATTTAATTGCTTATACAAAAGGAGAGTCATGGAAGGAGTTAAATTGACATTTAAAATTAGAATTTAGAAACATTTATTCGAACCTATTATGAGTCAGGGGAGACTTTCACAGCTAATATATCTGAAAAAGTCAGATTTCATCATGATGATCTTACTTATGCTGCAGTCAGGCTGATGGTGGATTGCAGGTAAAATCACTGTTCTTAAAATTAGTCCATACTTTAGCCTCTAAAATAGGGTTTCAGCTGTGATTTAGTAGTCTCTAGGACAGATGATACCCTTTGCTTTTTTCTCCTATTTTTATATGACTGTCAGGCAATAACAGCAAGAAGTTATGGGATCAGTCAGTGGGAATCCAAAGTAAAAGGCCTTTCTGAGATAGGGGAAGATTTGGCCTCTTTTGCTTTTTTTAAGTGCATGTTTTTCTTTTTATTGAAGTATAGTTACTGTACAATATTATGTAAATTACAGGTGTATGATATAGTGATTCAGTCAGCTTCCTGAACAGATTTGAAAAATTCTGTTAAGTACTTAATAATACCCTTGTAAACTGCCATTCTAGGTATATGAGAGTGGCCTTGGCTTGAGTGGCTAGTTTTATTTTTCATTTTTGTTTTGTTTTTACTTTATTTTGTCAGTTTAAGGTAGAAGAGACATAAAAATTGTTAAGGTTTATCTTTCAGTGATTTATCTCCTAACTGATTTTAAAACTTTGGCATTTAAGGAAATGTACTAGGGAAGTGCTCAGTAGTCCCAAGTGATGTACACTATTTTTTCTATTTTATTTATGAAAATATTTTTATTTAAGATTTTTCATGAACCTGTTTAGTTTTTTTCTTACATATTTATTGAATTTTGAGGAAGTTAATTTTATTTGTGTTATGTTGGAATATAATACTTGAGTATTCAGCAAATATAATACTTGAGTATTCAGCTATTAAAAAAATAGCTAAATCTTTTTCATTATTTGCCTGCTGAATTGTTACCACTCTCCTCAGTACGTTACCGACATAGCAGTGAAGTGAATTGGAGGATATTTTTGGAGAAGTGAAAATAGTCACATTTCTGAATGGAATTCTCCAATTCTATCCTACATTGATATATGGATGATGGTGGTGGTAATTATTCAGTGGAAATTGAAAATTACATCTATGAAGCAGGATGTAAGCAGGCTTATACACACATGCGCTAATAGGGCTTACGGAAGGGAACCTAAAACTTCCTAGATTTTGCTGGAGTCTCTTGAGGGAAATTACAGCAGGTGAGACTACCCAAGATAGGAGTTCTAAGGAGGATACTACCTTCAGAGAACTTTAGTTAGAGGTAAGTGATTTCCCTTTATTTTCTGAATTCAAACTTACAACCTACGCTTCTTAAACTGCAGAAATCATATAACATCTAAATTTAATGTTATATCACTGCTTGCCATTGTGTATTTTGTTAGTGCTATGTGTTTTAAAAATAATTCGGTGTAAATGTGGATTATAAATAGCTAGTTAAAAGAAGCATTATAAAATCTTGTTCAGACTATTATATATTTGGCCTTAATTTAAGTTGAACTCTTTTAAAATTTATTTTCTTACTCTTACTAGTGGTCTTAGTATATTTGCCTTATTGGCTATTTATACATACATGCACAAAGACGCTTGACTACATGCACACATATATACACACATATACTTACCTTCATACACAGCATTGATGGTTATGCATTTTGCTTATTACATATTCTGTTTACTGAGCCACAGTACTATAGTTATGTGTATTCACTGTGGTTAACACTTGGTATTTAATTTCAGATCAGTAAGTATGAAATTCTGTTAAAAATAAGAGGTTTTTTTGTTTGTTTCTTAACTTCGTCTGAAACACCCAGTTTCTGAATTGTTTTATCTCCATATTTAAATAAATTAACTTGAGAGTAATATTTAAAATTAAATAAGAATGGAGTTGCCACTTAGTTAATTTATCATTATAACATCTATATATAACTTTGGTTATTTTTCAGCATGATTGTAGCAGACTAATTTTTAAATAAGAGCTAAAAATTGCCTATATAGTTTTTTAAAACAGCTTTTCATCCCAATGTTTGCTTTATTGAACTATTTCTCAGTTGCTATAACTGTAGTATTTATTAAGTTTCTGGCCTCTGTTTTATCTCCGTTTCATCTGTGTACAGGGCTCTGCTGCTGCTGTCTCTCACAGTGCATTTTGTTCAGCACTCATCTCCAATAGGTTTAATAGATGTTTGGAAGAAGATTTCTGATTAAGTAAAATTGGGAAACTGTGTAACTGTAATACTCTTTGGGAAGTTTACAATGCACATTTAATTTTAAATGCCCTCTGTGTTCCTGTAATAGAGAAAGTAACCAACCTTTTCTCTGTGGGACATCTGTTAGTATTTCAAAGGATACTAGGATTCTGAGGAACATATTCACAAAATATTCTAGGATATTTTGTGGAGCTCTGCATTAGATTAAGGTGATTTAAGGAAATCTTTACTTTGTTACATTAACATTTATGTCCTTGTAACTGTTGAAGGGAGTGAGAATACTAAAATAATATGTTTCTAATTTCCTGTTATTTTACATGTCTTGTTATTAATCCTGAAAAAAATAATATCAGCCAAAAAATTACTTACATTAATATTTAAAAAAACTTGATTCTCGCTGATTTATTAGGTAATTAGAACTGTCTACATAAAATCAGTCTCTCGAAACTTTATAATCAAAGAAACCTTGAATCTGCTTATTGCCAAGCATATTTGAGAGTGTATTATTTTGAGAAGATCTAAATGGTATAACCTCATATGTTTGACATTAATTAGAGGAGAGCGTTCTACTTAATAGTAAATTTTAAACACTATATTTTTATGGGTAGTTTTATTGAGTTGCTTATTCAGTGGTAGGTACTATTCTAGGCCATTTTTATTAGTATAGTTTTATTTTCTTTTGGGGAAAGTACATTTAAATATCTGTTTATTATGTCAAAATGTGTTCAAAAGTCTAAAACTGGATTTGGCTGTATGGTTCCTTGTAGTGTCTTGGGAAAGATCAGATTAGGTAAAAGACCTTTTGTTCCCTAAGTAAACACAAGTTAATGATCATTTTAAAGTTTTGAATAGAAAATTGTTAAATTCATAAGCATTTGTGAAATCATAAGTGTTCTAGATATTTAGTTTATACACGTTTATATCATAAGTGCTACCCTGATTTAACAGGTAATTTGGACATTCTTATATGGCTGGCTTGGTCACATAACTCATTTGGTTGGTAGAGTAGTCCAAATTTGTCCAAATATGTAAGCATCACATAAAGAAAACTCTCTTCCATGGACTCTACCCTCATTTTTCCAGGAATTTGTGTGGCTCAACATAGTGGGAACCAGTTTAAAAAGTGGGGACTTTTGCTTTCAGGATGATGGAGTAGATGTACATTGCCCTATTCCTCCCGCTTAAACAACTGAAAATCTTGAACATTATATATAAAATAAACATAAGAAGACTCTGAAAGGTGGAGAAAAGGCATAAAGACTAGGGACCTCAGGACTCAAGGAGTGACATGGGGTGAGTTCCCTGGGTTTTCTTTTTGCCTAATGTATCCCAAATTTGGAGCTGAAGATGCTGGCAGGCTGGAAATAGCAAATAGCACAGACTAGTAAGTCTGCTGTCTCTAGCCAGAAGACTGGGGAAAGGACAGCCTGGCAAGGCACAAAACTTGGCCAGTAACTGCTGTGCTGCAGCCAGACACTGCCAGAAAGATTGTTGCCCTAACCCATGTCAGCCAAGGCTGAGTAGGGAGCCTCAAAGTTGTAACAAGGTGCTCCAACCCCCTGCCGGGGTGATTTCAGAGAAGACTGACTAGGACCAGAAGTTTCTTCCCTCCTGGGCAGTACTGAACCTCCCCACTGCCATTCTCCTTTTACTGTGGTTAACTGTTGTTAGAGACCATGTGGGGAGCCTAGCCTTACACTCCCACCTAATAGTAAAAAGGTGTTCCTTTCCCTTCCCACTGGAGTAATGTTAGAGGAGGCCTAGATGAGAGTCAGGACTTTCACCACTTCTCACCTCCTGGATAGGGAGCTATCCCCCTCCTACCTGTGGTATCAGTGGAGGCCACAAAGGGAGCAGTGACAGATGTTAGAATTATCTGACAAATATTTTAAAGCAACCATCATAGAAAAACCAATACATCAGTGAAAATTCCTAAGCCCACTTGAAACAAATGAAAAAATAGAAAGTCCTGGGGAAGAAATAGCAGATATAAAGAAAAATGAAATAGGAATTTAGAACTGAGAAATGCAGTAACCAAAATTTAAAAGTTAATGGATAGGCTCAACACCAGAATGGAAGAGACAGTGTATAGCGAACCTGACAATAGAACAATATAATTTGCCCAGTTTAAATAACAGAAGTACAGTGGGGGTGAAAATCCTTAGGGACCCATGGGACTATAACAAAAAGTCTGACATTGATGTCATTGGAGTCCTGGAAGGAGAGGAAAATGAAGACAGGGCTGAAAAAACGCTTGAAGAAAGAATGACTGAAGACTTCCCAAATTTGGCAGAAGGCGTAAAGCTGCAGATCCAAGAAGCTGAGCAAACCATAAACAAGCCAAAAGAACTTTACGTCAACTTCAATTATAATTAGACTTTTGAAAAGGAAAGACAAAATATCTTGGAAGCAGTGAGTGAGAAAAGGTACCTTTTTTTATGGGGGGAAAACAATCTGGTTTCTCATAAGCAGATCTGTCATCAAAAACTCTGAAGGTCCGAAGGAAGTAGTACATTTTTCAAGTGTTGAAAGAAAAGAGCTGTCAACTAGAGTTTTATACACAGCGGAAATATTATTCAGGAATGAAGGGGAAATCAAGACCTTCTTGGATGAGGGAATCCTGAGAAAAATTTTTACTAGTAGACCTACCTTAAAAAAATGGCTAAAGAAAATTCTCTAAATGGGAAATGGTAAACGGAAGGCATATTAGAACATTAGGAATGAAGAAAGAACATGGTAAGCAAAACAGGGTAATACAATAGGCTTTCCTTCTCCTCTTGAGTTTTCTAAATTATCTTTGATACTTGAACCAAAATTATAACACTGTCTGGTGTGATTCTAAATATATGTAAAGGAACTATTTAAGACTACTATATTACAAAATTGGAAGAGGTAAAAAGACAGGAAAGGTTTCTGTACTTCACTTGAACAGTTAAAAGAATGGGACCGATAGACTAAAAGTTTTGTGTATGTAATATAACACGTAGAGCAACCACTGAAAAAGAGATACACTCAGTTCGGTTCATTTCAGTCGCTTAGTCGTATCCAACTATTTGCTACCTCATGAACTGCAGCACACCAGGCCTCCCTATCCATCACCAACTCCTGGAGTTGGTACACTCAGAAGCACTATCAGTAAATCGAAGTAAAGTTTAATTCAGAAATTTTTTTCAGGTTATCCATAGGAAGGCACAGGAAACAAAACAAACCAAAACATTAAAATAGCAGACTTAGTTGCATGTAAATAGTCTACATGCAAAAAGGGCATCCCTGGTGGCTCAGGCAGTGAAGAATCAGCCCGCAGTGCAGGAGATCTGGACTTGACCCCTGTGTCGGGAAGATCCCCTGGAGAAGGGAATGGCAGCCCACTCCGGTATTCTTGCCTGGAGAATTCCGTGGACAGAGGAGCCTGGCGGGCTACAGTCCGTGGGCTCACAAAGAGCTGGACATGACTGAGCAGCTAACACACATACCAAGTAAAAGGAAGAGATCAGCATATTAGATTTAAAAAATGTGACCCAAAATATGCTAGGTACAAAAAACAGCTTTTGGTGTATTGAAATAGGCAGGTTGATAATAAAAGGGTTGAAAATTATATATCATGTAAACATTAATCGAGAGAAATGAGGCATGGCTATATTAAAAGGAGATAAAGCAGATTTTAAAGCAGAATTACTAGAGATAAAGAAGGGCATTGTCTAATGATAAAAAAAGGTCAGTCCATCAAGAAGACAGCAATCTTAAATGTGTACAAACTAAGTTACAGAGCTGCAAAATATGGGAAGCAAAAGCCTTTCAAAATGAAAGGAGAAATTGACAAATCTGCAGTTACAGTTGGAGACTTCAGTGCCCTTATCAATAATTGATAGGTAGAATCTCTAGACAAAAAATTAACAAAGATATGGAACTTAACAATATCATCAGCCAACAAGCTCTAATAAATATAAAACCGTTCACTCGACAACAGCAGAGTACACATTCTTCTCAAGTGCCTATGGACTACATATGAGGATAGACCATATCCTGGGCTGTCATACAAACTTCAGTTTAAAAGAATTAAAATCAGAGAGAGTGTGTTTTTCTGCCACACTGGAATCAAATTGGAAATCAATAACAGTTAACTGGAAAATCACCAAACATTGGAAAAATAAACAATGCACTTATAAATAATCCATGAGTCAAAGAGGGAAATGTCAAGGCAAATTCTATATATATATAGAATGGAAATGCAGATATGTAACATCAGAAATTGTGAGACACAGCTGAAGCAATACTACAGAGAGGAAAGTGTTAGTCGCTCAACCCCATGGCTCCTCTGTCCATAGAATTCTCCAGGCAAGAATACTGGAGTGGGTAGCCATTCCCTGCTCCAGAGAATCTTTCCAACTCAGGGATAGAACCCCAGTCTCCCACATTGCAGGCAGATTCCTTACTGTTTGAGCCACCACAGAGAGGAAAATTTATAGCTTTAAATGCTGGCCTTTAGTATAAATTCTTCCATAAGAAAAAAGAGAAAATGTTATGTATCAATAATGCAAGCTTCCACCCAACCTGGAAAAAAGAGCAAAAGAAACCCAAAGCCAGCAAAAGGAAGGACATAATAAAAGAGCAGAAATCAGTGAAATTGAAAATAGAAAATCAATAAAAGCAGTTAATCAATCCAACTGGTAAACCTTTAGCAGGACTGACAGGGGAAAAAGATAAGATAAACATTTCCAGTATTAAGACTGAAACTGCTACTATTACAAACCTTACAGATATCAAAAGGATAATAAGGGACAGTTCTGCGCATATAATTTGATGACTTAGTTGAACCAGTGCCATGAAAAGCACAAAGTACTCATCTTACATGGCTTAGATAACTTTAGTAGCCCCATAACTGTTAAGATATTAAGTTCATAATTTAGAATCTCTTAAGAAAATCTATTAAGTTGGAAAGTTTTCACTGGGGACTTGTACCACATATTTTAGCACAGTGAGCACCAGTTCTTCACAACCCTTTTCAAAAAATAGAAGGGAAGGAACCCTCTCCAGTGTGTTTTGTGAAGCTCCTCTTATCCTCATACCAAACCAGACAAAGGCAGTTAAACAAAAAAAACCCTCAAAATTATGACCAAGCCAGTTTCCTTAATACATATAGAGGGAAAAATCCTTGTCAAAATATTAGTAAATAGAGCTAAGCAATATAATAAGGAGAATGATATACCATGACAAAGTAGAGTTCATTCCAGGGATTCAAGGCTGGTCAGTATTTTAAAAATCATTGACTGTAATCTACCATGTTAACAGAGACAGGAAAATTAGCATGATCACATTAATTGACTTAGAAAAAGCTCTTGACAGAGTTCAGTAATCCACTCATGATAGAAACCCTAAAAACTGATAATAGAGGATAATTTTTCTTAAACTTATACAAAGAACATATTCAAAAACTTACAGCTAACATCATACTTTGTGGTGAAAGATTGAATGTTTTCTGCCTAAAACATTAAGGTTATCTCAGCAAGGATGTCTGCTCTTATTCATTTTAGCACTGGAAGTCACAGCCAATACAATAAGGCAAGAACAAATAAAAGGTACACCAATTAAAGGAAGAAATAAAATTGTTCCCCCTTTTTAAATAACACTTTTTTTTTTTTTTTGGTATAGAAAACCCCAAGGTATTTGTCAAAACAAAGCAAAACCCTGGAAAACTAATAAGTGATTTTAGAAGGTAGCCATATATAAGATAAACATACACAAATCAATTGTGTTTCAAAATATTAGCAAAGAACATGTGGAAAGTGAAATTAAAAATACAATATTGTTTACAGTTGTGGGGGGAAAAAAACCCCTTAGGTGTAAGTCTAACAAAATATGGCCTGGACCTATGTATTGGAAACTATAAATTCTGAAATAATATTTAAATGGAGAAACATACTCTGCTTATTGATTGAAAGATTCACATGTTGAAGATGTCGGTTCTCTCCCAAATTGTGTAATTTTAATGAATTCCTTTCAAAATCTGACAAACTTTTTCAGCCTCATTCTAAATAACATAAAATAGCTAGAATAGCTTTAAAGATTTTGGAAAAAGAATAAAGTAGGAGAAATCTCTGTCTAGTTAATTTCAAGAATTATTATATACTTACAGTAATCAAGGTTTTCTGATATTGGAAGAATAAGCAATAGATCAGTGGAACATAATAGAAAACCCAGAAATAAATCCACACAGATAGCCCAGCTGATTTTTTAGAATTGCACAGTGCAGTTCAGTGCAAGAAGGATGGTCTTTTCAACAAATGATGTTAAACAGTTGGGTACTCATATTTCCAAAACTGAACCTCTACTTAAACCTCACAGCTTGTACAAAAATTAGCTCAAAGTGGATCATAGACTTAAACATAAAATGTAAAGTTATAAACTTTTAGAAAAAAAATAGCAAAAAATCCTGTAGATATAGGGTTAAGCAATTAATTCTTAGATTTGATACCAAAAAGTACAGTCCACAAAGGGAAAAATTGACAAGTTGTATCTCTACATAATTTTTAAAACATTTGCCCTTTGAAAGCCAAAGTGAGGAAGATAAAAAGAGAAGCTGCAGACTGGAAGAAATTATTTGGAAAGCACATATCTGACAGAGGACTAGTATTTAGAATACATAAAGACATCTTGAAACACAGTAATAAAAAACCCAAACAGTCCATTTAGACAGTAGGCAAAAGACAAAAACATTCTATCTAAGAGCATATACAGGTACCAAATAAATACAGGAAAAGATATTCAACATCTCTAGGGAAATGCAAAGAGCCAGACATGACAACTGAACAGCAGCAAAACAGAAATGCAAATTCAAACCTTATGAAGATAACACACTACCAGCAGAATGGCTAAAGCAAAAAGTAACGGCAGCACAGAAAACTGGCAACAGTGTGGAGAAACTGGTTCACTCGTGTTTTTGGTGGGAATGTGAAGTATTACAGGCAGTTTCTTACGAAGCTAAACATGAAATGACCATAACCTCCAGTAATTATAGTCTTTTGATTATCCCAAAGAAATGAAAACTAGTTAGATGTTCGTAATGTTTTTATTTTTAATATTCCAAAACTGGACTCAGCCCAGATGTCTTTCAGCAAGTAAATGGATTAACTGGGGTGCACACAAACCATAGAACACTACTCATTAATAAAAGGGACAAACTGCAGTACACGCAGAAACTTGAATGAATCTCCAGAGAATTATGCTGCGAGACAAAAGCGAACCTCCAGAGATTACATATGATTTCATTTACATAACGCTTTTGATACAACACAGGTTTAGAATTGAGAGATTAATCATTGCCAGAGCTTATGGAGTAGCTGGACCCAGGGGAAGGATGGGTAGGTGGTTACTGTAATAGGACAACATGAGTGATCCTTGCGGTGTAGGAACTGTTCAGTCTCTTGACTATGGTGGTAGATACATGAGCCTAAACAGGTAATAACTTTATATAGAACTTACTGTACATACATGCACAGACAAATGAATACACTGAAACTGAGAAAATTGGAATCATATTGGTGGGTTATAGCAATGTCAGTATCATGATTGTGATATTATACTATAGTTTTGCAAAGTAGTTACTTGCCATTTGGAGGAATCGCACCATGTACAGGGAGCTCTGTATTACTTTTTGTAATTGTATATGAACCTTCAGTAATCTCAAAAATTGCAATTAAAAGTAGATAGCTTAAGTAAAAAATAGAATCTTTTTCCTACTTTAAAGAGAAATAAACAATGTATATATTATGGGAAAGATAGTTAACTCTTTAAGGAAGGCATAACTGCACATCAGTAGCACAGAATTGCTGAGTATATTAAAATCAGTTAGAAAGTAGTTATCAGTGGTAGTTCTAATTTATCTTCTGTGGTTCAGTTTGAAAAATGAAATGTAAAGTAGTGAATGGTGGAGAAAGAATTTTATATGTAAGTTAAGAGTTAAATGAAGGTTTATAGGCAGTACTGTTTCTTGGTTCTATCTTTTTATTGCACTGTACCTAGATTTTCTATATTTCTTAAAGAACTAAGGATATAAGAATTCTCTATATTATGTTCTGAATGCTGAAGATTAGGGTCTAAAAACCTGTGTACAGTTAACACTTTGTGTAATATATAAGGAGGTATAAGTGCTAGAAAATAAAGCTATTATCTTCACTCTGGAATGATAAAAAACCATCACAGTCAACCCAAAGCTAGTTTGGAAACATGACTCAAAAATAGTTGAACATACTCAAGAGGTTCCCATGAGCTTATCGTGTGTGTGTGTGTGTGTGTGTGAGTGTGTGTATTAATAATGGCACAGTGTTTATATTTTATTCCATTTTTATGATCCATAACTTGTTTTTTAGTATCTAAAATATAGTTTAGCATGATTTTATTGTCTTATCACATTAAGTGAAGATAACGTATATAACCACATTAGCCCATACATACTTTATTTGTTGAATGAACAGATTAATTTAAACTAATCTTTATGGCTGGCTAATCTTTATTTATAATTATTCTAGTGGCAACTTTTTAAAAAGTGAACAGGAGACTAAAGAAAATTATTAGTATAGCTTTGACTGGTTTGTGAATCTAAAGAATAATTTCAGCTGTCTGAATCTACATAATCCCACATGTCTTCCCCAAACCATAGGCAAAAAGGAACACTAGCAAAACCCAACTGACCTGTACCTTTTGGATTACTAGGAAACAGAATAATATGAACTTTAAATTATGTGAAATAGCAAAATTATGAAGTTCCAGGAGACCTTCCAGTATTGTTGCAAGTGTGTGTGTGTGTGTGTGTGTGTGTGTTTGGAGAGTATGGAGTGGGACGCTTTAGAGACTCCATGAAACAGGAGTGGGGATTGGAAGACTTGAATGAAGATGAAATACCCTTAAATGAGAAAGCACAGCAGTGTGTGCCAAAATAGTGAACTCGGACTGGGACTTGGTAGTTTATAGCACCAGCTACAGAGAAGGAATTTCAGAGTGAGAAGGGTTAGGAAGTGACAGCCTTGGGAGGAATTTTGCTTCTAGAGAAGGAGATAAACCAAAAAGGGATGATGCATCTGAGTCACAGCAGCGAGAAGACAGAAGGAGAACGATTCTGAAAAATGAAGGGGGACACCAACTTCTCTTCACCATTACCTATTCACAAAATTGCACTTCACTAAGTTAACAGAACATACTCACAGACTAAAGAATGCTCTAAAACTAAAGTTATAGAGCTGTTGAAAGAAAACAGAATATATGTATTAAAGCATTTCAGCTGATGAACAAATCTAGACATACACAGCCCTGAAAAAGGAAACTTCAAAAAAATAACCACAAAATAGGATACTGTAACACAGTACTCTGGACTGTTAAGTATTCTCAAGCAAGCAGAATAGAACCTGGCATCCAAAAATTTAAGGAGAGAAATGGGTTAGAAAAACAAAACAAGAAATGCAGTGTGAGCTGATCGAACTCAGGAAGGAAATTGAAGACAAGATGAAGCTACATTAGAAATGAAGAACTAGTTATAAAATACTAGAGAGAAAATAGGATGGAATGAAAGCTAAGGAAGAATATAGAAAATGAGATCAAGTAAAGATTAGGATCTCAAAGCAAATGATTATAAAGGAAGACTGGCAAATGAAATCCGACATAATTGGACTGTGTGAAGAATAAAAACACGGTAGTGCAAAACTTATAAACTATAATCCAGGAAAACTTTCTGGGGATTGGAGAAGTTCAATCAACTTTTTGAAAGATTCCTCCCCCCCCCACCCCCAACATGCCTGGAAAAACAGATCTGGAATGATAAACTCTGAGACATATTTTAATAGACGTTTAAACTTGAAGGATAAATTGGACTGGCATCATATTTTTGAAGAGCAACATGCAAGTCATAGCAATAGAATAGCAGTTTCAAGGAAGTAAAAATTGTAAGCCAAGGATTTGCTGTCTAGCCAAATTTTTCTTCAATTATTATGACAGTAGAATATCAAACTTTGAATATTGGGGGACTCATTGATTATTTTATCTGTAAACCTTGAGTTTATTAGAGGGTGAGCTCCACCCACCCAGGAGACCACTGGGGAAGCTTCAGCAAAAGGACTGTGAGCATTTAATATGTTGTAGAATTAAGGACTAAACTGAACTGAAGGACTAAATAAAACAAGGGTGAGGACATGATAGAAGAAAGTATGAAATACTGTATCTTAATATACAAAGAATGCCTCTCAAAAAAGGAAAAAGGAAAAGGGGATGTAGAAGGAGGTCATAGACGGTTAAATGGGGGAGACCAGGATACCATTTAAAATTGGCAGTCTAGACACTAAAAACTTAAGGAAAAGGAGGAGGAAGGGTTAAGAATACTAGCAAAAGTGTATATAAATACACTGGAACAAAATTACTAGCCTTCCTAAATACCAAAAGAAAATGTAGAAAAATAGCGAAGAAAAGCACCATGTAGAAAAAAACAGTAAATATTAATAGAATAATTAAAATACACAATAGTGACTGAGATGGAGCGAAACATTGGTCCTATTAGATATGGATGGGCTTAAGTTCCCTATTAAAAGTAAAAGATCTTCAAATTGGCTTACAAACAAACACTAAAATTTGGGTTAAGCAAGAATCCAATAATGGATTGGATAATTGGATTGGATTGCAATCCAATAATTTCCACCGTGCTAAACCAAGGTGGAAAATTTGTTAAGGCTCAGTATTTTTGTATGGTCTCCAAAGTGTCTTCTTACAGATTGCTTATTAGTTGGAAAGAGGAAAAAGTAATAACCATATCGTGAAGAAACTGGGCAACGCCTTGACCAGGTGATTGAAGTTAGTGTCACCAACAGGGATGTTAAGGACATCATGCCCTTTGACTATGATACCCTTTGAAGAATACATCATTACTTACGTAGTAGTTTAGTAAGGAAGGCATAAACTGCATCTAACCGTGAGGAACATCAAACAAACCCAAATTGTGGAACATTTTATAAAATAACCTGGCATCTTCAAAAATTGTTAATATCATGAAAGAAAGGCTTTGGAACTGTTCTGATAAAATGAATCTGAAGAGGCGGTCATCCAAATGCAGACTTTGTTCCTGGATTTGATTCTGTACTGGATGGAGAGAAATACTGTAAAGGACATTATTAGAATAATTGACAGAATTGGAATATGGACTGACAAATTACCAATATTAAATTTTCCTGAATTTGATTAACTCCTTTGTTTTTATAAGAATATCCTTTTTCTTAAAAAGTCACATTGAAGATTAACAGGGAAAGCGTGTATGAACCTACGGTCAAGTGGTTTGGAAAAACACATAATGTGAATCTAGGTGGGAGAATGATGAAGCAAAGGTAGCAAAAAGTTAAAAGTTGTTGAGTCTGGGTAAAATGTTTAAGGGAATTTTCTGTTGTTCAAACTTTTCTCTGGATTTTAATTTTAAAAATTATAGCTCTGTCTGTGAACTATAAGCCAGAAATCAGTACATATGTATAGTTTCATAAAGTAGAATTTGAGTTACATAATTTTCTCACTCTCCCCCTTTTTAAAAAATATATCAAGTGTTGTACTAATTCAGTTTCCATTTGGAAAGCTCAACTGATTTTTATCAGTCTGTGTTAAGCTATAGATGTGATTGCTCTTAAAGCTTCTTTTGCGCTTATGTTTTTGAAGAATTTGCCTTTTTCATACTTAAAATATGCTCTAAAGAGGAAAAAATCATTTTCTAAATGTGTTCTTTTCTATGACCTCCTGTAAAATACTTGAATATATGGAGAAATGCCCCTCCCCCACCCATTAATGCTTCTTTGTGTTCTGAGGACAAAATTGGAGATGGGTGAAGTTAGAAGCATTTTGTATATTTTTTCATAATTTTTAAATCATATTCCAAAACGAGCTATACCAAGCGTTGTGTGAATTTTATATACTTGGTAGCTGTTTTTACACTAACTCCATTTTGCCAGATCAAGCTCATTTATCTTTTGAGGAACAACTTGTTCTATAGCAAAAAAATGTTTGAAGATATTTTGTCTTAGTGATTGCACTTCTTTTTCTTTATATGTAATAAATATTGTCAGACCATGTCCTTAGACCATGTGTGAGGAATAAAGGTGATATCAAATGAAATTGTGCAATCCAACCTTATATGCTATACAGTCCATGGAATTCTCCTCACCAGAATACTGGAGTGGGTAGCTGTTTCCTTCTCCAGGGGATCTTCCCAACACAGGGATTGAACCCACGTCTCCCACGTTGCAGACAGATTCTTTACCAGCTGAATCACCAGGAAGGCCCAAGAATCCTGCAGTGGTTATCTAACTTATCCCTTCTCCAGAGGATCTTCCCAACCCAGGAATCAAATTGGGATCTTTTGCATTGCAGGCAGATTCTTTGCCAGCCGAGCTACCAGGGAATCCCCAATCATATATGTTGTACTAACTGAAACTTTTTTAATTGTAAAAAGTCAGTGATGAAAAATTGAAAACTTATATTCATACAGTTTTCTTGCTTCTGTGTTAAAGCTGTATGGAGAAAAAAAGAACCACGTGGTTCCGCTAGGTGAACAGTCCAGGAGCTCTCATACATTTTCAAGTGGAACAGTATCTGACAAGCAGTGAGATGGCTGAACAATGGTTTTCAGTCTTGCTAATTAGTACAGTGGCGAATTACTAACTGACCCTAAGTATAGTGATGAAAGAAAATTATTAGATTTTTAAGTGTACAGATAGTGTACACTTCAGAGCACTGTGTTTTTAACTGTGCAGTTTTAAATAGTCTCCTTTTACAAGAAGAATGCAGTGAGGTATGCAACTGCTCTTTTAAGTGTGGAATTACTTTTTAATCTAAAGACTGAGGATCTGTTAGATTATTTAGCCAAAAACCACAATGTAAAGTCTATGGAAATTAAACAGAGATGACTGATGTGCAAGACCAGGAAACGTAGCACTCATACAGAATGAAATAAAGTAATTTTTTGCTGTTTTATAATGATAAAATCATTTGTTGTTGATACTTTTTTCCCTTTTTTGCATTTGAATTCCTAATTTTCTAGCCATTCTGTTTATGAGTATTTTGGTAATTACAATGTTTTTATATTCAGGACTTTATCATTAACATTATAATATTTCACAATAATTATACAACAATTTGTTTTCCAACTAGGAAGAAGCATTGCATGCATTTATTCAACCAGAAATCCTGGATGGCCCAAATCAATATTTTTGTGAACGTTGTAAGAAGAAGTGTGATGCACGAAAGGTAGATGCCATGTAGAAATTAATACTTAATTATCTGAGATAATATTCAGTATTCAGTAGATTCTCCCCACTTTTTTTTTAGGGTCTTCGGTTCTTGCATTTCCCTTATCTTCTGACCTTACAGTTGAAAAGGTTTGACTTTGACTATACAACCATGCACAGGATTAAATTGAATGATCGGATGACATTTCCTGAGGAGCTAGATATGAGTACATTTATTGATGTTGAGGATGAGGTAAATACTTAAAAATTATACTTCACTTTTGATCAGAGTAACGTGATATTCTTTGAAAAGACAAGGATATTAAACTCTGGAATTATTTATTTGAGTGACAAT
This sequence comes from Ovis aries, assembly GCF_016772045.2. Taxonomy (NCBI): domain Eukaryota; kingdom Metazoa; phylum Chordata; class Mammalia; order Artiodactyla; family Bovidae; genus Ovis; species Ovis aries. The sequence continues at coordinate 40,538,676 of NC_056068.1, read as the reverse complement.
CTTATGTTTCATAACTTTCTCTCTTTTTAAAAAGCATGTTTGTGTGTTTGACTGTGCTAGGTCTTAGTTGCAGCATGTGGGATCTTTGATCTTAGTTACAGCGTGCGTGAGGGATCTCTAGTTCCATGACCAGGGATCGAACCCAGTCCCCCTGCAGGAGGAGCTTGAAATCTTAGCCACTGGACCACCAGTCTCTTATATTTCATAACTTGCTTAGTTATTGAAACATAGCAGTCTAGAGATGGGCTGCATTTGTGTTTCTGGTACATGATAAACAGAGGAGAAATACAGTGTATTGAATGAACAAGCAAAACGGGTAATGTGGCCTTAAATTTCTTGTTTTGTCTTAGTGACTTTTTCAAGCATTATGTTTTCTGGGTTGTTCTCATTTAAGGTTTTGCTGTGGTTGTTTAGTCAGTAAGTCATGTCTGACTCTTTGTGACCCCATGGACTGCAGCCTACCAGGCCCCTCTGTCCATGAGATTTTCCTGGCAAGAATACTAGAGTGGGCTGCCATTTCTTCTCCTGGGGATCTTCCCGACCCAGGGATTGAACCCATGTCTCCTGCATTGGCAGGCAGATTCTTTACCACTGAGCCACCAGGGAAGCCACTTAAGTTTACCAGCTCATAAATTAGCTAGGTTATAAACCTAGATAATAAAGATATTTTAAATTAGTGTTTTAAATGAAAACTTTTAAGATAAAGAATTCAAAATTAAATATAGTTTGAGAATGATACTTTGAGGGCTACAGATAATGCTAATTGATTTCTTCTACTCATTGACCTCCCCAAATTCTCTGGTTCCTCTGTCCTTATCCAGTAAAGGATTCATAATATCCCACTCTATTTGTTTGGAAACTCCTCTGATTTAGTTATTAGGAATATGTACAGCCATTTAACACAGTTGTTACAGAGTGATAAATCTTTCTTATTCTCAAAACTGCCATAAAGCATTTTTTTCTGATTGGAATTCATCACAGTAGTTTAAAAATGCCTTTTCCCAGAGGCTCAAAAATAATTTCAAACATTCTCAAGTTTTATTTATGCTCTTAAGTACTAAGAGTCAAATTATTTTCTGAGCTTCACTTTCCCTGTCTGTAAAGTAAGAATGATAATTGATTTTTACAGCTTTTCTAAGAAGAGATTGCGTTAGATAAGAGTATGGTACTATAGATAGTACTCATTGAATGGTACCTGTGTCCAGGTAATATTTTGAAAGGTTTAATTTGAAATAATATCTCAAACACTTGAGCTTAAGCTAGGAAATCTATCCATAGTATACCATACTTTCAAAGGAGATTTCCTACTTGGAGATCAGTATTAGATTGGTCTTCTTATATTCCTAATGTAGTTCTTGTAAAAGGAAGTCTTTTCCAAGAGAAAAAAACTGAGACAGAAGGTTTGACAGGAACTGTGAGGAAGTTATAGGTCCATTTCTTGGGAGAAGAGTAGGTGTTCTGGCTTAGTTAAAAGAGGTTTTGGGAATGATCTCTTTGAACTTCATGTAGAATTCTAAAGTTGGTTTTCATTTCCATTTTTCCTTGAACCAGACTTTCTTGAAGAATGAAGACTATATGTTAGATGTAATCCTTACAACAAAATTCTTGGCAAAAAGTTGGTACTTACTACATATCGCTTGGTTAATTCAAGAACTTCTGTGCAGCACCTTAAACATATCAAGGGCCTACATTTTAGAATGTAGAGTTTAAGAGAAGAGTTTTCAAACTATGTATTTAAAATATTTAAGGAGAAGGGAGGAAGGAGTTGTTTGAGGATTTCTAGGAAGAATTCTTTAAGTTAAATTTGTCTGAAAGATTTAAAAATCATAAAAGCATGGAAAAGTATTATTTACTGTTGTTGCATTTCTACCTCATATAACTGGCGTATAAAATTCTTGAGAGAGACAGTATATTGTTTTTCTTTCTAATTGTCTGTAATACCTAGCATAGCAATAAACTCAATTGAACTTTTTGTTCAAGAAAGGAGATGGTATTCTTTTGGGATTTGAGAACAACAGAAGCTCACTTTTGAGCTTAGGTTTTCTGCTTTTATGGATTTTGATGAAAGAGATGGTAGTTTTATACTGTTACTTTGCAACTGTAAGCATAAATGAGGTTTAGTAGAATTCTGAATCAATAATTTGTTAATAGAGGATATTAATAAGGAGGTTAACAGAAATGGTTTTAAAATACACTTTTTTGTTTAAGGTCTCACTTTTTTAAGAGAAAATAAATTTGCTTAAAGTAGAATAAGTTTTTTTTAATAGCAGTAGTGTCTTAAATTTTGCAAAATAGTTCACAGCATTTAAATTAAAAGGTTTATATTTTCCCTTTATTTGCCTTATAATTGTAAGATAATTATGTTTTATTAAGAAATCTCCTCAGACTGAAAGTTGCACTGACAGTGGAGCAGAAAATGAAGGCAGTTGTCACAGTGATCAAATGAGCAATGATTTCTCCAATGATGACGGTGTTGATGAAGGAATCTGCCTTGAAAACAATAGCGGAACTGAAAAGATTCCAAAACCTGGACTTGAGAAGGTATTTTATAATTTGTGGATTTTAGTTGAAAGACAGAATAAAGTAGTTGCTGAGCTGCTATTATAATTCTCTTTAAAAATTTTAATTGTTACTGTTTTTAGGCATATATGATCAAAATTAAACTTTAGGAAAGACTGCTTACAGGTGGGAGCATTGACTTCTGAGACACTGAACTGTAACTGGCCTTTGAAGTAACAGCAAGGCTCCAAATCTTACATCAGAGTTTTCTCATATAGCGAATTTAAAGCATTAGGCTAGATTTGTTAATTTAAAAGATTCTGGCTGTAGCATCCTTTTTGAAACAATAAGAGAATTAATCTTTTTTAAATAGGGAACCCCTCAATTTCCCTCCCCTGCCCTGTGACGGCCCTTAAGGGACTTCAAAAAATGATATAATTCCATGGATTATAATTTTATTTTATTTTATTTTTTTTGGATTATAATTTTAAAACTACAAGACTGAATAATATCTAGGATAGAATTTTTTTTTTTTACTGAGTCAGTGGTTTTTAAGATTTTTCAAACTATTTCACATTTGTGTGATTTGTTTTTTTGAGGGTAGAATTACAGATCAAACATCTTGAACGTGGTGTGAATAATGGATTGCCAGTATGACGACTGACCGTGAATTCAAGTCTCACCCAGTCATATTAAATACAGCCTCTTTTAAGGCAGTATTTAAGAATGGAGTTTCACTTGCATAAATCTGTTTTTAGACCAAGACCATCATGCTCATCACCATTACCACTACTCTTTACCTTTTAAAATTTGTTTCTTTCAGGGTGGATAGATGAGTGTGAATTGCTGTGATTAATAGTGTAGCAGATATATCATAACTTGGTATAAAGATCATTGCTTTCAAGCAAGAGTTGGAAAACTATGGCTCAAGAGCTAAATCTACCCCATGCCTGGTTTTTCTACATAGACAATTATGTCTTATCTTTTTTTTTCCCCTGCTTTGTCTTATTCCACTGCGTAGGATTTCCCATACCGTGTTGAATGGGAATGGTGAGAGAAGACACTCTTGCCTTATTATTCCCAGTCTCAGGAGGAAAGTATTCAGTCTCTCATCATTAAGTATGATATTGGCTCTTTCATAGGTTTTATGGGCTTTTTGTAGATGTTCTTTATCAATATGAGGATGTTCCTCTCTTCCTAGTTTGTTGAGAGTCCTTATCATGGATGGGTTTGGATTTTGCCAAATGCTGTTCTGGGTTCAATTGATTATGATCATATAACTTGTCTTCTTTAGCCTGGTTTACATTGGTTGATTTTCTGATGTTGAACCAGCTTCGCATACCTGAGAGATATCAAATCAATAGATTAGTGTATTACAGATACTATATAAATACATTAGAAGATGTTCAAAATCATCTTATTTGAATTTTTAAAAATGTTACTTGAAATGTATTGATTTTGATGTGCATATCAGAATAGTCTCATGTTAAGCATCTGCTTCTAAAAGATCTGCTTCAGACTATTTTCTTCTTTTTAGATAAATATATAAATTTATATCTCAGTTATGCATTGTTCTAAAGGTTATAGCATAATTAAAATGTGAAGGAATATGTTGAATGAAACTTGTGGTATATAAAATTATGTGGTGAATTACCATTTTAATGATCTTGGAGAAAAGATTTGCCGTAAATACATAGGACAACTAACATACTACCTCACTGTGTTTTAGTAGAGAATAAGAAATATACAAATTATGGTTTTGTGTTTCTCCTGTCCTCTGAGCTACTTTTTTTTTTCCTTAGAATTCCTTGATCTATGAGCTCTTCTCCGTTATGGTTCATTCAGGGAGTGCTGCTGGTGGCCATTATTACGCTTGCATAAAGTCTTTCAGTGATGAGCAGTGGTACAGCTTCAATGATCAACATGTCAGCAGGGTAAGGAGGAATTTTTTAAGATTATTATTCTGAAAGACAAGAGTAGGGATGTTTCTCATCAGTAGAAGGGTTTGTTAAAAATGGGAGACAGTCTGTCCAGTGAAACATTTTAAGACACATACCTAATCAGTCTTTTGTTTTTGTTTTCAATAAATTTCCTTTGGTTATTGTTGTTATCTCCTTGTTTTGTTTTATTTTGAACTTGTTGAGTGTTGTAGAGATAGATTCCCAGTTTTCTTCTTGGCTTAAGCCTTCATGTGGGCTGCCTGTTTAAGAGGACTAGAAATGACTGGCCATTAGTAGCCACTGATTTTGATTACATTTTGAGAAATGGTATCTGTGTGGTCTGTTTAACTCTGAGGTTAAAACTTGAGTTCATATTGACATAAAGGTGTTAGATCGTTCGAAAAAAGTAAGTACTGTAACGATTTTTAGATAACACAAGAGGACATTAAGAAAACACATGGTGGATCTTCAGGAAGCAGAGGATATTACTCCAGTGCTTTTGCAAGGTAAATAACTTCCTGGTTTTACTGTTCATAAATTAGAATTACAAGCTTTTCAACATTTATGCATTAAAAAGATTTAACCCAGGGGTCGACAAGCTGTAACCTATGGGCCAGATTCAGCTTGCCTGCAGTTTTTGAAAATAGTTTTATTGAAACACCACCGTGCTCATTGGTTTAAATACTGTATGTTCATCTTTTCCCACCACAACAGCAGAGTTGCCCACAAAGCCTGTGGCTTTTACCATCTGGCCCTTTTCCATAAAAAATTTGCTGACTACTGGCTTAACTGTAGCAAGTCATCCAAGAACAAAGGTTTTTTGAAGATTTTACTGTGTTACCAAGAGAAGACAGAGGATTTTCTCATAAATGTGTCAAAGTTGTCTTTTTTCCTGCTGCTGCTGCTGCTGCTAAGTCGCTTCAGTCGTGTCCAACTCTGTGCGACCCCAGAGACGGCAGCCCACCAGGCTCCCCCATCCCTGGGATTCTCCAGGCAAGAACACTGGAGTGGGTTGCCATTTCCTTTTCCAGTACTTGAAAGTGAAAAGTGAAAGTGAAGTCGCTCAGTTGTGTCTGACTCTTATCGACCCCATGGACTGAAGCCCACCAGGCTCCCCCGTCCATGGGACCTTCCAGACAAGAGTACTGGAGTGGGGTGCCATTGTCTCTCCTAGAATGTTTAAATCTGAACCTGTTCAAGAATACATTATTTTTAATTGTTTGAAACAAAAAACTTCTATTTAAAGTAAAAATTTGATGCTAAGGAATGGAATCTTTACAGTCAACTTTTTGTCCCCATTAATCATTTTTATGTTTTTACTAGCTCCACAAATGCTTATATGCTGATATATAGACTGAAGGACCCAGCAAGAAATGCAAGTATGTTGACATATAGTTACTTGATTTTTGTCTGTGTTTTAAACAAGGTGTTTTTTGTTTTTTGGTTTTTTTTGGCAAGCTTTATAAATCCAGATAATAACTACTTTTAAATGATAGGACTATTAAATTTTTTATGTGTAGAGAATTAATTATAAAGATAGTTTTGAGGCAATACTAACTGGTAAAAGTATTTGGGAAAAAGTTGAACTTTTCTTTGTAACACACTAAGAGACAAAACTTAACTTACTCTGCATTATGTACATTGGATATTTATTTCCAATAAGATTGTATTCTGTGTAGTTTGGTGCAGTGATGACAGTCCCTGATCTGTATAGCCGTCATAACTCACAATTTGCATGTCCAAGAGGAAATTATTTATTTAAATTTTCTGAGTCTTACTTTCCACATATGTGAAATGGGGATGTTACAGGTTTTTTTTTTAGTATTTTATAGCATTGTTATAGAAAATTGAGATAAAATTTTAAGCATTTAGTTTCATACTAGAGTTAAATCTTTGCTTATTTGCTTAAAAAGCAAGTAAAATTTTAAGAGTCAAGTATGCATCCTTTATTATATTTTAATTTTATTAAGAATCCTAAAAATAATGCTGTATACAAAGCATGTGGATTTGCCTTCCTTTTTTTCCTTTTATAATTGCTACTTTAAAAAATTACAGTTCCTATGTTTTCTTGCTAACTCTGATCTTGACAAACAGTATTTGCAGGTGTATGATGTGTGTATGTGTACATAGAGATATATAGACAGGTGATAATGTCCGCTCATATTTTCACAATGAATCATTGTCTTTGATTTAAACATATTTCCTTTGTTTAGAAATTGCCATACTGTAAGTAAGTCTTTTAAGCAGTCTAATTCATGTTTTTGTTTACATTTTCATAAACCCTCATGAGATTGTGAATTCAGTTGTTGCAAGGCCTAGGACTTATTTATCTTTTCACCAATGATATGATTCAGGGACTGTATAGGGGCTGTTCAGTAATTTACAATGTAATTATAGGAAAGAGAAAAAAGAAATTACAATGAGAACTCATTTCAGAATAGAGATTTCAGAGTAGAAGTGTTCATTCTCACTTTACACATAAATAACCTGTACCCAAAGAGTGACTTGTCCAAGGTCATAACTGGAGGTAGGACCAGGATTATAGTTCATGTATCTTCTGTGGCACTCAGTATCCCATATGTTTTCAGTAGTGCAATAATTCAACTTTCTTTTGTCTGCTCCCCCCAACTCTAGTTTTGTGATAAAGCACCAGGGGGCACTGTATGTATAATGCAGAATATTTTTAAAATTAGAGCTCATTTCTAAAAACAGTGGATTTTTACTTTCCAAAGAGGAGTGATTATTTTTTTAATATAAATTGTTCTCCCTTTTTAATCCCCAGCAATCATTGGCTTTATTAAACAGTGTCATAATCTCATACTGTCACTTCTAACAATTAGAGCTACATTTGAAGTTCTTTGATTAGAAGGCAGCTGGGAACTTCCCTGATGACACAGTGGATAGAAATCTACCTGCCACAGCAGGGGACATGGGTTCGCTCCCTGGTCTGGGAAGATTCCACATGTCATAGAGCAACTAAGCTTGATTGCCACAACTGTTGAGCCTACACTCACATATTGCAACTACTGAGCCTGCGCACGTGCTGCCACTACTGAAGCCCGTGCACCGAGAGACTGTGTTTTGCAACAGGAGAAGCCACCACAATGAGAAGGCCATGCACCATGAGAAAGAGTAGCCCCTGTTTGCCGCAACTAGAGAAAGCCCACACAAAAAACAAAGACCCAGTGCAGCCAAAAATAAATAAGTAAATTTTAAAAAAAAAGGGTGCCTCCCTTATTAAAAGAGGCAGCTAAAAGACTACTTTGAGAACAAAGGAAAGATGATCATATTAGTGAATAATAATAAAATAAATACCATTTGTAGTAATAGAGTATCAACAGTATTTATTACATTTCATTATATCCCAGGTAATAACTCTGTGGTAGGTGCTATTAGTAAGCTGAGAAAAACCAAGGTTTGGAGAAGTAAACCTGTCCAAGGTTGCACAATTTCGTGATAGCACTATTTGAAATCAAAAGTGCTTTTATTTTCAAGTTTAAGGGAGGCTTTTTCACTCCGAAAATCTTAATTTACCTGCTAGAGTTGTCAGGAGCCAAGAGATACATAGGTAAAGATTCGGCTCTTTTGAGACCTAACCCTGTGTTATTATTAACTACCTCTTCACCCTTGTCTGGAAGAAGTTTGTGTTCCACGTTGAAAGATTGATGTAATTGAAGTAAATTTTAATAACAGCTGTAGTAGAAGTATATTCTCTGGAAATATAGTAGAATAAAATTGTATAAAGGAAGCTCAGTCTCAGTGGCACTGTTTCACCCTGTTTTTACTATTGATAGAATTTCTAGAAGTAGATGAGTATCCAGAACATATTAAAAACTTGGTGCAGAGAGAGAGAGAATTGGAAGAACAAGAAAAGAGGCAACGAGAAATTGAGCGCAATACATGCAAGGTTGGATTTCCTAATTTACTTTTAATTAAACTTTGCTTAACTGCATTTCTCAAAACTTACTCATTGAGTTGTGTAATCATTAAGCAATGTAACCAACTATATTACTGAGGTAAAGTGATTTTATTTTATGCATAAAAAAATAGTAACGTAGTGATAATAGTGCTGGTAAGGTTACAATGAGATGAACTTTGTAACATTCTTCTACAAGAATAAATTTATAAACTTTCTGTCTAGTATTTGTGTTACATTTATCAAGAGCCTTAAAGCAAATTTATATTCTTTCATATGATTCTCTTAAAAATATTATCTAATGAAATAATTACAGTAAAAATTTGACTACCACAGCATTCTCCACAGTATTTTCCAAATTAGGGAAATATTGGAAACAACTTGAATATATATCAGTAGGAGAGTGATTTCATAAATTGTGATACATGCTTATAAAGAAACATATAGTTGTTAAAATGAGTGATTTTGAATTTTTGATAACATGACAGTATCAGTTATTAAGTGAGATAAATAGACCCGAGGGAGCTGCTGCTAAGTCACTTCGGTCGTGTCCAACTCTGTTCGACCCCATAGATGGCAGCCCACCAGGCTCTGCCGTCCCTTGCATTCTCCAGGCAAGAACACTGGAGTGGGTTGCCATTTCCTTCTCCAGTGCATGAAAGTGAAAAGTGAAAGTGAAGTCGCCCAGTCGTGCCTGACTCTTAGCGACCCCATGGACTGTAGCCTACCAGGCTCCTCCGTCCATGGGATTTTCCAGGCAAGAGTACTGGAGTGGGTTGCCATTGCCTTCTCTGAGACCCGAGGGAGAGTGATCTCAATTATATTTTTTAAGAATTATAATAATTTGATTTAAATACTGTCTACAAAAGAAGTAATTTGATTTATGACTTATTGAGTTAATGATGATACTTTACATTTTCTAGATAAAATTATTCTGTTTGCATCCTGTGAAACAAGTGATGATGGAAAATAAATTGGAGGTTCATAAAGATAAGACACTAAGGGAAGCAGTAGAAATGGCTTATAAGGTACGTTTAGTTTTACTGTTGGCATTTAATTATTGACATCTTAGGTAATGGTACTAACATTTTCCCAAGTTTTTATTATAGTCAGTAGCAGTATAAGCACTTGCAGTAGCTTTTTTTTTTTCCCTTGCAGTAGCACATTAAATCCTATCAATGTATCTCTTAAGGAGTGTAGTTTATACCTCTTCTTTGAAATGTGGTTCATTGCTTTTGAGAACTTTCTCACTCTGAAAGCCAGTTAAGCTTTCTAGAACTCAGAAATAGAATTAGAAACAAAGATATTTATTTATTCTTTTTTTTAAATTCTTTATATTAAGATTGTTTTTGTTTTTTATTGCTAAGTCGCTTCAGTCATGTCCTACTCTTTGTGACCCTGTGGACTGTAGCCTGCCAGGCTTCTCTGTCCATGGGATTCTCCAGGAAAGAATACTCGAGTGAGTTGCCATGCCCTCCTCCAGGGAATCTTCCCAATGCAGTGATGGAACTTGTGTCTCTTATGTCTCCTGCATTGGCAGGCAAGTTCTTTACCAGTAGCACCACTGTAGCAGATACTTATTGAATGACTGCCGTATGAGGCATAAGAGAACTAGATATGAACAAGATAGCATGAGGTGTTAGAGGTACCAAAGTGAGCAAGATAGGCTCACTGCCTTCATGAAGTTTATAATCCCCCTTGGGGGAAAATGGACAAAATGGACACCACAATATTTAAATATTTAAAGATAATTTGCAAATATCTTATTGTTTAGGTGCTATGAAGTAATTCAGAAGTATATTAAGGTTATTTAATCTGAAACTTAAACCATGAGAAGGAGACAGCTGTGCAAGAAACTGGAGAAAGAGCATGTGTAAAAACTAAGGTGAAGAAGTGCGTGATCAAGAAGCTGAAAAAGGAGGCATTGTTTTTAGAACGTCTTAAATGAGAATCAGTTCAGTTCAGTTCAGTTGCTCAGTCGTGTCCGACTCTTTGCGACCCCATGAATCGCAGCACGCCAGGCCTCCCTGTCCATCACCAACTCCCGGAGTTCACTCAAATTCATGTCCATCGAGTCAGTGATGCTATCCAGCCATCTCATCCTCTGTCGTTCCCTTCTCCTCCTGCCCCCAATCCCTCCCAGCATCAGGGTCTTTTCCAATGAGTCAACTCTTCACATGAGGTGGCCAAAGTATTGGAGTTTCAGCCTTAGCATCAGTCCTTCCAAAGAACACCCAGGACTGATCTCCTTTAGAATGAACTGGTTGGATCTCCTTGCAGTCCAAGGGACTCTCAAGAGTCTTCTCCAACACCACAGTTCAAAAGCATCAATTCTTCAGCGCTCAGCCTTCTTCATAGTCCAACTCTCACATCCATACATGACCACAGGAAAACCATAGCCTTGACTAGATGGACCTTAGTCGGCAAAGTAATGTCTCTGCTTTTGAATATACTATCTAGGTTGGTCACAACTTTCCTTCCAAGGAGTAAGCGTCTTTTAATTTCATGGCTGCAATCACCATCTGCAGTGATTTTGGAGCCCAAGAAATAAAGTCTGACACTGTTTCCACTGTTTCCCCATCTATTTCCCGTGAAGTGATGGGACTGGATGCCATGATCTTCATTTTCTGAATGTTGAGCTTTAGGCCAACTTTTTCACTGTCCTCTTTCACTTTCATCAAGAGGCTTTTTAGTTCCTCTTCACTTTCTGCCATAAGGGTGGTGTCATCTGCATATCTGAGGTTATTGATATTTCTCCCAGCAATCTTGATTCCAGCTTGTGCTTCATCCAGCCCAGCATTTCTCATGATGTACTCTGCATAGAAGTTAAATAAGCAGGGTGACAATATACAGCCTTGACATACTCTGCCGGGGTCCAGCCCCAGTGGATACAGGGAATTCAAAGGTGGGGACGGCGTCGGCGTCTTTGGAAAAATACATATTTAATTACAGATATAGAGAGAGATTAGAAACGGATAGTGTAGTAGGAGATAGTGTAGTGGAGAAAAGGAGGCTGAATCCAGATGGGAATTCAGCCAGAGAAATGGGAGCAAGAAAGAAACGACATGGGGGAATCAGTCTTTCCGGAAACTGATCCCATTTCTTTACTTTTGGGTTTGCTTATATACCTTTTGTTACACATAGGGATGAATACAGAGTCACACGGGGCTCAGCAGTCCTGACTTTTATCAAAATCAGGTGCTTCACATAAATGTATTAAAAAAAGGTCTTAGGGATATTACATCATCTTCTGGCCATGAGTGAGACCTGCTGACATTTTATGATCCTTTCTTTCTGATAACCAAAAAACTTATTTTTTCCAAGGGTGTTTTTTCTTAAACCAGGCACCACCCTCCAAATAAAGTTGCATTCCTATAGGGTGAGGGTGTAGTGAGTTAGAATCAAGAAAGGAATCTAACCCAAGGTTAACATGATTAATCTTAAAGGTTAATACTTATTTCTCCTATATGCTTAAAGGTTAATACTTATTTCTCCTGTGTGTTATATTCATTATAAGGGCAGGGAACATGGAGATTTAGCAGCAAACATCAGCCCAACAAATAAAAATTCTTTCACCAGTGCTCCACTTAAGATCTATTTAGTCTTAAGATAGTGATAAAGTTACATTTTTACATAGCAAGGACACAGCGATTTATAACAAGGTACAGTAATCTATTACAAAAGAGAAAATTCATTAACTCAAAAAGTCTAGTATTCCTAACCTTAAAAACTACTATATTTCCTTTTCTGTATTCCAAATACATTGATTAATATATTCCCAGGTGCCTAAGGATATGGAGGCCTGGTGGCAATCATTGACTCAACAAGAAGAAAAAGCCCTATGCTAATTAAGACTCTCAAAATACTCCAAAACTCTGTGCTGTTTATGGTTAAGAGGTAGTAAACAATCATGTGCAGCAGTAGTGGCAGCAGTATGGATAATCCTGTCCTGCAAACTAGTCTGTCAGCAGAGAGGTTTTGACCTGAGACATCCTTGTCCCACCCAGAGCAGGGAATTAGCAGCAATTATTGACACAACAAATGAAAAACCCTTCACCAATATAATTCCTAACCAACCCACTATATTAATAATTTCTAAGTCCCAAAAAGAATTTGCCTTTAGTAAGTCTAAAACATATCATGCCTCTCAGATTGTGAGGCTGTAAACAATCACATGTGGCTGGACGAACCTATACAGGTGGGCTAGATAACCTTCAGAGGAGTTCTTAAGCTGAAACACTCCTGTCAGGCCCAGGAATTTTTATTGCCTTGGAGCTGCACGTTTACTCCTTCTCCGAGAGAAACGGTTATGGGGGAGAGCCCCTCGTAAAGTCAGAGGTGTAGGTGAGAGCATAAAACAGATTCTGGTTTTGGGTTTAGATGCTCGGGAACAGGGGGTTTCCTGAGGCTTGATCGGGCTTTGCGTATGCCAAGCCTCCTTCCTCATGACCTTTGCCATGGGCGGAATTCCTCACGCTGGCCCCCGGACCAGTCTGTTGTTCCATGTCCAGTTGTAACTGTTGCTTCCTGACCTGCATATAGGTTTCTCAAGAGGCAGGTCAGGTGGTCTGGTATTCCCATCTCTTTCAGAATTTTCCACAGTTTATTGTGATCCACACAGTCAAAGGCTTTGGCAGAGTCAGCAAAGCAGAAATAGATGTTTTTCTGGAACTCTCTTGATTTTTCGATGATCCAGCGGATGTTGGCAATTTGGTCTCTGGTTTCTCTACTTTTTCTAAATCCAGCTTGAACATCTGAAAGTTACGGTTCACATATTGTTGAAGCCTGGCTTGGAGAATTTTGAGCATTACTTTACTAGCGTGTGAGATGAGTGCAATTGTGTGGTAGTTTGAGCATTCTTTGGCATTGCCTTTCTTTGGGATTGGAATGAGAATAGAGTGGCATAAAATGAAATTAAATGATTTTCTCAGGATAGAAATTTTATTTTATTCTAAGAATGCTGCTACTGCTAAGTTGCTTCAGTCTTCTCCGACTCTGTGCAACCCCATAGATGGCAGCCCACCAGGCTCCCCCGTCTCTGGGACTCTCCAGGCAAGAACACTGGAGTGGGTTACCATTTCCTTCTCCAATGCATGAAAGCGAAAAGTGAAAGTGAAGTTGCTCAGTCGTGTCTGACTCCTAGCGACCCCATGGACTGCAGCCTACCGGGCTCCTCCATCCATGGGATTTTCTAGGCAAGAGTACTGGAGTGGGTTGCCATTGCCTTCTCCAACAAGGGTATAATGTAAACCAATAAAAATCAGTTGGGTCCAAGATTACCAGTTCAAGTACTTAATCCCCAATCTGTAAGCCAGCAGACAACAGAGGTGGCAGGACAGCTCCAAGGCAAGGTCAAAAGAGGGAGGAGTGGGTGGTTCCCCAATGGTAGGGATGATCCTCCCACTCATTAATTCCACCCCCTCACAACCTGATTCCCTGGCCCCAGCCCTTGCCCTTGGCAATGGTTCACACCCTGAAGAGTGGCTTCTCTCTGGATCCTAACAAATCCACCTCTTATCGATTTGTCTCTCAGTGAATTTTTGCAATGAGACATCCGGGCCTGAGTTTCATTAGTTTTGGCCGAGCTTGAGTCCCCGGAGAGAGCTGAAGGACAGGAGGAAAAAGCAGTGGGGAAAAACGTGCCAAGGAATCCCCTTCATAGCCCACCGGAAAATTTGCTAAATATCTGACCGGTGCTCAGATCCTTGGCACAGAGAAGAGAAAGGAAAATAGTTTAAAGCTAGAGAAAAAATTGCATGCTGCATCATTTCATTTATAATTATGAATAGAACTAATGGAAAAAGTAAAAGTAATTCATAAGATCACTGGCATTTATTCTCAGAGTGCTATGTGTAACCCAGCCCAACCTTCACCAGAATCACATTCCTATGAAAAAAACTAATTCTTGCAGATAAATGTGAACTTACGTTTTGGCTCCTGGGATTCATGCATTTTAAACGAGTACCTCAAGTGGAATTTTTGGACACACAGAATTTGAGAACTTCTGTTACATACCTAGGCTTTCATAGCATTTTATCATTATTGAAAATTTATACTTAATTGTGACTGTTTTAATTAGTGTTACTGTCCCTCAGTAAATTGTAAGCACTTAACAAGAGTGAAGAGTGCCCTGGTTTTGCTCACAGTTGGATTTCTAATACTTCTACCTAGTCAAAATTGGATGGGTATAGTCATGAATAAATAATAAATGAATAAATGTCTCTGGTTTCACCTGATTAAAGTAAAAATCCTTTAAACATAGTGGTAGACTGCAAGCAAAATAATAGTGAAACCAAATTAGACTAAAATGGAGAAAATATCTAAACAGGTTTACACAGTAAGATCAGTCAGTGATAGTGGTAAGGGTAGTTTACAGTCCATCAGTAGTTGTTGTTGTTTTTTAATTTTTATTGAAGTATAGTTGCTTTATAATATTGTGTTAGTTTCCATTGTACGGTAAAGTGAATCAGTTATATGTATTACACATAGCCCCTCTTTTTTAGATTTCCTTCCCATTTAAGTAACCACAGAGCACTAAATACAGTTCCCTCTGCTATACAGTAGGTTCTCATATTCCATCAGATTTTAATGTAGGGGGAAAAAAATCTTGTCTTAAAAATAGAAAGTAAAAGCTCACAAAGAAAGAAAAGAGAAATTGATCTTACATACGAAAGGTAAAACTCCATTTGCAGGGTGTGAGTGAGTGAAGAGTAGAGGGCAGTAGAGACAAGCCAAGGTTTATGTACTTTCTTTAAAGTCATACTCGCAAGCCTGAGATGAGTATTCGGTACTTCTCAGCAGTCCTACCCTGTGTTGCCGGGAGGTTCATGCTGTGCTCTGCCTGGTTGCTCAGTTGTGTCCAACTCTTTGTGACCCCTTGGACTGTAGCCCGACAGGCGCCTCTGTCCATGGGGATTCTCCAGGTAAGAATACTGGAGTGGGTTGCCATGCCCTCCTCCAGGGCATCTTCCCAACCCAGGAGTTCAATCCAGGTCTCCCATATTGCAGGCAGATTCTTCACCATCTGAGCCACTGGGAAGCACAAACCTTGGATGAGTATTAAATACTTCTAAAGAGCTGTACTGTGTTTCTCTGAGAGATTCAGTTCCCACTTAAGTGATATTGCATGGAGTGTATGCTGTCTACAAGTGACATGGTATAGAGGGGAAATTGTTGATAGAAATTCCTGCCCCTGATTTGTTGATGTTCTGTTGGCTTAGATTGCAGGGGGTGGTTCAGAGAAGAGTGGGGTAGCACCTGTGAGACAGGAAGGCCCTTGTGGTAGCTCAGCAAGGCATGCTGTCGTCCTGTGCTGAGGAAGATCACTACTAGATACGTGATTTACCAGTTTTTCTCCAGATTGGATTAAGATAACAAAAGAGGCATGTTCTAGTTGTCATTTTCCTCTTATGTTTCCAGTTTAGTAGTTATAAAGCAATAGCTTACAATGCATTAATTTTGAATGCATCTAAAATTTAGAATGTTAACTTTTTAAGTCTTTAAAATATGTTAGTATATAGGTTGTATAATTTGAGGGATAATGAAATATGGTTATTTTAAAATACCATTTAAGTCATGCCTTTGAGCTTTAATGCAAATCATAAATATATATGGACTTTATTGTTTGTTAGGACCTCTTGTTAGTACAGTTACATATCAGATTTAAAAAAATTTTCTTTCCTTTTTCCTTGGGTGTTGTATTCTTTTAGATGATGGATTTAGAAGAGGTAATACCCATGGATTGCTGTCGTCTTGTTAAATATGATGAGTTTCATGATTATCTTGAACGATCATATGAAGGAGAAGAAGATACTCCAATGGGTCTTTTACTAGGTGGAGTCAAGTCAACATACATGTTTGATCTGCTATTGGAGACAAGAAGACCTGATCAAGTTTTCCAGTCTTATAAACCTGGAGGTAAGCATTTTTATGGTATTTTGAATTATAAAGGACTTAAATTTTCATAAAGTTTTTTGTCTATAGAAATTTTTAAATTTTTTACATGTTCTCAGAATGTATAATAATTCCGATAGGTTTTGAAGTAGTGAGCCAGAAACCTGGCATTAAATTCTAGACTACATTCAAAAAACTATACACAAAATTTAACAAACAAATAACAAAGCAAAAACAAAATTAAAGTCTTCAGTAGGATTTTTCTTCTCCAGTACTAAATCATCCTCCCTTCCTCCCTCTGCCTCTGCCTCTGCCCCTGCCCCTGCCTCTGCCCCTGCCTCTCTCGTTATAGAGAGGACCATAGCCCAAAAAAGTATATTCTCAAAAAGTCTCAGTAGAGTCTTTCAGGGTCTCCTTGAAGACATGGTTCCATAACTCTTTCAAATTCTGTTCTTTCGTGGATCTTCCACACCTCCTTTTTTTGAAGCCGCCTCTTTCCAGAGTAGATTAAGTATGGTATTCTTTCAAGAGCTTCTTCAGTCATACTTTGCTCTATCCATAAAGAGTCCCTTTGGAGCATTTTCTTTCACATTATTTTTGAACCAGATTGTAGAAATTATGATAAAATATAACATTGGTCAGCAAAATAACTCACTTTTTATAAAGAGAACTCTAAACGTTGTTGTATATTATGACAGTTATAATCTCCTTTATTGTTTAATAATCAATACTTTAGAATAATATTCAAATTTAGATTAGCTTCATGGGGGGGAATGGAAGATTGACATGTACTACATACGAGAGATTAAAACAGTTAAAGCTGGAGAATGTCTGCTAAATCTAGTGGTTGAAGATCATTTATTTTTCTGGTGACTGAAAGTTAAGTTATGTGGTTTCCTAAAAACAGGAGAGAAGATGGCATTAAGTTATAACATGAAACTTTTAAGTCAGAAAACAAACATGTAAACCAAAAGCTTTTCTGTTGAATTTTCCATAGAATATAGAGAATATTATTTTGAGAAGAAGTCTTTTATTATGAGCAAGGTCTTGAATTGTTTAGTAAATGTTGTGAAAAGCAAGTAGGGCTGCTGTGTCTCCTTTAGTATTTGTTTTCTCTAGTTATTTTATGTTAGTGTTGTGTTTTTGCTCTGTATTTTAGAACTTTGGATATGTATTTTTACTATGCTTGAAAAATTTGACAGGGGTGGTATTAATATTTTATAAAGAAACAAAACATGTATTTTTAAAAATCACATTTTGACTTTTGCCTTGTTTAAAGAGATCTATAAGAACCTTTTTATTAGCTTTATTTTTTAGTTCTTTATATATATTTGTAATGTGATAAATTGTGAAAGAAGTGTTAATTGTATTATGCATGTTAACATATACATCTACCATCTTGACAATTAGAAAAACATTATCTTTGCTGTCTATTAGAAACACATTTAGAATGCATTGCTAATGTGAAATGCCTTTTTAAAAAAGAACCTCCATTTGTGTTTCTGTGTTTTTCAAATGTGACAGAAGTAATGGTGAAAGTTCATGTTGTTGATCTAAAGGCAGAATCTGTAGCTGCTCCTATCACTGTTCGAGCTTACTTAAATGAAACAGTTACAGAGTTCAAACAGCTTATTTCAAAGGTAAGTTTTAAAATTGGTCAATGAGTATTTTTAAATGCCTGCTATGTACAAAGCACTATGTGATAGTTATAAGATGTAGGAACTGGTATTTACCTCAAGAAGCCAATGTATTTATAGCTTGGAGATGACTGTAGTTGGGAGAAAAGGACGCTTCATAATGGAAGAAACAGACTGACCTGAATGTGAAGATGTGAAGCAAGTGCACGTAGCAGTGACATGTGTGTTTGGCCTGATCATTGTAAAGTAGGTGCCTGGAAACACAAGTTCGCTTTATCTCATGGCAGGTTTGTAAATGTAATCAGAAAAGTTTGGACTCTGTTCAGTGTAAGCAGCAGGAAGTAAGTTGGTTTTTGGTTGTTTTTCTAAGTACAGCAGTGTTACGGTAAGAGAGCTATGCTGTAGTGTGGTAATTCTGGCAATTCCAGACTAGTGCTCCCAATGGGCTGAGGGAGGAGCCAGGAACATATTAATAGATGAGGTTGTGGAAATAATTTAGGTGAACACGTATGACCAGAAATGAAAAAGGGGAGATTGTAAGAGTGAATCTATAAATAAAATTGGCAGCACTTGCAGTTGCTAAATATTAGAGCAAGGCAGGAACACAGAAGACCTGAGGAGTTTCACATTGGGCTAACCAGAAAGATAGTGATAAACGAATAGAAGTAGAAGAGTAAGCTGCTATCAGTCACATTATGTGAGTTAATAGTAAAGAGCATAGGCTTATTCAGAATTTTTGAACTGAAAAACATGATGATGAAACATTCAGATTTCCTGGGATAGAAAAACTGTTTCACTCCAGAGAAATGATTATAATCCTTTCAGGGGTCTTGTATTCTGTAAAACATTGAGCACACAAATACAGGCAAAATTAACCCCACTTAGGGTCCTTTCGGGAGAAGGCAATGGCACCCCACTCCAGTACTCTTGCCTGGAGAATCCTGTGGACGGAGTACCCTGGTAGGCTGCAGTCCATGAGGTTGCGAAGAGTTGGACACGACTGAGCGACTTCACTTTCACTTTTCACTTTCATGCGTTGGAGAAGGAAATGTCAACCCACTCCAGTGTATTTGCCTGGAGAATCCCAGAGACAGTGGAGCTGGTGGCTGCCATCTGTGGGGTTGCACAGAGTCGGACATGACTGAAGTGATTTAGCAGCAGCAGGGTCCTTTGGCGTGGTGGAAACTGTTCAGAAATCACAAGTCAAAAAACTTCCAGTTTCCAGTCATTTCTAGTTATTCAATTTATGGTAGTATTGTCTTCTATTTCATCTGGAATTTTTTAATGCCTATTTTAACAGGGTTGTTGTGAACATGAGTAAAATAAATAAACGCTCTTTTTGTGAAAATAAATGTGAAGTATTATATAGAAGTTAGTTATTATTACTATGTTAAAAAATTACTTCCAACACTTTTGCCACAGTAATAATCGGAGGAAACAAATCATATTTTGAAGTCATAGTTTATGACTAACTGCTCTTTTTTATAGTTTAGTCTAGAAGACGAGCACTGAGGTAGAATACAAAAGAAACACATGTGTTTTCTTCCCTGAAGCTTATAGTTTTGTTGGGGAAAAATACGTCTGTAGAGTATAGACAGAAAACAGGATGTCAAGAAATTTAGTGTTTATAACTAGGATGCCTCAGAATTAGTCATCATTAACTATACAAATGAGGCTTTGTAAAATGAAAATTATTTTTATTTGCTCATTTCATGAGAAATTTCTTAAGTGACACCAAAAATTAAGGACATGGAATTTTAGAATAACTTTAAAATTTACCTACTAATTTAATCTCATTTTACACAGGAAAAAAAATTGATTTAGTAGAAGTATTAACACAATACAGAAGACCTGATCAAAAGTCAAGAAGTTAAGTGGTTTGACATCAGTTCTCACAGTCAGTTATTCAGTTTCTCTGGAATCAGATCACCTCATTTACTTCATGAGTTTGGGAGAAATAGAACTTTTAGTGAGTAATTGTTACTTTTAAAATAGTTTCAGAGTATACATTTATAAGTGATACTCTGTTCTCCTAATTTATAGCCTATTTAGTGGATAGGACTAATGTTTTTTTTTTTAATTTGTAAATCTCTAGTAAGATTATTTTTCTCTTAATTTTCATTCTGCTGTTTTTAAGAACTCAGCAGTGTCTTAATTTCCCAAATTTCCAAGTCAAGCATAGTTATTTTGAAAAAGTACTTTTTAATTAAATTGCTTTGATTTTAGGCCATCCATTTACCTGCTGAAACAATGAGAATAGTGCTGGAACGCTGCTACAATGATTTGCGCCTTCTCACCGTGCCCAGTAAAACCCTGAAAGCGGAAGGGTTTTTTAGAAGTAATAAGGTATGTCTTTTATTTTCCCATTACTATTTTCTATACTGCTGTTCACCATTTGTCTGAAATTTACCTTTTAAATTCTCACGTCCTTCCAGGAACTACCTGTCTTTATCATCAGGTCAGATCATGCTTCTTTGTCTTCTAAGTGAGTCTTGCTGGTTCTCCTTTTTGCCTTGTTCATGTGCCGCCCCGACATGCAGTGTTTTCCCCCATCTCCCTACATTTATTTTTCAAGCCCCCGATTAGTCCTGCCTCTCTGGTGGAACCTTGATGACTACTTCTGGTCACAATGATTATGTCCTCTGAGTTTTGTTCATTCTTGAGCTCCTCCCATAAAGCGGTACTTCATGGTGAGTCTGAAGCATGCCTGGTATACAGAAAATTCTTTCTTGGGTTCACCCCATGTTATTCCCTTTGCCTACTCATTTATCTCTAGAAGGAAAAAGAAGGTTCTTGTTGGTCTTTTTGTTGCATCCCTCGGTATCATTATGTTTCCATCATATCATTTTTCATGTGTTTATTCCTAATGCTATTGGTTTACTCTGGATAAACTGTAGCAAAGTTTCCTCGATTACCATCTTTTATTTATCACCATTTCCAGTCTCTTTCATCTTAGGAAAGGTTAATCTTTTATCACATTTAGCCCTTTTTTTATATTGTTTTATTAATTTTGATGAGTAATTTTTATTCACCTCTAGTGTTTTCCAGTACTTCTGTGAGGTATTTATATATAACATTAAAATCTCTAATCTACCCTAATACTGTTTTAGGATAAGGAGTGGGAAGGATCTAACTTAATTTTTTCCCTTAAATGGTTAGCTTATAGCCCTCATTTATAATTATAACATTTATTGAATAACATTTATAAAAAATTAAAAATGCTATTCATAATTGCCAGATATATATATATGCATTTTACTTTTTAAAATTTTATTATAGAAAATTTCGAATATATGCAGAAGTGCAGAAAATAGTGTAATGAACCCTTATGTACTTATCACCCAGCTTCTATAATTATTAAGTCTTGATTCATCTATATGTAACTACTTCCCCTAGATTATTTCAGAAACATCCCCAGCATCATATCATTTCATCTATAAGCAATATGACTGTATATTTCTAAAAGATGAGAACTCTTTTAAAATAACCACAGTTATATTATTACACCTAAAAAATTAACAGAAATGCCTTAATATTAACCAATATCTAATCAGTGTTCAGATTTCCCCGATTATCTTAAAATTTTTTTTTCAATGAAATTTGCTCAAATCAGAATCTGAATAAAGTCCGTAATATCTCAAGTTTATTTTAGTCTAAAGCTTTCTCTTCATGTTTGTTTCCTTGCAGTTTATTTGCTATAGAATCAAGTCATTTGTCCATAAATTTTTTTATAGAACTTGCATTTTGGTGTTACATTGCCAAGATGTTTTTATGAATTTTCCAGTAAGCAAGAGATTTGACAGGCACACACACATATGTGTGCCCCATCTATCTTAGGACAGTTTATGGCCGATTAAAAGGAGATATGAACATAAAGTTTATTTTAGTCTCCAAAAACAATATATATGTCCTTTAGAAACATTATCATCTCAAATTTTATAATCTATTGTGCACTATCTTATATTGACGTGATATTATTCTTACAGTGAATGAGATTGTCCCCAAAATTAATGGTGTAATGTAACTCTCTAACTTACTGTTTAGGTGTTTGTTGAAAGCTCTGAGACTTTGGATTACCAGATGGCCTTTACAGACTCTCATTTATGGAAACTCCTGGATCGGCATGCAAATACAATCAGATTATTTGTTTTGCTACCTGAACAATCTCCAGGATCTTATTCCAAAAGGACAGCATACCAGAAAGCTGGGGGTGACTCTGGGAACGTGGATGATGACTGTGAAAGAGTCAAAGGACCTGCAGGGAGCCTAAAGTCTGTGGAAGCTATTCTAGAAGAAAGCACTGAAAAACTCAAAAGCTTGTCACTGCAACAGCAGCAGGAGGGAGATAATGGGGACAGCAGCAAGAGTACTGAGACAAGTGACTTTGAAAACATTGAATCACCTCTCAATGAGAGGGACTCCTCAGCCTCAGTGGATAATAGAGAACTGGAACAGCATATGCAGACTTCTGATCCTGAAAATTTTCAGTCTGAAGAGCGGTCAGATTCCGATGTGAATAATGACAGGAGTACAAGTTCGGTGGACAGTGATATTCTCAGCTCGAGTCATAGCAGTGATACTTTGTGCAATGCAGATAATGCTCAGATCCCTTTGGCTAATGGACTTGACTCTCACAGCATCACGAGCAGTAGAAGAACTAAAGCGAACGAAGGGAAAAAGGAGACCTGGGATACAGCAGAAGAAGACTCTGGAACGGACAGTGAATATGATGAGAGTGGCAAGAGTAGGGGAGAAATACAGTACATGTATTTCAAAGCAGAGCCCTATGCTGCAGATGAAGGTTCTGGGGAAGGACATAAATGTATGTACTTTAAAGGAAAAGGCTGCTTCTTGAAACAGCCTCAGTCTTTTTTATCAGTTCATTTAAATTTTTAGTTGAGAAGAATCAGCTAAGAGAAATGCTTTGTCCTAAGATTACCTGTAGCATCCTGGATTATAAGATTATCCTCTCTCTTCTTTGCTTTCATTTTTGATGAGTTGTAGTGAGCAGTGTTCTTAGACCTGTGATGGAATGATGTCCAGACTCTGGTGAGATGATTGTTAAAAAGAAAGAAATTAAGAATATTTTTAAAGGAAAGAATTATAATAGTACAAAATTTTAAAAAGGAAAAGAAATAGTTTAAATGGCAAATAATATACAAAAAAAGGCCAGGCACTCTAGAAACTTTTATATTCAGTGCCTAGAAAAAATTTTAATTTGTGCATTCCTTCCCTTTCTTCCATCACCTACTCCAAGGTGCACCATTCCTACACCTCCTAAAGAGTACATAACTAACTGGGAAAGTCGGAGAAAGAAAAGGGACCTTTTCCCCCACATTTCTTTGAAGGAAGCCTCAGGCAAGATATAAACTAGAAATTCTGAATTGTATGATCTCAGAATGGAAGTGATTTGGGCACTTGGACAAACAACAACAAAAACATAACGTTGTATGAGACTTAATAAAAGAATTCATAAAATATCAAACTAAAACCAGCCAGAGAATTAACAGGACAAACAAGTGCAAGATACAAAAATATTTCTTCAAGTTTAAAAGGGAAATAGCTGAAAACCTAAATACTTTGCATTAGTCTGAAAGGCAAATATTAATATTACCCCTTATATTTTTATATTTTAGTTTGCAAAGCACTTGTTTGGTCTCACTTGAAGCTTCTCTGAGAGTAATAAAATAGACATTGATATCCTCTGATGAGAAAGCTGAAACTCATAGAGGGTGAATGACTTTCCCAAAAATACATATATGGCTAGTAACTAGTGGGACCATTGCTAAAGGTTAAAGCTCTAGTATGAATGCACTTGGCCCCTGTTAGTTTGTAAGAGAGTCCCACTCTTCATCTCTCCATTTGCATGCCTCCACAGCTGCTATTTCCTGAATATAAGCTGTACCCAGGCCCTATGTATTTGTTAGAAGTAGGGATGATCAAAGCACAGCATTATGCTTCATCTCATGGAGAGAAGGTGCACAAAAAACCGCTGTGTTAGCTAAATGCTATGATGCGTACAGTCTGAAAATTGGATCTTTTAAAAGGAAGTGATAGAAATTATGAAATCAGTGTTAAAAATACATAAGTTTGTGTTTTTAAGTAGGTTCAAAAACAGCATAATTATTTGACATCCATACCTATATCTTAAACTCGAGTGGGAAAATGTGGATTGGTAGATTAAAATGGAGACAGACAAACTCTATCATAGTAATGCTTAAATTTTAATTTTCATGGATTTTTTTTACTTACAGCTCTTGTTAACATGTTATTTTATTTAGTTCTCAGCAGCTGTGCGAAATTGATATTGTTAAACATATCTCACAGATGAAGAAACTGGCTCATACAAGTTAAATAATTTGCCTGAGGTCACACAGTTAGTAGGTCACACTGCTGGGATCAGATTCAAGTATTCCAGTTGCAAGCCTAGTACTCATTTCTCCACCTTCTCGCTGCTAACCGCTGTTTCTTTTCTCACATCATA
The DNA here is from genome assembly GCF_016772045.2 of Ovis aries. Lineage (NCBI taxonomy): Eukaryota > Metazoa > Chordata > Mammalia > Artiodactyla > Bovidae > Ovis > Ovis aries. The sequence continues at coordinate 40,514,307 of NC_056068.1, read as the reverse complement.
GTAAAGGAAAGATAGCTAGTACCTACACTGCTTTCTTATCATTCTCAACCCTTCAAGAGCATTGCAGAAATTAAAAATAGCTTCTCTGTGGAAAAAGATTAGAAATTTCTTTCAAGGAGTTTGTTTTTGAATGATGTACTGGAAATTTGACTGCATTCAACTGTAGAAAAGATTCAGTGGGGCTTTTAGAATTAGAGTTTGAAGGGTCTCATTTCCATCTTACAACGGTTAATGGAATCTTTACAAAGGAGCCTGCTGACCATTTTAACCTTTTTAGAAATACATTGTGGGCTAATTTACTAGCATTCATGGAAATAGTAAAGCATGTGATGAAGACAGATCATCTTCTACGAATTATTTAAGTGTTCAGAAGCTATACAAAAGGTTGTTTGAGAAGAAAAGGGGAAACCCCTGCAAAGTGTCTTTCCGTGTTTAACAAACTGGCATAGGGGAAAGGGAATGGGGATGATAGCCAGCAGCCAGGTGTTTCAGGAATCTGTACTCCGACTGCTTCGTCACAGTTCCACAGGGATCGGAAAGTAGATGCTTGGGAAATGTGGATGACAAGTAAAATACAAATTCTCCAGAATGATGAAATGGCGAGGTAGAATGGGTAAATAGAGAATTTGATACCTGAAGAGTGGTATGTCCTGTACTGTATAGGCAATTCATTTAGGTAATAACCAAATAACACTTAAAAATGATGGTCTTGAAGCAATTAGTTATAATCCAGGAATTGTTTCAGGGAGTACTTATAGACCTCTTTGAAAATACTGTCCAAGTGTGACCCAGTTGTAATCTGCAGGCAGTAGGTTATAAATAGGAAGGCCAGAGTAATAAAAATGGTCATGTATTTGCACTGAAACTCTTTGTACAATTTTGGTTACCACCTCTTTCAATAAATACATAAAAGAATGAAAAAGGAAGGCTTTTGAGGGCACTTTAAAGTTGCAGCTGTGAAGAGACTGAACTCTTCTGTATGAAGGCATAGATAGGAAAATCGATATGATGGTGTTCTGTAAAACCACTAAGTAATTATAGCTCATCAATTAAGCCGACACTTTGTCAGTGCTGTGTTAAGCATTTTGCATGTATTAACCCGAAAACACATTTTGAGATATGAAGATTGTTATCTTTGTTTTATAATAGAGATCACTGAAGTTCAGAGAAGTTAGTTGAAGTCACAAATCTAATATGTGAAGGGGAACAAGAACTTCATTCCAGCCAGGCCATCTAACTCCAGAACACTTGGTTCTAATCACCATATTGGACTATATCAGTAACCAACGAACATTCATGTCTTCCTGTGATAACAGCATTACTAGGAGTTATGAGAGAAACCAAAACGGCAGTGATAGCTTTTATTTGAGTAATGCCTTAGAATGTATGTACTGCATTTGTTGAACAACAGTCAATGAGACTGGGTAATAATCCCATGAGAAAACTAAGGCTCAGAGATTGGATAAGTACCTATAGCCATTTATCAGACCAAAGTGGCAAAACTGAAATCCAGCCATAGGCTGCTCATTTCTAATCAAGAAATTTTTTCATTACACCCTTCTCTCAAGAAATCTAACCCCTCTCTGGTTAATAAATAGAGGTTTGTTTGCCAAAAGCTAGATTGTTAATATGTAGGAACATTCCTTAAAGCTTAAAAATAGACATTTTAAACAAAGTAAAAGATATACTGCCTCAAAAGGTATATACAGTAAATAAAGTTCATCACTGTATGTTTTCTGCTAATTCATACTTGTCACATTTTCTCTAGTGAACCAGTATTTTATAACCGGGAAAATAGTAAATGGACATTATTTGAAAAATCCATTCAGAAAAATTCATCAATCCTAGTTGGGATGACTTGAAAATGGAAACAAAGAGTATATAAAGGTTTCATCCTACCCCTTTCATGTAAATTTCACAGAAAACTTGTGGTCTGCCCTACAGAGAGCCTTAGGGCTGCAGAGAAACCTTGAGCCTGAGACTCTATGGCAGCTTTGGCTATTACAAGAGAAGGAAGCAACTAGTGATGTTTTCCTCTCTAATAGAATATGAAGATCAGAGTAAGAAATATATTCCAGAAGTCATGAATATACTCCAAAAGTAACATCATGAGTGGCTTATAAAATAAAGGACAAAGATTAAAATAATAAGCATTAGAAAAAAATAAAGCACATCAAAGATAATCCTACTATAATGCAAAAGAAAGTGAAAGTGAAGTCGTTCAGTCGTGTCTGACTCTTTGCAAACCCATGGACTGTAGCCTACCAGGCTCCTCTGTCCATGGGATTTTCCAGACAAGAGTACTGGAGTGGGTTGCCATTTCCTTCTCCAGGAGATCTTCCCAATCCAGGGATTGAACCTGGGTCTTCCATGTTGTAGGCAGTTGCTTTACCATTTGAGCCACCAGGGAAGTCCATATTGTAATGGAAAGAGAGCTTAAATTGAAGCTTAGAGGAGGTTGGAGTTTCTGATCCATGTAGGTATTTCTGTTACAGTCCAACCAACTACATGATAAGACAGACATCTTTGTATGCTAGTCTTGACATTTTTGGTAGAAATCCCAGGACTAGATTTACTAATTTTTTAATAAATCTAAAAAATTAGATTTTGAGGTTATTACTATTATAAAACTATTCTAAAAGCATGATTAACTTATTAACCTCACTGAATGGACAGTAAGATACTATGAGATAGGTACTGTATTATCTCCATTTTTCAAATGACAAAATGCAGGTATGGAGGCTGGTGACTTGCTCTGTGTCTTGACAGCTAGTAAGGAAGCAGAAGAGGCAGGGGTGAGACGCAGCCAGAGCCTACACTGCTGCTGTGTAGAACTAGAAATGTATGTATTTGAAAAACATTCCTGAAAGTTTGATTTTTAAATTAGTGACCAAAATGAATAAGCAAATATCTCACACTTAAATATCTCAGAATATTTAAAGCTATTGGATTATACGTAGCATATGCTCAGTGTCCATATCCATTCAGTGTAGTACATTAGCTAAAAGCCAAGTGACTGAAAAGGGGTGCTTTTTCCTGCTCACAGTGTAGTTAGAAATCTATAATCTGCTGTATTTATACTCTAAAGAGGTTTCTTTTACGTTTTTGTTTCTGTTCTTTTTTGTGCGTGTCTGTGTGTTTATGTGCTTAGGGTTGATGGTGCATGTTGACAAAAGAATTACTCTGGCCACTTTCAAACAACATTTAGAGCCCTTTGTTGGAGTTTTGTCCTCTCACTTCAAGGTCTTTCGCGTGTACGCCAGCAATCAAGAGTTTGAGAGCGTCCGGCTGAATGAGACACTTTCATCGTTTTCAGATGACAATAAGGTTGATAAAAATAATTCTGAATAATTAGAGTCTGTTTTAAATGATAGATTTGAGAACATCTTACACTACTTCCAAGTAAGATGAAATAGATACCCTAAAAGGATTATTTAGTGATTATTGGTTTTTTTTGTTATTGTTTTCTCCATTCATCTAACAAACGTTTGTTAAATGTTAACTGTGTGTCAGTTACTATTCTAGGCATTGGGGAATCAGAAGTAAAAGATATACCTGTTCTCCAACAGCCCAGAATCTAAAGAATTGGGGGGAGACTCCTAAACAGTTGGGGTGAGAATGGGTAGTTTATTCTACTGAGACAGTACATCTTAAAAAGTGTGTTTAATTTGTAGATTACAATTAGACTGGGAAGAGCACTTAAAAAAGGAGAATACAGAGTTAAAGTATACCAGCTTCTAGTCAATGAACAAGAGGTAAGTAACATACTTAAAAGCAATGTAAGGTCACTTTGGGTAGTTATTAAAAACATGCAGTGTACAGATTTTATTACTAGACATTTCTTTTTATCTCTCTAAAGAAGGAAAGGGCTTTCCCAGTGGCTCAAACAGTAAAGAATCCACCTGCAATGCAAGAGACCTGGGTTCTATCCCTGGGTTGGGAAGATCCCCTGGAGGAGGGCATGGCAACCCACTGCAGTGTTTTTGCCTGGAGAATCCCCATGGACAGAGGAACCTGGCAGGTTACAGTCTAAGGGGTTGCAAAGAGTCAGACACGACTGAGCACCTAAGCACAGCACAGCACACAGAAGGAATATTTCTTTCTAGGGAATGTTTCAGTTGTGCAGGCCATACTATCTCTGTTGCAGCTACTCTGTGCTGCCATTATAGCACAAAAACAGACATAGGCAATACAGAAGCCAACAGCAGTGACTTCTTCCAGTAACATGTCACTCAGAAAATCAGGCACCAGATCGTGGCCCTCAGACCATTTTTGTCATCCCTCTGATCTGAAGTGTTGATACAAATGCTGGAATGGCATACATTTTCTGCTTTGTAAGAGTGGTTTTGTTCATGCTTATTTTCTGGGAATGATTGTATAATGATAGAGAAGGATGGCAGCTGACCTGTAGAGTATATACTCTTTTAGTTCAGAGAGTCATTTTTTAACTAGCATTATATTTAGTGCCTCTTTGTTCTCTAAGTGCTTACAGATATTAACTCCTTTAATCCTCGTCAGTTAACTCTATTATAAAAGTACTGTTATTCCCACTATATAGGTTAAGAAACATAGGCGCAGAGAAGTTAAGTAACATGCCCAAGTTCACATTGCTTTTAAACGGTGGATTAAGAATCTAAACAGACTATGTTCTAGGGGAGTAATAAAATATTCCTGTGATATTTAAAATGGTGGTAAATACCAGAAGAATAAGACAAAGACACTATTTTTAAGACATTTATAACATCTCAATGAAGACCTAGACAGATGTGAAAAACAGCAAATAAGCGGGTAATGTTTTCATAAAATGCCTTCATTTGTTCAACAAATATTTTATTAGGCATCAGTTATATCTCTTATGTGTGATTCATTACACTCATTTTGGCTTATCTTTGAGTTTGGGGTTTGTGGATTCTGTATCTCTTTTGAGACAATTAATGGATGTATTTGCAAAGTTAGTAATCATTTCCCTCATTTTACTCTATAAAGGTGATGATCATTGTATTATAAGAAGAGAAATATGAATGTATTATCATATCTAATCTTCACAATGACTGGGGAAGATACTGTCCCTAGTTTACAGATGAGAGAACTGAGGTACAGAAATGTTAAGTAAACTTGTTCAAGATAATAGGGTTAGTAAGTAATGGAGCCAAGATTTAAATATAGGCAGACAGACTCCTAAACCCAGTCCAGTAATGGTCACACTATAAAGTACAAATAAAATGTTTTGTTGATCTTCATTTTAATGTGTAATTCAGGGTGTAATTGTTTGTCTTTACTTTCCTAGCCATGCAAGTTTCTGCTAGATGCTGTTTTTGCTAAAGGAATGACTGTACGGCAATCAAAAGAGGAGTTAATTCCTCAACTCAGGGAGCAGTGTGGTTTAGAGCTCAGTATTGACAGGTAAAGTAAAATTACAGTGTCATCGCAGTTTGAAGAAAGTGTGGTTAATTGACATGGATTGGTATGATTTTCTAAAACGAAGACTTTTAAATTCCTGTACTGTTCAGAATTTTGTACTGTAGATTAATATGATAGAACTAAGCAAAATTATTTAGGAATTGGTATGAGCTTCCTTTGCAGGACACTCAATTTGATGTCTTGAGATCATTTCATTGTATTTTCCCAAAATTTTAATGAATAACCACTTGACTTTTGTATTTGAACATTTCATTTTTTCCTTGATGTCAGATTCATGTTACTTTTTTTAAGTTAAGAATTTCAGAGTATAGTAGTTTAAAATATCTTATCACATTTGTAGGTTTCGTCTAAGGAAAAAAACATGGAAGAATCCTGGCACTGTCTTTTTGGATTATCATATTTATGAAGAAGATATTAATATTTCCAGCAACTGGGAGGTTTTCCTTGAAGTTCTTGATGGTATTATCATTATTTTTGTGGAGAAATATCAGAAGTTCTCTAGAAATAATAGAAGCCTGTAGCTTTTCTCAAGTAATGAGCTGCTTCTATCTTTTCTCTGGGCCCCATTTGCCTATTAAATATTTCTTCTTTTCTCTAATTTTAAGAATATGAATTCCTCCTTTCAGGGAAGTTGCAATTTCAGAGTTGTATTTTTAGTACTTTTTACTGAAAGTAAACATTTCTTAGCCATGTTTGTTTTTTAGTATCTTGTTTCATTTTGGCTTATGTGCTTTGAGGATGTGCTATTAATTTTTCAGAAATTTTGAGAACAATATTAGTTTTCTAGGCTATCACAATATATCACAGACTGGGTGGCTTAAACAACAGAAATTTATTTTCTCACAGTTTTGGAGGCTGGGCATCTGAGATCAAGACGTTGTCAGGGTGGGTCCCTTTTGTTGGCGGTGGGGGGGAGTCTGCTCCACGCCCCTCTCCTGGCGGTGGGGGGGAGTCTGCTCCACGCCCCTCTCCTGGCGGTGGGGGGATTCTGCTCCACGCCCGTCTCCTGGTGGTGGGGGGAGTCTGCTCCACGCCTCTCTCCTGGCAGTGGTTTCTGGCAGTCTCGTGGTCCTTGGCCTGTAGATGGATGCCTTGACAATGTCCTGATCTCTGCCCTCATCTGCACACAGTGCGCTCCGTGTAGGTGTTCCTATCTGTGTCCCAGTTTCCTGTATAACTGTGTAACAGTGACCTAGAATAGCAATGTGTGTTACCAGTTATTCCTTTTCTGAGTATCCGGGGCCTTACAGAGTAATCCCTGTGTCTGGGTAGGCCAAGAAGAGATGAAGGACATAGACGTCACCCTTGTTAGGAAGGAGTATATATTGGTGGAGGTGACTTAGCCAGAATGTGTCACTGAATGGTGGATCCTTGCATCAGTATCATTTCAATATATATTTTAGCATCAAAGAACTTGAGTAAGATTTAAGTCATGTGATTAAATCTAAGAAACATTGGCCTGTAATTTGCCAGACATTCTGACCCATGGTGCTGCAACAGTGAATAAAGAGCAGTGGTTGCCCTCGAGATGCACAGTGTATGGGAAAACCAGAACTACAAACCTGTCATTCCAAAATGATAGGTGCTAAGAAACACATCAGTGCAATTGGCTCTTCTGTACATCAGAGAGAAGGGTCACAGTTGAGCTGGGTTTTGAAGAATCAGCAAATTTGGGAGTAAAAGAGAAGGATTAATGATAGCTTGAATGAAAAAAGATAAAATGGAGGCTGTTTGATTATGATTTTAGATTGTGGGATGATAGGAGCCAACAGAAGGGCAAAGATTAGAGGTCCAAAGGTGAGAGTAGTTGGGAGAGCAGTGTCCAGCAAGACTCACAAGAGTGAAATTAGGAGTCCTGGTGGAAGGAGAGCTTGGGTGAGGTTACGGATTATCTTCTGAGACTGGAGTGGGGAGAGGGAGTATTTCATGCTGAAAACCTCCTTGGGTTAACTAGTTTCTTTTATGCCTGCTTTTCAAGAAAAATGCCTGAAGGAAATCTTTCTGTTTTCAAGGCAGTATAAGAAAAGGCATATTATGAATCTTTAGAGTAAATAGAATGGTGGCTTACTCTTGCATATTCTTAGGGGTGGAGAAGATGAAGTCCATGTCACAACTTGCAGTTTTGTCAAGACGGTGGAGGCCTTCAGAGATGAAGTTGGATCCCTTCCAGGAGGTTGTGTTGGAAAGCAGTAGTGTTGATGAGTTGCGAGAGAAGGTAAACTCGTTTTAAACAGAATGAACTAACATACATTTTTTTGTGTGTTGCATAAGAAAGACCCTACGAAGTGAGTGCCAGACACTGATGCGGCAGCCTCTCTGTGTCCGTCACACCTGTGCCACATGGCCACTGTTTCTTAGGGCTGCTGATGCTTTGAAAAATTATGTTGACTTCTGGCCATCTAGAAGTGAGCCCCCGCTTTCTATTACCTGGATCAGCTGTGTCCTAAGTAGTTAGGATTAGAGTTACTAGAGTAAATTGCTGTATATATTTAAAAAACCAGATGAAGTATAATTAAATAGAGAATCCAGCTGAAGGTTAGGGTTAGCAAAGGTGAGACTCCTAAAGATCCCTAGAGAAAGGTACTAAGACAGTTGGCATTTTGGGAAAAAATGTATTTCCATATTTCACACCAAAAAATTGTATTAAATTCATATTTAAAAATATAGTGAAATGATAAATGTTCTAGATGAATATATTGAAAATAAGTTTATAATCCCATAGAGGGAAAAGTATTTGTGAATATAATACCAAAAGCCAGAAAAGGAAAGATAGGCAATATAAAAGTTAAATCTTCTGCACAGCACCCCCTCAAAAAATTTTTTTAAAGCAACACATAAATAAAACTAAAAGAAAGGGGAAAACATATGAAACATATGTGAGACATGTCCAAATTTAAAAGGATATACAAATTAATAAACTGGACAGTCTTAATTTTAAAATAAGCAAAGAACATGAATAGGCAATTCATAGAACAAGAAATACAAGTTAAAACAATAACAGCAGCAAAAAAAAAATTAAAAATAGAAGACAATAGTAGCACTTTTTTACCTCTTAAATAATGATGAAGATTTAGAAAATAAAAATATCTGGAGCAATAGTCCCCAACTTTTTTGGCACTGGGGACCATTTTCATGAAAGGTAGTTTTTCTTTGAACCAGGCAGGGTAGGGGAAGGAGGATGGTTTGGGAATAATTCAAGCACAGTACATTTATTATTCACTTTATTATTATTACATCAGCTCTACCTCAGGTCATCAGGCATTAGATCTTAGAAGTTGGGGACCTAGAGTCATCATGGCTTGGGTAAAACAGGCAATATCATACACCTTGGATAAGTGATTAAATTGACATAAGTTTTTCAGGGTTCAGCTTGACATTGTTTATAAACATTTCACACATGCAGTTGCACATCTAAGAATTCAGTAAAAAGAAATTTGTAGAGATATGCAAGGAAATATATACAAAGTATACATACTGTATAGAATTGTAATTGGGAAGACCTAAAAACATGCTCAATGTCCATCAATTGGAAATAAAATGGTATATTTTTCAACTAGTGAAGAGAATGAGGTTACTCTGTATGCTGTTTTTTATAGGTTATATAAAGTTATCATATAGATTATTTCATAGATGCAGCTTTATGTATTTTATAAATGTGTATATAGTTTATATATGCATAGGAAAAGGTCTGGAAGGAATATATTAATACTAAATTGATATTTTGAGACATGGTACTTGCAGGTGGACTGGGGAGATAGTTCTACTTCCTGCTTTCAAAAAATTTTATATCAAACATGTTACTTCTTTGGAAAAAAATCAAAACTATTTCTTTGTTCACAAGGTGAAAAGCAAATTGCTTGTTTCAGCAAACTTAGTTTTTAGGTGAACTCATGTAAAATGTTTACTCTTACAGCTTTATGAAATCAGTGGAATTCCTTTAGAAGATATTGAGTTTGCCAAGGTAAGACCCTGACAGTGTTTAAATCTGGGTACTAGTGCTAAGTAACCATGGCCAACGGTGACATTCATTCATTCATTCTTTTTTCCTTAGGGTAGAGGAACTTTTCCGTGCGATATTTCTGTCCTGGATATTCATCAGGATTTGGACTGGAATCCCAAAGTTTCTACCCTGAATGTGTGGCCTCTTTATATCTGTGATGATGGTGCAGTCATATTTTATAGGTAACATTCACAATGTTTTGGTTCTTTCTAGAGATACCACATTTTTGTTGTAGATCTTATTTTTCATAAACAGCTTTATGATTGTTATGATATAGAATAGCCCTGACCAGTAGAAATACAATACAAGCCATATATTGCATTTAAAATTTTCTAGTTAGCCACATTTTAAAATGTAGAAAGATAATATTATTTTAATAAATATTTCTAACCCACTATATCCAAAATATCATTATGACATGTAAACTATAAAAATCATTTCTAAGATATTTTGCGTAATTTTCCTTGTAGTCTTAGAAATATGTGTTTATTACACTTGCCTCCCATCTCAATTTGGATCTTACATACTTCGGTAGACACACATGGCTAGTGGCTACCGGATCTGTCATGGTACACAGAGGAAAAAGAGTAGTCATTGGAGCCTGGCAGATACGTATTCAAATTTAGCTTTGTTATTTATTTACCTAGGTCCTCATCTGTATAATGGCATCAGTAATGTCAGCCTTGCAGGATTTTATGAGAATTTGAATTACTGCATTTAAAAACACTGGCCTAATGGCTGTTATAAATAGATGTTTAATAAATGATAGCCATTATATACTAATAGTAACATGGAAATTATTCTATGCCATTTTTAGAAGTGAGTGTTAACATAATAAACACATTAGAAGTCTAGGACATCTTAGTATAAGTTATATAACAAGTGGTGACAATCAGATTTAATTTTTTCATTGAAGAGCATTGTAGCTTTTAAACATAAATTAAAGGAGGCAGATGGTATGTATACTGGTCTAATGTGTCATTAATATTTTAAATGTAGGGATAGAACAGAAGAATTAATGGAGTTGACAGATGAGCAGAGAAATGAACTGATGAAAAAAGAAAGCAGTCGACTCCAGAAAACAGGACATCGTGTAACATACTCACCTCGGAAAGAGAAAGCACTAAAAATTTATCTGGATGGAGCACCAAATAAAGATCTAACTCAAGACTGACTCTGCTAGTGTAGCATTTTCCCTGGGGGATTCTGGTTTCAATTAGACGGTTCACTGCTACTGTGTAGTGCCATGCTGGCCGGACATGGTTGGGGGTAACCCAGTGACACCAGCACTGATTGGATGGCCCTTCACCAATCAGAAGCTCAGTGCCCAGTGGGCCACTGTTTTGACTTGGAATCATGTTGTGCACTATAGTCAAATGTACTGTAAAGTGAAAAGGGATGTGCAAAAGAACAGCGAAACCTGCTACTAGGAAAGTGGGACGGGGAACGAGTAAACGTCTTTTCTTGCGGACAGATGTGCACATAGCCGCTAGTAAAACCAGCCTCAAACAGGATGCTCATAGCTTAATAATAAAAGCTGTGCAAAGGCCATGAATGAATGAATTTTCTGTTTATTTCACTGATACACACATTACCTCATTGACAATTCAGAAGTAAATGCAACGCGTGTTGACTCTTGGAAAGCAGCAAAAACAGGAGCTGAAGAAAGAAAATCTTAGAACCAGCCATAACCCAGTAAAGAATCGTGAAGTTGTGTTTTTATTTTTTTCATTTTTGGCAAAGTATTAAGAACATTATTCCAGAACATCAAAACATTTCCCTAGACCGCTCCCAGCAGGTGGCAGCTCAAATTGCTGCAGTGTTGTAATTATAACTGATGTACGTAAGTTATGGATGTAGAGAATTCGTTTCACTCGTTCATTCAGCATGTAAATAAAATTGATCCTATTGAGTTACCATAATTGCAGTTCAGCTATTTCCCATGGTTATTCCTTTTACATATCATTCATGATGTACATTTGTGTACATTGAGAGGTATAGCAGTCTTTGTAAATGTAACCCTCAGTGAGGTTCCTCAGCACTGGGTCCCATACGATTGTATTTGCCCTTGTTAATGAGGTTTTTCTGTTCAGTGGCTTCAATTTTTATTTAGTACATTTATTTTTGAAGTTTTACTTCAAGTTTGAATCTTCTAAAACCTTGTAAGTCCCAGTTTAATTTTTGGAGTTGACACGTAGTTACATGTAGTTTAACTTTGGGGAAACGTCTTAACATCGTGTTGAATAAACTTGCTAGGAAGTCAGGTCATGGCGCAGGCTAATAGAGTCACCGTGATTTCATTGCAGAGTCTGTTAGAATCAGCAAGTTTGCTAAATACAGCTATTCAGTGAACACAATTCTACGTCAATTTTGAAAATGCCATCTAATTTATAAAAATCAGTAAAAAGGTTTCGGTAAAACTTTTTCATGCCAGATGCTGTTTACAACAATGAACATGCCAATAAAACATTTGTTCATTCTGTGGTGGTATTTTAGTCATTAAACTTTTGTGGATGAAGAATCTGGGTTCAAAAGAGATTTGTTTTCTTTCAGTATAACATTTTGTAACATATTGAATAGTTAATTCTGTGATAATATATGTTTACAGTAAAGTTCTCGTAAGAGAGATGAAAAGATGTTAATATTTAACTTTGGAGGATCCTGTCAATATTTCAAAATAAAAAATTTACCCTTTTTTCCCTTTTAAGAAAGAATTTAAAAATAGTATTAACAAAGGTTGGTTGCAGTTTGAATATAATGATTTGAGAATTCCATAATATCTTAAAAGTCTCCACAAGGGGGAGAAAGAAATCTTTTCTAAGGTATTTTTGTGGCTAATTTTTATTCCATATAGACTATGTAGCATTCTGCTAAATTGAATGGCAGTATTATTCTGGGTTTGGATTAGTAGACTTGATGGTATTCTCAGAGGAAAATGTTAAGCATTTGTTAACGAGTTGTCTTTCGGATCACTTAGATTTTCTGGTGCAATATGATGGCTACTTGGTTCTGGTACAGGCCTGCTTACCTGGGATACAGGGGTTAGTAAATGTGGTTTCTCCTTTCAAGGACTGACTGTGGAACAGAGGAGACCGATCTGTTAACAAAATGGGTTTGGGGCCTTGTTTGGTTTGGTGTTCCTGTAAGAGTAAATAGTGAACTTTCCATACTGCTCATCCTGTGCCTTCTACCCGTGTTGTGTTTGTTTCGTGTTTGCTGCTTCTAATTGCAGGCATATTACAAACACCAAGAGTAAAGAAAATGTGTATTTCATTACAGAAAAGAAAAAGCTTTTTGCTCTTCAGTGCCATGTTGCACTTTAAAAATCTCAATAGAAAGGGATGGTGATTTCAAACTGATTCATGGCAATGGAAGCAGTAATTTGTGGTGAAGAGATTCATGTGTCAGCCTTCCTCAGAGAATCAAGTGAGCACCTCCAAGCCAAGGGACAGTGGAACCTGGTGATCACTCATCTACTGAATCTTCTGAGGCTGTGGCAGGCCACGTGCAATAAAGTGTGACCTTGCCCCCCATGGCTTACACCAGAGTTTTGAAGAGGTTTTACTGTGGGGCACATGAGTTTGTGTCAGCCAGGCACACTCAGTGAGAACCAAGTACTTGCATATCTGTGGCAGGGGCTGAAGGTCAGGGGTGAATTCTGGCCAAAGAAACAAGAGCTATGTTTTCACTACTCTGCCTTGGTTATTTAGCTGGTCTGTACCGAGGTTTGCTAGATAAACGTCTGCTTCTCAAACTAAGGGATAGCAGTCCATAACAAGATAAAAAAGAGTCAGGGAAGGAACTCTGCACTACACAGTGTTTGGTAATCTCTTTTGTAATGGAATGGAAAGTATCGATCCTTTAACTTTCTGAGAAAATGGGAGTGAATTCTGCCAGTCGATTAGCTGTTGGTTGCCAGGCTGCTCTGTTAGGAATGGTATCTAGACAGCTACAGCCACAGATTTCCAGCATGGTCTGAGCTGAAGAGTGCACAGTATCAGAGCACTGCAGTGTTATTGCTAAATCTGGAAGTGACCTGTGAATGTATGGAATACAATAAAATCTTTTATTCTGGTTCATTTGCTAGTTTTTCCTTTTCAATTGGCTGCTGTTCTGAATTTTGTCCCTTTGTTTAGCATAAAAAATGACCAACTCTTGCACTTGTGACTTGCAAGTTATAGTCTAGACAATATGTAATAGAAGATAATCTGAATTCGTAAGATTTTTTTTTTTGCTAAATGTATTCCACCTAAGCAATTTCTAATTTTTGCAAAACAATATTTTGGTCACTAGCAGTCAAAAGCCTTCTAGGGCCAAAAAATCCTTAAATCGAAGGCAAAATTGTGTGCATGTATAGTTTTCTAGGGGTCTAGTAAATGTTGTTTTAAAAATCAGGTTTCCAAAGGAGTTCACCACCCAAATAAAGTTTGTAGTCACATAGGATTGGTGTACAGGACATCAGAAGATGCTCCTTCAGTGTCCTTTGTGGGGAAGGGGGTGCTATGAGCATTTGGTTAGATACAGTGTTAATTTTCGAAACTTTACTCAGAAACAGTACTTGCCAGATTCATGAGTGCCTTAAGTCAGGTTTAACCATTTAGAAAAGACTAGGGGCCAAGTTAGGAGGGCAGAAGAGTGCTGGGGAGGGGTGTTCTGCCCATCCCCCATGATAGTTCCACCACCTGCTTCCCTCACTGGTCTAACTGGTCAGGGCCTGAGAATTTACCAAGCCAGGGGATCAGTGGGCCCCAGAACCTTGCCTTAAGGTGAGTACCATGTTCTGTCTCTGCTTCCTTTGTTCACAACCTATCCCTTCCACCAGTATAGAGGGCATGCTTCATGTTCAGCCTTTTATAATGCTGAAGTAACCAACTGAAATACCACCTTTTAGAGATACGAATAGTAGAGTGGTTCTGTTTTTCCGGTAACTGTGCCAGCTGTGTTCTATTGAATACAGTTTCACACTGGAAGAGGACTCGCAGTTCTGTAACTTATAAGTCACTTTGCATTATTCAAACAATCTGATGAAGTTTTTCAGTCATCTGATTCAAAGGTCTCCACCCCTCAACACACACACAGTGCCTGCTGGATGTGATGCTCTCTGCTTAGCAAGGGAAGGAGGCAGTGGTCAACACTCCCACTCCCCACTGGCTCTTTCTGCACTAGCTCTATGGATGGTGGAAAAGGTAAGGAAGAGGGCAGACAGCAGCGTCCTGTTGGTGGTGGTGAGGTCACTGTCTCACGCGCACACACACGTACATTCCATTATGGTTTATCACAGGATAGTGAATCATTCGTTGTGCTCTACAGTAGGACCTCGTTTATCCATCCTGTATATGCCAGTTAGCATCTGCTAATCCTAAACTCCCAATCCCTGCCCTACTCCCCTTCTCCTTGGCAATCACCAGTCTGTTCTGTGTCCATGATTCTGTTTCATAGGCTCATTTGTCATATTTTAGACCCCACATCTAAGTGATAAATGGTATTTATCCTGACTTCACTTATGATTATTTCTAGTTGCATCCACGTTCGTTTTATTGCCTCTGCCTCACAGGAAGTCGGAGAGAGAGAGAACCTATTTTCCAAACACTGATCTTCCAAAAGGGGATTTCTTACCAGCTCTTTTGTCAACTTATGTGAGGCAGTTGAGTTGCTGCTGCTACTGCAGCAACCCCTCTCAGCAAGCCCTACGAGGAGATGCCTAGCTCCACGGCTCTCGGCTCTCTGCCTTTAGAAACCCGGTCTGGCTATCAAAACAATCTCTAGTCGGCTTTCTGGACTGGTGCGGATGCACAGACCCCAGGAGTACTTCCTCCCTGTATCCCACTCTTCTGCCGCAGCAGACCACCTTGTTCCTCTTTGCAGCTCTCGTCCTTCTGCCTTACACCCCTTTGTCCTGAGTGTGTCAAAAGCCCAAAGAAACAGGGTAGGGAGGCTGGAAACGACTTGGAGGAGTAAAGAGAGGGAGCAGGAAGACAGTATGAAGAGGAAGCTGGGAAGAATCCGCAGCAATCATTTTTGTTCCATTATACTCCTCAGTCTAAGACTGGGTGGGTGGACAAGCCAGCCACTCACCTGTGCAGAAGGTGGGGCTCAGACTCAGAGCTTGTACCAAACACCCAAACCCTTCATTTTCTAAACTTGCTTTCCCATTGCAGGTGGAAAGCAGGTGGGTTGGGATTCATAAAGCTATACTTTGTTCTCCTTTTGCTTGTTTTTTATTTCAAACAACATAGACTAACAGCACCTGATCTGTCTTGTTTGTGGTTGACTTTAGAAGGAGTCCAGAAATAGCTGATGGCAGGACTGCGTTCCTTCTCAGCGAATTCAAGGACCCAGACATTTTCTACTCTGCGGTAAGCCCCCAAAGGATACCCGTATCCTAAACCCCAGACCCTGTGAATACTTCCCTTACGCAGTGGTCTGGCACTCGCATCTTCCTAACCGTCCCTATTCCTTCTGCCCTCCTGAGCAACTATCATCTTCGAAAGCCAGTTCCCATGCTGCTTCCCTTCCTGGGAGGGCTAGTCAGGACGACGCCAGTACCAAACTCTGCCCCCCTTTATACATTCCACTTAGAATCCTGAGTAGAGATATACCAGCTACTTGAGTCAAGCCTCTCATGTTGTTACATTTTTGTGGCTATGATGACAAAGTAGAACAAGATAATATACCTGCATATAAGCTCCAGGAGACAGGAGCCTGGTTTTATCTCATGTACCACTGTCTCCCTGACACCTTACATAGGGCCTGACATTTAGTAGGTACTCAATAAATTTTTGGATGAAGTAATTTTCGGCCTCTTCTCCAAATGCTCAATTTATCTCACCTCTTAGCCACTGTGCATTACTTGCAGTTACTCTTGTATACCATCATCCCTCCTCTTTGCCTCCCTCCACCTGTGGCCCAAAATGCCCTTTCCTGTTCCTTCCGCCCTCCTGAGCAACTGTCATCTCCGAAAGCCAGTTCCCGCCCAGCTCCTCCAAGCTCCCGTGTGCTCCTGCAACACTGCAGATGCCGGGTCGATGGCTTGCTCTGTCAGGCTTCTGCAACACTGCAGATGCCGGGTTTGATGGCTTGCCTTCTGTCAATGCTGCATTCAGTGTCTCTCCCTCACTCGGCTGGGACACCTTCAGGAAAGGGACTCTGTCTGGATCAAGTTGGTACCCCTGGGGCATATCACAGCACCTGGGCCTGAGCATCTGGTGAGTAATAAGGATGCAGAGTGGTCCTGATGACTGTGGACACTGAAGAGAGAACAGCTGTGTATCGCCATCTTTAAATTATCAGTATATCCTGGGCATACTGTACTAGATAATTGTTTTTGTTTGACGTCTCTTTCACTTCGGCTTTTTGAGTCTCCCATTTCATCTGCTAAATGAAGAAAATACTCTTCATGGGTTTAATGAAGATTGACTGAATATGAGTATACTGTCTAATCTGGTGTCCATCATATATCACCCTGACCTTCATATATAGTAGCTTTATTACTGTGAATTATGGTCCCTGAAGATCTGTGTTCGGTCCGGAACTGCAATTGACTAAAGCAGCCTCCCCTCAAAAGGGGCATGTGCTGGGTTGTGTGCTTAGTCGTTCAGTCTTGTCCGACTCTTTGCAACCCAATGGAGAGAGGAGCCTGGCAGGCTACAGTCCCTGGGGATTCTCCAGGCAACAATACTGGAGTGGTTGGTGTCCCCTCCTCCAGGGGATCTTCCCAACCCAGAGATTGAACCCAGGTCTCCCGCATTGCAGGTGGATTATTTACCATCTGAGCCACCAGGGAAGCCCAAGAATACTGGAGTGGGTAGCCTATCCCTTCTCCAGGGGATCTTCCTGACCTAGGAATTGAACCGAGGTCTCCTGAATTGCAGGCAGATTCTTTACCAGCTGAGCTACCAGGGAAGCCCCAAAAAGGGCTTACACATTCCATTTACTCTTCCAGAGACAGTGAAGCACTGACACTCTTGAGGACTAATTCCTATCCAAAAATGGTTAACATTTCTAAAATATTTTGATGCTTCAGTTGCCTAGAAATTTTGCATTATGGAGGAGTTTTTTTTTTTTCCTTTTTGGACAATGCAGTTCATTTTTATTTTTTCTGGCTGAAAGGGTTTTCTATTTATTTAAAAAAAAAAAAGAAGAAGAAGAAGAAGTCCAAGAGTTACAAAAGAGTAGTTTAAGTGATTTATGCTTGGTTTCTAAATGCAACATATGTGTTTATACATAATTTAAAACTCAAAGAAAGCATGCTTATACAATTGTGACTTTAACATTTAATAACTCTGGATGCATACATGATGGAAACAGTCCATGACACCTGAAAATATCATTTATGGAACAGCGTACAATTCAGTGCTCTCAGCTTGGATATTACAACCATATTTCATAGAGCCTTGCTTGGTTTGATTTTCTCCATGTGGCTGATAATGGTCTTCGGTTGTTGGTAAGTGATTTTACAAATTTCATTTATAATCCTGGCCCTACGATTACCTAAGCACTGTTTCTGGCAAGTTAACGTTTATTATGCTCCAGTCATGTGTACCTTCAAGGCTACTGATGTGACTGACTGCCACAGGGAACAATGTTAGTACTTTCTGTCTCCGCTAGAATGACAGCCACCCCCACAGCAAGCATGCTGTATTTCTAACAGTAGAAGTTCAACCTTACAGGGATATGTGAACTAGGTTGACTTTTGTTCCATATGTGCCTCAAAAAAAAGAGAAAAATCTCGTCCTCCTCATAGGGGGGACTTTTGGCACACAGAAGCTGATGGGGAGCAGTAGGGAGAGCACTGGGCTTGGAGTCACACCTGGGCAGTCTGCTCTGGTCTTTACTAGCTGTGTGACTTGGGCAAGCAAGATGACATCTCTGAGCCTCCGAGATCCTGACCAACAAGGAGAACAATACCCTGCTTCAGCAGGCTGTGGTGAGAGGACGTGGACTGCTGCCCTGGCACAGAGGTAGGAGCTGAGTGACACTGCTGAGAGGATGGATGCAGGCAACGCAGAAGACATCTCACCTGCAGCAGCCCAGGGCAGCGCATGCCTGTGCCCACGGCGGGAACAGCATGGAAGATTCACTGGTTGCATTTTCACAGGTTTACGTTTGCAAAGCAGGGCATCCTTCTCCACGTGTCTGAGAGTCAACATTCCTCTAAAACCCATCATGGGGAAATTCTGCATCCTCTTCCATCCCCTCCCCGCCCCCAACAACACTCAAGGCAATGTCATACAAAACGAAACATGCCATCTGCCAACCAGCAGAGGCGGAGCCGCCAATACTTTGGACCAGTTTAGCAGCCCTGTTCTGCTTCAGCCTCCTACACCCCAGTCTTCCCCAGGCACCAGAGCTGTGAGGATGCACAGTGGGGCGAGGCGTGCTGGACAAGGGTGCAGCGCCTCATGTTGTTTCAAGCCAGAAGGAAAGTGTACTGGGAAGAGGCCACAGAAAAAAGCCTGGTGAGCCCACACCTAGGGACACAGCTGGGGAAATAAATTAGCTACTCTATTGCACGTCTACCCACACAACAGGCCTGGGTCTAAATCTCCTCTCCCTCCAGCAGCTCAGAGGCAGCCCCAGGCTCCCCAAGAGCCATCTCCACTGACAGGCTCCTCTCCAGGTTCTCCAGCTCCCGGCGCACCTCCTCCATGAAGCTGCCATCTTCATACTCATCAGGGGCCTCTCTCGGCACCAGGCTCTCCCCGTCCTCATCACGGCCCCCGACGAAGGTGGGCTTACACACGTACACCAGGCTGTGGCTGTGGAGGGAGAAATGGGGAGCCCTCAAACTAAGGCCCCGCCCACTGCACGACCCCAGCTCAACTTCCCCTAACCCCTTGCCTTCAAACACCCCGATGGAGGGACACCTGTGAGCAGGTGTCCTCAGAAGGCAGCTCTCCTGTGTCTAGCACAGGTCTGTCCTCCTGTGACTGACTCGCTGGGGCAACCCCGAGGACTCCGAGGTCTGACAGCTTACAGCCCCTTGCCTGCCCAGCCCCCCAGGCAGAAGCAGCCCCTGAGAGCTCACCCACTCTGCCCGTGGGCTGGACCCAGAGTTCTATCTACCTGCCCAGCCACCCTGGATTCTGCTGGGAAAGAAGGCAGAGCAGCGGCCGCTGAGTGAGACGCACACTGAGAAGCCAGCCTCCAGCAGGCCTGACGCCTCGCATCCCTCCGCGGCCTCTAACTGCTGGCCGCTCTCCCGGGCCCCCTCCTGCCTCTCTGCCCGCACCTTCTGTCTCCTCTGCCCTCTTCTCTGGTTGTCGTCATGATGGGCCTGGGAGCCCTCCCCACCCAGTCTTTTTAAAGGCATCTACCCAGGAGGCTTCAACTCCCCACCTGGATGAGCCCAGATCTGTGCCCTGGCCACACCTCCTGAGCCCTCATTCTCAAGATCGCCATTGGGCCCTCCATCTGGAAAGCCCAAGGACACCTCAAACTAAACCTGTCTTAAATCCATATCTCCCCCTAGCCTCTGCTCCTGGGTCCCCACTGGGTGGCACCTCCTGCGCTCTCGGCCCTCGACAGGAAGGACAGGTGGGACCTCACCTATGGGGCTGGCAGAGGAGGCCACTGGCACATGGGCACCGGTCCAAAGCTCCATCGGGCTCCAGCTCCCAGGTGATGAGGTCCAGAAGCCGGCTGGCAGGGTCATGGCAGAGTTCACCCTCCACGGGCAGGGGTGTGCACACAGGAAACAACAGACCTAGAACCGGCCGAGAGTCACCTCTGCGCGCCCAGCACCAGGCAGGCAGGCACCAAGAGAAGGAGCAGAGAAATGGGGTGTGGCCTCCCACCTTCCACTGTGAACCCCAAAGTAGAGGTTAGGATTGAAGACATGGAATGGTAGGAAACAAGAATACCAGCATGGGCTCAGAAGGGAACAAACTGAGAAGGCTTGAGCAGTTAGGACTGCCTGGAAGAGACGGGCTGGTTCTGGGTTTTGAGGCCAGAGGTCTGAAGAAATTAAGACTAGAAAAGGGCATTGAAGTATTTTTGGACAGGCAGGAATTACTGTAACAAAATACATATATGTGTGTTCAAAGAAAATCTGAAAGGATATAGATAAGACTTATCTGTACCTGCTAGTCTTCCTACATTGAAAATATATTTGTATAATTAAAATATGAAAAGTGTGTGTGTGTGTGTGTGTGTGTGTGTGTGTATAAAACAGAAAAACGGGAAAAAAGGGGGGTGGGTACACGACCAACAAAGGCCTGAGGCTGGGCTGGTGGGAGAGGGAGGCAATGAGATTCCCGAAAGACCCAAGAAGTGAGTGGCGAGAAAAGGAGGTCAAGCAAGCTGGACCCAGCGAAGGCCTTGAAGGGCCAACTGAAGGGTCTAGTTGAAGTGAAAGGACAGGAGCAACCACTGCTCCCAGAGGAATGCTACCAGCAAGCCATGTCCCTGAGGAAAAGCGCTGGGGCAGCGGGCACCGCTGGACTGGGGCAGTGGAGGGTCTGGGGAGTGCTGAGCCAGCCTCACCTGGGGGGGCAGTGGGAAAGGGGCCCACTGGCAAGAAAGTGGGCGGGCCTGGGGATGAGGAGTAGGGTGAGGGTCTGCCCTCATCCACACATCTGGGGGTGTCCCTCCCTCAGGCTCATGCATCCTGAAAGAATTAAGTTTCTAGGCATCACAGCCCCCCACCCTAAAAAACAGACAGGGACCCAGAGAGCTGGCCTTCGGCCCCAGGCAGAGGTCGTGGGGCTTAGACGCATACCAATGAGTACTGGGGACCCTGCCCAGGAGGGGGTCCCTAAAAAGGTGTGATGGCGTGGGCAGGGTCCCAGGAGGCCCAGTGTGTTGGTACGTGGGACGGGGCTTGCCCAGCACCCGGGGGGGCGCCCGCGCACCTCTCTGGAAGGCACAGCACAGCCCCGGCTGGCAGTCCCTCTGATTGTCACA
This sequence comes from Ovis aries, assembly GCF_016772045.2. Classification (NCBI taxonomy): domain Eukaryota; kingdom Metazoa; phylum Chordata; class Mammalia; order Artiodactyla; family Bovidae; genus Ovis; species Ovis aries. Next base: position 40,492,982 of record NC_056068.1, on the reverse strand, counting down.
GATGGTCCCGTTGCCGCCTGCAGCGGGAGTTTTGCTGCAGCGACCCCACACGCACAGCTGGTCTCCACAGCACTCGCTGTCTCGGGTGCAGAGCTGCAGGAGGAGGGAAGATACACGGTCCAGCTGCTCACAGACCTGGAGGAGCCTAGCCTGTTCCTACTCCTGATCCTGGAGATAGCACAGGTCAGCGAACCCACATCCTCCTCCCATTACAGACAGGAGGAAACCAAGCCCCTCGGTCTGCAGGCCTTTTAGGGATGCCAAGGGGATGGAGACGAGGGCTGAGCAGGTGGAGGGAAGCATGGCATCTGCAGGAGTCCTGCGCAGCTCGAGATTTCACAGAGGACGGTCGCATCGCCTCGGCTCCCCCACAGACCTGGACCTCGCCTCCTGTTATCAGGTAGGAAGATGGCTTCTGGCCCACAGACACAGGCAGCAACGTGAATCTGACTGCCTGACTAAACGAAGGCCCAAGCCTGGGCAGCCCTGTGGATGGGCAGGCCCTGCGTGCCTCGGCCCTGGAATCACACAGAGTGTGTGGCACCCAGCAGCCGCCCAAGCACAGGTAGGGCCAGGTGGGGCAGCAAGAAGCCCTCGACTTCCTAAATGTGTTATGAAGGAGGGAGGGAGTGTTAGTTGCTCAGTGGTGTCTGACTCTTCAGGACCCTGTGGACTGTAGCTCACCAGGCTCCTCCATCTATGGGATTCTCCAGGCGAGAATACTAGAGTGGGTTGCCATGCCCTCCTCCAGGGGATCCTCCCAACTGAACCCACGTCTCCTGTGTCTCCTGCATTGGCAGGTGGGTTCTTTACCACTAGCGCCACCTGGGAAGCCCTATCAGGCCGTATGATTGCCTTAATAACAGAAAGGACAAGAAAGCCTATATATGGTCGGGTCCAAAGCATCTGTTGGGCAGAGGGAAAGTCTCTCTTCCCTGGCTTCCTGCTTCTTGGTGGAACCTCCAGCTGGAATATGCTCTGGCTTCTTTGTGGGCCCCCTTCTACCCCTGCAGAGCAGACTGGGAGGAAGATGTGGGGGTGGGTTGCCCCTTCCTTGCCCAAGGGCTGCCCTGCTGTTGCTGGCTGGGATGGGTCTTCCCCAGGGAAGGGACGAGGTGGGGCCTCCTCCTCAGCCCTCTCCCCCTATCTCTGGTATCTATGAGGCAGGCGATGGGCCCAGAGATCACTAGGTGGGCAGGGTGGCAGCATGTCTGCAGACGGCTTCCTGATCACCCCAGGAGTCAGCCCCACCGGGCACCATGGACTAGCTCTTTCAAGTGTGGACACGCTGGGGCCCTTTAGGAGGCTTTCGGGAAGCCCAGCTACGAACCGTGGGCTGCTGGCCTCCTCCCACAGGTGCCCTTGCCTGGGCCCCCATGGCTCAGGTGCTGCTGCCCCAGGATCTCTGGGCACACTCACAGTCTGCTGGTCCCGGCACGGCTGGCAGGAGTACTCGAAGCTGGAAAACTGGCAGTACCTGCTGGGCCCGCAGTCCTCGTCAATGATGCACTCCTAGGCGGGGAGGAGGGAGCAGCTTCGTCAGTGACAGGCAGAACAGCTGACCCATGCGCCCTGGAAGGCCCACTTTATCCCAGTCTTAGCCCACGGGAATGGCCTCCAGGCTGGCAGGGCCCTCACCCACCCAGCACGCCCAGGCTGCTGCCCTGCAGGGTGCCGCACCCGGCGCACACAGTGGAGTCTGTGTACAGCCCTCCCCCTCACATACCCGCGGCGGGAGCACGAAGACTCTGGGCCATTCTTCAAGGCAGAGCAGATGGATTTAATAAGAAGAGCTAATGAGCTCCAGGCTCAGGCGGCTGCACAGGAGGGGCTGGGGTCCAGGCCCAGCAGACCCCAGCTGACGGTGAGGGAAAGGGCTGCAGAGGCTGTGCAGCGGGGTGGCTGCAGCGGGCCCTCCTGGGGGTCCTGATCTGGGGTCCAGGGCTGTCTGGCAAGGAGCTGCCACAGTGTTGAAGGAGAAAGGGTATGTCTGGCACCCAGCCCTCCAGCCCAGGTGCCTTCTCAAGGCTGCCAGCCCTGCTCGGCAGGAGAGAGAGTGAAGAAAGGGAGAGAAGGCATCTCTCCACCCCGAGGCCCAGAAGAGGGAGGAGGCCACGGGAGAGGCTGCTGTGGCCCAGCCAGTCACCCTTCACCGCAGGAGCATGGCTGCTTTAGCTCCAGACCTGCTGTCAGGCTCAGGCCTGGGGACTGGCAGCTTCCGAGGGAAAGAAGGGCAGAGGAGGTGAAAGGCCTCGTATCAACCACTGACAACCACTCACGGTGCCAGCCCCATGGGCTCCGTGTCCCACCTCCCTTCATGACTCCACCACCAGGCAGCAGGGAGGGGTTACTTGCCCCACACTGCCAAGCAGGAAACTGAGGCTTGGAGGGCAAGGGGTCCCCCAGGACAGTACTGTATTCAGGGCAGGGGCTCCCCTCCACCACCAGCCCTTGGCTGAGGGGGCTTAGGGCTCCCAATGTGGCCGTCTGAGACCCACGGAGAGAAAGTCTCCTGAGGCACGTGTTCGGGGGCCTCAGCAAACCTTATGGAAGGGTCGAGGGGAGGGAGGGAGGGGCCTGCCTTCTCCTTCTGCCTGGGCATGCGCCATGCTGAAAGCAAGCGTGGTGCCAGACCCAGAGAGCCCCAGATGAGCAGGCCCTGGCCTGAGTGCTCTTGAGCTGAGGTACCCAGGGCTAATGGGTGTGGACAAGAGACTATGAACAGGGTCTTCTAAGGACTCCCCCAGGGCGAGAGCATGAGTGCAGGACTAGGGATCAGCAGGGCAGCTATGGCCAGGCAGCCCAGGGAACGAAGCTCTGTTCCTGGGAGTGACCGGTGTGTCCCCTGGTCAGCACTGCAGGGCTGAGAAGAAGGGCACTCAGTTCAGAGCAACTGTAGGTTTGGCTCCTGCACAGGACAGCTGTAGCCCTGGCCTGGCACTGACCCCCAGCCTGGCACACCCCAGAGCACAGGTCATGCTTCTGTTCACCAAGCAAGGCTCGCCCAGCAGAGAGGACCATCAGTCCCACTGGACACCATCTCCCCGCAGCCCCTCTGAGGGATGGCAAGCAGGAGGCCAGCCTGGGGATACGGTGCAAGTCACCCACATGTCCCAGGCTCTGCGCTCACCAGGGGCTCCAGGAGGGACCAGGGCTCTGACACCTCTGAATAAGTGCAAAGTGATTGGAATCTCTTCTGTCACTTCTCAAAAAAAAAAAAAAAAAACAAAAAACTGTCCAAGTGTAACCGAGCAGGACCCTCTGGGGCCTCCCAGGGACAGACCCCAATCCCCTGTCCTGTTTGCCTCTTGTTGGTAGAAAAACTTATGCCTCTTCAGGCCTTCCCTGAGTTCCAAAGAACACATTTAATCAGAGAGGTGAGAAAATGCAGAGCCATAGGAAAACACTCAAGCAAGACAAACTAATAATAGTTTAGCCATTAAAAAAAGTTTAGGACCTTTAGCTCCTCCTCCAGGACTACAGACAATACTCAGAGCCATAGCCTTCAGCTGTTTGACAGACACTAAAACCCCCACCAGGTGGAAGAAGTCACCTGCATGCTGACCACAAACACACCCCAGAAGAGCTGGGACCAGAAGCTTGATGATGACGACTCCTGATCACGTCGCCACCAACTCAGAAGACTGTCCACGAACTGGTCAAACACAGGCGCAACTCTCTCCCTCCTTTTGTCTTGAAAAGCACTTTGCTGTGCTCTACAGCAGGTTCTTATTAGCTCTCTGTTTTATACATGCTGCTGCTAAGTCGCTTCAGTTGTGTCCGACTGTGCGACCCCATAGACGGAAGCCCACCAGGCTCCCCCGTCCCCGGGATAGTAATCTGTATTTGTCAATCCCCAACTAATAAGAATCTGCTGCAGAGCGCAGGCAACTCCACTCAGTACTCTGGAGTGGCCTACATGGGAAACTAATTTAAAAAAAGAGTGGCTGAATGTAAACATATAACAGACTCACTCTGCTCTACCCCTGAAACTAACACAACATCACAAATCAACTATACTCCAATAAAAATTAAAAGCAAAAACCCTTCTCTGGGAGAAGGGAGTTCAGGTCTTTTGTGCTCTAGCCATGGGTACCCCCTGCTTGGCCTTACAACAAACGCTGCACTTTCCTCCACCACAACCTGGTGTCAGCAGGTTGGCTTTACTGCATGTGGGCAAGCGGGCCCAAGTGTGGTTCAGTAACAGAAAGATAGCACGCCGCCCATCACCTGCTGCTGCTGCTGCTGCTGCTAAGTCGCTTCAGCCGTGTCCGACTCTGTGCGACCCCAGAGACGGCAGTCCACCAGGCTCCCCCGTCCCTGGGAGTCTCCAGGCAAGAACACTGGAGTGGGTTGCCATTTCCTTCTCCAATGCATGGAAGGGAAAAGTGAAAAAAGTGAAGTCTCTCAGTCATGTCTGACTCTTAGTGACCCCATGGACTGCAGAACGACCTAAACGTGCTCTTCTCTGTGTCTCCCCAGAGTCCCACTCATCCTGGCCCAGCAGCCCACGCCTCCACCTCCCACCCACGGCTCCGCCCATGGCGTCCATCGCCACGGCAAGTGCAGCAGCTCAGCAGGCAGGGTCTGCCTTTCAGAAGGGGTCACCCTTGCCCCTGGCTCCCAGCACAGCAACCCGAAAAGGTCAGCAGGCCACCACTGCTGTTCTTACCAGGGAGAAAACTGAATCTCGGAGACGGTGGAAGAGCCTCCTGAATCAGGGGCTGAGCCGGGGACAGGGCTCTCAGTCTGTGTGACCCCAGAGCCCATAAGTAAAGCACTCAGCCATCATGCCTTCCTGGACACAGACTCAACTCAGCCAGTTCAACCAGAAGCATCTGACATATTTTCCAAAACAGAATAGCAAGAACTTGGTGTGGGAGGGAGGGAGAGAAAAGCAGGGGGCCCACACGCAGCAAGGCTGTTCTCTGAACTGGGCTACATTTTGAAGCACTGACGCAATCGTGAATATGAGAAGGCCCTTGCCCTCAAAGATTTATCATTTATAATTGAATGATAAAGAAGGGTAAGAACAGACAACTTACTACCAGAGAAGCTAGTTTGTTTTTCTCACACAGAAAAGATATTTGACCTCACCAATAACCAAGAAGACACAACTTAAAAGAGCAGGGTACCATGCTTTCACTTAGAGCAGAAACAAAAAGTCCGATCCTATTTGCAGAAGGCAGGATACTGGCCCCTCCTGCACAATGCCCACACCCTCCTCCCTGGGAGCTGTGGACATGTCATGTTACATGGCCAGGGCATAAAGTCATGGGTGGAATGAAGCATGCTAATCAGCTGACCTGATGTAAGGAAAGAAGCCCAGGTATGCGGGGCCATCCAGTGTAATGGTATGGGGCTTTCTGCATGGCAAGGAGCAGCAGTCAGTGTCAGAGCAAAGCCATGTGCAAAGACCCCACCCACCCAGTCATCCAGACCTCACTGGCACTGAATATGGATGTGCCATGGGCCACGGATCATTCTCTCTCTAGACCTTCCAGAAGGACCACAGCCCAGCCAACACTTTGATTTCAGTCCAGCCTTGGACTTCTGACTTACAGAACCATAAGATAATAAATTCCTGCTGTTTTTAAACCAATAAATATATGATAGCTTATGATAGTGGATATGATAGCAAGGAGCTCAAACCAGACAATGTTAAAGGAAATCGTGAATATTCATTGGAAGGACTGATGCTGAAGCTCCAATACTTTGGTCACCTGACGTGAAGAGTCAACTCATTGGAAAAGACTCTGATTCTGGGAAAGACTGAAGGCAGGAAGAGAAGGGGATGACAGAGGACGAGATGGTGGGATGGCACCACTGACTTAGTGGACATGAATTTGAGCAAACTCCAGGAGATGGGGAAGGACAGGCAAGCCTGTAGTCCATGGGGCTGCAAAGAGTCGGACATGACTGAGCGACTGAACAACAACCAATACGACTGAACAACAACAACAGCAAATATACAATAAGTTGTGATGGAAGCAATAGGAAACTAGTATAATATCCAGTGTGGGTAGGGATTTGAGAAACTGAGCATGGCCAGATGGTAATTTGCGGGTTATTAAAATTTAAGTAGATACGCTTTGCAGGCAAATTCATCAGCATCTATCAAAAATGTAAATGCATACAGATCCTTTGAGCGAGTATGTCCACTCAGGTGGCTATCCTCAGAAACACTCATCCATCAATATGTGCAATATCCGAGCACAGGGATGTTTCAGGCTACACTGGTATAATATTCGCAATCCAGAAATAATGGAAATGCTCGAGAAGAGGGGACTGATTAAATTATTGTACAACCATTTCAAGGGAAAATGGCACCAGGCAGGCACTAAAAAGGATGAGGTAGTTGTTTGCACTGTGATGCTTACAGTCCATCAGTAAATAAAACAAGCAAGTGGAAGAAGCATGCAATCCCACTTTTGTAAAGCAGAATAACAATGTGTAGGACATGTGTGTGGACCCAGCACGTGGGGGCACCCGGTGGATGTATATATCAAGTGGATGGAATCACTCGTCCATTACCGGAGCAATCCAGCCTACAAAATGCTGACTGTTAGCAATGATTTGGGAACCGAAGCTAGAAAATATGCATGTTCCATTAATTTGATTTCTCATTCTCCAATAATCCTATATGGAATTTTCACTATATACTTTCTCTTCCAGATCTTTAACTAAAAAGATAATGTGCTGGGAATTTCCTGGTGGTAGAGTGGTTAGGACTTGGTGCTTTCAATCCCTTGCAGCATGGCAGAAAAAAAATAAAAATTAAAAAAATAAATGAGCTAAGACCCTTTCCTGTTCACAGCTCTCCATCAAGAAAAGAACAGGTTTATCCTCAGGAATATCTTCCTTTCCCTGAATTGACTCCTAATGCAGAACAAAGCAATCCCTACAAAGCCACAGCAAAGCAATTAATTTTTTTTTTCTATGTATGGAAAATTTTTCAGCACAGAACTTTGCCAAACACTTCTGAAAAATCCAAATACACTAAAGAGATGGTTTCCTTTGCTGACATGTTTCTGCTACCTCCAGGGGCTCTGGCAGGTTATTTCAGCATGACTGCCCCCCAAGAAAGCTCAGTGCTCTGTTAATGGTCTGCCAGCTTGCTTGTTGTGGGTGTGTATTTCCAGCAGCCTCTAGAAATGCTCTTTGAGAATCGTGATCATACGGGAAACCTTGGAACTTCAAACTGTGAAGAGCCCCTAAAGGCCACAAGAGCAGAAACAGAATTCTGATTTTGCCACTTCATAGCTGTGACCTATCTCACAGCGCTGTGGTGCTGAGTTTGTGCTCTGTTAATGTAGCCATAGCAACAAAAGACAGGGCATCCTAACCCCATGTAGTCATAGCAACAGAAGACTGGGGATCCTAATGCCCCCAGTCCCTGATTTCCCCAGGGATCCCCCTTGCCAGGGGACTCGCTGTTAGCACAAAGGCAGGTCTAAACAACAGGGGCTGATGCCTCCATCAACAACTCCCTATCTTGACCCCTCCCAGCACCTGGGCATTTCACACCTAATCCTGACCAGTCTCTATCCACAGAGTGTCACCAAGCGTAGGTAGCTGCCTGGACCACTTGTAGCAGTGAAGCGTCTCCAGCAGAGTGGCCTCTTTTTCGGGCTCTCCATATGGTAAGGCTATAAGCTGGGGTCTCTCCTGAGGACCCCTTAGTGGTAGGGGGCAGGGTCCCACCTTCCTTGGTGTTAGAGACCTGGGAACAGGTCGGGTCCCCCTGCCTTAAACAGAATTGAGCTGGATGGGAGGGGAAGACATGGATTGGTGCTCCCAGAGCCAGGCCTGATGTTGAGAAATCCAGGATTTCATTATTTTTAATAATTCTAGCTTCTTTTACCAGTGCTCAATGGCTATGTTCATATTTGAGCAGAGGTGTTAAAGGTGTCTCAGTACTCAGCTGGACATAGCATGGCTGAAGAGGTGAGTTCTGAAATGATAGGCCTGTGAGTGGGGAGAGAGGCTTGGCTGGGACCTAACAGGTGGTGGATGTTCTGGGTTCAGGGTACCTCTCAGGTCACTGTGTCTGCAAGAGAGGCTCCATGCTACACCCACGAGGTGAAATTAAAGATGCAGAATGGAGGGTCATTAGAGTACCGCAGAGCAGGTGGGATGAGGTGCTGGGCCAAGAGGACAAGCTGAGCCCACACCAGCTGCCCGCAGCATCCGAGCACCAGCCCCAGGCACCGTGGAGCCATTACTGCCTCCACCCTGCACCACTTCTCCTGAATCCCCCCAGTGTGGGCCTTAGAATCCAGGCTTCCCAGACGTGGAAACTGAGATTTAAGGTGAAGAATCTGCCCAGGGTCACCCAGCCTAGACATGCCGTTGTGAGTCCAGGCCAGTGGGCCTGACCCTAAAGACAGGATCTTTCTGTCTCCTCCTGAGAGGATCACCCTTCTTCTCTCCCTTCTCACCCTTCTTTCCCTGGACCAGTCTCCTGACCCTCAGTCCTGGCTTAGCAGAGCCGGCCTGGGACAAGGCCTGGGCCCCACACATCGCCAGAGACAGGAGGCAGGAACTCAGGGCCAAGGGCACAGGTGTCTGGGCCTCACGCGTCACAGAACCAGCTTCTTCGGCGGCTCCTCTGGTCCTGGCCACTCCCTGTCTGTCCCCGTTCCTCTCTCCCATCCTGGTGGGGAAGCCTGACAAACAGCCCAGAGGCCTGCCGTCAGGCCGGATGCCACTTGTGGGATCAGGGCTTTGTTGCTCTGAGGACAGAGCTATATTTAGAAGGCTCTGGCCAGAAGCCTACACAGCACTCAGCTCAGATGCCGGCGGGGAGGCGGGGAGGCCGGGAACATGCTGGAGGTTTGGCAGGATGCTGGGCCGGGAAATGGCCCTCGGGCTTCAACACTATCATGAAATAGTGGAAAATGGCGGAGGAGCCATCCTGAGTCTTTGAGTTTCCATTTCGGAGTTTACCCAGGGGAGGCAAAGGAGGAAAACAGCACAGGAACCCTGTGAGGCTCTCCTCGGCTTCTATGTAGGCGAACGAAGGGGGCACAGCATCTCTGATCCTCCTGCTGCCGCACTCCGCTTCTCATGCTGGCCAGGGCATGCTGCCCACAGTCCCTAAGAATCCAGACTCTCCTGCATCAGGAGGCCTGAAGGAGGAGGCGCCTGGGGACCCTGCAGGGGCTGTCCACAGCCTCCTCTCAAGCCCAGGGCTCTGAGAAGCAGCCCATCTTCAGGGGAACAAGCCAGGCCCATGAAATGAGGGCCCAGGGGACCTGCACCAGCTGAAACTCTGGCCCTCGGAGCATCTCCCACTGCAGCAGGGAATGTTCAGAGAGCACCTGCTGTGTGTCAGCACCTGCTGCGGCTTCCATGGCGCTCTCTGTCCCCACAGCCCCATGAGGTCACTTCATGTCCCCCAGCATGTGCCTGGAGAAGAGGAGTTGTCCTTCAGTTGAAAATACATAGATAAACTGAAGGCCAGACTCCACTTCGCAGGTAATGAAACCGAGGCTCAGAGCCCAAAGTCATCAATATAACTGGAAACTAAGATTTAAACTCAAATCCATCAGACCTCCAAGCTGAGACTCGCTCCTTCCATCACACCCTGTTGCCTCTAAATGCACAGGTATGGATTGAATTATGCTCCCCCCAAATTCACACGTTGAAGTCCTGATCCCGAGTATCTGGACTTGGGACACCGCCTGTCCTGTCAGTAAACAAAGGATGCTTCAGCCGTCAAGCCATCTCATGACAGCAGCCCCGAACTGTGAGCCCTGAGGGAACTCAGGATGGAGACAAACCAAAGGGGCTGCCCAGTGCCAAGCCCTCAGCCTCACCCCGAGCTGTGCTCCCCGAGGGAACTCAGGATGGAGAAAGTAGGACGTTAGCTGCAGGTAGCTGAGGTGCACATCAAAGGAATGACGTCAGTGAACCCACACTCTTTCATCTTCTCATACACAGAAAAGCACTTAATTCCTTAACATGAGATGTCTGGCTTTCTTTAATTAATAGTCATCTTTTGATGTTCTGACTACCTGGTCTTTGTTACAAAAACTCCTATGCACCCTGGCTCCCCCCAGTCCACCCTTGCCTCTTCAGAACAATCCCTCAGAGTCATCTCAGGGTCCCATCTCCCAAGCTTGACGTCCTCAGAATGCCCACGGAATGCCATGAAACTCTCACCCTGCAGGTTGTGCTGTTTTTCAGCAGACATGTCTCAGAATGTGACTGTATTTAGAAACAGGGCCAGTGCAGATATAATTACTTAAGATGAGGTGACTAGGGTGGGCCCTAGTCCGATATACCCAGTGTCTTAATGAAAGGGGGAAATTCGGTCACAGAGATAGACACTGGAGGAAGAAGACATTGTGAAAAATGGAGAGAAGATGGCCATCGACAAACTGCTCCCTCCCAGCCCTCAGAGCACCCTCCTTGGCCAACACCTCGACTTCAGGCCTCCAGCCTCCTGAGCTGGGAGACCACACACTTCTGTTGAGTCATCTGGTCACCCAGCTTGTGGTTCTTTATTCTGGCAGCTCTAAGAATCTGACACCCACAAGCCAGGCTTGTTGGCCACCCAACAAGCCTGTGGCCAAATCTCCTCTCTTCCAGTCCTTCCAAACACGTCCAGCCTCTGTTGCTGAGCTTGCAGTCTCCCTGGGCGAGGTGACAGAGGGGATGGGGTCGGGGGAGAGACTGCTTGTTCTGAAGGATTTTGACCTCAGCAACCAGAATAAGGTCTCCTGGCTGAACCCCCATCAGCCAGGAAGTCCTGGCTGGTTTGGATGGATGCTCTTCTGCTGGCCTGGGGTGTGGGGTGCTGATGCCAAGCCCTGAATGCTCCTGGGATGCAAACACAGTACAGTCTGAGATAAACGAATGTCCCATCCAGCCGCAGGGCTGTTCTCTGACCCCCAGCCCTCCTGAGCAGAGAGACAGGCCCACAGAGAAAAGCAGACCATGGGCACAAACTGTCCTGTTGTGCCCAGGATGGGGGTGCTTCTCAGGACGTAGGCCCTGCGTTGCTGACACTGAGAAAGCCCTGGGCACCCCAGGAGCACACCCCTAGACCTCTCTCTCCTGTTGCTGTACTCACCACACTGCTGGTTACTCCGTGTCCTCCAGCCCCTCAAGGCCACGTGGCACCTGTGTACCTGGGGCAGCATGAGGCGGGGAGACGCAGGCTTTGGGGCCCAAGTCTGGATTTGAATATGGGTCCACTTACAAGCCGGGTGATCTTGGGCAAATTCCTAAGCCTCTGTTTCCTTAACTGGACAATGGAAAACCTCAAGAGGCTGCTGGACAGACGAAAAGAGATAAAACAGGCATGCACTTGGAAGAGTGTCTGGTCCTCAAGACTCAACCCTCCGGGCTCAGCTCTGTTTGCAAAGCTTAACTCATTGCAGGAGCTGAAAAGGTGACCATGGGAACGCAAGCTTTGAGCTTAAGTTGGGGCCAGGGGATCTCATTCTACAGTGAATACCTTCCTACTGAAAAGATCGAGGATGTCAGATGCAGCCAGGGCGCTCAACCCATCACCACGAGACAACCTTCTGCTTCACCCTGGAGGAGCCCTTGGCTATGGAGGAGATGCAGGCGAGGAGGACAGGTGCACAAAACTACAAGGGGGCCAGGGATACAACTGGGCATGCAAGGGGCTGGGCAATACATGATTCAATTTCACCCTGGGTGCTAGGCACTGTCTTCCAAAGTGAGCAAGAGAAGCTCAATTTTACAGATGAGGAAACCAAGGCAGTGAAGTCACTTGCAGAGGTCATGGGTAAGAAGTGGTAGGGAGGGCCACTCAAGCCCAGGAGTTCCACCGACTCCAACCCAGTGCTCTAGGGAAATAACAGCAGGCCCCAGGGGCCCAGGCAGAGAGGCAGGAGGGAGACGTGTGGGGCAGGAGGCCTCCGGGGGAGGCGGGGAGCCGCCAGCTCTACCTCCAAGGGAAGGCAGGGTCCCCAAGTCTGCGCCCCTGGTGCAAGTGCCTGCAGCGTGAGAAGCGATGCTGAGAGCGTGCAGCAGGCAGTCTCTCCTTCATTCTACAGGGTTTCCCGGCTCCTCAGCATCCTTCTGTGACCAGGGCCAACTGCAGGAGCCTGTAAGACTCCTGTGCCATTTGTCTCCAGCACAGCGGGGCCCCTAGCCTCTCCTGGATGCTGCCTTGGAGACTTTCAGCCAGCTCGGGGCAGGCAGGGGCCAGAGACCTCACCCAGGGCTCTGGCCTGGCCCACAACACAGAGACCGCCCTGCCAAAAAACACGGGGCCAGAGCCAGGAGCCAACGCCAGCTGTCATTATCCTAAGCCCCGGCATCTGCAAAGGCCTTGGGGCTCCTGGCACTGCTCTGCCAACCTCTCTTCCCCAACCACACAGCCCGTGAAAGAGGAAAATGCGGCCCCACTGGGCTGGCAGGCCAGGTGCTGAGAGCTGCACGCTGAAGCCCTCTATGCCCATGTCACTCGGGACCTGGGCCCCGAGACCTCCTCTCCCCCTGCCCCACTGCCCCCACCCTGGGCCCTCGGGAGACCTTCACACCCACAGGTCTTCAGGATGGAGAGCAGGTATTCCAGACTGCAGCCGGGACAGGCCACTGAGTTGGCCAGGCCCACACTCCGGGAACTACCCAACACATTCTTTCAGCCTGAGCCACGTTTCCTCTGGAGAACTGGCAACCATATCTAATTCCAAAAAAGCTTCTACTTCACCTGTCTGAGTTGTGTTTAACCAATGGAGTGCTGTCAACCACCACGGTTAGAAGCAGTCAACTGAGCCCCTCACCCTCTCCCTATCCATGTTTCTGAGGCTTTGAGTTTGCATGGCCTGAAAAAATTAAAAAACAGACTCAGAATCAGGCCTGACCTTCACCCAAGGCACACAGGACACAGTTAGTGCAGAAGAAACCTGCGGCCCGACTCATCAGAAGCCTATTCATAATTGTTCTGAAAGCTGCTCCAGCAGACGGAGCTGAAGAAGGCTGAAGTTGGACTAATTCAATCAATGTCAAATCGGAGGAGACGGGCGGCCCTCCAGGCCCGGGGAGCAGCCAGACTGCATCTGTGATGGTGACATAATGACTAAGTGTGACAAGGGCAGAGGTGGGTAAAAACAGGTGTGTCCCCCTGTGACCTGAGACAGGGCCCAGAGTCCCTGCCCGGGGAGGCCTCTGCCCTGCCTGCACCAGGCAGACCTAGAAAGGTGGACTGCCCCCTCAGCTGAAATTTCCACTCACCCGGCAACCCTCAGATAACCCACCCAGCTCCCCAAGACCCTGACACCAGATGGGAGGACCCTGATGGGTCCTCAACATTCCTGCCACCGGAAAGAGATGCTCCTCACCCCTGCAAACTAAAAACTACACATCAGTGAGGTCCGAGCTCAGTTAGCAAGAGGGCCAAGGTTGTCCAGTGTCTGGATCTGCAGGGCTCAAGGATCATGGACCCTGGATTATTCACCCAGGCTGTGAGTTCCCATGAGAACGTCTCTCTGAAGATACTCTATCTTGTAACTCACAGTCTCTCCACCTTCCCTGCCAACCACGACCTGAGTCCAATCTCTGCATGGCACAGAGTTCCCAACCTGCTTTCCAGTCCAGGTTCCTTACCTCCTCAAGGCCCAGCTTTGATCCCTGCTTCTTGAATGCCCTCACCTCCCCACTCTGCCAATTCACCTTCAAGAAGCAGCAGTGTGCCCTCCCCAGAGACCTTCCTGACCCTTCCCAGTGGGTAGTGAGGGCCTGTTTCCTGGGTGCCCCCGCCCCCAGCATCTACCCCAATGAAATTTGGGAGGAAAGAGGATGATGTTCAGGTTCCAAAGACCAGCAGGCATTTATAAGACTTGCTGAGCCTGAGAGTGGAAAAGCCAAGATTCAAGACTCAAGCTGGGGGTGGGGGGTTGGTTCTAGTGTCTGTAAATGGCTTTTCTCTCTGAGGGATGAGCCCGTCCAGCATCAGCCCAGGTGACCGGTGGCTGGCTGGTCTTTGGTGTCTCTAGGCAACCCAAGGTGGGTCTTCATGACTGAATTTCCAAAGCTCTCTTAGACCTTTCACTTGAGTCACCAGCCTCGTTTCACCAGAGCACTTCCAGCATCTTTGGACTGTTTCTTGAAATAGGTAGTTGGACAACAGAAAGGGCAGTCCCCTCAACCATCCTGTCTACCCTCGAAGAGCACCCAGGCTCACTTCTAACGGATCGGGTGCGGTGATGCTGTGTGACTTTCAGGGTTAGGTCACAGGCAATACGGCCTTTTCTTGGCTTGCTCCCTCTTCAGATGCTTGCCCTCTGAACCAAGGCTCTATGCTAGGGGGATGCCCTGGCTATGTACATGGAGAAGCCACAGCACCATGAATGTCCCAGGCAACAGCCAGAAGCATACATGTGAAGAGCATCTCGAAGATTCCAGCCTTAGCCACTAAGTCATCTGGCTTCAAGTCAGAGTTCTCAGACTATGGAACAGACATGAACCATCTCACTGTACCTGTCCAAATTCCTAGCCCCTAATCCACAAGCATTCCACAGGCATGGCCGGTTGACACCACTGAGGATAGGGCAACAGATCACCCGAGCAACCCTCTTGGGGGAGAAGATGGGCCCTCCTAGCCAGAGGGATCTGGGTGTCATGGGAGATCTCCCAGGAGCTGGCTGCAGGGAGTCATGACAGGAGTGTTTATAGGAAGACACGTCTTGGTTCTTGTTTCCATAATCTTTCTTTTTTGCTGTGCTGGGTCTTTGCGCGGACTCTTTGTTGTGGCACGCAGGCTTCTCAAGTTGAGGTGTGAGGGCTCAGTATTTGGGGTACTCGAGCTTAATTGCTGTGAGACAAGCAGGATCTCAGTTCCTTGCCTAGGGATGGAACCTGCATTGGAAGGTGGATTCTTAGCCACTGGACCACAAGGGAAGTCCCTCCACAAGGTCCTCAGCGCTGGTCCACACAGCTGCCTCTGCCGTCCTCTCAGCCACCTCGGGGAAATCTCGTCACCTTCCTCTCCCTCCTTTCCTGGTTCAGGGCTGAGATACTAATAGCTGGTGCGGCTCACCTTTTCATGCAGATTCTGCATCTCCTTCTCTCCAGTTCTGCTGAGCCTCAGCTACTTTTTGCGATATTTGCAACCAGAATCAGATGTCCCCTCTGTGCTGGCATCTACCCCAGATGCTCCCATGTGGCTGCAGCGGGGGTGGGGTGTCCACTCAGGGCCTGTGGGGGCCACAGATCTGTGTCCCCGACCTCACACAATTCCTCATACAGGCCTAAGGAAATCACCTCATGCATGCATGCGTGCTAAGTCGCTTTAGTCGTGTCGGACTCTCCTCGACCCCATGGGCTGTAGCCCACCAGGCTCCTCTGTCCATGGATTCTCCGGGCAAGAATCCTGGAGTGGGTTGCCATGCCTCCTCCAGGGGATCTTCCCGACCAGGGACTGAACCTGCATCTTTTGCATCTCTAGCACTGAGAGGTGGGATTTTTTCTTTCTGTTTCTTTACCACTAGCACCACCTGGGGGGCTCACTTTCAAACAAAGCAATTCTGAGGGTGAAACTTAAATGACATCTACACTCACCTGCCCCCAGCTAGGCCTGGTACAGCTCACACGACTGGCTGTGTGATTCCTTCTTCATTCATTCAGGGGGAAGAATAATGTGGGAGATGAACCAGGAGTAGACTGGGTTTCGGGGACAGTGTACCAGTGTCTGCTCAGGCCTTCCAAGAGGCACGCTAAGTAGGTTCTGAGAATGTTTTTACTGCCAAGTTACACTGGATTCTCCTTGCTGTCCAAGGGACTCTCAGGAGTCTTCTCCAGCACCACAGTGCAAAGACATCAGTTCTCTGGTGAGGAGATTAAACCAGTCAATCTTAAAAGGAAATCAACCCTGAATACTCATTGGAAAGACTGATGCTGAAGCTCCAGTATTTTGGCCACCTAATGTGAACAGCTGACTCACTGGAAAAGTCCCTGATGCTGGGAAGGACTGAGGGCAGAAGGAGAAGAGGGCATCAGAGGATAAGATGGCTGGACAGCATCACTGATGCAGTGGACGTGAGTTTGAGCAAGCTCCAGAAGATGCTGAGGGACAGGGAGACCCGCCATGCTGCAGTCCATGGGCTCACAAGGAGTCAGACACGCCTAGGCGACTGAACACCACCACACTGGATTCTGCTGAAGATCCTCCCCCTCTCACTAGGGAAGGATGGAGTTTCTCCACATTTACTCAACTGCTTGCTTTTCACTCTTTTCACATGAGTCCATGAGTGGCCCAACCCAGCCCCTTCAAATTATTTTTCCTTTCCCCCAGGAAGAAAGTCATGAAAGTGTCACATCCTGACAACACCCTTAGCCCTGGAGAGAGTGTCTACGTAAGATCTAGTTTCTCAAGACTTCACCTTGATAGAACTGTAGTCTTTAATACATTTTATGGCTGGCTAACCAAATTCAAGAAGTTTCTATATATTTTAAGAGGACACTGATATCCATTAGAAAATACTTGATGCTTGGATAATCATTTTTGGAAAATTATATTTTAGTGAAGAATATGACAGTACTTTGAGTCGCTCAACTCCATAATAAAATAACATACATGATTAAAAAAAAAAAAGATCCAGTTTCTCAGAGGGGAGCATTCTGAGGCTCAGTCCCAAGGCACACGTGCTGGAGAGAAGTGGGGTGCTGGAAACTAGCCCATCTTCCTTCTCTTCTTTATTCATCTCAGCGGCTCGGGGCTGAGTCTGCAGGGCAGCAGGTCAAGTCTTCTCCAAGGAGGAACGGACTCTGGGAGGCAGAGGGAGCCCTCTCAACATGTTAAAAATCTCCAATGGGACATGTCCTGTGTCCTCAAGCTGAGTTGCTGGTGAAACAGGACTCAGGGAGACAGAGGTCAGGAGACACATCAGGAGGTGACTTGGGCCACCAAGCCCCAGCCAGCGCTTTCCCAGAGGAAGACTCGCCTCCCAAGAGTCCTAAGCCATGGGGCTCCGCAAGCTTCCCCGCTGGGCTGCCTGGTGTCAAGCAGCAGATCTGGGACCACTGCACATTACGACCCTGCGGTTGGCCTGAGCTCTGCATTTTCAACCCTGCACTTGCGAAGGCGGTGATCCAAATTTTTTCAAACTTCAGTTTCCAGTGAATGGTTCTATAGAGTCTTTAGGCTTCAAATCACCTGAATGGAGGCTGGCATTGCTGGGGTCTGGGGGTCAAGTCCCATCTACAGTGGGGGTGCAACTGACACATCTCCAGGGAACGCAGCAGACAGCTCTCCTTCAGTGTCCTCCCCTCCGCTGGGGAGGCCACATCTAAGTCTGAATGACTAAGAGGCCCCAGTACAGGAACTTGCCACTATAAAAACAGGGAGGGAACTTAACATGTTTCATGTCATGGACTCTTATGGCAGCTTAACAAAGTCTATAGATTCTCAGAATTATGCGCTGGGTGAATAAAACACACAAGATGACAAAGGAAAATGACCGCACTGAAATGCCATTACCAACATATTTTGAGATACAGTGTTTTATGGACTTCTTTACTAACACACTGACCAGTAAGATTTACTGGCCAGTCTAACAATAACCTTAATTTCTAAGCAACAATGAGCGTAAATGCTGTTTCAAGTCATCTGCAACAGAGGCAAGAGAGCACAAAA
Organism: Ovis aries; assembly: GCF_016772045.2. Classification (NCBI taxonomy): domain Eukaryota; kingdom Metazoa; phylum Chordata; class Mammalia; order Artiodactyla; family Bovidae; genus Ovis; species Ovis aries. The sequence goes on along the minus strand of NC_056068.1, from coordinate 40,475,365 downwards.
ATACGCCTGACTGCTTCTGGGAACAAGGGAACCGCTAATGATACTGTGGTTGGCTGTCTACTTTGAAGACTGAAGGAAGTGCTACTTGAATACAAAAGCTGGTGAAAACCAAAGTGCCTTTCTTTTCCATGAGTTCTGTCCAGAATAAGAAGGTGATTCTAATGCATATCCAAGGTTAAGACTTCTGCTTTAGAGTCTCCCATCTGGCACCCTTTTTAAAAAATACATCTCAGGACTTCCTGATGGTCCAGCGATTAAGCCTCCGGGCTTCCACTGCAGGGAGTGTGGGTTCAGTCCTCAGCTGAGGAACTAAGACTCTACATGCCATGTGTTGCTGTTGTTCAGTCGCTCAGTTGCGTCTGACTCTTTGTGACCCCACGGATGGCAGCGCACCAGGCTTCCCTGTCCTTCACCATCTCCTGGAGTTTGCGCAAACTCATGTCCATTGAGTCAGAGATGCCATCCAACCATCTCGTCTTCTTCTCCTGCCTTCAATCTTTCCCAGCACTGGGGTCTTTTCTAATGAGTCAGATGCCAAGTGGTATGGGCAAAAAAAAAAAGAAAAAAAACTCAAAGAATTCCTTCAACTTTCTTTAGGAAAATAAAAAGGGAAAGATGAAGAAAATGTAAGTCAACAGGAAGCAAAAACAAAGTTGGTTCCCCATTCCATGCTGAAAAAGTCACTTTCCCAGGAGACTGCCAGGCCGCTGGGTGGGGAAGCAGACTGGCATCTACCCCGGGCCTCGAATGGGTTTCCAAACCCCTTGGTCCTGGCCCCTTTCCTGCCGTCAGCAATTAGGCTTTTCCTCCCCACAACACTCTCCCCGGAGTTCACCACAGTGAGGACTTAAAAGGGGACTTGTGGAATTGTTAAACCTTCCAAGTCGAACCATTTGTGCTAACGAGCTTGGAAAAAGCTTTAATATGTTTCAGTCATGGAAAAACATATGCTCTGGTTCTGCTCACAAGTGGCTATGTCTTATTTTGCTTCATCTTCGTGTGATGGCAGGGGGCACAGAGAGCTACAGCTCCAAGGCGGAGGATGTGGGCCACAGTCTAGGGAGAGTGGTCGAGGCACACCCAGACAGTCTGACATCATCACGATGGCCCCAGGCTGCCGGCCGGGGCGCCCATACCGAGGAGTCCAGCTCCATCACCAGGCCCGCTCCAGCTCTCCAAGCTGAGACCCAGCCACAGGCTATAAAAAGGACCCAACATATGGGCCTCCATTTCCAAGCAGGCAGTGAAGAATCCGCCTGTAATACAGGAGACCTGGGTTCAATCCCTGGGTGAGGTGATCCCTGGAGAAGGGAACGGCTACCCACTTCAGTATTCTCGCCTGGAGTATTCCATGGACAGAGGAGTCTGGTGGGCTACAGTCCATGGGGTCACAAAGAGTCAGACATGACAGAGCAACTAAGCATGCGTGCATACCCCTACAGCGGTGGGTCCTATAGCTTCCTCCTCAGTTCTCCTCGGTGGGTAAATCATTCAGTGTCACTGCACTACAGTTACCTCATTTGTAAAATGATGACAAAACCAAATCGATTATGTTGCTATGAGTGATAAGCACATCCACATATCATGGCCTGGATCAGACGTTCAGTTATTATTAGTGACCTCCCCTTCTGTAAAGTAGTATACTTAGAAGAAGGCTAGGCTTTGGAATAAGACAGACCTATTTCCAGATCCTAACTCTGCCATTTACTGGTTGTACAACGTTGGCAATCCGTTCTGTGCTTATCTTTCAAGCAGGGCTGGTACCCCCTGTTATAGGTGGATTTGGTAAGAGTGAAGGAAAATTGCTTCTAGGAAATGGTCCATAGTACCTGGCACATAGTAGGTGCTCAGTGAATATTCGTTCTCTTCCTTTCTTTCACCCTCTGAATCCCAGCAGAACTGTCAGGGGGAGGGGAGCAGCTCTAACCATGACTACTGGCCTTTGATCCAGCCTTTCTGCTGTGGGGTGTGGATTCTTTCTGGGGAAAGAGGTCCAGCAGACATGATGGGGAAGAAAGGACCCCAGAGCAATGGGAGAAGCAAAAGTCTATTGAACTTGGAGGAGCTGACCCCAAGGGCTGCTGCTCGCAGGCCTGAGGGATGGAGTCTGCCGGGCCCCACCCACCTGGAGCTGCCGGGGACCCACTGGGGACCCATCTGTGAGGCAAGATGTTTTTCCATCCTGACCACTAGTCACCAGGCAGTGGGCTCTCTCTGCCTTTTGTACCTGCTTCCTTTTCCGGGAGGCCAATAATGAGACTATGGAAAATTCAGACTGCGGCTATATTTTCCACATCACATCACTGAAACGTGTCAGTGGCCAGACTTCAGATGCAGGCACCTGCCACCCACTTAAAATACTCCTCGGTGGTTTCGAATGTTTCCCTTCAGGGGCATGGGTCTCACAGCTGGCCAATGGTGAGAGCTTAAGGAAGTGGGTGAGAGAATCCACAGTTCCCTAACCCAACAGCCTCTCCTGGTGACCCCAAGGGAAAGACCCCCTGGGTTTACTGCAATGCAGTAGTCCTTTTGTGATTTTGGTTTTTCATTTTGAATATTTTGGGGAAAGAGGGGGCATTCAATGACTCTGGATATAAATGACAAGAAAGCAACTAGAGCTGAAGGCGTCATGATAACCTCCTCAAAACCACCCCAAATTATGGCTGCAAACTTCCATGACTTTCCCTATCAGAAATCTTTTTATTGAAAAGGCCAAAGTTTCAGAGGAATAGGAACCCATTCTACTGTTAAACCATCTACCATGGCTTCAGGAATTTAACTTCTCTAACTCCAGTGTCCTCACCTGTAAAATAATACCCACCTCTCAGCATTATAAAAATTGAAGAATAAATGATGTAAAAACACCTGGTATCCAGCCCAGAAAACAGTAGGTGCTCAATAATATAGATGAACACATGAAGGCAAGAAAAACAGAAAGGACCATTTTATTTTTCCAAGCAAATAAAAACTCATCTACATATTCGTTGCTCTTTGCTGAATCTTATCTTCAAGGATGGCTGCTTCTGTTCATAGTCCCCAGCTTACTCCCTGGTCATATAACTTTCATCTGTTAAATGTTTTCACTCAACTACGAAGCGCTGACCCCGTGTTGATATAGAGGTGAGCACGACAGACAAGGCCCTCTCAAGCTTCCGTCTTCCAGATGCTTCTCCTGGGCTACCAATTCATCAGCTTCTGATGTTGCTCCCTAAACCTAAGAAGACCCCTGCCCACTGGTCATCACCAACTTCTCAGCATTAGGCAGACCATCTCCCTGGTTACTAATCTCAGATGTCACAAAACTGTGACACAAAGGCCCTGCTTCCCGAACAGGAAACTCCAGGTCCACAGCGTATTAAAAACCCAACTAAACTGGATCAGTTCAGTTCACTCAGTTGTGTCTGACTGATTGTGACCCCATGGACTGCAGCACTCCAGGCTTCCCAGTCCATCACCAACTCCCGGAGCTTGGTCAAACTCATGTCCATCGAGTCAGTGATGCCATCCAACCATCTCATCCTCTGTCGTCCCCTTCTCCTCCTGCCTTCAACCTTTCCCAGCATCAGGGTCTTTCAAATGAGTCAGTTCTTCACATCAGGTGGCCAAAGTATTGGAGTTTCAGCTTCAACATCAATCCTTCCAGTGAATATTCAGGACTAGTTTCCTTTAGGATGGACTGGTTTGATCTCCTTACAGTCCAAGGGACTCTCAAGAATCTTCTCCAACACCACGGTTCAAAAGCATCAATTCTTCGGTGCTCAGCCTTCTTTATGGTCTAACTCTCACATCCATACATGACTACTGGAAAAACTATAGCCTTGACTAGATGGACCTTTGTTGGCAAAGTAATGTCTCTGCTTTTTAATATGCTGTTTAGGTTTGTCACAGACAACCAGATATGAGGTCTCAACTCCACCAGCTGCATGATTTGGAGAAAATTATGTGCCCCCTCCCAACCCCATCTCTGTTTTCTCATCTATACAATGAGAGATTTGGTCCATAGCAGGAAAGGGAAATGGATTTCAAGAAGAGTGCTTTTCCAGCTGGTTAATAGCTGCTTGAAGTGCTATGTTATCTCAGGTTCTGAAACTCTGGGCTCATTCGGTAATAACCACAACTGACTAGTGATGTCTGGGTGTGGCAGTGGGGAGGATGGCAGTGTATGTGCCCATGTTCTCAACTCTGGTCTACAGGAGCTCAAAGGACCCTGTAAATTCTGCCTTTTATACTTCTACAAGTCAGTGAAATCTCGCTTTACTTTATCTTTGACACAAGGCCTTTCTTCACGCACAGTAACTTTTTCAGCTGTGTGGCCTAGCACCTGAGAAAGTTTCTCAGTCACTGGGTTTCAAGGCACAGAAATCTTGCAACAAAATAAACACATGTACTAATTTATCACCAGCATATTCGGTAAATCACTGCTTCTGGACCACAGAGGCCCAGGAAATAAGGTCAGAAAGGAAAATCAACACTTATTTAGTTCAGTTCAGTTGCTCAATCGTGTCCAACTCTTTGTGACCTCAAGGACTGCAGCATGCCAGCCTTCCCTGTCCATCACCAACTCCTGGAGCTTACTCAAACTCATGTCCATCAAGTTGGTGATGCCATCTAACCATCTCATCCTCCGTTGTCCCCTTCCCTTCCCGCCTTCAATCTTGCCCAGCATCAGGATCTTTTCAAATGAGTCAGTTCTTCGCATCAGGTGACCAAAGTATCGGAGTTTCAACTTCAACATCAGTCCTTCCAATGAATATTCAGGACTAATCTCCATTAGGATTGACTGGCTGGATCTCCTTGCTGTCCAAGGGACTCTCAAGAGTCTTCTCCAAAACCACAGTTCAAAAGCATCAATTCTTCAACACTCAACTTTTTTTACAGTCCAACTCTCACATCCATACATGACTACTGGAAAAACCATAGCTTTGACTAGATGAACCTTTATTGGCAAAGTAATGTCTCTGCTTTTGAATATGCTATCTAGGTTGGTCATAGCTTTTCTTCCACGGAGCAAGCATCTTTTAATTTCATGGCTGCAGTCACCATCTGCAGTGATTTTAGAGTCTAAAAATAGAAAGTCTGTCACTGTTTCCATTGTTTCCCCATCTATTTGACATGAAGTGATGGGACCAGATGCCGTGATCTTAATGCCGTTTTCTGAATGTGGAGTTTTAAATCAACTTTTTCACTCTCCTCTTTCACTTTCATCAAGAGGCTCTTTAGTTCTTCTTCACTTTTTGCCATAAGGGTGGTGTCATCTGCATATCTGAGGTTATTGATATTTCTCCCAGCAATCTTGATTCCAGCTTGTGCTTCATCCAGCCCGGCATTTTGTATGATGTACTCTGCAAATACGTTAAATAAACAGGGTGACAATATACAGCCTTGAGGTTCTCCTTTCCTGATTTGGAACCAGTCTGTTGTTCCTTGTCCAGTTCCAACTGTTGCTTCTTGACCTGAATACAGATTTCTCAAGAGGCAGGTCACGTGGTCTGGTATTCCCATCTCTTGAAGAATTTTCCACAGTTTGTTGTGATCCATACAGTCAAAGGCTTTGGCGTACAATAACGCAGAAATAGATGTTTTTCTGGAACTCTTTTGCTTTTTTGATGATCCAACAGATGTTGGCAATTTGATCTCTGGTTCCTCTATCTTTTCTAAATCCATCTTGAACATCTGCAAGTTCATGGTTCACACACTGTTGAAGATTGGCTTGGAGAATTTTGAACATTACTTTGCTAGCGTGTGAGATGAGTGCAACTGTGCAGTAGTTTGAGCAGTCTTTGGCACTGCCTTTCTTTGGGATCGGAATGAAAACTGACCTTTTCCAGTCCTGTGGCCACTACTGAGTTTTCCAAATTTGCTGGCATATTGAGTACAGCACTTTCACAGCATCATCTTTTAGGATTTGAAGTAGCTCAATTGGAATTTCATCACCTCCACTAGCTTTGTTCATTGTGATGCTTCCTAAGGCCCACTTGACTTCGCATTATTGGGCTTCTATTGAGGGTCAGATTCTTTCCATGGCTTCTCTCTTCTTTCTAAACACCCTTGCGGAAGTCACTAAGTCCTCCTTTCACGGAGCAGGAACCAGCGCTCAGCGCAGTGGGGGAGATTACCCAAGGAGCAGAGATTCCAACCCATGAAACTTTGGACTCCAAATCCCACTGCTCTGTGCTCCCATAAGACATACCCAAATGTCTTATTCATTCTTTCTCTTCCAGGAGGTGGAGGTGAAAAATGAAACTGACAGTGGGTCTAGACAGAGCAATGAGATCTGTGCAAACATTTAGATGACTCAATCCTCATCCATCATTTTTCCTGCAGTCTGCTGGGGATGGGACCAAGAGAAGATATTCCTGCCTGATTTGGGAGACCAGCTCAGCTCATCAGGTTTGGGGCATGACTGTGAATTCCCTGAGAGCATTAAGTACCTACCTCTGCATCCCAAACCTGCATCCCGAGTCAGTTCCTTTCCACGGGCTCTGCCTCTGATCCCAGATGCCTTGGCCTCTGGCCCTCCTCCCAGAAAGCCCTCCCAACCACCAGTGGGAGTTTTAAAACCCTGTGAACCACCACAAAACCGTCTCCATGGAGGCCTGAGCCCCCACCTGAGCTCCCAGGGGTCTGCAGTGCCCTGACAGGAAAGCGGGGTTCCCCAAAGCCTCTGAGATTCTTGTAGGAGACATGCTGGGGGACCTCACAAAGGAGGGTGTGGACCAGGCGTAGATTCCTAACCATCAGGAAAACTGCATCTCTGGCTCCTAGAGATGAATTGCCAAGGATACAGCCTGAGCATGCCTGCACCTAGCTGGCGAGTGAGCAGAGGTGGAAACGGTTTCCAGCAAGCAGGCGGCAGGCTGGGGCTGTGAGTTAGGGCTTAGCTATATCTCTGCTTAGTGGTGTCAGTTACACCTCAAAGACACCCCTGAGACTATGGCTGCCATACTGCAGAGGCTGCTGGTGGGACCAGCGTTGGGAAAGCACTGTCTTGACCTAGGACAACGGAGCCCAGGGGTTTTCAGCTTACACTGGGCCCAGGAGTTCTCTAGTGCCTACAGTCATGGGAACCGAGAGGTAACACAACATCCTATCTCAGGCTCCACTGGTGGCAATGCACACTGGCATAGCTGCCATGGAAAATAGTGTGACAGTGCCTCAGAAAATTAAAAATAGAATTATAATATCATCCAGCAATTCCACTCTGGGGAGACACACAAAGGAATTGAAATCAGGGACTCAGAGAGATTTGTACACCCACACTCATCGCATGATTCACAACAGCCAAGAAACAGAAGCAACCTAAATGTCCACTGACGGATAAATGAAAATATACACACAGAGAAGTACTGTTCAGCCTTAAAAGGAAGGAAATTCTGACACATGCTACACTATGAATGGACCTTGAGGACACAATGTTAAGTGAAATAAGCCAATCACAAGAGGACAAACAGAGTATGATTTCATTCATATGAAGTATCTAGAATAGTCAGATTCACAGAGACAGAAACTAGAAGAGTAGTTGCCGGGGGAGGGAGGACACGGGAGCTATTGTTTATTGGCCACAGTGCTTCAGTTCTGCAAGATGAAAGGGGTTCTGGAGACAGGCTGCGTGGCAATGTACATGTTCTTATTACTGAACTGTGTGCTTAAAATGGTTGGGATGGTAGATCTTATGTTATATATACTTTGTGTGCATGTGTCCTCGTCATGTCTGACTCTTTGCAACCCCACAGATCGTAGCCTGCCAGGCTCCTCTGTCCATAGGGTTTCTCAGGCAAGAACACTGGAGCAGGTTGCCATTTCCTACTCCCGGGGATCTTTCTGACCCAGGGATCAAACCCACGTCTCTTGCATCTCCTGCAGTGGCAGGATGGTTCTTAATCACTGCGCCATCTGGGAAGCCCCCATATATATTTTACCACAATTTAAAAAATGTTTTATTAAGAACATGGGTTTTGGAGGTTTGGCAATTAAGTAATTTTTTTTTTTCTCTCTCTTAGTACTGGCTCTCTACTTAGCTCTGCTATTTATCTTTGCTGTGCCTCAGTTACTTCATCTATACAATGGGGTCAAGAGGGTATGTGCCCTGCATGTCATGAGGATTATGTGAAGGGAAGCTGGGCAGATCTCAAGCAAGAGATCTTGAGCAAGAGCCCCATAAGCTGTTACTATTACTGTCATTTTGATTGAGTCACTGCGCACTCATTCACATCATAGCACTGACCAGTTGATCTGAACTGTTACCAGGATTTACCTGGGAAGAGAGAAATAGGTGGCTTTGGAGAAGGGATGGTTAATCTGGTCACTTTCTGAGTCACACTGATCAAATGAAGCAATGTGGTCTTTGATGTTATTTTAAAAATAAAACAAAATGGACTCACAAGCTCTGTGAGTTTTTCAGAACTATGCCAAAGATCAAGAAAGGGCAGAGCCACAGATCTTATAGTCAGACTGAAAAGGCCCCAGGCTAGTCTGGAAGGATCTCCAGGCCCTAATAGCCCGGGACAGTCAGCTACCTGCACAGGGACTTCTTCCGCCCCTGACATGCTCAGGCTACTCAGGAGCCCCAGAAATCAACTTGTTCTGCAGCCGTCAGCCTAATGAGATTTCAAGTTTAATCACTGTCATTTATTTGGCCTGCCTATTGGCACCAAGCAAAAGCAGTGTGTTCTAAGTAAAAGTTTCCAGATTCCAAGCCCTGAAGCCAGACTTTTTGTAGGACACAGATGACTGGCCCTTGAGTTTCAGCAGGATTAATCAAAATCCTGCCCCCACCAACGCCTGTGCCATCCAAACCATGGCTTCCTGGCTCTTTTTTCTGGGGATTGCGTGGAACCTCCATACCCTATACAGACGCCTGGTATGTTCCTAACAGTATGAATTTCCAGCTCCTTGGCTGGGCTCTTGAAGCCCCTTCTGATCTAATTCCTGCCCCCCCCCACCACCCCGCAGGCTCATCTGTGGCTCCCGCGAGTACACCTCCAGCTCTGGCATTCTAAACTACGCAGTGTGCCTCAGACATGTTCTATTTCCGCACGCCTCCCTGATCGCGAACAAAGAATGCTTCTGCAAGGAATGCCCTTCCTCCCCACACCTGAGAACTCCTAGACACCGTTCAAAATGCAGCTGAACTACCACCTCTTTCAGGAAGCCTGCCAAGATGTGTAAAGAGGCTGAGACTTACAAGGTGGCAGGTGAGCTGGTCACAGTTTCACGGCTACCGGCAGAGACAAGAGACTCCTGGGTCAGAGACAAAGGACTTTACTGCTGACAGCCCAGAAGCAGCATGAGCTTCATGTCTGCGACAGCTCCCCTCACCCCCCAGTCCCAGGGGGCAACATGGAGGGGCCCAGGCGGATGCAGTGTGTGTAGTAGGTGTGCAGCTGCGAAGTGTCAAGCTTAGAGCACCAAATCTTATGTAACGAATTGCAAGCAAACCCGCCCTCTGCCAAGAAGGAGAGCCATTTGCTGTACAAACATCCTTGAAAAGATAGTCTGAAACCAAAGGGCAACTGGTACTTCTGCTCATAAAACCTGCAGAAACTCCAGAGACCAGGAAGGATTGTTTCCTAACAAAATCTACCTCATCTGACACTCACACAATGCTCCCACCACGCTCTGTCCACCTCTGCCTATGGAAATATATATGAGTCCTTGTTGTAATGACCCATTTACTTTTTTGGTCCATTGCTATCCTGGGTCCTCTCTGCTGTCAGGGACCATCTCTTACATTTACTTGCCAGACACACATAAAGTGCTTAGTGAACATGCAAATAAGTGGGGGAATTGAATAACTAATACTTGGAACTCTGACAGCCACTGTTTGGAGGTAATCAAATAATGATAAACACCGAGAGCTGACATTTACTGACTGCCTATTTGCACATTCTAGGCGCTGTATGGTTTTCTTATCTGGATTGTTTTGTTTTATCCTCATGAAGCACAACACGCAAGGTTCTTTGATGAGTCCACTTTACATATGAGGAAACTAAGGTTTGCAGCAGTTAAGGGGTCTCACCAGTCACACAGCTAACAGCAGAGAGCTGTACTCTAGGCTGGCTTTCCCTGGGCCCAAGCCTTACCCAGCCCCCTGAAGTGCTCTTCCTATCAGAGGGCACCTAAGCTTTGGTTTGGGTTATTTGTGGAAGTGGCCAGAGAAGAAAGGACGGAGTGCCTGCCTTTTTGTGTTCACAGGGGTGGCGGCAGCAGCCTGCACATCATCACCACCTACTCCCTGGTGTGACACCCACAGCCCGGCAGCCACGGCACACACAGACAGTCCCCGCTGGAACATCACACCTTCCTAATCTGTCCCACACTGGGCCAGACGGTATCTGGTCTTGGGAGCAGCCTGGCATGCAAACCTGACCCTTCTTCCTGAGGAAGAGGAGGGATGAGATAAATCTGCAGAGAAATCTATGTTGCCTACAACTTACAATTCTCAAACAGCTATTCTTGACCTTGCTAATAATCAAAGACATGGAAGCAAAGAGAAGACACAGGTGGTCACCCACTATAACACCCATTGCAGGCGAGGGGGAACTGGTGAAGCTATTTCAGAAGTCGCTGCTGAGAGCAAAAACAGTACAACCGTCTGGAGGAAAATCTGGTAACATCTCTCAAAATCTTACATTGTACACACTTTGACACAGCAATTTAATTTCTAGGATTTACACAAAGAAAACCTTGCAATATTGTTCAAAAATATAGGTAGATGTCTACAGCAAAACTGTAAGCAGTTCACAAACTCTTTTTAAAACATTCAGAACATATAGAATTCTATAGAGGAAAAGTCTCTGCAAAGTTAATTTCTCCCAGAGATAACTACTAGTAATGATTTTGTATACATTTTGCCAAGTGTTTTAATGTACACTTTTTTCTCTAAAAAATGAGATAAACTGTATGTATAAAATATGAGCTCCCCTGTGGCTCAGAGGTAAAGAGCCCGCCTGCCAATGAAGGAGATGTGGGTTCAACCCCTGGTCAGGAAGATCCCCTGGAGAAGGAAATGGCAACCCCCTCCAGTATTCCTGCCTGGGAAATCACTTCCATGGACAGAGGAGCCTGTGGGCTACAGTCCAGGGGGTCGCAAAGAGTCAGACATGACTTAGCCACTGAGAGTGCATGCACATATATTAAGTATATCTTATATATACCAACCTAGATAGCATATTCAAAAGCAGAGACATTACTTTGCCGATTAAGGTCCATCCAGTCAAGGCTATGGTTTTTCCCGTGGTCATGTATGGATGTGAGAGTTGGACTGTGAAGAAGGCTGAGCACCGAAGAATTGATGCTTTTAAACTGTGGTGTTGGAGAAGACTCTTGAGAGTCCCTTGGACTGCAAGGAGACCCAACCAGTCCAAGGAGATCAGCCCTAGGATTTCTTTGGAAGGAATGATGCTAAAGCTGAAACTCCAGTACTTTGGCCACCTGATGCGAAGAGTTGACTCATTGGAAAAGACTCTGATGCTGGGAGGGATTGGGGGCAGGAGGAGAAGGAGACGACCAAGGATGAGATGGCTGGATGGCATCACGGACTCGATGGACGTGAGTCTGAGTGAACTCCGGGAGATGGTGATGAACAGGGAGGCCTGGCGTGCTGCGATTCAAGGGGTTGCAAAGAGTCGGACATAACTGAGCGACTGAACTGAACTGAACTAATATATACTGTCATATATGTAAAGCAATATATTGCTTTACAATTGCTTTTTCTTCACTTAATGTTCCATTGAAGACATCCTTTTATACCAACACATATGAAACCTGTGTGAAACTGGTTTTGATTTTGCATGTGGAATCACAAATTCCTTCTTGAAGGATATTTAGGTTGAGGAGAGTACAATTTAATATAGCCAGGTTATAGCTCAAAAAGAAATGCCTACTCTTTAAACACTGCTTACTTGGATCAACTTTATTTATTTGGGGACTGCTTATCCATTTTTCAAAATGATTCAGAGCTCTTCAATTTTCCCTATAATTTTTTCCTACTGGACGAAGGCATAAGGGCCTTATGCTTGGTCAGAAACTACTAAGTCAGTGCAAAATAGAAGCCTAGACACACAAAAGGACCCACGTGTCTGGTTGCAGGGCTGTGGAACTGCACATTCACAAGAGACTACACCATCACTCTTAGACCCACAAGCGTGTTGTTTTCTATAGAAACCAAGATGCATCCTGCCAACCTGGCCCCACCCGGGATCTTGTTAGCACCTGAACATCACGTATGCTTCTTCTCATTCATTAGGCCCATCTTTCCTTCTGTTTGTATCGCCAATACCCAAACAAGTCACTTATGACTCAGAAGAACAAGAAGTGCAGGGTGAGTCAGGCTCAAAGCAGGGAGCACGAGCTTCTAGCAAAATACATGACTCAGAGGGTGAGGCGTGGCTCTAGAGAACTTAGCCCCAGGCCACAAACATCAGTGGGAAGAGGCCCATGGAGTCCTGAAGCACATCTCCAGCTTCCAGAGGAATTCCACTTTTGCAGTAGGTTCCTGGGACCCAGGGGAGAAGCTAGTTAGAACCCAGTGCTAACTACTTTTCGGTAATAATGAGCCTCACACAAAGAGCTTTATAAACCTCTCCTTAAAGACTCTCACCCAGTGTTGTAAACCGAGGATACTTTACTTCACTGGATGAAGAAAGAAACAGAACCATAGAGGACAAAGCATGTGAGGGTTAGGATAGGTTTGAACCTAGGTGAGCCTCACACCTTGTTCAGACTTCACTCTGCCCCCAGACTGACAGATAGAGAAGGGCAACAACATCTCCCAGGACTTGGCAATGCACCCAGCCCTCCAACATACATCCAAAAGAACTCTCCAGGAGGCTGAACCTTTGGGTATTGACCGAAGTTCTCCAAGGCAGGGATCCCTAACCTCCAGGATTTGATGCCTGAAGATCTGAGGTGACACTGATGTCATAATAATAGAAATAAAGTGCACAATAAGTGCAACGCATTTAATCATTCCAAAACCATCCTCCCCCACCCTGGACCGTGGAAAAAACTGTCTTCCATGAAACAGGTCCCTAATGCCTAAAAGGTTAGGGACTACTGCAAGGAACCTGTGCCTTCCGCAAATGCATCTGTTAAAATAAACCCCAATGACTGATCAGCATGGTGCCCTCTGTAATTCCATAAAATCTATAAAGGCAACATCAGCCTCAGACGTCACGGCAGAGGGACCAGACAAAGCCAGCCCCTCACCTGCAGTTACTCTGTGACAAATGAACGAGCTGGGGGCAAGGAAGAACCCAAGGTCTCCTGGGGAAAGACGCCATTCAACACACTTTCTCTGCCCACACTCTTGCTGAGTCTCTCTGGGCTTTGAAGTAACAGGATGTTTACTGTTCAACAGGAAACAAACAAATCTTGAAGTCCAGCCACACTGACCATCTGTCTTCCCCCAGACTTGAACACAAGTAACAAACAAAGCATCTTCACAGCAGAGAAGGCGACACTGAGTTCACACTGGTGGAGAAGTCCATCGCCATTTTCCACAGTCTGCCGTCTATCCTGATCATTCTCTTGGACAAGGAAATCATGGGATTACTCAAATCATTACTATCTGGACAAATCTGGTAGTGAAATTTGTCTACCTAGGCCCTCAGAAGTTTCAGGAAGTATCTTGGAGCTGGTTGTATGTGATTGAAACAGTGGGTTCCAATAAGGTATGTTCAGCTGGAGAAAATACCTTATTATGTAGGATATTTTATATCATACTCTAATGTGAAAACAGAGAAGACAACAGATGCACAATGTGCTGAGCTCTGTAGTTCTGAGGATATTTTAATGAGAGTACATGTCATACATGGGTAATTGGGCCAGATGCTTCATATCTGGGGACACGGTTATAAACAAAAGCCTTGTATGTGTGCATAATGGCTTATCTGCTCTCCAGCTTCCAACACACCACTTCCCTCCTAACCCACTGCATGAAAGTAGCACAGCCGTGGTCAGCCCACCCAGTGGCCCATCAAGGGAGACAGCAGACGGAGGGCTCCGCACAAAAGCCTCACAGAAAGACGTCAGACCACATCACAGTTGCCCGTGCGCTCAGGTGAAATAACAAGCCGCCATGTCCTTCCCCCTTTAGACCAATGCCTTGCATGCACTGTGCTAGGTTTTCTAGATGGCCACACAGTGTTGCTGTCTGTGAATTTCCATGGGCCTGGTCAGGTTACCATATGTATGAATACTCATCCCAGCGTCTGAAGAAAGGAAAATATGGCGTGTTTGGTGGTTATGTTTAATTGAATTCATCTGGGAGCTTTAAATCCTGAGAATTCAGCCCCTATTTATAGTAGTTTAAGGTCTGAACAGCTTATGATTTTTTGTCCTTTTGAGAGGCAAGCCTCCCTTTTCCATTCCAGAGAATGCTTCATTGGCACATAACGCGTTTTCCAGAGCCACCCGTAGAAACCATTAAACTGCCAAACTATGGAATGGGACAGTGGTGACGATGTTCAGCCATTCTCATGCCTCTGGAGGCAATCTAGTCTTTACGGCTTCCCACTCAGACACAAAGAGGATTCGAATGCAAGAATGCTGTGGGCATCTGAAACCAGACCTTGTTTGTCTGACTCTTGGCAAGACACTCGACAACAAGCGAGGCTCGGCAGTAACATACCATTGTTCTTGCCACATGACCTCCCTTTCACAGGCGCCTTGTAAAGTCTCTAGTCTGTTCTCTCAAGACCCCAGGCAATTCAGCAGGCAATAGCCAGTCAAGCATCAGATGCCCCAGGTTACTCTCCTAGTCAGTCAAACTGGAGTTTATTCACATAGAAAAACTTGCTGAGTTAAGATCCCAAGGGCCTGTGCAGGAATCTGGAAAAACTCCGTGAGTCTCCACCTTCTGGGTTTCTTGGATGTGTCTCCTCCTGTCACCCTCCTGAATTCTCAGGACCATCACACACAGGGGTTCAGGTCACGCACTGCCCAGGGACCTGCAGGTCCTCCATCTCACAATCAACATGAGGACCTGCAGAAGCAGCCCTCGGAATTCTGGGCCCCCCAGCTGAGCCCAGAGCAGGGACACACAGGCTGTGCAGCCTCCGGAAAACGGGCACACACTTGGAGGCTGCAGCACACAAGTGCAGGCAGCTGCCCCCTGACCCTTGTACACTCTTGGCATCTTTGAGATCTTGTCTCTCACCGACCTGCCAGTCTCAGAGCTTGGTTCCCCCTGCCACAGTGCTCCAAGCCTGACACAAGGGCCTTACTTGGAGGGCAGAGCAGGGAGCTTGGGATGTATATCAGGGCCTCCAGCAGCTACAAAGATGCTCACAGCGGTGCTTCTGCCTCTGGGCTCTGGGAGGCTTCCCAGAACAAAACGATGCAATCATACAATCATACACCTTTTTATCTTGAACACAAAGGTTTTTTTGTAACCCACATCCCTGAGAGTTGTGTTTCCCTGTTCTCTCCCAGAGACTTAAATCTGGAATACTCTAAAGCTTTTCCCTCTTGGTACCATCTTTTTGTCTGTTTTTTTTTTTTTTTTTCTCTCCTATTCTCTTTCTTTCTCTCTCTTCTCCCACCTTCAAAAGCTGGCCCTTCCTCTCTCCTGACCTTAGTCAATCCTATCTTTGCTTCACAGGCTTCTGTGCTTTCAGAGTTGGGAGAGATGGTGAAAATCATTGCCTCATTAAAAGATGGGGGGAAATGAGGTGACCTAGTTTGTAAGTGACAAACTCACGCTTCCAGCCTGTGACACTGGGTCTCTTTCCATTTCTCCACATGGCTTGCCCCTCATCAGCTCCCAGTTCCCTTGAATGGGGGGGTCAGCACTATCATACAAAGCTAACTGGACTCCCCCTGCCTGTAGCAAATGTCTGAGTACTGTGTCAAAAACAAGCAAAAAGAACCCATCAAGTTAGCAGAAGGAAGAAAATAATAAAGACTAGAGAGGAAATAAAAGATAAATTTTTAAAAATAGAAAAAAAATCAATAAAACCAAGAGCTAGTTCTTTGAAAGGGTAAATAAAAATTAACAAAACTCGGGCCAGAACTGCCAAGATGAAAAGAGAAGAACCCAAATAAACAAAGGAAGAAGTCAAAGATGAGAAATCACAATTGATATTGCAGAAATACAAAGACCATAAGAAAATACTATGAACAATTATATGCCAGCAAATTGGACAGCTTAGAAGAAACAGACAAGTTTCTAGAAACACATAGCCATCAGAACTGAATTGAAAAGAAATAGATAATTTGAACAGATTGAGCACTAGACGTGAAAAAGAACCTGTGATTAAAAAAAAAAAAACACCTTCCTGCAAACAAAAGCACAGGACCAGATAGCTTCACTGGGGAATTCTATCAAGCATTCAGAGAACTTACACGGATCCTTCTCAAACTCTTTCAAAAGACTGAAGAGAAGAGAATAGCCCTAAAGTCACTTTATGAAGCTACCAACACCCTGATACCAAAATCGGACAAAGACAATACCAAAAAAGAAAATTACAGGCCAATATCTTTGATGAATATAGACACAGAACTTCTCCACAAAATATTAGCAGACCAAATCCAAAACACAGAAAAAGATCTTACATCATGATCAAGTCGGATTCATGCTAGAGTCATAAGGATGGCTCAACATCACAGATCAATCTATGTGATATGCCATATCGACAAAAGAAAAGACAAAAATCGCATGCTCATCTCGACAGATGCAAAAAAGTATTTGATAAAATTCAACATCCATTCACAATAAAAAAACTCTTACCAAAGTGGGTATAGAAGGAACATATCTCAATATAATGAAAGCATGCCTACTGAAATTAATCTTCAACAAGGGAGACAAGAACATACAGTGGGGGACAATGGGGGAAAGAGAGTCTCTTCAGCAAGTGGTGTCGGGGCAGCTGGACAACTGCATGTAAGTCAGTGAAGTTAGAGCACACTCTCACACCATACATAAAAATAAGCTCAAGATGGCTTAAAGACTTAGACGTATGACATGACCATAAAATTCCTACAAGAGAATATAGGCAAAACATTCTCTGACATAAACTGTACCAATATTTTCTTAGCTCAGTCTCCCAAGGCAATAGAAATAAAAGCAAACATAAATAAATGGGATTTAAACTTACAAGCTTTTGCACAGCAAAGGAAATCATAAAATGAAAAGGCAACCTATGGACTGGGAGAGAATATTTGCAAATGATGTGATCAACAAAAGCTTACTTTTTAAAATTTATAGAAAGTTCACATAATTTAACAATAAAAATAACTCAATCAAAAATGGCAGCAGACCTAACTAGACATTTCTCCAAAGAAGATATACAGATGGCCAAGAGGCACATGTTCAACATTACTACTTCTTAGAGAAATGCAAATCAAAGTTACAAGAT
Organism: Ovis aries; assembly: GCF_016772045.2. Taxonomy (NCBI): domain Eukaryota; kingdom Metazoa; phylum Chordata; class Mammalia; order Artiodactyla; family Bovidae; genus Ovis; species Ovis aries. The sequence goes on along the minus strand of NC_056068.1, from coordinate 40,458,005 downwards.
ACCACCCTCAGCCAAAAAAAGAATAAAATAATGCCATTTGCAGTAACATGGAGGCAACTAGGGATTATCATACTAAGGGAAGTCAGAAAGAGAAAGACAAATACCGTATGATATCACTTATATGTGGAATCTAAAATATGATACAAATGAACTTATTTATAAAAGAGAAAGATTCACAGTCATAGAAAGGAGAAAGGAGGTGGGGAGGGATAAATTAGGAGTCTGGGGTCAGCAAATACAGACTATTATATAAAAAGACAAACAACAAGGTCCTACTGTATAATGCAGGAACTGTATTCAATATCCTGTAATACACCTTAATGGAAAATAATATGAAAAATACATATATATGTACGTATAACTGAATCACTTAGCTATATACCAGAAACTAACACAATACTGAAAATCAATTATACTTCAATAAAAATAAGTAATTTTTTAAAAAAGAACCCATTGACTACCAACCACAGTAACACCACCTCGCTAGTGGTTATAGGTACACTGCTTCTCTTATGATAAGGCCACAAAGGGTCAGGTTATATCCCTGATCCCCTCGGAAGGCTGGGGGTGCAGAGGGAGGAACGTGTGGTGGGAAGTTTGCATAAGGCTCCTGGGCACAGAGAGGCCGCCATCTCCAGCCCCACAGAGGAGGCGCTTCATACAGTGGACTGAATCACACGGCAGCCACCCTGTCTGCTCCTCACCGGGCCTCTGCATCTGAAACCAGCCACCTCTTTGTGAAGACAAGGTGCTGCGGAGACGCCTCTGGTCTGGAAGTCTGGAGACCAGTGACATCCTGGGTCACTCTCCAACCTGTGCCAGGCCTTCCTTCTGTGAAATGACGCCCCTCTCATCATTCAGAATATAATTCTCTAAAAAGCAGCCCACCTCTGGACTAAGCAACAGGCTACTGAGTAGCAAGTGCAAGCATAAGGGGCCCAAGCATGAAGGCTGGAGCAGGACACCTTTCTCTTGGGCCACTGGGTTTCATTTGAAGTTTTCTTGCTCTCAAACTGCCAGACCAGGCCTGGGATCAGAAAGGGTGTGTGTCTGGCCAGCAGCTTTAGGGGATTTTCAGGTTAGAGACACCAGGTCTTATTACCAGAAACCGCCAACCAATACACCCGACCCTTCAGTGTTCCCCTTTCAAGGCTGAGAGCAGCCGTGCAAATGATGTCGTGCCATTTCTGAGGCAAAGTGCATGGAAGCAGAGCCTATTACTGGACTGCATCTGTCTGGCCAGAAATGTAGGAATTGGGTAATCTAGGCAGATACACGGAGAAGGCAATGGCACCCCACTCCAGTCCTCTTGCCTGGAAAATCCCATGGACGGAGGAGCCTGGTGGGCTGTAGTCCATGGGGTCGCCAAGAGTCGGACACGACTGAGCGACTTCACTTTCAATTTTCACTTTCATGCCTTGGAGGAGGAAATGGCAACCCACTCCAGTGTTCTTGCCTGGAGAATCCCAGGGACGGGGGAGCCTGGTGGGCTGCTGTCTATGGGGTCGCACAGAGTCAGACACAACTGAAGCGACTTAGCAGCAGCAGGTAGGTACAAGGCAGGAGAGGCGCACAGAGCTCCCTCCTTTCTGCCCATGGTCTGAAGTCCGGGTCGCCTCTGGCAGGCTCAGCAAGGGAATGTGTGCATCGGGATACAAGTGCAAGGAAGACGACAACTCACGTGGCTCCTTTTGCCTTCTTCCTCTCCCATCGACGTAATGACTGTCTCTGAAAAGACCATCTGTCCAGTCCGGTTGTTTGTGATCTACAGGAGAACAGGGACAGTGAGTGTGAAATAGAAGGGATTCTGGACAAATCCCACAAGTTGTTGGTTTTTTGTTTTGTTGTTTTCTATTTTCTGAAGCAGGAGCATCTGTCAAAGTAGACAGAATGCCCACTCCTCCCTGTGTTTCTGAGCTCCACCAGCAGCATCAGATAGTGATGAAGAGACAGAGCAGAGTCTGCAGCACGGGGCTGCCAAGGGGAGGACCGAGGAAGTCTGTGTAAAGCACGCAGCACACAGCCTGTCACCTCGCAAACACTTAACACTAGCTATTTTTATCATTCTTGGGGCTTATTCATTTGAAGCTCCAAGTCAACTTTCTTTTCAACAACTACAGGCCTGGGTAGTGAAGGAAGCAGGTTTTAGCTAGAGCTGCCGCTCCTTGATTCTGGGGAACTGTTTTGTTTCCTCAAGAAAGTGCTTAATTATGTGGCAGCCTTGATGGGAGGGGAACCTGGGGGAGAATGGATACATGTGTATGTATTGCTGAGTCCCTCTACTGTCCACCTGAAACGATCACAACATTGTTAACTGGCTATACTCTAGTACAAATAAAAAGTTAAAAAAAAAAAAAAAAAGCAAGTGCTTAAGTACTTAAGTAGGCTGAGAGGAGGCCTGGCCCCATATTCCTTTAGCTACTGTCTGCCTGGCTTCTGTAACCAGGAGTGGGCACCTCAAAGCTGGGAGCCTGATTGAAACTCAGGCCACTCTCACCCCATCCAAGGCCATGTCTAACCCTCATGTTGGTGATAAAAGAACAGAGAGAACCTCAGGAGCTAGGGGATCGATATTCTTTGATCCCTGGCTCAGACATGAATGACCGTCTAGTATGTAACCTGGAACAAATCATTTCTGTTCTCTGATTCACAATTGTCTCATTTCTAGGCCATCTTTAAAGTTCCTGCCAGCTCTAATATCACAGGCATCTGCAGCCAAAACAAAGTGGAAACTCTTAGCCTAACGTGCAACAGTGGATCAAATTCCAGTTCTAATTCCCATTCTGGAGCATAAGGATCATGTCTTCACCAACATACTTTAAAGTTTTTGATGTAAGTAATTCCTCTCTCCAGCAAAGAAATAATGTCTTCTTCCTTTTATACCAGATTTTCACAAGATTAATCAATGCTATATATTTTTTAAATTATACAGTCCTGTATGCAAAGATCCAGGGACTTTTCTGAGGTTTTATTATATTAAGGTGCATTTTTGTATCCCTAGGAAGAGAAATATGTACAATGTTTTCCAAACATGTTTCACCACTGAGCTCTTCTTTTATAAAGCATCATGCAGGACAGGAGCTCCATGGAACCCACCCAAGAACTACTATACCATGCGGATGCCGTAACTTCACCATAACAACAACAGTAATATTAACAGTAAGAACAATCTGCTGCTGTATAGTGCTTAACAGTTTACAACAACTCTCACACACTCTAAGTCATTTGGCCCCCACGACACCATAAGGTATTCTAGATGCCGATCTTCCTATTTTCATAAACATGGTTAGTGAGGGTCAGAGTTGAAAACCATACTCGTTACTGGCAGGACACATACTTGGTTATTCTGATATTCACAAGGAGCAAATTGAAGAAGCAGCCAAACCTATTGGCTAATTATTGTCAGAAAGGATGACTGAATATTGGTTTTGACAGGAATAAAATATGCACTTTTGGAGACAAAGACCGGAACTCTCCAGTCTTCAGATGAGCAATGCTAAAGGATTCTGTTTGGCAGGTGGCTCATTCATTTATGTGGGGGGTGTGCTCTGGAGCTGGGCTGAGAGTATACAGCGGGACTAGAGCCACACAAAGGCTACTTTATAGTCTAGGCAACGGCCCCTGAGAATCGACCCTTTAATCCACTGTGGCACAGAAATGCTATTGTGTCAGCTCAGTCATTACCTGGACACTTGAACAAAAGCAAGGCTCTTTTGTGAGAATCTTCATGGCCTTGTGCACAGGCCTTGAGATGAGATCAGAGGTCAATTTTACAGCCTCCAACAATGATCCAAACATCTGCACACCAGACTCTCTTTAAGAGAAAACAGGCCACATGATTTGATCTCCAAAGTCCTACCAAAGTCACCCTGGAGACATCGCATGCTAGAGGCAATGTTTTCTTTCTCAAATCAGATTGAGAACAAACCTGCTCACTCCTCATGCAAGACTTGGGACCAAGGGATACTTAGACATATAGTAGGTCGGAAAACAGGCCACTATAAAATTTTGAATGGATAGCCAGCAAACAGATGAATGTTTCATCTTGTGTCAATAGAGATTTTCCATTCTGAAGACTTGAGTATATCACATCTGAGCTCCTCCTAAGGAGATGGTGAAGATCTATTCACCGCAACATGAACTCTATTTCAACTCTCTACTGAATCACAGATAAAAACCTGTGAGATAAATGCAATACTGGGAAAGTCTTTCTCTAAACACTTATTTGCTTCCTTTTTTCAAGTAATAAAAATCCCTGAACATTCCTTTGCAATTGGACTGGCAGGAAGACTAGAGTTAAATTTATTGCTTCAATGCAAAAGCAATTTATGTTTTTGACACATATCTTTCCCCTTTAAATAATCTCCCTCACTCCCTCTGGCTTTTAACCTGTATTTTACCATGTTTATGTGTATTTTTGACTTGTGTATCAAATATGTAAACATCTGCACAGCAGACTCTCTTAAAGGGAGCACAGGCCACAACTCAGTCCTCTGATGGGACTGGGCACTGAAGAAAGGAGGAAGCGCTGGCCACGACTTACCTTGTGAATTTCTCGGTGGACGTGGATGGTATTATTTCCCACCTTGGTTTCTGTGTTGGTCTCGTTGTGATAGCTGGGAGGTAAGTGTGCGAGGGTCACTTCTGATGATGTTTTAGCAGCAGCCTCTTCGGCTTCCATCTAATTAAACCAATGAATTTAATGAGCAATATTGTTTTCTTCTGATACATATCAGAGTCCATTAGAAAAAAAACTACTCTTTTCCTCTTCTGCAATAACAATGGTGTTATTGCTGATAAGTACCAATGAGAACTGAGTAGAACAAGATGTTGTTCTAAATGTTTTCCTATATTATCATCTTACATCTCACAATCTCCCTATGGGGTGGATGTTAATGTCCCCATTTCACAACTGGGGCAACTGAGGCTTAGGAAGACTAGGTAAGTTCTCAAGATTCCCAGGGAAGAGCAGAGTTGGGATTTGAGAATGCCCCCACTGAGCAATCTTGACCCCTGAGAGATGCTCTTGGCGCTGCTCCCATCTCCCCACGTCCTAATCAGGAGGTCACTCAAATTCAATTCCCTTACATGCCAGCAACCAACTCTGTTTCTCTTTGAGAGCATTCTCTGACTACAGAAGTGTGTTCAGTCTGCACAAGCACCAAGTGTTAGTGAACACCCCGGGAACACCTCTCAATCAGTGAAGAACGGCCTATGAGGGTAAGTACCCCAGTGTCCTCTCCGCTCAGTGGGATAGTTTCTCTCTCTCCGAGGACCTCAGAGAGATGGAACCCTAGTTGTCCCTAGAAGTCACCTGCTCATCAGCACAGCCTTTGCTGCCTTTTTCCTTTTCCATCTCACTCTACTTCCTCCTAGTGTTTCTGGGATCATATCACAAATAAATTCCATGCATGCTAATTCGCTTCAGTTGTATGTGACTCTTTGCAACCCTACGAACTGCAGTCCACCAGGCTCTTCTGTTCATGGGGAGTCTCCAAGCAAGAATACTGGAGTGGGTTGCCACGCCCTCCTTCAGAGGAGCTTCCCGACCCAGGGATCAAGCCTGTGTCTCCTGTGGCTCCTGTACTGCAGGCAGATTACTACCGCTGAGCCACCAGGGAAGCCCTGCAAATAAATTATTTGCTCCCAAATCCTTGTTGCAGGGCTGAGTGGGGGTGGGCACCACCCTAGCCCCTTCCCCATGACTGGTAGGGTCACCAGTTATGAGTCCTTCCCCATCCACCCTCTGAGTACGAGAGACCCCTGTAGAGTTCAGATGACTCATTTCTTGGTGCACCCTTCTGGCCCTTCTTACACAAGTGTTCTTTAGTGATCTCAGGTTTCTGAGGCCACTATCCTCAAATCATGGGCCTCCATGACATCTATACCAGACGCATCAGCCAAATGGAATCTGTACCCACTTCCAGACCCAGACTTGATGAGTGGGCAGGTGACAACTGGACCAGTCACAGATGACTGGACTTAAACAGAAGCTACATCATGGACTAGTTGAGCCAACCAGACACTCTCTCTAGGAATTTAAAATGAGAGACACAAGGAGAAGCTGTCACTGGTGGTTGGCAATTTACCAACAGTGCAGTCTTGACTCTCGGCTATTTTTATTCCTTTAAATGAATCCTCAAAAAGGATTTTACTATTTTTTTAAAAATCACTGTTCTCTATTCCCTTATATACTACAAGAGGCCCATCTTTTCCAATCTTTCCCAACCAAGTTTGCTGAGCTGGGTATACATGGGGAAAGAATTCCCATGCCTCAGTGGAGCACAGAGATACTGCACTAGAAGTGTGAAGAACACCTAGTCCACATAAAGGCCCAGAAAACCAAACAAGGACTTGGTCAGCAGCTGCCGTGCACTGTGCTTGATCCTGAGATTACTCCTCACATACCTGAAACCTGATCACTGCCTCCATGCCTGGGCATCAGCTGTGTCTGAGCCATTGGACCAGTCCCTTCCATATCTCCTTGTGTATTCACAGCAACTCTATGAGGAAGTTATTATTCGCCTCATTTGCCGATGAAGAAAATGAGGTTGACGAAAGTGGAGGAATGTCTAAGGTCATCACATTCTTAGTAGGTGGCAAAACTTAGATTAGAACTCAGCTCGGTCTGACCCCAAATTATGTGTTTTTCCTACTGTAAGATTCTGCTTGTGCTTTTACTGTGGAGACAGGGCATCCTCACACAAGCTAGTTTGAGGATGATTACAAAAGTCTCTAGGAGTCAGTCAGGTTCAAAGAAGAGAGGAAAAAGGCTTCCAGGTGGAGGCGAGCCATGATTGGGCTGGTCTCAAAGGACAGATATGAGCTGGATAGAGAGGAGCATAAAGGAGGCAAAATGGTGGCAGCCTGGATGAGAATGGTGTGTCATGGGCTAAGGCAAGGGGTCCACGCTGGACCCCAAACGGATAAAATGATGGATGATGAAGTAGAGACAGACTGACAGATGGATCCAGGGTATAGTTCTAAAGCAGATGGTGATAGCCTAGTTCTCAACCAGAAGGGTACCTCAGAGTCATGCCCAATGCTTTAAAAATATCTACATATCTGGAGCTGCCAAATTAAAATTTCTGGAGGGGGCACCCCACAAAACAATGAGTTTTCCAGATGATTCTGAGATATTCCCTCCCCTGTATTCACCCCCAGGTAAGAACCTCTGCACCAAGCAATGGGGAGCTGCAGCAAGTTCTGAAGACTAACTGGGACATAATACAGAACCAAGAGAAGGAAAAGAATAGAGTCAGAGAACTAGCTAGAAGCAGGCTGAGAGTCAGAAGTTATATCTGGGGAGGGTCTTCTATTTGGAGGGGCCTCCAAATAAATCTAGAAGAACTCAGGCTTCTGAGAGCTCGCCACTAGATTTGGCAAGAAGTTGCCCCCAGCAGCATCCGAAGACAACAAAGTAGAAAGTACCCAGATTCTGGAGTCAGGGAACATGAGGTCAAGTCCCAGCTCGGCCACAAAGCAGCCACGTGACCTTCGGCAAGATACCAAATACTGGGGTGGCTAATGTGTAACATCTTACAGAGAGACCCAAACGATCTTTTTGGTCAACCCAATATCTCTAAACCTCAGCTTTCCTGTTTGTAAAATGATGATGATTCTACTTTATTGGACAAATGTAAGAATTAAAGCTCATGAAATCCGAGAACTTGATCCAGTATCTGCCATTCTGCAAAGGCATAATAAAGAAAGCAGTTTTAGAAGAAGCTAGTTTGCCAGGGGATGTCTGGGTAGGGGTGGAAAAGGCAGAAGTAGATAACATATGATCGAAGGGTTTGCTAATAAAATAGAGGAGAAACGGATGAAGTTAAGAGAGGAGACTTAAGACGAAGAAAAAGGCTTTATAAATTTGTTTTAAGGGAGAGATCCTGGTCTGTTTAGTGATAGAAGAGGAACAGCTGGGAATGAAGAGGAGTCTGGGGATGCTAGAGGGACTAAATCCAGAAGGAGAATAGAACATTAGTGCTTTTATAATTCCTATAGGAATCAGACTCCTCCAGTTGGCTTACATATAATTGACAAGGTACCAAAATTAGAATTTGCTCTGGGCTGAGCAGATAGTCTTTATATAAAGCCATTTCCCCCTCAACCAGTGGTTATTCCAACAGAATGAGCTAAAGCTCTTTCATGGCACCACAAACTAAAAGTACAGCTTACAATGGAAATTTCAGCCACAACTATTACTGCTGCTAGCAAGAGAAATTTAAGCCTGAAGCAACAGGACTTGTTTCATAGAGGAGGAATGTGAATATTATTTAACATGGCACTCACAAATTGTTAACTCTGTGTTTGTTAAAGCAACAGAGTAAGAAAAACTGGAGAGAGAAATTCAGGCTTGGTGTTGGCATTCTTCCTAGGAATAATGAGTTGATAAGAACATTCTATTGTAAAATATGCCAATTACAGACGTGGTAATGAAGGGCTGGGGAGTGGCTTTATCCTCAAAATATGTTTATCAGTAATAAACAGCCCAGACTGAACCATTTGAAGATTTGCTTCCTCTCCATAATGATCCTATAACCAGAGTTAACTTTTCTCCCTTAGGAGAAATCAGCAGCTTGAAGTCAGCTGGAATATTTTAAATGTCAGGAAGTTACTTGAAAGCAGATTCATGGTGCAACTATGTAAACAATTAATGCATCTGGCCGCAGGTCCTTTTCTGTTCTTTACTGGGACCGTAAGTAAATAGCAATTATCTTGTGTTTATGAGATTTAAGGGGCTTTCTGGCAATCTCTTTTTTAAAATTAATACTAATAGCCCTAATCCATTGTGATTCTATTATATATCAGACACTGGTGGTTCTTTCGTTATCACTCATACTAGCGCTATTAATATGATGATAACGAGTGTGTTTGTGTGTTGTCGCTTCAGTCGTGTCCAACTCTGCCACCCTATGTGCTGTAGCCCACACCAGGAGCCTCCATCCATGGGACACTCCAGGCGAGAATACCGGAGTGGCTCGCCATACCCTTCTCCAGGGGGTCTTCCTGACCTAGGGATCGAACATGGGTCTCATGTCTCCTCCACTGGCAAGCAGGTTCTTTTCCGTTAGTGCCAGTGAGAGCCATTATTTATTGAGAATCAACAATGTCTCATAGTCCTTACAACAGCGACATAAGGGGACAACTTATATTGCACCAATTTTACTTAACCCCATTTTATTTTTTGGCTGCACTACGTGCCTTGTGGGATCTTAGTTCCCCAATCAGGGATTGAACCCAGGGTCACAGAAGTGAAAGCCACTAGACCACCAGAGAAGTCCCTACTTAACCCCATTTTTGACAACCAGATCGCATGCTTTACTTGCATCCTTTCATTTAATTCTCCCCTTCACCCCAGAGGTAGACACTTCTCCACTTTGGAGCCTGGATCCCATCACTCATATGTGGCAGAGCTGGAATGAGATAAGAAAGGTTGGCTCCCACTGAGTCGGGTGGGCGCGGCAGCCAATGTCTCCCTGGGTAGCAGACTGCAGAACTCAGGCAGAGCCACGTCTGGAGCAGGAAGGCTGGGGCCCAAGCAAAGGCAATGTGGCCAACTCCCGTGGACTGAGCACCAGTACCCTGGACTGTGGGGCCCCGAACGGCTCTGACCAATGAAAAGACCGAACAGGCCCCCTCGGCCCCCTCACCAGAGGTGGGGCCCCGAACGGCTCTGACCAATGAAAAGACCGAGCAGGCCCCCTCGGCCACTCACCAGAGGCTGAGCCCCGAATGGCTCTGACCAATGAAAAGACCGAGCAGGCTCCCTCGGCCCCCTCACCAGGAGCTACCAGCAGAGGACCGCACTGTGTGGCCAAGTTCACACTTGAATAAAAACGGGGAGGTGACCTGATGAGTCTCAACGGGAAGCCGTGGGCAGGAGGGAAAGTCCTAGAACCCAGTGAAGGGAAGCGGATGACTTGCTCTGGAACCAAGGATCAAGTGTTCAGTTTAATCAGCGAAGGTGCAGAGTTAAAATTCACTGGGGCCTGTCTGACACCCCTGCCCCTTTCATTGTTTCCTGTCAGGATTCTCTTGCTTTCACAGGAAACAAAGTCTATATTTGGAATCCGGCCTGTCCAGTGGATGTTCAGGTACAGCTACCCAGGCAACCACCTTCCAACCCAGTGTCTCCTTCACCAGTGTCCAGGGTCCACCAGGTCGACTGTTGTGGGAAGGAAGGGGAGCGATCCCCAGACTAAGCAAGTGTGGGAGGAAAAAGCCACCTCGCCTAGTAGACCAGAGCCAGCTTTGGAGGCTTTGCCCAAATGTAGTGTGGAGAAGCAGGGACATGGAGGCACCTGACCTACCAGCCTAGACATCTGCTCTCTCACTGACTCCTTCTCTGGGATGGCTGGCTTCTCTCCAAAGACAGGCTGCAGCCAGAGTCAGGCCCAACAGGGGCCACGCCCACCCAGCAGAGCCACCTGGCTGGGCGAGCTGGACCATCTGCACCTCCTCTCCAGGCAACCCTGGCAATGCTTGGGTGCTGTTCACAGAGGATGCCATCCACAGCGTTTGGACCTGGGAGGCGACGGAAGCAAGAAACAGGCCAAGTTTTCCCAAGATGTCTGGTATCTGATAACTAACAGCTGCTATATATGCACATCTATTATACTCCAGGTGCCACACATATCACAGATTTAATTCTCATGGAAAATTGAGGTAAAGGATGTTAAGGGATTTGGCCAATGCCACCCTATGGTGAATGGCAGAGGAGGGCCCTGAGCCCAGGATTGACTCCAAAGCACCCTTGGAAACAAGGTGAGGGGTGGCCTTTCACTTTGCCCCTGCTCCTCTCACCCAGCATCCACTGACACTGATGGAGATTCCCAGGTTCCTTCTTTGCCCCACATGGCATTTGGGGAAGTCCACACAGATTACCAGCACAGCTCAGGGCTTTTTGTCCCCATATGCAGAAGGGGATGACAGAGGATGAGATGATTGGATGGCATCACACACTCGACGGACAGGAGTTAGAGCAAGCTCCAAGAGTTGGTGACTGGCAGGGGAGCCTGGCGTGCTGCAGTCTATGGGGTCACAAAGAATTGGACATGACTGAGCAACTGAACTGAATGGCACCCTAATTGTCTCTTGGGAAGATGGCACAAGCTCAAAGCCCAACAGACAAGCTAGGACTTGAGATACCTGGAGCCTCCTCTGCAAAATCACAGTGCTCGAATACCAGGGGCCTTGCAAGCATCCGCTTAAAACAGGATGAGGCCGACTGCACACCTGAAGTTAATTGGAAGGTGATGGCCGGCAGCCTGCAAGCAGGCGGTGACCCCAGTTGTCCATGGGTGGGTCCAGCCGGTGTCTCTGGGCGGACAGCCTCAGATCCAGAGCTTTTGGCAGGAACCAGGTGGGATTTGGGATCACCCCCGCACTGCCTCCAGATAACTCGAAATCTGCTGCCGGCTGTGCCCAGCCCCTTAGCGGACCCGAGGACCCTGGCCAGCGATTGGGGCACTGCTTCACCAGCCCCCACTGTCACCCGCCTCGCGCTTCCCGGAGCGCAGGCCCCTCGGGCGCACCCACCTCCTCCACCGCGCTGCGCAGTTTGTACTGCGTGTCCTCCATCAGTTCCTCAACCTCGCGGAACATCTCGTTGAGAGTGGCCTCCTCCTGAGGGTAGTTGAGAGCCGGGCCGGGCTCGATCGGGGCAGAGGTCACCGTCGGAGCCGGCGCGGGGGCCGTGGGGACCGCCGCCGCCAGCAGCAGGCAGAGCAGGGTGCCCCCGAGCCGCCGCATCTCCGCCGCCGCCTGCGCGTCCCAGAATGCGTTCAGAGGCGCGCCGACCACCCGCTCGCCCGCGCCGCCGCCCCGCCCCGCCCCGCCGCCTCCGGCTCTCACAGCCTGGCCCGCCCCCTGCGCCCGGCTTCCCCGCACCCACCCCCAGAAAGGAGGAAACTGAGTCCCCGGAGGACGCAGCATCCCCAGACCGGGAAGCCCGCCCCACCCCCACTCCAGCCCCGCGCCCGGATCCTCTCCGTACCCCCACCCCCAGACTCGAGCACAAGCCGCGCTCTGCCACGGCCCCCAGGGATAGCTCCCTCCCGCGAGCAACAGAACTCAGGGGCCCCTACGCTTACACCCATCCCTACCCCCGCCCTCCCCGCTCCCCACCCCGCCTGGGTCTCGGGTTTGAGCCCTGTTCCCTTCTCCACCAGGTCAGAGCGCAGCCGTGCTGCGGCGACCCCCCCGCCCCTATTCGATCCCCCATCTTGAGTGGTCAGAGAACTCAACACCCCCACCCCCGGGGCTGGAACCAAATCCGACGCCCCGTCCTCCTCCACCCACCCCGGAGGGACCGAGCTGAGCCACCCGCTTCCCCGCCGCCGCCCTTCACCTACCCCAACTGGACCGAGCTGCGCTCTGGTTTGGACCTGCCAGGCCTCGCCGGGGTCTGCCTCGAGGCTGCGGAGCGGGAGCTGCCTGGTGGGCGGACCGCCGGCGCTAGGAGCTCGGCAGGGATGCTGCAGCGCTGGTACCCCGGCGAGCCCGCAGCGCTCGCCCCGCCCGCCCCCGCCCCTAGGGAGGGGCTGCGGCCCAGCCCGCCGCCATTGGCCGGCCCTGGCGCCGGCCACCTCCCACCCCAGGCTGGCCTCCTCTGCCCGCGCGCCTGGCCCTGCAGGAAGCTGACCCCTTCTCTGCATCCCGTTGCCGCCCAGCATCCCAGGGCGGCATTGTCATCTCTGGCCCAGATTCTTGCCACACTTTCCAGGAGGTGTTCTTTCTGTGTCCAACCCTCGCCACCTTGCCTTTTCCAGGCTATTCTGCACCTGGCAGGCTGGCACTCAAGGCCCATCACAAACTACTGGTTATAATCCCTTTGCCATGGTTGACCCCTACTCCACCCGAGAAAACCCACCTGTAGCTCCCGCAATAGGTCCTAGGTCCTGAGAACGCCAGCAAGCTCATTAAGGGCGGCAGAGTGGTTAAGACCAGACTCTGCAGTCAGGCTCCCTGGTGCCAACCCCAGCTCTGCTCCTTAGGACTTTAAGGATCTGGCCAAGTTATCAGATTTGTCTCTCCCCAGTTAGCCCAAATGTAAAACGGAGTTTGGAGTATGATAATTTAAAAAAAAAAAAAAAAAAAGGTTGCTTGCCATCTGGTTCTATAGGAATGAAGTCACTAGCCCCTGAAGTGGCTGACCTTCAGCATATCCTGAAAGGAGTTCTGGGCAGAGATGGCGGCTGAGGCATTCTGTGCTCTGGGGAAATGACAGAGCAGGCGTTCAGATAGTTAAGATATTTCCAGGAGGGAGATTTATGAGCCTGAACTCTTGCATCATCCCATTCTTAGAAAAGCACTAAAACTACGAAGTAACACACCTGTTCCTCATGACTACCAGCCACGTTTTATTGAGATGTGGCCTTGGTTGCACTTATCCCCTTTGCCAGAATCATGGATATGCTGACTTTCCCCCCTCCACCTTACCTCTTTGGAGCAGTTCCACAGAGCTTTCTGAGAGGCTGTCTCATGGGCTGTCATCCTCAGTAGGTCCCCAAGGAAAACTAAAACTCACAGCTCTCTTGTTTTTCTGAATTCAGTTGACAAGTAGTAAGGGTACCTTGCAGGTAACGAGGATACTGCACACAGGGAAGTGAGGTATAAAGGTCAGCTATTGTAATGAGAACAGAACTTGGTCTCTTCACAGTAGTCTCCTTAGGGCCCTGAACAGAGAACACTCACATAATTTTTGAAAAATACCTGTATTTTATTTGTCAAACTGCCTCCTGTTTTTCCCTGTTACCTTTTCTGGACAGCCTTCCCTTCTCCCCTCAGCCAGACTAACTCCATCCCATATTTCAAGACTCAGAGCCTCTTGTTACCTGGCCCAGCTCCATCTCATTTCTCCTCTAGGACCACCACACCCCACCTCCCCTCTGCCATGTCCTTCCCCATGGAAGCCCTGACTTGCCATGATCTATAGGTCTGGTCACTGGCCCAGGAGCTCCTAGGAGGCAGGGACCAATTTGCCCACCTTTGTGTCACCGGGGCTTCAGTTATATTCTGTACTTGGTCAACAAGAAATGGATGGACTGGTCATTCTATCAGCTACTATTGATATATCAATATAAGCAGTAACACTACAGAGAACTTGCTATGTGCCAGCAACAAGTATCAACTCATTTAATTCTCAAACAATCTCTGAGGTTGGTACTGCTACTTTTATTCCATCTCACAAATAAGGGAACTTCCCTAAGGTCATGTAGCTCCTGTGTGATTGGTTGAACTGGCATTTGAATGCAAGACTCTGGCTCCAGAGCCTTTACCCTTCATTGGCAAACTCCTCTCCTATAAACCTGGTCAGGAAGTATGAGAGGACTTGGGAGTGTGAGATAAGCAATTTCTGCAGGTGACCACTTAGAAAACACGTGTATAGAGGAGAGAATTCAGGACATGCCACCCCAAAATATGCCACTTTGGCACATTGACTATTTTGAATGGAAGGTGCTTGAGAAACAGCAGATGCACCTGCCCTTTTCTACCTGAAAATAGGCCATAAAATTTCTCAGGAGAGAGATGCCCTCCATGTACCAGGGAGAGAACATCCTTATCACCAGAGAGGAAGTCAATGCCAAAATGGATCTGTACAGACACACTTACTAAAATAACCCTTATCTTAGATTTGCCCCATATCACTGCCAGTCACTTCCCCACAATTCACTGTCCCTAACCCAACACCCTTGGCCTTGTCACTTCTTCACAAGTCTATCATTTCTTTGACTAAAAGGTATATAAGCTTTCTGCTCTAGGTACCTTCTCAGGTATTCATTTTCCTAAGAAGTCTCCCAGGTAGATGTAAAATACTTTTGGAGTGGGGCATGCAGCCTGTGCGGTCTTAGTTCACTGGCCAGGGATGGAAGCACCAAGTCCTAACCACTGGACCCCCAGGGAAATCCCTACATGTAAAATTTTAATAAAATGTGGATGCTTTTCTCCTGTTACTCTGTGTTTTGTCTGTTTAATTCTTAGGCCCAGCTGGGGACTCTAAGAGGGTAGGGGAGAAACTTTTTCCTCCCTACAAGGACCATGGCTTCTTTGGCATGTTCATCCAGCCGAGTCCACCGCAGAGTATCTATCAGGAAGAAAGCATGTGGGGGCCTTCTTGGCATCAGGCATGGTGCACACCCCAAATCTGTAGTGAGGGATGGGACTCAGAGAAGTCAGACCCTCTGCCCAGAGTCAGACAGCAAGTGAGAGTTTGGTCTGGAACTGGACCCCGAGTGTGACTGACTATAAAGCTGGCGCTTTTAACTCTCCTTCTCATGATTGTCTTTGCACATGTCTTCAAATCACTGTATATCACCAAGATGTGGCTTCTAGCCATGTTCTCTTCAACTTCTGGGCCTTTGGATCAAGCCCTACTAAAAATCCAGGGAAAGCCTATTCGCCCCCAGTATCCCCTGCTCTGCAGCCCTGGCTCAGCTATTCATCAGCTTTCTCAGGGTGGCTCATCCTGTACAAAGAGCCTGGAACACAGTCTCCCCCACCTTGCCACTCCAGGCACATACACTAGGAAGAAACGAAAGCAGAATGGAGACACTCTGGGGCCAAGACAAGACTTGTGCAGATTTACAGAGCAAACTGTGGAGTCCTACTCCGAGGCCACTGCAGTGGAGCCCAGAACCAAGGTCACCTCCAGAACTGACTGAGACCCTTTGTAGCCATTGCCAAAAGCCCTCCTTGATCATCACCAACAAGCTTCCTGACCCCGCATTAGGCCAAAAATGCCCACCCCAGTACCTACCCTATTGTACCCTATCCAATCACCTAATGCCAACCTTCCAGCAGGAATTTTCTTTGTCTTGAGGCTATAAAGATTGGCTACTTGCCCATGAAAAGAGTCGGCTGTCCCTTGAGCGGGGCTGCTATTCCAACAGTGCCCCGTGGACTCTCTCTGGCCTGTCAAGAGGTGTTGGCCTGCTGTGCTTCCGCTGCCCACGTTATCTCTGCTCTTTGTTCTCAATAAACTCACTCCTTTCTGCAATACTCTGTGTTTGGAAATTCTTTTCCAAACCTCGCTCGGACTGCCTCGACACAAATCATGGTCTTCTATTCCTCCATGTTGCTGACTTAAGGGACTAGAATTTTCTCCAAGTAAGGCTTGTCTTCTACCTTATGTCTTTTGCCCTGAATTCTAGAGTTCTTGACTGTTAGACTCAACTTTTAAAAAAAGAAAAATTTGAGCTGCCCCCAAGTGACGGGTGAAGGACTATGCGTCTCCTCGTATGAGGTCTAAATTTTGTACCCTGAAATGTAGGAATGCATCAATAGTGCCATTATTAAGTGAAAGCAGCAAAAAAGAAAGAGATAAAAGGGAAAAAAGAAAGGAAAGTTAAGAAAATCTACAGTCCTCAAATGTAAGTGCTCCCCGGGCCCAGCCTGGTAATATAATCTTATCACCAGCCTGAGGCAGGAAAACTCGTGGGGCGAGGGGGGTCGGGGGTGAGGGGGGTGGGTGTGTGTGTGTGGAGTGGGAGGTGGAGGGGTGGAGGGGGTGGAGTGTCGGGGCAGGTGAGTGGCCACAGAGATGGGTCCCAACCAGACCTGCGTATATTCTGGGCTCCAAGAAGCTTAGGAACAAGAGTGGGGGGAGCCCTCTGGGTTTGGGGTCTGACTTGAGAAAGGGTCACAGTCTGGATGTTCATTGTGAACAGACAGGCCCAGGGGTACACAGAGCAGGCAGAGCCGTCCAGATTGATCATCTTAGGGTAATCAACTTGCTAAAACACCACAGTTTTTTTATATCCCTGGTCTAAGCTCTATATCCATCAAGGACATTGTTTTCTTTCTTTTAGGGTGTTGGAAGCACTTCAGAATTATCATTCAAAATTTTTCTAAGTCCTCACATTTTCTCTCCTGGGGTCTCATTTTGTGATTGAAGAAGTAGAAGCAGAGAGGTTGTCACCTGCTGGAAATTACATACTAAATCAGCACTCACACAACAATTTCAAGTGTAGCTATCTCAGACGTCTGCTCATAGCCATGTGCTTGAAAGCACTTCTTAGTGTCTTTAGCAGAAGGATGGGTGAACAAATGTCTACAAACAACAGAGAAGAAAATGGCAACCCACTGCAGTATTCTTGCCTGGAGAATCCCGTGGACAGAGGAGCCTGGCGGGCTCCAGTCCATGGAGTCAAAAGTCAGACAGGACTTAGCTACTAAACAAGAGTTAAAGGTATGGACCAATATTTCTAGGCAACAATGTGGTTACATTTTGAAAGACAAATGTGGCAATTTTCAAAATAAGATGCACAGAATGCTTTTTGTGCTTATTTTAAAATCTCAAAACAATTATCTACTGTTGTTGAAGGCTACAAATAAGGGGAAAATAACAGAAGTGGGCAGGCTGCCTCTGAGGTAGAAGTTAGGGGAACAGGTGGGAAACGTCTTCAGTCACATTTCTAACATTTTATTTCTTTAAGAAAGAGAATGTGGCAACGTGGAGTTCTGAAGCAGAAGTGTCCAAAGACAAATGACTATAGTTGATGAACAACATGTGGGTATATGGGTGTGTCTATTGTATTATTTTCTGTATGTTTAAAATATATAGAATATTTAATATACAGACTGTATTTTAAATAGTTTGTGAATAAATTGGTGACTCAGTGGTAAAGAGCCCATCTGTCAGTGCAGAATATAAGAGAGATGTGAGTTCGATCCCTGAGTCAAGAAGACCCCCTGGAGGAGGGCATGGCAGCCCACTCCAGTATTATTCTCTGGAGAATCCCACGGACGGGGAGCCTGGCTGGCTACAGTCCATGGGGGTCATAAAGAGTTGAACACAACTGAAGTGACTTAGCATGTGAATAAACTGAAATAAGCAAAAACTTAAAAGGCAAGCACCCCTACCCCAGCTCCCCACCTCTGTCCTGCACCCCTTGAAAACAAAACAAAGCAATACAACCTCTTAGAGCCAAACAGACTTCTTATATCTGTTCCTGGCAGGCATGCTCTCTTCCTCAAGGCCCAGCAGTGGCCCCTACTGCTATGAGGTGAGAGGGGAGGAGGGGAGGGTCCACACCAGACCCAGCAGAAGAGGTCTTTCTCTTCATAAAAGGCCCGTTTGTCTGTTCCAATGCTTGGAAGCTTTCCTTCTGTAGTGGATGCAAGGGCAAGGGGAGCTGGACTCAAGTAATGACCTTGGGGACGGGATGGGGCTTATCTGTCAAACCCTCCCCCAACTCACCACCACCACCAAGATAGGGTAGAGTTTGCAAACAAGGAAACCTCAGACTTCCACAACTTAGAGGCATACAATCTGGATAGGTGACTATCGTACCCTGATTTTTAAAACTTCAACCATTTAGAGTAATTAATTAAACCAAGGAAGGATTTATTCCGCACTTCCCTTTTTCTTTCCCTTCCGTCTTATTAATAGACAGGCTACACTGAACATAATTTGGAAACAAATGTGAAGGGTTGGCTCAGAGATCAGGTATCTGCATGACTATTTAGTATTTAGTAGCTGTTTGCTGGAATGCAGGCCCCGTGAGATTGTCCAGGATACCAGGCTCTGCAGCCACCTCCTGTCCTGTCCAGCAGGCAGTATGTAGGGAGTTTGCACTCAATAAGGAAATCCTGAATGAATGTGGGCCTGTTAGGGACTGGAGTCCTCACCCACAAGGAATCTATAGTATATAAACAAAGAGAGAAGTAAACAGATAGTATCAGGGCAGTAAGACAGAGAAAAAGACAAGGGAACTTGATTCTTTTCAGAACATCCATTGGAGGTGAGAGGAGTCCACCACGGTCCAATTATCTCTAGGGAAGTGGGCAATCCCGTGGTATCTGCATGGATGACCCACCCCTCTCACCCCTTTGATTGGATCAGGATGGATACCTGTCTGAAACTCATCTGTTTTCCACCTGAATTTTAAGGCTGGAGGTGCCATTGTTCAGCTGCTTGAGGATAAAAGCCAATGCAATAAAAAATCAGAGAGAGATACTGAAGGAGAGACACATTTAGAGAAATGAGATTCTATGAGTGTGAGAAAGGGGGTGATGAGGAGAGGGGCAACCTCACCCCATGATGTCATTCTGGTTCTTGGTTCTAATTTTTCATGAGTTTGAAACCCAGCTGCCCTTAGACTCTGAGATGTTTGGGGATTCTCATATATTTCCCTTTTTGTTCCAGCTAGGTTTCATAACTTTCTTTTATTGGCTACCAAGCTGCCCTAAATCTCTAGGGTGGGGCTGCCTATATTTTAACAAGACAATCTACATCAAGGAAATTTGCATGAGAGGAGGTCCATGACCAAGAAATAGAGGGTCACAAGGTTCAGCAGAACAGGGAATGGTCAGCCAGGGGTCTCCTCCTCTTTGCTAGCCACTCTGACCCACGGTGTCAGTCACCAGTTTTTATCGAGGCTTCCCAG
The DNA here is from genome assembly GCF_016772045.2 of Ovis aries. Classification (NCBI taxonomy): domain Eukaryota; kingdom Metazoa; phylum Chordata; class Mammalia; order Artiodactyla; family Bovidae; genus Ovis; species Ovis aries. The sequence goes on along the minus strand of NC_056068.1, from coordinate 40,438,614 downwards.
TTCCTGTCTGTAAGTTATGATTGTTATGAAGAAATTGGTGCCAAGATTTTTCTGAATGGAAACTCCATCTGGCTTTGGAAAGAGTGTTCATGTGGATTCAAGGTTTCCATGAATAACAGCTACTGAATATCCAAAACATATATTTACTGTGCCAAGTTTCCATAGGTCAGTGAACAAAAGAGACCCAGAGGGCCACATTCCTGGCCGTCGCCCTCGGACTGATACTGGAAGGGTGAGCCCAAGCCTGGTTGTCTTACTTTGGTACTTAGCAGGTGGATTCATGTGCTCTGTGTATTCTTGCATGTGTATCTGAAGAGGAGGACGACAAAGGACTAAGAGAATTTTGGTGGAGGCAGTGACAAAAGAGAAAGAGCAAAGAACTGATCTTATCAGGCAAGCATAGCGGAAGACTATAGATGTGTTTCTACCCAGTCCTTTGCATTGCTTTGGGTCAGAATGGTGTGCTTATTTCTTCCCTGCAACAGTGTCCAGTGCTGGCTCCATAACAGAATTACCTGGGAAGTTTGCTGAACAATTTTTTTGAGCTCCAAAATCACTGGAGATGGTGACTGCAGCCATGAAATTTAGACGTTTACTCCTTGGAAGGAAAGTTATGACCAACCTAGATAGCATATTAAAAAGCAGAGACATTACTTTGCCAACAAAGATCCATCTAGTCAAGGCTATGGTTTTTCCAGTGGTCATGTATGGATGTGAGAGTTGGACTGTGAAGAAAGCTGAGTGCCGAAGAATAGATGCTTTTGAACTGTGGTGTTGGAAAAGACTCTTGAGAGTTCCTTAGACTGCAGGGAGATCCAACCAGTCCATCCTAAAGGAGATCAGTCCTGGGTGTTCATTGGAAGGACTGATGTTGAAGCTGAAACTCCAATACTTTGGCCACCTCATGCGAAGAGTTGATTCACTGGAAAAGACCCTGATGCTGGGAAGGATTGGGGGCAGGAGGAGAAGAGGACGACAGAGGATGAGATGGCTGGATGGCATCACCGACTCCATGGACATGAGTTTGGGTAGACTCTGGGAGTTGGTGATGGATGGGGAGGCCTGGCATGCTGTGATTCATGGGGTTGCAAAGAGTCGGACATGACTGAGCGACTGAACTGAACAGATGCCCGAGTGTCCTTTGGAGATACTGATTCAGTACTTAAGAGAGAGGGTCCTTCAGGGTACCTTCCCAATGATCCTCACTGAGAATTCATTTTCTGTTAAGTCTCACCAAAGATCTCTCCTTTCATGCCATCAGCCTGTCCCCTGACCTGTGCAATAGCCAGCAGCTCTTGCTTCCCCCTGGATGTGACTGGAAGCTGCTGGAAAGGTGGCTGGACTTGGAGCTGGATAGTGCTGAATTTAGGTGTGGGCTTTTACCCTAACTGCCGTGTTGTGAATATCCCAGGACTCTCTAGCTTATGGGCACATCATGTGCAAACCACAGGGCTTTTAGCCCACACCTGCTGTCACTGGGATAATCTGGGAAGTCCCCAAGAGATGTGTTTGTGCATCTGAGATCCAGTTCTGGTTTCCAGTCACCCCCACTATCACCATCTTCAAAATTGATGTGCCACCTTGAAGATAACGAGTCAAAACTTAGTAGGTGAAAAGCTCAACAGTGTAGCCTGGTGTTTCCAGTGGGTAGCTGCTGTCGGTTTTTGCTACATTAAGATCTTCGCTGGTCAGCAGTGAAAAGGAATGAAATACTTACATACACAACAACACAAGTGCGTCTCGAGTGCATTATGCTTAGTGAAAAAGGAGCCAGACTCAAAAGGCTATATACACTGATTCCATTTACGTGATGTTCTAGAAAAAGCAAAACTACAGGGACTACCAATAAGGCTGGGGTGGAGGGAGGTGTTGACTGTAAAGGATCCCAGGGACCTTCAGGGGATTCTATACTTTGATGGTGATGGTAGCAGACACACAAAGTTAGTATCCTTTTGTCAAAACCCGTAGAACTGTCCACTAAAATCTATGAATTTAATATATGCAAATTATACCTAAGCTAAAAGAAAATGAGGGGAGGGAAATATGCAATTAACTTGCCCAAGGTCCGAGCCAGGGATTCAAACAGGTGTGTGGAACCCCTGGATCCAGACTTTGAACTGCTCGGCAGCGTGTGCTCAGGAACCTTGGGCAGCTCAAGAGGGAGGTACACCTCTCAGGAAACACTGTCCCTGGTCAGGAACATCAAACAAAGAAGTTCCAGGTGGGAGCACCGTAGTGTGGGGGAAAGTGTTCCAGTCATGGTTTTGCTACCTTCTAGATTTATTATTATCATTTTCAATACAAATTTTTAAAATAATTATTTATTTAGGCTGTGCTGTGTCTTTGTTGCTGCGCAGGCGTTTTCTAGCTGCGGCAAGTGGGAGCTCCTCTCTAGTTGTGGAGTGAGGGCTTCTCACTGCGGTGGTTTCTCTTGTTATGGAGCATTGACTCTAGGCACGCAGGCTTCAGTAGTTGTGGACCGTGGGCTTAGTTGCCCTGAGACATGTGGAATCTTCCCGAACCAGGAATCAAACTCTTGTCCCCTGCACTGGCAGGCAGATTCTTAGCCACTGGACCCCCAGAGAAGTTTCTTGTAGATGTATAATCTTGGATAAGCTAATTTCTCTTTCTAAACCCTAGTTGTCTCGTCTTTAAACTGCTTTCTCCTTTGCTAGAAGCACTGCTGTGTCATTGTAAAGAGAAGGAGCCTGGGAGCAACCCCAACTCTGTGTTACTTTCCAGCCAGGTGACTGGGACAAGCCTCTCTGAGACTCTGAGCCCCACTTTTTGCATCTATAAAAGGCCAGGCACTGCATCGACCTCATGGGGCTGATGAGAGCCTTAAAAGAAACAGCTCCTTAAGGCACTCAGCAAAGCGCCCAGCACTTAGCAGGCATCAGTGAGTATGAACTATTAAGATATGATCACTTCCACGTCGTTGCCAGGTTCAGCCAACAAAGCTCTTGCAAAGCGAGCTGGGAACAGAGCTCCCTTTGTGTACACTCAGCCGGGGCTCCAGGGAAGCCTGAGTGAGGGGAGTGTCCACAGCAATTTTGCTCAGACCGCGAAGGGTTGTAGAGGGTCTTGTGCAGACAGCTCTTCTCTGTTTATGCAGGCAAACCTTTTGTCTGCCTCGGTGCACAGTGCCGCCAGCGTGGCTGGGTCAGAAGAAGTTCACATAATAAACACACTCTGTACTCAGAACGCGCTCCCATCCATGCTTAGGTCCTGCAGCTGAGGCGCCTACAGTTTAGACTCTTTTTCTTTTCTCACTCATGGTCTGCAGACCCCTTCCTGCAATATGATTTCCACCCAGTCCCCTGATGACATGTGAGAAGAGTCGAAGTCCAAAGTCCCATTGTCAACAAGGGAAAGACTTCCTGTGATTGGAGCAAAGCTGTCTTCTCACTTCTGACCCTCTGTCACAGTCACTCTTGACTCCTTGATCTAAAGCAAACGCTTGGAGTGGGTCTATTTGCTTAATGTCTCTGCAAGGCAACAGCCCCATGCCAGTATGATTGGACCATTTTGGAAATTCACCCTGCTGGCCCTGAGGCTGACCATTGCTGCTGGACAGCACCTGTCATCTTTTTGGCTGGTGTCCTTAAACCTTGGCAAGCCTCAGAATTGCCTGGAGGCAGTGGCAGTGGGTCTTAGACTCCCAAATGAGGCCCTGGGCTTTGTGTCTCTAACAGTTTTCTAGGTGATCTTAATACTATCTGTCTGGGGACCAAACCTCTCAAACGTCTATTCATAACTGTTGGAGGAGATGCTGAGCTTCAGCAGAGATCAGAAGATGGTGGCAGTGTTGCTGGTAGCACTCCAGCCCAGGTAAAAGAGAGAGCACAACTGTAGATAAAGTCAAAGGGGAACTGAAATGCTTTCCAAATTTTTCATTCTATTTTCTGCCAACAGCTATCAGCAAACATTCTTGATGGGGTTCAAATTAAGAACCAAGAAAGGAGAAATGGGTGAAAGATTTGCTCAAGAAAATGGGCCACTGAAACCCAGAGGGACAAAGAATGATGTTTATAGAACACAACTGATAACTGAAGAGCCAAGCTGAAAAGAACAGTGTTGAGTGTCACAGCCAAGGTAAGGTGAGGTCAGAAACAGGCAGACAACAGAATGTATGCAAATTAGAAACGGAATAGGACACAGCACTTGCCACAGGTTATGGCAAGCAGTGCAGGCTCAAGTCTGTAAGGGTACGTGGGGGCTGGTGAGTGGTCTGTGTTTATGAACTGATGGCTATATAAATCCTGGTGTAGACAGCTGATTGTTTATGGGGCCAGACAGGGCTGAACAATTCTCTTAAAACGTAACTGCTAGATGGCCAGAAACCTTGTGCTTTAAGAATCATATTTGGTAAAACTACAATGAGAGACTGTTTTTACCCATCAAAAGCATGAGGTTGCTCTATCTTTTCTCATTCATTCACTCATTCATTCACTCATCCATTTGTCTCTTGGGTGCTTCCACATGCTAACCTCTGCTCTAGGAGCTGGAGAAGACCCTGAGGTTGGGAAAGACTGAAGACAAAAGGAGAAGGGAGTGGCAGAGGATGAGATGGTTAGATAGCATCACTGACTCAATGGACATGAGTTTGAGCAAACTCTAGGAGATAGTGAAGGACAGGGGAGCCTGCAGTCTATAGGATCGCAAAGAGTTGGACACGACTGAGCAACTGAATAACAACAAAAGGAACTGGGAATAGAGATGGAAAACACAGAAAAGTATCTGTCTTTGTTGAGTTTTCATCCCAGATGACAGAGAGAGACCTTCAAACCTACACAGACACACACACAGACACACACACACACACACACACACACACAGAATATGTTACATTTTAGGAGGTGATAAAATAAAGCCAAGGACTGAGAAGAATGAGGAGAGTTGCTATTTTAGATGTGCTATGGAGAAACCTCTGATAAGGTAATATTTGAGCAGACACAAAGAAAGTGAGAAATGGTATCTGATAAAGGTCTAGCATGTGGAATAGGGAAAGAACTCTTGAAATGTGAAAGCAAAAAGACAACCACACTTATTAATGGACAAAGGACTTGAGCAGACATTTCTCCAAAGAAGATAAACAGTTAACAAAGACATGAAAAGATACTCAACAGCTTACACCTTACACCTAGAACCATTAGTCCCTGGAGAAATGCTAATCAAAGTGACTTCATACCCATCAGAATGGCTATAATAAAAGAATAAGAAATAACAAGTATTGGTGGAGAGGTTGGAGCCCTCAAGAATTGCTGATAAGTCTGTAAAATGGCTTAGCCACTGTGGAAAACAGTTTGGTGGCTTCTCAAAGGGTCAAATATAGAATTATCATATAACCCAGCAACTCCAATCTTAGAATTGAAAACAGGGCCTCAGCACATATATGTTCATAGCAGAAAGGCAGAAGCAGCCCAAAGTCATCGATGGATGAATGGATAAACAAATTGTGGTGTATTTACACAATGGAATCGTATCAGCCTGAAAAAGGGGTGAAATCCTGATGCATGCTACAACATGGGGGAACCTTCAAAACATTATGCTACGCGAAAGAAGTTAAACACCAAAGCTCGCAGATCATATGATTCTACTTATGTGAATACCCAGAATAGATACATCCATCCACAAATCTGTTCAAGACAGAATGCAGGCTCTGGTTACCAGGGGCTGGAAGAAGAGCTGAATGGGCAAAAACTGCTTGATGGGTAAGGAGTTTTCCTTTGGAGTGATGGGAGTTCTTTGGAACTAGATAGAAGCTGTCGTTGCACAGCACTGAGTGCACTAAATGCCGCAGAAGTAAAGTCGCTCAGTCGTGTCCAACTCTTTGCGACCCCATGGACTGTGGCCTACCAGGGTCCTCCCATGGGATTCTCCAGGCAAGAGTACTGGAGTGGATGCCATTTCTTTCTCCGGAGGATCTTCCCCACCCAGGGATCAAACCCAGGCCTCCCGCATTGTAGGCAGATGCTTTACCGTCTGAGCCACCAGGGAAGTCCTGTAAATGCCACAGAAACGGTTGACTTGGACTTTTCCTGGTGGTGCAGTGGATAAGAAGCTGCCTAACAATGCAGGGGACCTGGGTTTGATCCCTGATTCAGGAGGATTCCACATGCTGCGGAGCAACTGAGTCCGTGCGCCACAACTATTGAGCCTGCACCCTAGAGCCCAGGAGCCACAGCTACTGAGCCCACGTGCTACAACTGCTTAAGCCCTTGGGCCTAAAGCCTGTGCTCCGCCAGCAAGAGGAGCCAGCTCAGTGAGAAACCTGTGCACTGCAACAAAGAGTGGCCTCCGCTCCCCGCAGCTAGAGGAAGCCCTCACACAGAACGAAGACCCAGGGCAAACAGAAATAAAGGAAATGCATTTTTTTTAAGTGTATGACTGGGTGAAGGGAGATGGGTTATTTTAATAAAATGACAATTTAAAACAAAATAAAGTGGTTCACTTAACATCTTGTGAATTTCACCTCAGTTTAGTTCAGTCGTGTCTGACTCTGCGACCCTATGGACTGCAGCATGCCAGGCCTCCCTGTCCATCACCAACTCCCATAGTTTACTCAAACTCATGTCCATTGAGTCGGTGATGTCATCCAACCATCTCATCCTCTGTCATCCCCTTCTCCTCCTGCCTTCAATCTTACCCAGCATCAGGGTTTTTCCAATGAGTTGGTTCTTCACATCAGATGGCCAAAGTGTTGGAGTTTCAGCTTTAGCATCAGTCCTTCCAATGAATATTCAGGACTGATTTCCTTTAGGATGGACTGGTAGGATCTTCTTGCAGTCCAAGGATCTCTCAAGAGTCTTCTCCAAAGCCACAGTTCAAAAGCATCAATTCTTTGGCGCTCAGCTTTCTTTATAGTCCAACTCTCACATCCATACATGACCACTGGAAAAACCATAGCTTTGACTAGACGGACCTTTGTCAGCAAAGTAATGTCTTTGCTTTTAATACGCTGTCTAGTGGTCATAACTTTTCTTCCAAGGAGCAAGCGTCTTTTAATTTCATGGCTTCAGTCACCATCTTCAATTTCACCTCAATCTGTTATTAAGGGGAAGAAAGTATAGACTAGCATGATCCCCCAGATAAGCTGCTAGGTCAAAAAAGGAAAGTGTAAAACAGTATGTGTATGATATTGTCTGTCTATCAGCATGAAATATCCACTGTTAACCTTTCTGTACCTGAAAGGTTTCTGTACAATTTCTGTACAATTTGAAAATTGTCCATATACTACTCATGCAAAAACTGAAAAGTGAATTAATGAACTGCTTTTAAACACAGTGCTGACCTCAGACTCAGACCAGGTTTGAGATCTCAACTCGAACAGGCATCAGCTGAAAACTCTGTGTTACTCTCTGTCCCAGTTTTCACTTCTGTGACGGAGGCACAATGACTGTACCTACTGTCTGGGGGGTTGTCATCTACATTAATGACATCATGAGGGAAAGGACCCAGTGCTCAGGATTCTGTGAATGCTGAATGAACGGTGGGAGTGTTTCCTACTCAGAGCACTTCTGATATTGACTACGTGGGCTTTTCCCACACCACCCACCAGTTCCACAACCCTTAGACACCGACTGGGTATCTTAAAGCTCAGTTCAATCCTGATGCTATTCATTCAAGGTTAGTGCAGACTCTCAGGTTAAAAGCTCAGCCCCAGGAGACTGTCCCCACTTGTGATGCCAGTCACGGGTCCCAAGGTGCCACCTGTACTTGTGACTGACTAGCTGTAAATTGGAGGCTCCCATGCCTCCCTCCTTCAGATCTGATAATTTGCCTGAAATGCTCACAGATCTCAGAAAAGAGTTTTCCTGGCTATTCCTGGTTTATTATAAAGGATACAACACAGGAACAGCCAAATGGGAGAGATGCATATGGCAAGGAATGTAGGAAGGGGTGTGGAGCAGCTTTGCTCCATCTAGGCATGCCTCACTCCCAGCACCTTGAGGTACTCACCTATATGGAAGCTCTCTGAACTTTGTCTTTTAAGGGTTTTACTGGAGGCTGCATCATGGAGGCTTGATTGATTGAATCAACGGTCACTGGCGATTAGCTCAATCTGAAGGTCTCCCTTCCCCAAAGATCAGGAAGTCCAGGAAAGTTCCAACCCTCTACTCAAGTCTGTCTTTCTGGTGACCTCTCTCATCCTGAAGCTATCTAGGGTCCTCCAGCCTCCAGTCATCTCAGCATACAAAAGACACTCTCACCACTCCAGAGGTTCTGAGAGATTTTTGGAGCTGTATGTCAGGAACTGGGCGCAAAGACCAAATATATTTCTCCCATAGGATATTAAGCAGATCCTTACAGAAGAAAGAGGAGAAGGCGATGGCACCCCACTCCAGTACTCTTGCCTGGAAAATCCCATGGATGGAGGAGCCTGGTAGGCTGCAGTCCATGGGGTCGCTAAGAGTCGGATATGACTGAGCGATTTCACTTTCACTTTTCACTTTCATGCATTGCAGAAGGAAATGGTAGCCCACTCCAGTGTTCTTGCGTGGAGAATCCCAGGGACCGGGGAGCCTGGTGGGCTGCCGTCTACAGGGTCGCACAGAGTCGGACATGACTGAAGTGACTTAGCAGTAGCAGTACAGAAGAAAGAACGAGAAAGAACAAGAAAAACATGATTTAGATCCTGCTCCCCAAATACAGCATGCTTTCTCACTTTGGCTATGTGCTCTGGTGGAAGAGCCCAAGAAGTTTAACATGCCAAGGAGGGAAGGTCATGCATCAGACACACTGCAGCGATGCGCTCTGAGGCTGGGCGAAGTGGCCACGGATGGTGGCCTAAGGTGCTAGGGCACATTGGAATAAATGCAAACGGTGGCCAGGTGGACACAAAATTACTGCAAAGAGGGACCAAGAAAGCCAGCTGGCATTGCTCTAAAGTCAACTTCTTTGTGGCCCAACCTGGCTATCCTCCTGAAGCCCAAGGTGGGTGCCTGGGCCCCCCTTCGAGGTGCAGCCTGTGGCTTCTGAGCACAGGTCCATCCTCTGCCTCCTGCCCTCAGTAGTCCGGTGCCCAGAGTGAGGTGCTTCCGTAGCCACCTGGCCTTTCCCCTGGGCTGCTGAATCAGTTTCCCGGGAGTCACCTGAAAGAAAGTTGTGCTTACCCAGCAGCTCAGGAGAAGAATGTTGAGGGTCAGGAAGGACATAGTCAGTGCAGGCTTGGGCCCCTTGGTGGCTCCTGAGAGAGCAGGTACAGAGCAGGTACATAGCTCCTCCTTGCCCACTGATCTGGCAGGCTCTTACTTCAAATACAAACGGCCGTTCCATTTTAAATTCCTATTGCGATGCTTGGCTCCTGTCCCTTGGTGGCTTTCCTGCGGGCTCAGATGGTAAAGAATCTGCCTGCAGTGCAGGAGACCTGGGTTTGATCCCTGAGTTGGGAAGACCCCCTAGAGAAAGGAATGGCCTCCCACTCCAGAATTCTTGCCTGGAGAATTCCATGGACAGAGGAGCCTGGAGGCTACAGTCTATATGACCACAAAGAGTTGGACATGACTGAGTGACTAACACTTGAAATGTTATCATTCTCACTGGGCCATGAGCATCTTGGGGGCCGGTGCCTCTTTTTATCATCATTCAGTCCATTGTACAGGAGGGCAAGGCTTCCCCATGGGCAGTGTCATCTCTGCAGGGCAAGAATTGGTTCTTGGGGGGAGAAAAATTCTTATGCTTATATATAAAGCACAGAAGTATATACAGTATGTAAACAGATATATAGTGTGTGTGGTACTAAAATTTTATGGGTGGAGTCAGTTAGAAAACATTGCCTAAGAAGGCTTGTAAGGGAGAGACATGTATATGTATGGCTGAGTCCCTTCGCTGATCACCTGAAACTATCATAATATTGTTAACTAGGTATACCCTAGTACAAAATAAAAAGTTAAAAAAAAAAAGAGAGAGTCCCTGGAGCAAGAAGTCAGAACGTCCACGTCTCAAGATGGAGCTCTGAATTCCTTTCCCTTGCCCTGTTGTGAGCATTAAATGCGGTAATGGGAGGTGCAGCGCACAGCAGACACACAGCACATGGAAGACCTATTCCACTCTGGAGGCCACCTGAGAGTGCCACTCTCCCAGAACCTGGTCTTTCACAGTCTCTTTGGCTGCCTCATCAGCTGCCTACCTGTGTGCCTGCCCACGGGCTGCTACAGGCACAGGTGAAGATGTTTGTCATTTGGGCTTAGCAGGCCCCTGCAACACACAGGTGAGGCAAGTCCACGCAGAGCTAAGAAGTACAGCCCCGGGCCCCTCTCCACCACTGACTCCATGGACACAGTGCAGTCCCTTTGCAGGGCCACCTCTCTCCCTGCTGGCTGGCCATCCCTTCTATTTGTCCAGCTCCACAGAAGGAAGGAGAAAAAAATCTCTGACCAGAGCACTCTCAAACGGGCTCCTGTGATCAAAAAGACAGATAATAACAAGTGTTGAAGAGGATGGGGAGAGATTGGAGCTCTCACACACGGCCAGTGGGAGGATATATAACATGGTGCAGGCACTTTGGAAAAATGTCCCAGTTTCTCAAATGGTTCAACATAGTGTTAGCATATCATCCAGCAATTCCACTCCTAGGTATGTACGCACCCAGGAGAAATGAAAACACGTGTCCCCACAAAACCTTGTACATGAATGTTGCCATTTCCGCCTCCAGGGGATCTTGCCCACCCAGTGGTGGAACCCTATATCTCCTACATTGGCAGGTGGATCCTTGACCACTGTGCCGCCTGGGATGCCCCAGTATATATCCATACAATGGAATGCTGTTTGGCAATGAAAAGAAATAGAGTCTCGAGACCCGTTACAGCATGACTAAATATGACACTAAGTGATTATTCTGTGCTTGTCTTATCCCATCTATCTGAAGGAAGTGCTCCAGTGATTTGCCTTCCTCATCCCTGTTTCTCTACTTACCGAGCACTTGTTCATGGGCAGATTGCTGCTGCTGCTGCTGCTAAGTCGCTTCAGTCGTGTCCGACTCTATGCGACCCCATAGATGGCAGCCCGCTAGGCTCCTCTGTCCTTGGGATTCTCCAGGCAAGAATACTGGAGTGGATTGCCCATGGGCAGATTAGGGTTTAGGAAATTGTTACTAGATTGAATTACTAGTATTGCTTCCCCTGTCCCCACCTATACTACGAGTCAGCACTTGTTCAAGATCACAAAGCTAGTTTCCCTTTAAATGTTTCCACTCTGAATCTAAGTCCTGATATATTAGACTATTAAGTATGTTACCTGAATTTCATATGCCTTGGGACCTAATTCATTGTTATCCATGGCAGGTGGGTAGAAGACATTAGCTGAATGTATGATTTGGACAATAGAAATGCTGCAGGAGCCCAGCACCATTTGAGGCCTGCCTTTCCCCAGGGGGTTACTGTTCAGCGAGAAAACAGTAACAGAATTACTGTTCAGTGTGTTCAGGAGAAAAAGACCACAAATCCTTGTGTGCTGTGAGCTTTCCTCCTCTCAAGACATCTGCCCAGGGTTTCTGTCTGTGTGGATTGGGAAATGATATTAACATTTGCAGAATCTTAATTATTTGTCTCAGGAGCCTAGTGGATCTATTTATATGGCTATATTGCATTTATTTATTCATTCAGTGACTAGCTAGAGACTTACCACTTAGTATACCTGGCTCTGAATACATAAAAGTGAAGAAGTCAGGGTCCTCTGTCTAAGGAACAGAGACTTGTTTTCACCTTTTCTTTTCATCAGTTGAGAACCAACATCTAACACCCTCTCCACCCACCTTTTTTTTATATAGCATTTTCCCCTTTATTATTTTTAAAAAGTGTTTCCCACTAAGCCTAGAATAGACTCAGCTCTAGACTATTTTGCAGGCTGTTGCAAGAGTCCTGAGGGTTAGTTTTTTACTTTTTTTTTAAAATTTGACACACACTCACTCTGTACTTAAGGGCAAGCCAGGTGGCCTTTCCGGGCCTTGTCGGTTCCCAGATCTGTGAGGTATCCTCTTAATGTTCCCCAGCTCTCAGGGATAGTGTGAGGGCCGTGCTGAACCCTGGATGCTGAAAGGGCTTGCTTCGAGCAGAGATGGATGGGCGTGTCATGCATAACCCTCATTCTGCGCTGCCTGAGCCATCATCACAGTTTGAAGAGAATCTGGGCAGAAGTTAGAGAAAAGAGAAACTTTTTATTTCTCAGTGGAAACACCTGCCTTTTGGGACATGGATTTTAAAAGCAGCTGCGTGATCGTAAGTCATGTCTCCTTCCCGAGTCTCAGTGTCCTCATCTATGAAGTAAGGCTGTGGGACTAGATGGACAGGTTTCAAACAAGGCTCCAGAAAAACACTCACTGGCAAGAGACTCGTCTATCCCCACAACTGCAGACATAATTATAAAAAATTCCCCCTCGTTTTACATATTTGGCTTTTATGTAGGTTTTCTGTTTTTCTTTTTTTTAATAAAAAAAATCCTGGAGCTAACTCGAAAAGGAAAATAAACCGTACTGCTAACTAATCTGTAAAGACTATCCTCTGGCTCTGGCCATCGTTCACACACACACGTGGACCCACGTGCTACTGCTCAGCGTGTGTGCGGGCCTCTTGCGTTAGGTGTGCGGCCGGGCCTCTGGGTACTGAATTCCTTTGTAGAGGAGAACTGGCATTGATCGGCGGTCTGTGCTCCACTCAAAGATGACCATTTTCCATAGCCGCATTCCTGAGTCTGAATAACCTTTGGCAGCTAAAGGCCGAGAAAGAAATTCAACAACTGGTCCAGGGGAAAGCTGCTTTTTCCAAACGCTGGAAATATGTTTTAGTTGCAGGTGACGGGGTTGCTGGGGAGTTTGTGGGGACAGCACCACCTTGTGGTTCCTGTGGTCATTTTCTGGAGCAAGGACTGGCAGCTGCTAAAGCCTGGATCCTGGAAGAATGCACTCCTGGAACTGGGGATTTTGAATTTACTGGCAAAGGTCTTTCTGGGACCACAGCCTGGGTCGAGCCCAGGTTCCGTTCAGGCATCAGGCCCAGGGACCTGACTCTAAAGCCCTTCTCTGGAAGCTGCTGCACTGCTGAGGCCTGTGAAGGTCATGGGGCAGATGTGCAATTTCTGGGGAGCAGTACGCTGTTGCTGGTGGGAGAGTGTCTGGATCAGGATGATAAGGGCAAAGCCTGAGAGGCTATGGGACAGCTGACGGGGCTGAGGACAAGTTGGGAAGATGGTCCACCAGGAAGTCGTAGAGGGAGGGTAGGAGGTGGCAACCCCCTGTCCAGAAAGAAACTCAAGATTAATGCAAGGAAGAGAGGACTGTATCCATCACCTGGACCTCATTCTGACCCCAACCCCGGACCCTGAATGAGCCCTCTTGCTTTGCCCCTCTCTCCCTGCTGGGAAGATAAACAAAATTTAAGAGTTTAGCCCCCCCCCCCACCCAAAAAAAGAGTTTAGCCCAGCGCTCGGCACATGAAAATTCCTGTCCCTCGTCTGTCTCTACCCCAGTCCATTCCATGGACTAGACCTAAGGGTGAGAGCAATGAACCCAGCCCAGGCAGTGTGAGAACTCACAGCCTGGTACAGCGCTGTCGGTTACAAATTTAACACGTGCCACAGACGCCAACTGCTTATTTATTTAAAAAATTTTTTTGTAACTCCATGAAAAGAAGGGGGAAACAAGGTGAAATTACTTTTTAATAATATATTTTATTTAATCCAGTATCTTGTTATGTCAACATGTAATTAAAATAATAATAAATAATGATATATTTCATATCCCTTTTTTCTCTGCACTACAGTTCTGTCTGTATTTCACACTTGGAGCATGATTCTCTCTGCCCTCCAGTATTAAGAGGCTGCGAGAAGCACTATTTACTATAGCTAGAACATGGAAGCGACCTAGATGAATGGATAAAGAAGTTGAGGTACATATACACAATGGAATATTACTCAGCCATAAAAAGGAATGCATTTGAGTCAGTTCTGATGAGGTGGATGAACCTAGAACCTAATATACAGAGTGAAGTGAGTCAGAAAGAGAAAGAGAAATATCATGTTCTAGCACATATATACGGAATCTAGAAGAATGGTACTGAAGAACTTATCTTCAGGGCAGCAATGGAGAAACAGACAAAGAGAATAGACTTACGGACATGCGGAGAGGGGAGGAGAGGGTGAGATGTATGGGAAGAGTAACGTGGAAACTTACATTCCCATATATAAAATAGATAGCCAATGAGAATTTGCTGTATGGCTCAGGAAACTCAAACAGGGCCTTTGTATCAACCTAGAGGAGTGGGATGGGGAGATGAGAGGGAGGTTCAAAAGGGAAGGGATATATGTATACCTATGGCTGACTCATTTTGAGGTTTGACAGAAAACAAAATTCTGCAAAGCAATTATCCTTCAAAAAAAAAAAAGAAAAGAAAAGAAAAGAAGCAAACAAAAGGAGAGGCTGCTAGAACTTTCAGGGCTCCCCCCAAGGAGCTACTTCTCCATCACTCAGTCTCCGGTGTGCCCTTTAGCCCAGCACAGGTCACTCCCTAATGCGGGGCTTGATGTTCTTTCCTATGAAATGCCAGGCTGAACTGCTGACCTCTGACCTTCTGCCCCGAGGGAAGTGTTGCTGTCAGCAAATGCAGCCTGACCCTAACCCGAATCCTGCCCTGCCTGCCCTGCCTCCCTCAGGTAAGAGGCTCGGCTGTGCTTTCCAATGAGAGAGTCACGCCTGTTGACTGGTGGCCCTGTTTCCCCATCTCAGCTTCCTAAGCGTTGCCGTTCTGACTCCACCCAAAGGCTCCGGCACTAACGATGCTGCTGACTCTCTAGCCCCCTGAGAAGGACTCCCGGGGCTCATCTGATGGCGTCCTGGGCTTAGGAATCTCTTGGGAAGAAACCTGCGGTGGAAGACTTCCCTGGTGGTCCAGTGGTTAAGACTTCACCTTCCAATGTAGGGGGCGCAGGTTTGATCCCTAGTTAGGGAACTAAGATTTCACATGCCACACACACACACACACACACACACACACACAAAGAAAGAAATCGGCTGTGGGCTCCTCAGGTTTTTGTCGCTAGACAGAGCCCCAGACTTCCCCCAGCACCTAGACAGAAGGACCCCCTTGGTGGAGATGACGGAGAAACTGTGTCAGGCTGAACTCTGAACAAGAGACCCCTCCCCCATAAGCCTCTGAGGCTCAGCCGTGTGCCTGACCCTCCACGAGGGCTGTTTCCCCCAGCTCCCTTGCTGAGGAACTCAAGACTCAGTGGGCTTCATTCAGCTGCACAGAACCGGAGAAGGGCTGCAGAGCCCCACCCACACCCTCCTGGGCAGCGGCTGTTCCCCAGGGCATGGCTGTCTCTACTCCTCTCTCCCTTCCTGTGCTCAGGGACTCAGACTGGTTAAGCCAGAGGTGATGGACATCATCAGTCAACTCCTCTCTGTGGAGGCAGCTGCTGCCAAGCGAGAAGAAGAAGGTTGCCCCAGGTCCCAGCACTGGTCAGCGGCAGAATGTCCTGTCTCCCAGCCTGGGCCTCTCTCCTCCCGCCACCCCTGCCCCATATCTAAACCATATAGCTTCTCCGCTGTACTTGCCAGCTGCTCCAGGGTCATGGGTAAAACCACTCAAACTCAGAAGCCCCTGCGTGATCTGGATCCTGCGGCTCCCTCAGCCTCACCCCAGCCCCCTTCCCTACACACAGACTCCACTTTCTGGCCACCCGGAGCCACTTCACTTTCCCCAGAGGGTCTCCCTCCTTCTCACCTCCAGGCCTGATGCCCAGGCAGCTCCCTCTGCCAAAAAGTCATTCCCTTCCCCTTCTCTGGGTGCAGCCAACCCTTCTCATCCTCAGAGACCAGTCCAGACATTGCCCTTCACCCTATTTCCGCAGCCACTGCATCACAGCCACTGCCAAGCTCGTGTCTGCTCTCTCCTGGTATATCCCCGGCCTGGGGCAGTTTAGCGATGAAGGTGTGAACGAGGTCCTGGGTTCCGGAAGGTACCCATTCCAAACTCACGTCATGCTTGAGCTGTCTCCCTTCCCCTTTCCTCACGTCATGCTTGAGCTGTCTCCCTTCCCCTTTCCCCGGCGCTGTGGTCTCGCCCTCCCTTCCACCCCAAGGTGCCCTTCCCCAGCAGGAAGGGAGTGGACCCTATTGCTGTCCCTCAGCCTGTGACCAGATGGGGCCTGCGAGGTCTCTGAGAGCCACCAATGGTCAGCAGAGGCCCGGCCTCGCTTCCTCCCGGCCCACAGACACTCTGCAATCTGCCCAGGAGATGGCGCCAAAGTGCTGCCTGATAGGTTTCTGGGTCCCTGGGCTCCCCTTCACTGGGCCAGAGCCTGTCTCGGGTTCTGTGGCGGTGCCCAGGGTGCTGCTCCCTAATGACCATGGGGCTGCAGGCTCCTTGACCATGAGGGCCAGGAAGGCTCACTGCCACCCCGTGCTCAGTGAGGCTGGGCTCTGAGCCACCCTTTGCGCGGTAGCCTCACCCCGGAGCCTGGCACCAACTGTGGGGCACGGAGGGGTCAGAGACCATGTGAAGACTGATAAGGTCCCGTGCGTGTCCTACGCCAGGTTTCTCATCACAGTGACTTTGGTGTCCTAGGCTTGGAGGCTAGAGCTGACCGGGAACTCCTCATTATGAAGAGCCGTTGTGCCTGGAATGGGTTCCGCGTTCACTGAAAACATTGACCCTCAGGGTCATAACTCTTGGGGCGGCTGGGTGGGACCAGGAGGGCAGGACTCCTTGAGCCAGTTGTCCCCAGTAACAAGCACCTCACCCACTGTAGAATTATTATTATTTTCTGCCTTTACTTGGTGTGAACATGGTTGGGAAGCAGTGATCCAGAGACACACTGTCCAATATGCTAGCCACTAGCCACAGCCACTGCTTACAATTCAGTCAGTTAAAACTAAGTAAGATTTAAAATCCAGTCCCATAGTCACACTAGCCACTTTTCAGGTCCTCAGTGGCCGCACGCGGCTGGTGTCTATCCTATTAGACAGCACAGAAACGAGCATTTCTCTCCTTGTAGAAAGTCCTGCATGCACGCTCAGTCACTTCAGGCGCGTCTGACTCTTCGGGATGCCATGGACTGTAGCCCAACTGGCTGCTCTGTCCATGGGATTGTCCAGGCAAGAATACTGGAGTAGGTTGCCATGCCCCTCTCCAGGGGATCTTCCCAACCCAAGGATTGAATTTGGGTCTCCTGCATTGCAGGCAGATTCTTTACCACTGAGCCACCAGGTAAGATCAATAGAAAGTTCTACTGGACAGCATTAATCTAGTGCTTGCTTTGGACTCTTTTCTACATAGGATGTTCTTTAGAATTTCAAAAAGTTCTCGACTTCTTAGTACGCTGCCTTCCACTGCTATGGTTGCTGCAAGGCAACTGAGAAATGGAGTCAGACCAACCTAGGGTTAAATCCTGACTCTGGCATTTGCTTGTCTTGTGGCCTTGGAGAAGTCATGTGTCCTTCCTTATCCTCTGTTTTCTCGTCGATGAGATGGAGATAGTATTACCCAATTCCCACGGTTATTGGAGGATTAAATGAGGTAGGGCTGGTGAGTCACTGGGCGCAGTGCCCGACACACAGTTTTATGGCTTGACCACCCCAACCCCAACTTCATCTACTTGTATCCACTCACCTACAAGCCCTTATCACTGGTCTGTACTGTGTTAAGACCTGCGTCGGGTTCCACGGCTATTCACAGTGAGCACAGGGCTTGATTCTAGAAGGAGATTGCAATCTAGGTGGGAGGGCGAGATAAGTGCCGTGAAGCAACTTGAAAACAATTCTTGGGCAATTCATGGGGCGGTATGTCATCCAGTGATACAGGGCCTGACAGAAAAGGCACTTCAGGATGGGAGATTTATCTGAGAAGGACTCGTAGGGGAAGGGTGGGAGTCCAGCCAGTCTGGAAGGAGGCTCAGGGTGTGGGCTGGCAGAGCTGATGGCAGAGCTGATGGCAGAGAAGAGGCAGGAGAAAGGGGCTATGGCTGAGAAACAGAGCTGATGGCAGAGCTGATGGCAGCGAGGTAGCCCTGCAAGGGTTGTCCTGAAGAAACCAGAGGGTTTGCTGAGAAAAATCGCTTGACTCTTGGAAGCTGAGTCGTTTGAGTTTGATGAAGCTGATGCTTCCCTGGACAGGTAGGGCCTTGAGCTCAGACGTGGGCAGAGCTTAGGGAAGACTGTAGTGAAAGCGCTAGTAAGAGGGTCTGTGAGGGAGATCCTGAAGGCAGGGTGACCCACAGTGATGTGTGAAAGGAGAGGCCTTGCTGGGGCAGCAGGAGGCACCGTTTACCAGGAGCTGGTCACACGCTGTGCGCTCAAACTGCTGGGTCCCAACGTGACTGGCAGCCCTGTGCAAGAAGCTCACGTCCGACCAGGATTAGTGGGCAGGGGGTAGACACTGAGAGGAAATGGAAGAAATGCACTTACAGCGTATCAGAATCTGAGCCCCAGCTCCTCATTCAGGTGAGAAAGAGAACAGGATGGGGGCTGAAAGAAGAAGTAAGGAGAAAGGAAAGTGTCTACAGAGGGGCCTGGATATCTGCGGAGTAGGGCTGGGTGCAAAAGCATCAGGCAGAAACACACACACACACACACACACACACACACACACACAAGCGCACATGCACACGCCTATTACACACACGCAGATGAACATGCCTATTACACACACGCACATAGCGGTATATGCACACATAAGTATACATGTTTAACCTCCCAATATACATCTGCATGCTAACTGTACACAAAGATCCATAAGGAAATACCCTATGTACCTCTGTGCAAATGCACGTTCGTGCACATGTCCAGGCACTCATCAACACCCGCGTGTATATACATATGTTCTCCTTCATCCCGGCCTATCCTTCCAGAGCAGGAGCTGGGGCTGGGGTGGGGTTTACAGTCGCCAAGCCAAAAAGCATCTGTCCTCCTGGGCACTGAGTGTGTTTCTGATGGAGGCTTCCTCAGGCTTTGCTTGTAAACACTATTTATTTTGGAAAGCCACTTCTCTGTTTGCAAATAAAAAGTTGGGACATGTGGTATTGGATTTCCCTGATCTGACATTGACCTAGAAAAATGTGCTGGCAGGAACAGAAAATGCGATGCCCCACTGTGCTGGCAGGCACAGGGGAGTTTCACTCCTCTTGGCTTTGATCGCAAAGGTTAAGATGCAAGCGAGGGGGGCAGGGCTGTCTTCCTGCCTGAGTGGCTCTCTCACTGCAGAGCTGGGGGAAGTGGAAGTAATGCCGGCTGGGGGCTTCCTGCAGGCCTGGGTATGCTCATGGCCTTGAACAGCAGGTTGGCAGGGGGAATCAGAGCAGCTGGAGAGGGGCTCTGGAGAGGCAGCCTGTCCTAGAGGCCGGTGATGCAGAGCACAAGCAGCTCCAGCATGCACAAACTATGGATGGGGCCAGGCTCTGAGGGCAGCAAACAAATGGGCAATGCAACCTCAGCTCTGGGTGCGGTTTGAAGTGAAGAAGGATAGGCTCCCAGGAGGCAGAGTGACCACAGCCAGCTGCAGGCGAAGGCCATGGTCTGCTGTGGGGACCTGAGTACTGGCCGCATAAAGTGGAAGCAGCACCTGAGAGCAAGGTCTGAGGGAGGAGCCCTGCATTATGGTGGGAACCGGAGCCCCCACGGTATCATGGGGGCACAGAGTCATTGTCTGATCAGCATCAGAGGAGACCCAAGAAGCAAGATGCAACCCTTGCCTCCACCAAGCCATAGGATCCCTTAGCTGAGCTGGCGACTTCATTCTGGGCCTGTTAAGGCCAGGGTTCATGTTCCACCCACCTTCCTCAGGGCCACTCAGAAGGATGAAGTGGCATCAGAAATGTTAAGGGCCCAGCCAGGGCCAGCAACAAAATAAGTGCTCGATAAATTTGAGTTCAAATCCCAGCTTCACCACTCACTAACCGTGTAGCTGGGGTCAGGCTCCTTATCTGTCCTTTAACCTCCTCTTCTGCAGAAGCAGAGTTAATAATATGCACCTTATGGAACTGTTGGGGGTGAAATGAGTTAATGTATGTACAACATTTTTGAGTCGTGCCTGACCCTGAAGAAGCACAGTTACTGTTTACTAGGATATTCAATCTTATTCTTAATAATTCATTCATGTACGCATTCACCTATTCATTCAATGAGTGTCAGACACTGTTCAGGCCCTGGGACTAGACCAGTGAAGGAGACAAGAAGTCCTGTGGTGGGAAGAGTGCAGGTCCCCCAAGGACATCCATATCCTAATCCCCAGAACCAGCTGGCAGTTAAGGTTGGTAATCAGCTGACCAAGAGATAACTTGGCCATTTGGGTGGCCCAAGATAGTCACGAAGGTCCCTGCAAGTAGAAAAGGGAGACAGGTGAGGCAGAGTCCGAGAGGACATATGATGAAGCAGAGATCAGAGTGGAGTGATTTGGGGCTTTGAAGATGGAAGAGGGTCAAGGGCCAAGGAGTGCAGGCCGCCTCTACAAGCTGGAACAGGCAAGGAAACAGATTCTCCCCGGAGTCTCTAGAAGAGAGTAAACCTCTGCACTTGGTTTTAGCCCAGTGAGACTTCTGACCTCTAGACCTATAAGATAATAAACCTGTGTCATTGTTGTTTAAAGTCTTTATTGAGTTTGTTTCAATATCTCTTCTGTTTTATGTTTTGGTCTTTTGGACCCAAGGTATGTGGGATCTTAGCTTCCTGACCAGGAATCGAACCTGCAACCCCTGCAACCCCTGGAAGGAGAAGTCTTAACCCGGACTGTCAGGGAAGTCCCAAATCTATGTTGTTTCAAGCTGCTACATTTGTGGGAATTTTTTGTAGCAGTAATAGGATTACTAACACAAACGCTCCATCATGGGCTTACATTCTTACAGGGAGATAGACAATAAGGAAATAAATGAATACACGGTTTGTGGGATGGACGTTTCCTCTCCCTCTGGTGGGGTGGTGAGCCAGGCTGCTGAGCATAGATGTAACAGAGGGAGCAGGGGGTGGGGCAGGCTGATCAGTTGATGGTCCCCCTAGCCAGGGGCTCCGCCCACTCCTTCATATGCACCCCGCTGAGGGGCTTGGAAGACAGGGCTGCTCTGTCCCAGTGCTTCTAGGCTCTGGCCTGCCACACAGCCGAGGCTGGGCTCCTGGGCTGGGGAGGGGGCGTGTATGCAGTGTCTGCAAAGTCGGGCCCAGGAGTGGGTGGGGCCTGCTGCCAGAAGCCTGGAGTAATTAGCATGTTCTTCAGATGCCTGCTGGTGGGGAAATGAGTACATGTGATTTGTCAAAGTGAGTCAGGAGTGAAAGCCAAGGCCAGCCGGCCCGCCTTGGTAAGAATCTCTTTGGGTTTCTGTAATTGCAAGCTCTTGATTGGGCGTAATAAGAAGTACTAAGAATCCTCCCATTAGGAGGCTGTAAAACACCACTTGGACTTGGCTTTCATCTTGGCCAGCTGCTTACTGAAGCCTTCTTCTTTCATCTTGAAGGCCTGTAATTGGCAGCCTGAGCCCAAAGAGCTACCTTAGGAGATGGCTGTGGCCTAGGGTGGATTCTGGCCCCTGCCCCAACCAGGCCCTCCTACGCAAGCCCTTCAAGTCTCTGCTGCATTCTTGAGCCTAGGCTGAGCAGGGCCGGGAGGTCTTGAGGAGTCCAGCCCACCACCAGGTGGGGTACGGCTCACAGATCTTGAATGGAAGTTGCCTTGCAGCCTATGTTCAGGAATTCAGATTGCGCACTACTCAAGGGCGCCACATCTAAGGGGCATCGTCCACACGGGAGACACACACTAGTTTATGTGGGAGAATACTGATGGCACAGAAACTCTGGGTCTCCAGATAGGTAGCAGGGGAGAGCCACCTTTGGCCTGAATTCACAGTGGCTCTCTGGTCTGGGCAGAGACTCTGCACACACGTGTGTCCTGCCGCAGCTGCCCTATGCAGTCTTCTCCCCTGGGGCCCTCTTCTGCCTGATTCCCAGGCCCTTGAGCCTTTAAACCTGATGTTGCCTCACCTGATGGGGGTGGGGTAGGTGGGGTGGAAGAGCGGCCCTCTGAGTGTGTGTGATGTTTGCCGCAACTGTGATTCCATGGCTTGTGTGTACATGGAGCCGAGGTGCTGCTCACCCTGATCCTGCGTTTTTATCCTCAAGAAGAGACATCTTTGCCTAATTTGCTCAAAGGTGCTTTATGGATCCACCAGGTCCTTCCCTGGACACAGCCTTTACTGCCACCACATGTGTGGTGAGGATTCACTCTCCATGTGTCTGGGTAAAGGGTCAGCTCTCCAGTAGCTCCAGGTCTGCTCCCAGGATCAACATTGATCTGGATGCTCACTTGCTCATCTTAGCTCTTAACTCTGGGGCTGGACCCAGACCTGTGGCCCTGTCTGGTGTCCACTGTGTCCGAGCCCACTGCCTGAGCCTGCAGCCTACCTGCCCTTCAGAGTGTTCAGCCAGGGCAAAGGCAATGTCCTTTGTCCAGCCACAGCCAGCAGAGAATTAAGGTGGGAAAACACTTCTGAAACCAGATCTAGGGGAGTATAACGCAAGAGCAATTTGCAATATGGCAGCCTTTGACACAGTGGTCCTACTCCAGGAAATCAGTGCTTAAGAAAATCAAGGATGTGTGCACAGATTTTGCCAGAAGGATGTTATCTGAAGCATTGTTTGTTTTAGCAATAGTTGAAAATAAACCAAATGTCCATCAAGAGAAGCAGTAATTGATCACAGGCCACCCTCTGCTTTCATACATGGTGAGTGTTCCCAGAGATTTATCCGTATGTCAAATGTTTGAAAGTTGGACACCTGCTTATTTTTAAAAACTGACAATAGCTTTTAAAGTTATGAGAGATGTTTATACTCCCTATTAACTCCCGAATTAAAAGCATTATCAAATCACTAAACATGTCTAACGTTTTAGACACAATCTTTAATAATATGTGTCTTATTTGGGTTTTCCCAAAAATAACACCTGAGACAAAAAGTTGCATGCAGGTGGTCTATTCGGGAAGTGACCCTAGGAAATGCTGCTTTGGGTGGCATGGTAGGGAAATGAAAAAGGGAAGAGAGAGAGCTAAGAAGGGGAGACTTCTCCAGAAAGTTACCACTGTGGGCAGCTGGAACTTGCCTCCCCTGGGGTCTCTGGGAAACTAGGCAGAACGCTCCTGTCTCAAGAGGCAGAGGAGCTGGGGTATTTACCCACCACCTCCCATCAATCACTGGTGGCAACTGCTCCCCAGGGCGTGGCTTCCCAGCAGTGCCCAGAGAAAGCAAAGTCTTAGGGGCTGATGTGGGAAGCTAAGTGGAGTGCACTGAAATGGGAAATGCTAAGGGGATAGGCGGGCACTGGTGGAAATTGTTATAGTACATTTCTGGATTCTCTATGGTGTTTTTCTTTTAAATCTGTTCTTTTCTTAAACAATTCAACCTACAAGTGACAAAGAAATCCAGAGGATATTTGAGAACAAAGATTTCCTGCTTGATTTCCCCATCTTTGTCACAGTTTAATAATCATTAGCACCAACACTTCTACATATCTATTTCCCACTGGTTTTTATAAAATAGTAGTACCATATGCAGTCTCCAGTTAAGTGAACAAAGAAGAATAACGATGTCTAACACATACAGACACATACTGTGGGCAGGTTTACAATATCCTTGCAACAATGCTACGTGGTAGATATTACGACTGTTATTGTTATTTTACAGATAACAGTCCGACTCTTTGCGACCCCATGGACTACTCAGTCCATGGAATTCTCCAGGCCAGAATACTGGAGTAGGTAGCCTTTACCTTCTCCAAGGGATCAAACCCAAGCCTCCTGTGTTGCAGGCAGATTTTTTACCAGCTGAACCACCAGGGAAGCCCAAGAATACTGGAGTGGGTAGCTTATGCCTTCTCCAGAGGATCTTCAGACCCAGGAATCGAACTGGGGTCTCCTGCATTACAGCGGATTCTTTATCAGCTGAACTACCAGGGAAGGCCATATGTTATGACTGTTATTGTTATTTCACATATTAAGAAATGGAAGCCCAGGAAGATTAAGTAATTTGCTCAAGGACACATAGCCATTATGGGACAAAGCCTGACAATCTTGCTCCAGAGTGCATGCTCTGCCATGTGACTGCTAGAAAACTCCCCCTCCCCCGCTACAGCTGACTGATGAAGGCTTGAGCATGGTACAAGATAGGCAGTGGGGGAGGGGGCAGTCAGTATTACTGTATATACAGTAGAATTTTCAGACTTGGATATATTAGCACCACAGTGGCATAGAATGGTTTATGACTGTAACAGGTACAAATTTAAATCTGTTCTCTCAGTTGGGTTAGAAACATCGTTTCATCTTTTCCATGGCTAGAAGAGAATTTTAAGATACGTTTCATCCAATGAGCGAAGTCTGCCTTAGTCAGCTAGGGGCTGCCTTGACCCTTTCCCAAGGGATAAGGAGGTGTTTAGTGTCAGCCATTAGTCTACTTGGCCGCTCCGCTGTTCGTTTGTGAGGCCCTTGTGCACACCATCTCCTCCATCCTGCCCCGGGATCCTCTCTGGGGAGCTGGCTCTGTCGCAGTACTTCCATGCCCCTTAGAGTCAGGAGCATCATCCTCCGGCATGCTTGAAGACCTAGCGCCCCTCTGCTTTCTGAGATCAATGCCTGCATCTTTGGGAGACCACCATCGTGTCCCTGGCCCACCTCCACATGCAGGGACTCTGCCTGGGAGAGGGAGGGGAGAAGTGGAGGGAGCTGGAGCCCCTCCTCAGGAAACCAACAGTGGCTCAACTCTTGTCCCGGCCACTTTATTTCTCCTTTTCTCCCATCGAGGAAATTTCTCTTTCTTTCTCTCCTTTCTTTCTCTCTTCCTTCCTTCCTCCCTCCCTTCCTTCCTCTTTGTTTTTTTTTTTTTTTTTTTTTTAATTTTGAGAGTGAGAACAACAGCTCTGCTAGCAGTTGTATGCTTCCAACTCCAGTGTATTATACAAGAGAAAGATCCCTTTCTCTTCCCACTGTTCTGGTTATCTACTGCAGCATGACAAGCCACTTCCAAAACAGCCCTATCAAGCATATATTTTCTTTTGGCCTAGGATTGCCAGATAAGGTACTATGGATATTTTACCTCTAAATACTATACCTATTTATCTTTAAAGTTAAAAATGATAACATTTATCTTTGTGTACTATATGAGTAAAAATTTAATCCCAGTTAAATTTTAATTTTAGATCAGCAATATATATATATATATTAGTATAAGTATGTCTTAGCATATTTGAGAGATACTTGGACTAAAAAAAGGTTACTTATCATTGATCTGAAATTCAAATTTAATGGAGTGTCTTGTTTTTTGGAATTTTTTTTAAAATTTGGGAACCCTATTTTGGTTCCAGTTTTGTGGGTCAGGAATTTGGGTGGGGTTTGGGGCAGTTGGAAGACGCTCTTCTATGGGCGGTGCTTCATCTACGTGTCTGGTGCCTGGGTGCCCCTGGCCTCGCACTCTCCCTTCAGGTGGCATCTCATCCTCCAGGGCGGTTTTGCATGCAGTTAAGGACTCACAGGAGAGCAGCCTCAGGCCAGGCTTCCTACATGGAGACTCTGAGACCTGACTCTGAAAAAGGAAATGAAAACTGCCAGTCTCTTGAATCTTGGGCCTGTCAGCTAGTTCAATATCACTTCTGCCTTATTCTATAGGTCAAGCAGTCACAAAACCAACCTGGCTTCCACAGTGGGGGACATCGACCTCACCTCTTCAGGGAACAGTGATGAAGAATTTGCAGTCATCTTTAATCTATTGCACCCACTAAGAAGGAACAGATTTTCTGCCACCTGAAGATTGAATATCGTGTTTTTCTCCTTCAGCATCCCTTTCTTATTGAGAGATACTTGGACTAAAAATACTACTCATTGTTGATCTGAGTACTGGTACAAGTTCAAGGCAATGACAACGGCTCATTTCAGCTTCTGGCTGGTTGGAAGAAGGGCATTAGGAAAAAAGGATGCTCAGAAAGGTAGGAGAATTGTGGTTAGTGTTTCAATATATGATTCCTAGGGTTGAATAATATATACTAATTCAGAAAGATATTATTAAATTATTAATGTGACTTTTGTCAAATGACAAAAGTGTGTTTACAGTATGAAGTTTTTCTTAAATGTTATTATACTATATAAATCGGAGAAGGCAATGGCACCCCACTCCAGTACTCTTGCCTGGAAAATTCCATGGACAGAGGAGCCTGGGGGGCTGCAGTCCATGGGGTCGCTAAGAGCTGGACACAACTGAGCGACTTCACTTTCACGCATTGGAGAAGGAAATGGCAACTCACTCCAATGTTCTTGCCTGGAGAATCCCAGGGATGGGGGAGCCTGGTGGGCTGCCGTCCATGGGGTCCATTGAGTCGGACACAACTGAAGCGACTTAGCAGCAGCAGCACTATATAAATGTTGGATAGCTGTATGCAAAAATATTAGCAGTGATTCATCTGATCTTTCTGCTTATAAATGTTTTTGATATTTTAAAAAATGAATATTTGTCACTTTTAGAAAAAAAGAGGTCATCATAAAATAAGACAGAAAGGAATATCCACTGTCCTCCTATTTATTAACCTTTTAGTTATTCGTACAAATCCTATTGAGCATCTAGCATGCACTGGTTACTGTACTAGGTCCTGGGGATTCTGCCATAAGCCTGACAAAGTCTCCAGAATCTCTGGAAAGAGCATGGCCCTGACAGTGCTTTTGTTTTGGACTTCTAGCCTCCTAGATGACTAGTGGTAAAAGAACCCCCCGGCCAATGCTGGAGATGCAAGAGATACAGGTTCGATCCCTGAGTCAGGACGATCTCCTGAAGGAGGGCACAGCAACCCACTCCAGTATTCTTGCCTGGAGAATCCCATGGACAGAGGAGCCTGGCAGGCTCCAGTCCATAGTGTTGCACAGAGTTGGACATGACTGAAGCAGCTTAGCACAGCCTCCAGAACCTGAGAAAAAAAATTTTTTTTCTTTTTGTTTATTTATTTTTTTGCCACCCACATTGCGATAATTTGTTCTGGCAGCCCTGGGGAACTAAATACAAGCCCTTTATTCCTGAGTATTTTATTAAGCAATGATGGAGATTTCCGTTTTGGAAGCAAGTAGTCTAATTGTTCCCACTTTACAAATCGGGAACCTGAGATTCTGTAAAGATCCGTAGTTTGTCTCAGACCCCACAGAGCATGGCTTCCACAGCAGATTCAGGATTCAGACTCTGGTTTCTCCATTACCAGCGTTTAGGCTGTCTCCATGGTGCGGCAGCTTGCAGACCTGGGTTTACAGCAGTTTCTTTTAAGACTCGTGTGACTGTTTCTGAGATCCTTGCTCCTTGTTCTGTCACCCTGCAATGACAAAGCAACCAGCCCTGGGGCCTCTCCACAGCAGGAGCATCTCCTCCTCTTGGCCAATGAGGGGAAAGTGTCCTTTCAGCACCTGCCCTGTTCCTTCATCTCTAACTGGCTGTGAGTCCACGCTGGGATGAATGGGACCCAGACAGCTGTTTCCAGGTGTGCTCACTGCCATCATGCCTGCACGTGCTGATACGCCCTCTACATCCTCTGGTTGAGGCCAGGGTGTACCCCTCACTCAGGATACCTCAGCCTCTCCTCTGACCATGCAAGGAGGGACTGCCATGGCTTTCCTTCCTTTAAATATTTTCTTTTCAGATTTAAAAAGGAATACATGCTTTTTGGAAAAAAAATACAGAAAGATAATGGAAGGACAAAGAAGAAAATAGAAATGACTTATAGGCACCAGCAGTTTCCTATCTATAAATGTGCAAAAGAAAAAAAATAACTATATTCAGATATGCCTCTGGTTGTGCTGCGTATGTAGACACATCCATTCAAAGAACAAATTTAGCTATGTTTAAAAATGAACATTTTTATATAGATTCTTTTTTAGGGGGGGGAGCAGCAGAAATCTGGCCATAAGAACAATTTTGTAATCCTAAGCATTTCCCCAGATCATTAAAAATCCCTTGTAAATACCATTTTTAATGGCTGCATGGTATTCTATCAAGTGGATCATCACTTACTAAGTATTTATTATCTATTATTAAACATTCAGAGTTTTTTCTAATTTTTCTGAAGAAGGCAATGGCAACCCACTCCAGTACTCTTGCCTGGAAAATCCCATGGACGGGGGAGCATGGTAGGCTATAGTCCATGGGGTCACAAAGAATCGGACACGACTGAGCGACTTCCCTTTCACTTTCACTAACTTAAAACACTGTTATGAGCATACTTGACATGCGCCTTTGTGTGCCTTTCCAATTACGCCCTTGTCATGAAATTACTGGGTTCAAGCTTATGAACATAACATTTTTACAGTTTTATTGAGGTATACTTTACAAAACATAAAATTCACCATTGTAAGTTGTTCATGTAATGATTTTTAATAAATTTATACATCCATGCCAATCACCTCCACAGTGCAGATTTAGAACATACTGGTCATCACAAAACATTTCCTCAATTTCTTTTATGACCAAACTCACTCCCACTCCAGCCCCAAGCAACCACTGATCTACTGTATATATAGATTTACCCTTTATGGACATTTCATAAAACAGAATCATACATTATGTACTCTTTTTCTATATGGCCATGTTTACTTCAGTTCAGTTCAGTTCAGTCACTCACTCGTGTCCGACTCTTTGTGACCCCATGAACCGCAGCACGCCAGGCCTCCCTGTCCATCACCATCTCCTGGAGTTCACTCAGACTCGCGTCCATCGAGTCAGTGATGCCATCCAGCCATCTCATCCTCTGTCGTCCCCTTCTCCTCCTGCCCCTAATTCCTCCCAGCATCAAAGTCTTTTCCAATGAGTCAACTCTTCGCATGAGGTGGCCAAAGTACTGGAGTTTCAGCTTTAGCATCATTCCTTCCAAAAGAAATCCCAGGGCTGATCTCCTTCAGAATGGACTGGTTGGATCTCCTTGCAGTCCAAGGGACTCTCAAGAGTCTTCTCCAACACCACAGTTCAAAAGCATCAATTCTTTGGCGCTCAGCCTTCTTCATAGTCCAACTCTCACATCCATACATGACCACAGAAAAAACCATACTTATCATATCATTATTCTGACCCAGTGATGTTGCAGCATGAATTACGACTTTGTTCCTTTTTGTTGCTGAGTAGTCTGTTGGTGGAAATTTGGATTATTCCCAGTTTTCTCCTACTAAGAAGAATTTTGCTATGAATATTTACCCACAAGTCTCTGTGTGGACATGTTTTTACCCATTTCTCTTGGGTAGATAGATACCTCGGAGTGGGTCATATGGTAAGCTTATATTAAACATTTTAAGAAATCACCAAAGAATGTCCCCAAACTTTCCATTTTACCTTCTCACTTGCAATGCATAATATCAAAGTTACACTGGTTTCACATCCTCACCAACACTTATTATTTTGAGTATTTTCATTCTAATAGGTAAACATTAATATCTCTGTGTGGTTTGAATTTACATGTTCTTAATGACTAATGATGAACATCTTTTCATGTGCTTCTTAGCCATTTGTGTATCTTCTTTGGGGAAATGTCTATTAGAAACTTTTGCTCAGTTTTTAATTGACTTGTCTTGTTGCTCTTTAAACAATCTGGAAACAAATCCTTTCTCAAACATAATTTACGAATCTTTTCTTCTAATCCCTGGCTTGTTTTTCTATTTTTTAAATGTTGTTTGTTGATGAGCAAAAGCTTTTAATTTTGATAAAGTCCAATTTATTTACTTTTTGGATTGCCCTTTTGTGTGACTTGTCTAAAAGCTTTGCCTTACATAAATTCACAAAAATTTTTCTCTGATATTTTCCCCTAGAATATGTTTGAACATAATTTGAAAATGAATTTTGTTTTTTCATTTTGAACAAAATCCATGGTAACTTTTTAAAATTAGAAAATATGGGTGAACAAAAGGAAGAAAATACAGATCACTCATAATCAGACTACCCTAGGTGGGCCACCATGAATGTATTGCTGCGTATGTGTGTATTAGTCATCTATTGCTATGTAACAAATTATCCCAGAAACACAACTTTAAACAAACATTTATTTTCTCAAAGTTTGTGTGGGTCAGGCATCTGGGAGCACTTTACTGGGCACCTTTTTCTCGGGATCACTCACAAGGCTGCAATAGAGGTGTCATTGTGGCAGCAGTCATCTCAAGTCTTGACAGAGAGAGAAAGCATTTCCGAGCTCAGTCATGTGGCTGTCAGCAGCCCTCTAGTCCTTGCTGGCTACTGGTTGGGGACATCAACTCCTTGCCACATGGGTCTCTCCATAGGGCAACTAGCAACGCTGGCGCTGTCTTCCCGGAGAGGAAGAGAAGAAGGAGGGAGCTCATAAAGAAGTCATAGTCCTTTCGTAACCTGGTCTTGGAAATGACCTTCCATCGTTCTGCCCCTGTTCTATTCGTAGAGGTGAGTCACTAGGTCCAGCCCACTCACAAGGGGGGCAGATTACACCAGTGTATGAGTCCTAGGAGGTGGGGATCTTTGGGGCCATTTTGGAAAGCTGCCACCATGCCTTTGTTTGTTTTCTATTTTTCTTATGAATTAGGTGGTGAATGTTTGCCTGTGACCATAGAGATGCAGGGGCCCCTTTCTAGATGCTAGATTCTACTGGGTCAGAATCTCCATGGGAAATGCCTCTTTCTGTAAGCTTATTTTTCAAAAACATCACAGGTTACTCTAACAGGATCCAGGTTGAGAGTCACTGGCAAGCATAAATTTAAGTGTTTTCTGACATGGATTACCGCTGTGCATGTTGTTTAGAAGTGTGTTCTGTTCTCCCCCTCAGATAGGCTTGAAGATAAATGTGCCTCAGTTCCCAGTGTGGGGCTGCCACGTTTGCCCCTCTGCTTCCTTGGAGCCATATCTGAGGGGCTGTGCCAGGCAGTCACGACCTTCACTTCTAGGAGCTTCAGGGAAGTCGAGTGGGTGGCAGGGACTGCCTGCCTCTGTGTTTGGCTCCAGAGCAGTTCTGACATCAATTCATCAGTCCAGAGGACACTTTTAGATGCAAATCTGCTGGTGTGAGGACTTTATGAGAACAAGAATCCCTGGCTGTGAAATTGCTGGCATTTCATGATGTAAAAGAAGATTTACAAGCTCCATGCTGTGCTAAGCCATAAAACCAAGCGCAGCAGTTATGCAACCAAGCCTGTGAGGCGGGCAAAACGCAAGCAAGTGGCAGGTGGAAATAAAGGAAGCCACCACCTCACTGTGCCTGGGACCCCCTGGTCCCAAACACACACCCATGGGGGAGTCAGGTCAAGGTTCCTTCAACTATATCCACCTTCTGGGGAGGCTCACCCAGTAGTCAGTCATTAGGGAACAGATGGCCAAGTGGTATGATGTGAGATCCCCATGGACTCAGAATGGAAGGGGTTTCAAAGGTCCCTAGCTGATACTCCCTGAACACCTTCCTTGCCAAGAGGCCATTTTGCTTCTGCTTGATATTCACCCTGCGACCCAGTTCAGGGGAGACACTTGGAATGTACTCTCCCATAACCCTATTTAATTTTTTTGTATAATTAAAAAATTTTTTGTCTTCCCCACTAAAATGTAAGCTACCTGATAGTAGTAACCTTGCCTGTCTGGCCCTCAAAGTGTAGCTGGACCACAATGCATATATATTGACAGAATAAATGAAAGAATGGATATTTGGATGCTTCCGGGGATGGGGACCTCACTACCTTACAGGTCAGCTGTCCCCGGTCAGGATGGCTCTTGAGTCCTGGCTGTCCCTCACGGGGCTGCCACCTACCTCCATGTGGCCTTCCTTCACTGTCCTCGCCTGTAGGGCCCCCTTTGAGCAAGTCCGCTTCTCTTCTCCACTGGAGCCATCCAGAGGTTTGAGAACAGCGGCCAGCTGCATGCTGTTCAAAATGAAAGTCCCCTTTCTTTCAGCTGCTTCTCGCCTGTCAGTGACATCTTAGCCATCCTCCTCCAAAGGTCTCTCTAGTGGGGCACTTCCCTCAGTAAGTTAGGTTAGCTCTTTTGAGATCCTTAGCAAGCCTTGGCAGTTTGCAGATTTGAGATTCTTCTGCCCCAACAAACATTGAGGTCGCTTATATCTCAGAGTTTTTAGATATAAAAAGAGTCAGTGGATTTAACTGAGGATTGATGCTGTAAGCCAGTTGACTTGGTTCCCTTGCTCAAAGTTTCTTGAGAACAGCAGTCACAAGTAGGGGGCCCCAGATTTGAGGGGAGCAAATGGCTCTACGGACTTTGCCCTCCCATCCCTCTAACTCTTAGGACCAGGCTGAGGGGTATGGAACTGAGGGCAGAGTGTTTTGTGTGCTGCCACTGAGCAGAGGAGGAGGGGACCCGTGCTTTCTCGTCATTAAGGGCAGTGCTCTCCTCGGGGAGCAGTGAAGAAGTCGGGGGCTTGGACCCTTAGGGGATGTTACCAGGGTCTGAGATGAAAGCTGTGTTTGAAAATGAATATACAATATTTTTATTATTCTCATAATTTAACCTGTGGGTTAAACTTCAAGTTTTCTTGCTTACTGGGGAGGTAAAACAAAGTACTCCGGTGTTATTGGGGAGTGAGTTTGTAAAGGTTGGGTAACTGGCTGGGACTCTGGAAGTGCTCAGATCCCCTAAGTGTGGGGCAGTCTCCCCACGCTGATGTCCAGCTGGTGTGTCAATCCTGACCGCCCCTCCTCCTGCTGGCCATGGTGGCCCTTTCAGTCATAGGTGCAGGACCCCAAGGGCATAACAGGAGTGAGCCCCTGCCTCCTTGGTGGGGTGCTCTGGGAACCCATGAGGGAACCATGTGGCTTGATTTAACAACCCAGGTGGGAAAGGGCTGGTGGTTGCTGTGGGTACCTGGCCCATGTCAACCGCTGCTCCGGCCAGGGCCTCAGGTGGTCCACACCCCCTCAGCAAGGGGCTGAAGTCTGAACATGTGAATGTTTGGGTGAAGTACATAGGGTTCCTGGACACTATTTTGCAGGTGACCGAAAAAGGAAAGGGAGGAGCCAGGATCCCTTAGATCCGCTGCTTGGTGATAATTTTACTCATCCATCCATCCACCACTCACTCAGTTAACAGGTGTTCCGGACCGACCATAGCCAGGCCTTGTGCTTCTTCCTTCTTTATCCTTCTCTCTTCCAGCAGCCCCACCCTCCTTCTCTAAGGAATTCATGGAAATTTCTAAAGAAAGCATTCAACAATAAAACTAAATGCCCAGATAAAGCAAGTTGTATATAAATGCTATGTAATTTTTTAAAAATTGAAGTAATAAAGTACCAAAAACTTTAATTTTGGAGAAAAGTCCACATTCCCATCAAGCAAACTCCAGTCTGCTAAAATATCTGAGGGTCATTTCTCACTGCAAGTCTCTGCACTACAGCGTCATCCTGAAGATCATCCTGGCTCGATCTAGTTTATAGGGGAGGGTTGAAGGGAAAGGGGTTTGGGCAGCAGCTTTGTTAAAGAAAGGAGCAGAGTGGGTTGCATCCTCCATGGAACTCCTGTTGGGCAGCTGGGACTCAGGTAGCCGTCAGGGTCACTTAGAAAGCAAAGGTGACCTACAATCTCACACTGTCACCAAGCAAACACACAGCAAACAGACACTTAGGAGGCTGGTAGTTTGGGGGCTTGTGAAGACCTGCATCTGCCAATGCAAGGAAGGGAGAAGCCCTGTTCCATGCGCATGGCCACGTGAGAATATGAGATGCCTGCTCTGGTAGGTGAACCACTAGATTTGGGGAGTGGATGAAGGCCTTTCGTACCACCAGTGAACCCCTTGACATCTAGAACTTAACCCTGACTATACACCTGTGGCTCACCTGGTCCACACCTGGCAAGGTCCACCCAGAGGTAAAGTCAGTATTTTACTGGGAAGATGTTTATTACTCCTGTTGTTCAGGGGCTAAATTGTGTCTGACTCTTTTGTGACCCTATGGACTGTAGCCCACCAGGCTCCTCTGGCCATGGGATTTCCCAGGCAAGAATACTGGAGCTGGTTACTATTTCCTTCTCCAGGGGATCTTCCTGACCCAGGGATAGAACCTATGTCTCCTACATTGGCAGGCAGATTCTTTACCACTGAGCCACATGGGAAGCCCCTATTATTCCTATATGCCACTATTACTTGGAGCTCACTAATGGGCTTCCCTGGTGGCTCAGCTGGTGAAGAATCTACCTGCAATGTGGACACCTGGGTTCAACCCCTGGGTTGGGAAGATCCCCTGGAGAAGGGAATGGCTAACCACTCCAGTATTCTGGCCTGGAGAAGTCCATGGACTGTATAGTCCATGGGGTCGCAGAGTCGGACACGACTGAACGACTTTGAAAAAAAAAAAAATCGGTGCATCAAATATTTAGTGAACATGCCTGGGGACCAAGGCCTACCCGTTTATCACTCTCACTAGTTTATGAATCTTGATCTAGGCACACACCTCTTGGTGCCTCAGTCTCCTCACTTCTACATAATGGTTACAAGGTGATTAACCCTGGAAAGCTCATAGCAGTGGCTGTTGTGTAAACAATGAGAAGTTCAGAGTGTTCTGAGGGCCTCTGCGCTGTTCCAGGAGGGCTGTGTCACTGGACCTGTGAAATCTGAGGCCCTAAATGCCACGAAGATGGGAGCACGCTGTGCCCGTGGCCCCGGTACCTGGGATGAGCGCCACCAGTGCACACCGCGTACCCTGGCTTTGCAGCTTCCTGTCTCACTCGGTGCTGGTTAAGGTCAGCGGTTTCAGTCCTGGAACATTCACAACTTTCATTGTGGCACTGAGGGCCACAGTGCCTGCTTCTTCTGGTCCATTTCAGTCAGAGTTGAGTTCAGGAGGGAAGGGATCCCACAGCGGTGGTTTGTTCTCAGACACCTCAGCAGATGTGCTCTTGGGACTGACTTCCTTCTCCTAAGACTGGATCCCCATCTCTAAATTGGGGATTAAAAGTACCTGCCCCACAGGGTGGTTGGTGAGCTGAACTATATGTAAAGAGCAGAGCATAGAGTTTGGCACAGACTATGTCCTCATCGATGGGAACATCCTTCTTCCCCCAGCAGGTCCTTCCTGGTGGGCTGCCCAGGCTAGTCGACAGTCTTGGGCTCCCCATTGGTGACACAGCTTCATGCTTGCCTTGCTTGTTTGTTGGCTAGGCTTTCAGAATTTTCTATGTCTTTTGGTACCAGAGGCAACAGGGTCTTCTTAGGACCCACCCTCCACCCAATCCCATTGAGACACAGACCCAATCTCCCAAAAAGTGTCATGGGTAAGATACTGATCACTGCCCAGAAGTGACTGCTCTGGGGTTCCAGCCCTTCCCAGCCTCTCTGTCAATGTTCGTGTACATCAGTGCTGGGAGTCCCAGGCTCTGTTCTCTGTAATTATGCTGCTGCTGCTAAATCGCTTCAGTTGCGTCCGACTCTGTGTGACCCCACAGACTGCAGCTCACCAGGGATTCTCCAGGCAAGAACACTGGAGTGGGTTGCCATTGCCTTCTCCCTCTGTAATTATAGGGACCCTCAACTCTTACTCTAGTGAAACACAGAGCAATCTAGATGCGGGACCCTTCCATCATTTGCCCAAAAGGACCATTTTGGAAAACAAGTTACATATTTCCAAGGTCATAGGCTCTTCCTACCTACTCTTGCCCCTCTTCTCCCCATCGTGCTTATGTAGACACACACTCCTGCTTCTCTGCCCATGAAATCCTTAACTCCAGTTGCCTGACCACTGGGCTCATATCTTGTTGTTCTTATTTGCATGGTTTTGGTTTCATTTATCCTGCAGGTTTTGAGCAAACTGTCTTTGAGGCTTTTGAAAATAAACAACATAAAAAAAGTCAGCATAGAAGCTCTCCGAAACATTAACTTGTTTCTGTGCTAACCTCAGAATCAAACTTTTCTGGGGATCTCTTGTTTAGTGAAGAATTTCTGGAGATCACAATAGATTAAAATACACTGGTTTCCATTTGCAGTTATCTCTTTGTGCTGATCAGTGTGTTAGTCATTCAGTCATGTCTGATTCTGAGCAACCCCATGGACTGTAGTCTCCGAGGCTCCTCTGTCCCTGGAATTCTCCAGGCAAGACTACTGGAATAGGTAGCCATTTCCTTCTCCAGAGGATCTTTCTGACCCAAGAATTGAACCCCGATCTCCTGCATTGCAGGTATATTCTTCACTGCTGAGCTATGAGGGCAGAGCTAATATCACACAAAGAGGAGAAGACTGATTGCTGTTTAGAAACCAAGTAGTTAGGGCTGTCCCTAGCTTCTGCTGGGGGATCTTTCTGACCTAGGGATTGAATGAGACCCAGCAAAGTACAGAACATAGAAATCTGTCAGATGCAGAGGACAGCCCACAGCTGAGTAGCCTGATTCCTGATTTCACTTTTTTGTGTTTATCAAGTAACCTTCTTGTTCAGTCCATGTCATTGATCAACTTATTATAATAAGTAAATCTGATATTTACTTATAAAATTGAATACCATAGAAAATACATGAAATGCATTTATACAAATTCTTTTAAAGTACATTTCTCTAGCTGTGTATTGTCAGCATTTGGTTAACCACTGCAAGAAATGCCCTTCAAATTTCAACGCCTTAATTTATGTCAAACTAGAACATGAGTCAGCAGGGAGACTATCCTATTGGCCTTCAGGGACCCTGACTTTTTCTACCTTGCATTTCCCCTTCCCCTGGGTCCTCAGAGTCCTCTTCACTTATGGGAAAAGCAAAGAGTCTCTCGGGGAGGTGGTTGTGGTCAGGTCTGTAATTGGAGCCCATTCCTTCTGCTTGCACCCCGTTGCCCAGAACTCAGCTGCACAGTCATCACACCTGAACACAGGGCAAGAGAGGGTGTGTCCAGGAGGGAGAGAAGATGAAGACTGATGAGGAGTAGTAGGTCTGCTATAAATATATAACCTCACTTCATCCAAGTGTGCTGTGTTCTGCTATGCGACGTCGCTTCAGTCATGTCTGACTCTTCGTGACCCTATGGACTGTAGCCCACCAGGCTCCTTGGGAGCCTTGTCCATGGGATTCTCCAGACAAGAATACTGGCAAGAATACATGCCCTTCTCCAAATGTAAGCTCCCCCAAAGAGCTGGCGGTAGGCAAAATGATGGCCTACAAAAATTTCCATGTTCTAATGCCCACAATCTCAGAAGATATTACCTTCACGCAAAAGAGACTTTGCAGATGTGATTAAGAATTGTGAGATAAGGATATTTTACTGGATAATCTAAGGGAGAGGTGCTATGTAATCACAAGTGTTAGAAAAGCAAGACAAGAGAGACAGAGAGAAATTTGAAGATGCTACAATGGTGGCTTTGAACATGAAAGAAGGGGCTATGAGGTAAGCAATGCAGGCAGCCTCAGGAAGCTTCAGAGGGAAAGGAATGGAGTCTCCCCTAGAACTTCTAGAAGAAATGCATCCTTGAAAACATCTCGATTTTAGCCCAATGAGGCCCATTTTGAACTTCCAATGTTCAGGACTATAAGATAGTAAATTTATGTTGTTTTAAGCCACCAAGTTTGTGGCAATTTTCTAGAGAGCCATAGGAAATGAATGCACAGCTCATTTTACTTTTCATCCCTACCATGTGCCTGGTACACAATAAGTATAGATAGCAGGTGCATTTTTCACATGGAGTTTGATGGGGAGCAAAGCAAACTTGTGAAGCAAGAACTGAAAATCAAGGAAAGTGGGGCTCCTTCCTAAAGACTGGGAGACTGTTGTCATGGAGCCCAGGTAAGGGAGGAGACCAAATTTCCAGTAAGGAGGAGACTTGGAAGGTGGTAGCCTGGGAGCAGCTGAGTAAGAAGCATGCAGCCCCAGCATGGAGGTGAGTGGGTAGAGTGGTTGCTTATGATTTGGTAGTTATCGGGGGAGCCGGGGAGCCAAGCTTCTATCTGGAAGGGAACTTGGGGAGCATGGGAACAATAGGCTTTCTGAGGGGAAGCTGGAAACAGGCTCTTGGGTCAGAATTCCAGAATCAAAGTCTGACCTCATGTTCCTTCTTCTTATCTGGCTGTGTAACCCTAGGTGTTTCACTACTATTGCTGCATAACAGATTGCCTTAAGACTTGGTAGTGTACCGCAAGCTTTGTACCATGCTCAGCATTCTCTGAGTTGGACAGGGCATGGTGGGGACAGCTTATCTCTGGTCTGTGATTCCTGGGTCTCCAGGGGGAAGATTACAAGGCTGGGGATGACTCAACATAGTATGGCAACCTTATATGGAAGTTCAGAGCTTCAAAGACGAGTGTCCTAGCCCATAAAGTAGAACCTGTAGCTTCTTTTATGATTTATCCTCAGCAGCCATCCAGCGTCCCTTCTGCTGCACTTTATTAGTTTACAATCAAATCACAAGCTCATCCAGATTCAAGAGCAGAACTAGATTCTCCCTCCTGATGGAAAGTGGCAAGGTTCTAATAGAATGCATCAGACAGCAGAGATTGCTGCAAGTACCTTAGGAAAATGTAATCTGCCACACTGGGTAATTTTCCAACTTTTTGAGATTTGGTTTCCTCAGCAAGAAGACAGGGTGATAGCTGCAAACCTCCCGTCTGGGTTAAAGTATCTAAAGCTTTTGACTCAGTGCCTTGAATATAATAATATCCTAAGTCCTTCCAAGAAACCAGAGAGCAGGGCTGTCATTTCTCATGACAGCATCCACAGTTCCTTGCACACTGGCTGGCATATGAATGAATCCAAGAGAACTGTGCCAGATTGGGGATCATCTCTCAGTGTATCAGCTAGATACTGCTGTGTAACAAGCTACTCCAAAACTTAGTCACTTAAAACAGCAGCCATTTTACTTGTCTGTAGTTCTTTTTATATATATATATAAATTTATTCACTTTAATTGGAGGTTAATTACTTTACAATATTGTATTGGTTTTGCCACACATCAACATGAATCTGCCACAGGTATACACGTGTTCCCCATCCTGAACCCCCTCCCTCCTCCCTCCCCGTACCATCCCTCTGGGTCATCCCAGTGCACCAGCCCCAAGCATCCAGTATGTCTGTAGTTCTGTGAGTCAGCATTTCAGGCTGGATTCAGCTCAGTGGATCTTTTGCTGCTCTCACCTGGAATCACTTATGTGGCTGCAGTTATGGGCAGCTGACTAATGTTGGATGATCCCAGACCCATCACACGCATCTCACACATCTGACAGTTGGTGCTGGCTGTTAGTTGGAGAGCCTCAGTTTTCCTCCATGTGGCCTTTCTAGCCGGCTAGCTCAGGTCCATTTGCACCACGGTCGCAGGGTTCCAACTGCATCCAAAAGACAAGCCCTAATTTCTAGGCACTTCTGAAGCCTCTGCTTGTGCCTTATTTACTAAATTCCTGTTGTCTTAGAACTCAACATTCAAAAAACTAAGATCATGGCATCCAGTCCCATCACTTCATGGCAAATAGATGGGGAAACAATGGAAACAGTGACAGACTTTATTTTCTTGGGCTCTGAAATAACTGCAGATAGTGACTGCAGCCATGGAATTAAAAGACACTTGCTCCTTGGAAGAAAAGCTATGACAAACCTAGACAGCATATTAAAAAGCAGAGACATCACTTTGCTGACAAAAGTCTGTATAGTCAAAGTCGTGGTTTTTCCAGTAGTCATGTATGGATGTGAGATTTGGGCCATGAAAAGGCTGAGCACCAAAGAATTGATGCTTTTGAACTATGATGCTGGAGAAGACTCTTGAGAGTCCCTTGGAGATCAAACCAGTCAATCCTAAAGGAAATCAATCCTGAATGTTCATTGAAAAGACTGATGCTGAAGTTGAAGCTCCAATACTTTGGCCACCTGATGGGAAGAGTCAACTCATTGGAAAAGACCCTGATGCTGGGAAAAATTGAGGGCAGAAGGAGAAGGGGACGACAGAGGATGAGATGGTCGGATGGCATCATCAACTCAATGGACGTGAATTTGAGCAAGCTGCAGGAGATAGTGAGGGACAGAGAAGCCTGGTGTGCTGCAGTCCATGGGGTTGCAAAGAGTCAGACATGACTGAGTGACGGAACAACATGGCAGGTCACGTGGCTAAGCCTGGACTTAAGGGATGGAAAAATGAGCCCCACCTCTTGATGGGAGGGGCGACAAAGTTGCATGACAAAGTACAGGAAAGGAGGGATCATTGCAGCCGTCCTTGTAAATGATCCATCACAGTTAATACTGAGCTGTGTAATAGAGGTTGAGATGGGGCTGGAGGCTCAGTTCCATGAGGGAGGTGGCGGGGGTAGTGCTGAGCATACGTGACAGTCTATCCAGCAGGACACTGGTTTGGCGAGGAGAGTTCACTGCACCTTCTGCCTCAAACCACAGGGAAATGTATCATCTCACCTGACAGGACTGCAGAGGTGGGGCTTGCTCCAGCTTGGCTGAAGGAGCAACTCAACAAAGTCAGCCATCCCAGGTCCTTACCCATCCACTCCCTGCCCTCCTTGGTGAGGTCCTTGTCCTTTAGGCTTGCAGTAGGATGACTGCAGCAATTCCCAGAGCCCCATCCAGGCACCTGGAGAAGGAAAGGCAGAAACTTCTCAGAATCCAGCCCAGCAGTTTTTTCGATTATGGCTCCTTGGCCAGGATTGGGCCAAGAGGGTAGGATTACCATGGCTGCTTATGTTAGTTTCCTGGGGCTGCCATAACAAAATACCATATGCTGGTGGCTTAAAGCCACAGAAATGTATTGTCTCACAGTTCTGGAGGTTAGAAGTCCTGCATCAATGTGTTGGCAGTGCCACAATCCCTCTGAAACCTGAAGGAAAATCATTGCTTGCCTCTTCCTAGCTTCTGGTGTTTCACCCCAAATCCTTGACATCCCTTGGCCCATAGACGCATCACTCCAATCCTCCATCTTCACGTGATCTTCTCCCTGTGGGTTCACATCATCTTCCCTCTGTGCGTGTCTGTCTCTGGGCCCCAATTTTCCCTTTTAATAAGAGCACCAGTCATATTGGATTAAGGCCCACCTTCATGACCTTATTTTAACATGATCACCTATGTTAAGACCCCGTTTCCAAACAAGGTCACATTCTTGGGTGGTAGGGGTTAGGACTATAACTTACAATGTAGTTGAATGTTGAAAATGAATCACAATGACCCTCACAGCCCTTGAATGAATGAGTGAATGAAATACCGCAGTACTTGGAGTCTCCCATGGAGTCCAATATTAGCTTCCTGGTGAGGTTTGCAGGGTAATTTTAGTCCTAGAACCCATTGAGGATATTCGGGTATTTGTGCCTTCTGCTTATGACAGATTATTGTTCACATTTATAATTTATTTCTGGCCTATATCTTTAATCAGAAGCACAACCAACTCCTCAAGAACAAATGCTATTCCTT
Organism: Ovis aries; assembly: GCF_016772045.2. Lineage (NCBI taxonomy): Eukaryota > Metazoa > Chordata > Mammalia > Artiodactyla > Bovidae > Ovis > Ovis aries. The sequence goes on along the minus strand of NC_056068.1, from coordinate 40,397,332 downwards.
CGGGAAATTTTGACAAACCATGTTATGACATAGTTTCCAGGAATGTATTGTGATGAAGAAGTCCGGTCTGCTTATACAGACACTCAGCAAATACCCACAAGCACCCACCTCATATACACAAACCAGCATCTCCAGGGCAACAAAGGACAGCAACTGGCTGCCTAGCAACACTGCCTCCCTGGCTCCCACCTTCCACTACCCTCTCCTATGTGGAATGCAGGCCTTTCCCCTTCAAGGCAACTCTCTGCGGGTAAGATAATTAGATTTCCCTGCGGGAGGGAGTGGGGACTCTGGATACCCTATCACAAAACTTACCAAAGTTGCCCTGTTGTTTTAGAATATATTTAGGTCAACCCAACCCCAGATATATCACACAATTCTTAGAAGCCAAACGTGAAGTTTGCACCCATGACTGAAAGTCCTGAGTAATACATAATGAAAGATTAGGGGCTGCCAGGCTGCCTGTGGTGTGTGTGCTCCGTCACTTTGGTCCTGTTCGACTCTTTGCCACTCTGTGGACCATAGCCTGCCAGGCTCTGTCCGTGGGATTCTCCAGAATACTGTAGTGGGTTGCCATGCTCTCCTCCTTGTAGAGGAGGCACCAATTCTCTTACCTTGCTCTTTTGAGGTGGTGGGGGACTGGGTGGAACTGGGGTTTAGAGTCCCCTGGGAGGGCCCAGGGTTAAAAATAAAAATCTCCTTCTTGACTATAAATTGATCACAGCAGATACCTTTAAAATGTGCATCTATCTGCACAGAGAGCTAGCACTCAGGTACTTTTTCTTGTAATTGTTTTTCCCATTAAAAAGGACCAGGTTCTACAGCAGGGAAGGGAGAGTGTGGGACGAATTGAGAGAAGTATATTGAAATATATATACACTACCATGGGTGAAATAAATAGCTAGTGGGAAGCTGCTGCACAGCACAAGGAGCTCAGCCTGGTGTTCCATGATGACCTCCAGGGGTCAGATGGGGGATGGGATGGAAGGCTCAAGAGGGAGGAGATATATGTATACTTATGACTGATTCATGATTTTGTATGGCAGAAACCAACACAACTTTGTAAAGCAATTATCCTCCAATTAAAAATTTTAAAAGACAAAGCTTTCTAAAAAAAAATAGTGAGAAAGAAAGAAAGCTCTCTTTAAAAAAGGGGGGGGATAAAAGAAAAAGGACTGGGTTTCAACCAGTGGAAAGAGGAGAAGAGTGGAGTCATAGAAATCGGTTTGCAGCCAGGACACTTTGAGGTCAGACCCCTGTGAAAATGGGTATTTGGGAACTTAAAAGTGGTAGAGAAAAAGGATACAGAACGGAAGAAGAAGGATGTTGTAATTCTGACCAGAGTCAAGACGCAGGGGGACATCAATCTTTCTTCTCACAGTTGCCTTTGCCTCTGGAAAAGAGTGATTTTTTTTTTTTTTTTCACCAGAAGGCTTCCCTGGTGGCTCAGATGGTAAAGAATCTGCCTGCAATGTGGGAGACCTGGGTTCAATCTCTGGGTTGGGGAGATCCCCTGGAGGAGGGCATGGCAACCCACTCCAGTATTCTTGCCTGGAGAATCCCTATGGACAGAGGAGCCTGGTGGGGTCACAGAGTCAGACACAACTGAGCGACTAAGCACAGCACAGCAGCACCTGCACTTGGACTTGAACCTTCTCCTAGGTAACAGCGTCACCACCCATCAAGTTCCCCCGGCTACTCTAGACACCTCCCTTGTCCTTAGACTCATCAACAGATCATGACTGTTCCACTTCCTCAGTGTTGCGCGAATCTTTCCCTTCCCCATGACCCGTTTTAGTTCAGACCCTCATACTCTCTCCCTGTCCCCATCCCTCTGCCTCTGTTCATCCTCCATCCTGCCCAAGATGGTCTTGTTGAACTGCTCATCTTATCGCATCACTCCTGGGCAGGACATCTTCTGTCTGCCCCTGCAAACCTGTTCTATTCTACTCTTAGCCCTGGGAACTGACCTGGATGGACCACAACAATGGCCCCCCCCCCTTGGCTTCTGGCTTCTAGTTGGATTTGGCCAAAGGGGAGCACCACCAGGAGATCAAAGGGGAAGAAGAATGAGGTTGGGGTCTTTATAGCCCCTCACGGTGGAGTCTCGCTTAGTTGCTCAGTCAGTTGGTCACTCTTAGTGACCGCATGGACTACAGCCCACCAGGCTCCTCTGTCCACGGGACTGTCCAAGCAAGAATGCTGGAGTGGGCTCCCATTTCCTCCTCCAGGGGATCTTTCCAGCCCAGGGACTGAACCCATGTCTCCTATGTCTCCTGCATTGGCATTTGGATTCTTTACCACTGAGCCATCTGAAAAACCCAAAAGGAAGTTGGCTTGTCCAGGATTTGAATCCGGGACCTCTCACAACCGAGGTGAGGATTATACCGTAGACCAGCAAGCCCAAGAAGCCAACTTGGGATCCCCATGGTAAGTTCACCTTAACCAAAAGCCTCAGGTCCTCTCAAGGTGACCCTCGCATGAGCTCCTTCCCCTCGTCTCTTCCTCGTGTTACCTGACTCAGGAATAGCATTTCACTTTGTGGTTTTACTGCATGCTGCCCAAACCTTAGTAAATAGCCTTTCCATTGAACACACCTCAGATCATCCCGGTTTGAATGTGCCATCTCTTTCGGCTGCATTCCTGAATGATTCACTTCTCCTACTCAAAATCCTCAGAGGTTCCCACGGCCTTTAAAATAAAGTCCAAGTTGATGATCTTGGCACTCAAAGTCCTTCATCACCGCATTTACCTTTCCAGCCTGGTTCTTGTCACTGGCCTTCACTTACTCTGGAATCTAATTATAGAATCATACGTATTTACCCTCAGATATTTGCACCCCTGAGCATGCAGTGTCTTATGTCTGAACTGCTTCTCACTCTTTCTCAGTCTGATAACAGCAGTACTAAAGGTCTAGCACCATGTCTGGCACTTAGAAAACTCTCAGTCATCACACAGTGAATGAAAAAAATGAGAATTTTTGAGAATCTCACTTCCAGGGCCAACGTCATGCAAAGGCATGTTTATGGATACATAAGACTCAACTCTTAGGGAAAAGGATTGAATGTCAAACCAGGCACGATATAGTCTTCTTCCCTAAATTCTGGGGACAACTGGCAAGGGGAAAGTGAGGAGGCTTCTAAGCACAAATCAGTGCAAGGTTGTACAACCCCTTCAAAGCTGGAGAAAAACAATGGCATCTTCCCCAGATGGCTGTCTCTGATGATCCCTGGGTGAATCACTGCGGAAAAAATAGAGAGAAGATGTTCCAGGCAGCCAAACACGTAATCAGTAGGAAAATCTATCCCTTCAGGGTGTTCTCATTTAGTAAACATTCCCCTGCTGTGAGCTTCCTCAGGATGGGGAAGCCCTGGTGAAAGGTAGGGATGGAGCAGGAGGTCAGAGGGAGGAGTCAGGATGGAAGAAGAGAGGAGGGAGGGAGGGGAGACCAGCCCGCAGGGGAGGCTTCCTGGCTCCAGGGAGTTGAGTCCATCATCCGGAACGTGGGCACCAAGCCTCGTTAGAGAGGGGGCTAGAGGGTCTGGAAGTCTTGGGATCTCCTCTCAATTAGGTGGGACAGCTAACAGAGCAACTCACCAATCCTTTTACTCTGGGTTTGACTGCTGTAGAAATAACAGCAAAATCACATAAGCAGTGGGAAGGGGAGACTCAGGAAGAGGATTTTGTGTTTCTGTCTTATATTGTTTTATACAAATAACATGCAGAGGTATTATTTTTGAAAAATGCCTAAGAGGCTATCACATCTGTGGAACTTTGGACCAATTGGTTTTTACTTTATTTCTATATTTAAGAAAATAATAAATGTTATTGAATGCAGCTACTGTACCACTAAGATTTCCAATACAGACCTGAGTTCCAATATTCTGTCCTTTTGGTCTCACAGAGTATAGAATAGTCCCAGAAATTCTGACAGCATGTTAGCATCTAAACTCCTCATCGACCTGGAAGTAGTGTCAAATCTCAAATCAGACCTCAGTTCCTAACGTCGAGGAAAGAAAATATAATTTCCATGTCTAGGAAGAACATTCAATTGTTCTTTCTTCTCTGAGAATAATAATACATTATTATTATTATTATGGATGGTCAAGATAATAATACATTAATTTTTTCAAGAATCTGAGGATGCAAACATCCCTCACTAGAGCTGGTGTGAGTCTGCCAATCCCGTTTTAAGAATGGTTCCCCAGGCACTAGGAACACTCTGGGGGCACTCACTATACTGAGAAATGGGGAATCATTCCCCAAGTTGTCTCCAGTTATAGATCCTGCAGAGACATGGCCTCGGCCAGGGCAGCAGGTTCCCATTCCTGTTCTGGAATCTTGTCTTTTCTACGGAGCTTCATCTTATCATGTCTTAGCAATGACTGATTCTCTTAAAGCCACTGAAGACATTGCTGGAACTTCTGAAACAAGCTTCTTCTGAAGGCAGGCCTATCATTTTATTTTGTTATAAGTCCGTTGTTGTTCTGTCCCTAAGTTGTGTCCAACTCTACGATTGCATGGACTACAGCATGCCAGGATTCCCTGGTCTTCACCATCTCCTGGAGTTTGCTCAAACTCATGTCCGTTGATTTGGTGATACCCTCCAAGCTTTCTTTTTTTTTTTTTTTTTTTCCATCTCCTTCTCTTGCCCTCAATCTTTCCCAGCATCAGGTTTTTTCCCAAAGGGTAGGCTCTCTGTGTCAGACTGAAGTATTGGAGCTTCAGCATCAGTCCTGATGAGTATTCAGGGTTGATTTCCTTTAGGATTGATTAGTTTGATCTCCTTGCAGTCCATGGGACTCTCAAGAGTCTTCTCCAGCACCACCACCAAGAATTGAAAGCATCAATTCTTCAGTGCTCAGCCTTCTTTATGGTCCAACCCCTTTTTGTTCAAGAGTATTCAAGTTGGGATTTTTGCCTCCATATAAAGATCCCTGAGAGGGATGCTATGCTGAAGACAGAATAGGTCTATCCGTGGTCTCTGGGCCTAGTGCTCCCTGCATGTTCCAGGCTGCCAAGAGGATCTATTGACCCTCAGATCCCATACATGATAGTGCCATCCTGCCACCAGCCCTGCTCCAGCCCCTGCCCAGTATAATCTCCCCTGGCTTCCTGTCTCATGGCTGGGGTCCCACTATGCCTTGGAACAACCCTCAAAGAACAATTGCTCCTGCCATGTCCTGACTAGATTAGTCTGGAAACCATATGAAATGAGTGTGAGGACAGGGAAGTAATTGGCTCAACTTGTCAGGGCTTTCCTTGTGGCTCAGGTGGTAAACAGTCCACTTGCAATGCAGGAAACATCAGTTCAATCCCTGATCAGGAAGACCTTTAGAAAAGGGAACAGCTACCCACTCCAGAATTTTTACCTGGAGAATTCCATGGACAGAGGAGCCTGGCAGGCTACAGTCCATGGGATTGCAGAGTCAGATATGACTGATCGACTAATACTTTCATACTTTCCGGGGAAGCTGTCATAGCAGAGACGGCCAGTGAGGCTGAGGTGGACAGGCCCCATAAGTGAGACATGGAAAAAAAACGAAGGCGCACACAGGTTGATTTCCCAAAGAAGTTCTCCCTCCTAGAGCATCTCTTGGGACCAGCAATTCTGAACCTGTGGCTTCCTTCCCTCAGCATAGCTGCTACAACTGTGCAATGGAGAGAAGGCAAGAGGCAGACAACCACTTGGAAAATCATTTGCTAGTGCATCTAGTAAAGGTGAAGAAATGTGCATCCTTTGACCCAGCAATTCCACCGTTAGATGCAAACCCTGGAGAAATTCATGCTCATAACACCAGGCTATACATACCAAGAACACTATAACAGCATTGTGATAACAGTCAAAACAACTCAAATGTTCACCAACAGTAGCATGGATAAGTAAATCTGACATATATATAGTGGAATACTATATAGACGTGCAGATGAGGGCATTACAGCTGCACATGGCACTAGGGATGATTCTCAGAAACACAACCGAACAAAATAATGACTCTATTTGGATCTAGTAATGACTCTATTTATGTAAAGCTCAAAACAGGCAAAACTATTTTCTTTAGGAATGTAAACTTAAGTGGTAAAACTAAAAGGCAGTAAATGTTGTAAGTCTCAGGGAGAGGAAGAGCCGTGAGAGAGAGAGAGACAGAGAGAGAGAGAGAGAGAGAGAGAGAGAGAGAGAGAGAGAGAGAGATGCCTTTGTGGTTCTAAAGCAAGAAGCACTGAGGAGTTAAGACATTCTTGAACTCACATATTTTCCTTCATTTCAGTCGTGATGGTCCAGTGATTTTGGAGGACGACATTGAATGTTTCAGGGTAGATGATTTTAGAAGGCTGTGAAGGGACTTCCCTGCCTGGTGGTCCAGTGGTGAAGAATCCACCTGCCGATGAGGCAGGGGGACAGGGTGTTTTCCACCGAACACCTGATCCAGGACGATGTCACAGGGCTCCGGGCAGGTTCGATACAAACCTACAGAACGGACAGTGCCAGGCGTGAAGGCGACCATGCCAGGGGCTTCAGAGTCCTGGCAATGTTTTATTTCTTGATGTGAGCAGTGATGACACGAGCATTTGCTTTATAGTTATTTATTAGAATATAGAAGATTCTTTGCACTTTTCTGTATGCATGCTAATTCTCAGAATTTAAAAAATGAAAGAATGAGAGGCCTGGTTTTAAGAAGAACTTGGATAAGGGCCTCACCCTCTAATGCTCTCAATTTCAGAATCTACCATCATGGTCCTGGAGGAGGGACATCCCTGCCTGGTCTTGCATCCCTGCCCTGCTCCAGCAATCAGTCCAAGCCACCAGTACTGGCAGAAGCAATCTCATCCTTGACTAAGCCTGACTCAGCTGGCCCTGATTGCATCTTCTGGGCTCCTGCATCCCCAAGGATGTAATTGAGTGTGTTCTGTGGGAGACAGTCTGTAATGAATTTCCTAGGATGGAAACTGAACGGAAATCAAGAGAGTTGTGCCAGATTGCTGGTGCGGATCAGAGCTGAGGAGTAACCCTGATATGCCTGGTCCGGGCTGGCGCCTGGTATGCACGTCTCATGTCTGGTTTCCTTCTCCTCCTCCTCCACCTCCTCCCCCATTTCCTCTGCTCAGGTGGCTGGTATGCGTGCCAGCCCTCTGAGTGAAACGGGAGGGGGTTGTGTTTCGCTCCGGCAGCTTCTCACCAGGGCATTTTCTGAGGATTTGGGTTGTTTGTTTCCACAACACTCAGCATAAATGAAGCTAATAACAATGATGATAATAATAAACCAACTTGGCATAAATAAAGCAGGTGCTCGTGATGGGTGGGTAGTAGGTGACACTTTGCTGTTGTGAGATGAGCAATGATGAAGCTGGGACTGAGACGGCCACTATCTCTGAGGAGAGCCTAGACTGAATCACCAGTGAAGCCCAGGAACTTTGTTCAAGGCATGTGGGTCCTCTTGTTTGGGGCCTGGGGAGTGGTGAGGTTATAGTTGTCCTAGTCTTCTGGGATGCTGGTCATTTGAAGACTTGCTATTCCAATGGAAGCTCAGACTTTGCTCCACCTTTTTCTCCTTTGTCCCCAGCAAGGCAGGGTTAGAAGCCCTGTACTCAATGCCTTCATTAGGGATTGCAGAGGTCAGTCTTGACTACTGCCCCCTCTGCCCACTCCCTTGTCTGAAGTTGCCCGTTCCTCCCCTTGGCCTCAGAGATCTCTGCTCCCTGGCTCTATGGATACAAATGCTCAGCTCAACTCAGATTGGGGGACCCTCCTTGCAGAAGCAGCTGCTAAGTTCCTGGGACAGAATACACTTGGCGAGACCCAAGCTTGGAGGCAGCCGGGCAGGCTGTAGTAAAAAAAAAAAAAAAAAAAGAGTGATGTAGGGATAGGCAGGAGGAAGTTAGGAAGGAGCCTCTATCATGACTGCAAATAGAAACCTCAGTTTGTGGTGCAATGAAATCACCGTATATGGCTTGGGAGGAAATTCTCTGCAAGGAGCTGCATGCAAATAGGTCATCAAGTAATGGCAAAAATATGCAGCCAAACGGAGGTGCCTCTGCAGGGCTTCTGTGTCTCTAAGGGCTAAGTAAGCTCCAGGAAGCCATAAAGACTCTGAGCTTCATGCCACAGAGAATGGGGAACAAGAGATGCTCCCTCTGCTTCCCTGCCCAGCCTCCAGCCTCCTGCTTCTCCCCTCCCCACCAGGACCACACCGAGTCTGACTAGCATCCTTGCTTTCTATTGCTGAGATCAGGCAGGGATTTGGAGATTGCCTGAGACACTTTCTGGTGACTAATGCAGTACTTGAACAGGAAACAGACTGGAAAGGGCTTAGGAGGAGCTATAAATAGCTCATGTCCTAAAAAATCTAACTTAGGGAGAAATGGAATTAACACACTGGAAGGAGAACAAGGAGATCACAGGCTTCAAGCAAGACCAAGACTGCTCTTGGGAAATGAGCTTTTCTCCCAGATGGAGCTCGATCTGCCCTTGTAGGAGTCAACTCTATTAAGTGTTGATAGAGTTGCACTTCTTAATCCTGAGGTTGACCAGCTAGCCCTGTCTGCCTGCCAGATATACCCTGAATTGTCTATGGTTCTGGGGATTAAGCTTTGGAGGGATCACATAAGGGCATGTGTGTGTGTGTGTGTGTAATGGGGGTCACTGAGGCTCAGAGCTCAAGGAGTACAAATGTTCTCACATTGAGGGGATGTAGAATTGAAAAGGTGTCAGTTTCCCCTCTATCCATTAGGCTACAGCAATCCCTTTCCATCTTGAACCCAGTGAGGAGAAGAGAGAAAAAGCTAAGATATCTAGCTCTGGAATTAACAGTGGATCAGCAGACTGGGGTTCTAATTCCAGCCAAGACATTCATTTGCTGGGCAACTTGGAGTAGATACTCACTTCACTAAGATTGTTTGCTTTTCTATCAGAGGGAGAAGTTGGTCCATTTCAGTGAAGTTAAAAATCTTTTTATTTTATTTTTTCAAAGCTGGGTAACATTTACCCAAAGAAAGTCACAAAGCCAGAGCTAAGCTGCCCTGGTTAAGGCAGGGACCTCACACTTAGACACATTCACTCCCCTTGTGGTATCTGCCAAAAAGCCACCTCAGAAGCCCAGGGCTTTGCAGAGAGCCAGTTGAAAACCACAAAACTAGAGCACTTGATGAGGGAGGCAGGCCGCCCCAGAGTTCCTCCTTATGGACCCCTTTCTCTTTACCTCCATGTAGAGGCTGGAAGTTTAAAAGAATGAAAAGTAATATTGGATGATGGAGATCTAACTAAAGATGTCAGTTAAAACAAAGGAGGGTTTTTAGTTCACAATACCCAGCAAACTTCTTAACATCCTCACTGGATGGAACAGACTGACTGCAAGACAGCCGCAATCTCCACCCACCTAGTATCCACACCCCTTGCAATGTGACTCTGTAACTCCTCCCATCAAGAAATAGAATTGATTTCCACGTCTTCTGAGCATGCGCTGGCCTTAAGATTTGCTCTGAACAATATTTAGTGGAATTGATAGTATTCCAGCTTTAAGTTTAGGTCTTAAGAAGCCTTGTATCTTCTACTCTGTCTGTTACACCCCTGCTACCACGCTGCAACTGGCCTGGGTTAGTCTGTCAGGGAACGAGAGGTCACATACATCAGAACTGACTCATCCCAACCGAGACCGTGACAGAACAGCCAGCCCCCAGCTGACTGCCTGAAGACAGATGAGCAAAGAGCCTTATGGGGAATATTAAATGGTGGTTGTTCTAAGGCATACCTTTTGGAGTAGTCTATTTCTGTTCTAGCTACCTATTACTAGTAACAAAGGACCCCAAAACTTAGTGGTGTAAAACTATTATGTATTGATTTGTTATGATCTCCATGGTTCTGTGCCTTGACTGGTCTCAGTTGGGGGATTTCTACATGGGGGCTTTTCCAGGGTGACAGTCCGTTGTCAGCTGTGGCTACAGTCATCTGAACGTTTAACCAGACTGGGTGTCTGAGATGGCTCATGTGGATGCTGGCACTTTATGCTGGCTGTCGTCTGGGGGCTCAGCTGGGCCTGTTGATTGTTCCTTATGGTGCTGACCTCTCTATGTGGCTTGAGTTTCTCGCAACATGGCTGCTGGGTTCCCAGGGGCTGGAAGAGAAAGCTGCCAGGCCAGTTAAGGGCTATGCCAGTTACAGGATGGCATCACTTCCTCCATAATTTATTAGTCAAAACAGTTATAGGGTCCTCTCAAACTCAAGAGGGAATAGATGTTAAAAAAAGAAATAGATGTTGAAAAAAGAAATAGATGTTATCTCTTGATGGGGAAATGGCAAGATCATGTTTCAAAAGAGAATATAGAATGAGAGATACTGTTGGGACCATCTTTGGGAAATAAAGTTGCTGAACAGCTTTATTGTGGCAAAGATAAGAGGGCAGTTTTGTTCTGCGTGGTCCTTCCCTGTGGCACTGCTCTCTGTCCATCCTTTCACATAATCACACAGAGATTGGCAAGCATGGAGCAACCAGAGAAGAAGACCTGCAGAGCCCTGCTGAGCATTATCAACTCTTCTGGGCTCAGCGGGAGAGAAGGCAGAGACCCAACCGCATCTCTGCCTACCAAAAGCCAGGAAAGGAGGAGGTGACCGAAGTGGGAGATAATAGCTTGTCCCCTTGGGGAGCTTCCTGGTGGTTCTTAAGTTAAACAATACGATCCCTGGATTGGGAAGATCCCCTGGAGAAGGGAATGGCAACCCACTCCAGTATCCCAGCCTGGAAAATTCCATGGACAGAGGAGCCTGTGGACTACAGTCCAAGGGGTCACACAGAGTTGGACACAACTGAGCTGTACCTGGGTTTTCTCTTTTTCATTTTTTCTAAGGGCTATTCAACATGGGAATGAGGAAATGTGATTGCTGAATTTAAAAAGTGAATGAAAAGAGTCAATGCTGCTGCTGCTGCTGCTGCTGCTAAGTCGCTTCAGTCGTGTCCAACTCTGTGAGACCCCATAGACGGCAGCCCACCAGGCTCCGCTGTCCCTGGGATTCTCCAGGCAAGAGTATTGGAGTGGGGTGCCACTGCCTTCTCTAGAGTCAATGCTAGTTAAGTGTTTTGTCAATATCCGGTACTATGGAGGGGAAAATCAGATGATGAACAGGTTCAAGCTGAGATTCTCACCTTGTTACCCATATGGTGAGGCTGAAGATGTCAGTCTCTGCATGCCTGAGCCAGGCCTATCCTCAGAGGCTGGAGATCGGCAGCTGCCCCCTTTAGCTGCTACTCCCAGGCGTGGATAAGAGCTCCATCTGGGCAGTGGGAGAGGGAAGATTAACATCTGCGTTCATGAGTCATGTGGTCCTAAGGAAGCTCCCCAGCTCAATCTGGGTGACTAGGCTTCTGCTCCAATTCTCACAGGTTTTCCGGTGAATGGGGAGTCTCCTGAGCCCCATTTGGCTGAGACTCAAAGCTCTTGTTCACTTCTCTCATCTTTCCCCTTGTAGGCTGACTCCTGTTCCTGAATCCAAAACCACTTCCTGTTTCGAACGTCCCCTCAGAGTCAAGATGCTGCTGCCCCCCTGATGACGGAGGCCAGAGGCTCTTCCTGCCAGAGTCCCTGCCAGGGCTACAGCCAGTCGTCACCCTCTCTGAGGGCCGGGCCCTGCTACCCCGTCCCAGTGCCAGGGCCTGGGGGTTGGGCCCAGCAGGTCGCAACAGGATGCCCCCACCTCCTGGGCTGACTTGGGCTCGGGCTGCTTTAGCACCAACATCCTGTCTGCCCTATTTCCTACCGAGGGTAAGGTTTTCATGAAGCCCATACCCCTAAGAGCCTGGGTGAAGAGACAGCCTCATAGAACTCCTTCCGCAGAGATCAGAACTGAGAGCAGGAAAGAAGAAGGTGAAAATGAAGTCAGAAATCCAGAGTGGCTCCCTCCCAGCTGACGTAACGTGCCTCCTGTGATGAGCAGCTTGCCTGCTCACAGGAGAACCAGCCCCTCCCAGTAGCGGCCACAGCTATACCCACTGCACAGACACACCCGTCCCATCCATCCATCCATCCATCCACTGAGCAGTGGGGAGCATCTTTGAATAATGTCCTTCAAATCAAGCAAAATAAAGGGAACTATATCCACCATAATATGGGCACAGAATAGACTATCTGAACAGAGGAAAGAAAATTTCAGGAGTTCCACCCTTAGAAATAATTTCTGTATTCTGGAAGAGGTTTTTTTTTTTTTTCCCCTTAAAACAATGTTTAACCAAATTATAGCCTTCAGATATTATGTCTCTGGCGCTCCCTTTGGTCTTTAGCTGAGCCCCTCTCCGGGGCTACGGAGGTCATGAGGTCGATGTGGCTTTTCTGTCCTCATCTTAAAGGACAGCGCTACCTTGGTCATTAGGCTCAGGATTCGCCCTTTCACCCCACAGCCACTAGGCCTCAAGGAGCCCTGCCTCCCCCGTCAGAGAGGATCCTTAGCTGTGAAAGTCTGCCTTCTCCTCTCCTTCCTCCAAAGGCAAACCAGGGTACTCTGATAAGACTGCTGTAGTGGGGCTTCTAGACTCCCAGGACCCAAGGACGCAGCTTCCAGGAGAGGAGGAGGAGGGCAGGCCTGGAGCCTCCAACTCCACCTGCCTCCCTCCCTCTGCTCTCTCTTCTCCTCTCTCAGCTTCCTCCTTCCCACATCTTCCTGCCCCCGACCTCTTCTCTTCCATAAGTGAGAGTGAGTACGTGGCCCTGGACCTGGATTCCACAGTCACAGGTAGACAGAGGTTGGTTCTCAATTCTATCATTGACTGTGCGGCCCTGATTGAATCAGTCACTTTAGTTCTCTGAGCATTTATGGAGATGATAATACCACTGAGGTAAGGACTAAATGGGTTTAGATCTTAAATATTTAACCCAAGGCCTTATACAGGATAGAGTCTTAAAGAATGTTAACCAACTGAATCTGCATCAACTAAGCCCCTACTGTGTGCCAGGTGCCAAGGGCCCAGAAGGGAACAAGGGAAATTTTTTAAAATCTCTGTTTGAATCTCTTTGAACTATATTGTAATGATCATTATCAGAAAATCTGTAAGGAAACTAAGTAGCTCCCACTGCTCGGCACTCGGGTACTAGATTTTAAGGGCTTCTGCACACCTAACAACACAGAGTAGTCTGGTGGCTGGAATGAAGTCAAAACCAGATCCTGTGGCAAATTATATCTCCATTCGTTCTACAGGGCTAACTGGATTGCCTAAAATCTACTTCTCCAGGGGCGGAGATCTCTAAAATAGGAGGAGGTCACACATCGGATGTGCCAGCCCTTCTATCTTGGAAGATAGCAAGTTCGGAGTCCTGTGCAGGCCTGCAGAGCCACCAGTGCTGGGTTGTCACAGGGCCCCAGGAAATGCCCCCTCCAAAGAGGTTAGGTTGGTTTTGCTCATGGTGCCAGCTCTGGCTGATTTGGGGGCCAGGTTGAGAACCCAGGCTCGGGCACCCTGCTTTGTGGACTAGCGTCACCTGCCACAGCAGGCTTAGGAAGCGGGAGCTTGTTTGCCACCTTTGGGTTAGGCAAACCTTGACAACTGGTTCGGAAACCTTACTTTCATTTCCTGCTGGCTCGACTCTGCTCATATCCAGAGATCACTTTCCGGAAGCTTTTTACTCTTCCACTGGGAATTTTTGGGAGAATGATGCTCTGTGGTTCATTACCACATCCCACACAAAAGGAAACCTGAATCAATGGAGCTCTCTAGCCAACCCATGGATTGGAAGATTCAGTACCATAAACATGAAGATGTCTCCCAAATTAATATATGTATTTAATGAAATGCTTATCAAAACCTCAATAAGGATTTTCCTAGACCTTTACAAGCTGATTCTAAAATTCACATGGAAGAGACAAGGCCAAAGAATGGCCAGAATGGCTTTGAAGAAAAATAAGAAGCAGAGACTGACCCTGCCAGTTCTTAAGAACTATTACAAATCATTGACATAAAGAAATTTGTGCACCAAGGGACAAATAAACCAATGGAATAGAACAGAGAGCCCAGAAATAGACTCACATATAGCTGAATACCTGATACCTGACCGAGGTGACATCAACAGGGAAAGGATAGACCATTCAATAAACAATGTTGCCTAATGGGTTATCCACATGGGAAAGTTAGTATTCAAGATGGAATGCAATTGGGATTGTATAACTGATTCTTTTTGCTATATAGCAGAAACTAATCCAACACTGTAAATCAACTATACTTCAATAAAAATTAATTAAAAAACAGAAAACAAAACAAAGATGGAATGCAAAATAAAAACAGGGTTTTAAAAAGTAGAATGTAAAACTCTTTGAAGGAGAATGCAAACATAAGAGGACAGATTTATGACATCGGGGTAAGGAAATATTTTTTAAAATAGAGAATAGCAAGAACAACAAACCCACAGGCCATAAAGGAAACAATAAATTCACCTAAATTAAAATTATAAATTTTGTTCAAGAAAAGACAAAGCAAACCAGGTAGAAAGATTCATTCCAGATTACACCGAGAATATATCAAGAACTCCCACAATCAGCATGAAAAAGGCCACCCAGGAGGATAATCAATGAAGGGTATAAATTTGAAATTCAGAAATAAATGATACCCAAGTGTCCAATAAACATAAGCAGCTTCCCCTCTACAGTAACTGGGGAAACACAGATTGAAATCACAGTGAAGTTTCACTTCGTCCCCATCAGATTGGCAAGACCTTTAAAATGTGTATGGCAGTGGTTCATGCTGTATAGAATGGAACTAAAGAGGATAAACGGTATAATTGTTTTGAAGAGCAATATGTTCCTAGTGAGCAGAGTCGAGAATGAATATTTCTAATTCAATTCTAGATGTATAGGACAATTGTCATACATGTACACAAAAAGACAAATACAAAAATGTTTCGCAAATTCAATTATTAAAACAAAAGATATCAACAGGGGAATGAGCAAATAAAGCTGGTATATTCACTCAGTGGCATGCTATTAAGCAGTCAAAACAAATTAGCATATCCTCAAGAGTAAATCTCAGATATTAACATGGATAAATTTCAAAAACATAATGTTAAAGGAAAAGCAAATAGTCATTTCATATAGTATGAGTCTATATTTTAAGTTAATATGCTTTAAAATGTGAAAAACCATATAAAACATTGTTTGGAAATATATGCCTATATACGAAAGTATAAAAACATATATTAGAATGACAAACATTAAATTCATAAAAAAGTAAATGGATCTCTTTAACAGCATGCATTAACTATAATGTTTATTTTTTTAAAAAAAGAAAAAATACATCTGAAATAAGTATGGCAAAATAAGATTCATTAACAAGAGTGTTTGGTGTGTTATGTTGGGTTGGCCAAAAATTTCGTTCAGATTTCTCTATGAGATGGTACACCTGAATGAAATTTTTGCCCAAACCGCCTTGGTTTTCTTATGTTTGAAATATTAGAGGAAGAGCCCTCAGATCCCTGGTCTCTGAGTTTTCCCCAAAAGCATGCTTGTGGCTTGGGAAAGCAAAAGGCAGAAATGTTTTCTGCCCTTATGTTATATCCAGCAGTTTTCCTAGAGACTTGGCCCTCCTTAATGCACCTTGACTCACCTAGGATGTTCAATGACTTTGAGATCAATTCAGCACCAGCTCAGTGCTGTCCAAAACAAAAATTAAGAACTGTTCCTTTTCTATATAGGAGTTTGTAGGATGCTAAAACTGAAGTGTGTTTAAAAAAAAATGTTTGGGATGGCACAGTAGGAAGGAGTGAGTCATAATTCATTCTGCTGAAGGGGTGGATACAGAAAAAGCAAAGAATTCGGCTTTGAAGTCTACTTAAGAGTTGGCAAGACAAAGAGGATGACAGTGTGAGTAAGGAAAACAAGGCATGGGATTGTATTATGGGGCTGGAGGGCAGCATCTCGACTGGACACGTGCTTCAAAAAAGTCTTTCTGGCAGTGGCAGAGGATGGAAAATCCAAAGAGAAAAAAATGGTTAGAGATTGGTTAGAAGCCATTGAAAAAGTGTTTCAATGGGAGGTGATGAAAACCTTAACGACGACACAGTGATTTTGGTTATAGTTTTCCTGCAAAACTTCAAATGAATTGAAGGTGGGGCAATGGCTTAATCCAGTTTTATCTGTGTGTACCCCACAGGTCTACAGTTGTACCCGGCATATGATAGGAGCTCGATGAATACAAGCTGATGGAAAGAAGTGAGACAGGAAGCAGGCAGCTCACCCCTCCTTTGACAGATAAGAAGGCTGAGAATAGGAGAGGAGGAGTGATGTTTTCAAGGATATCCTGAGCTGGAAGCTTACAGCAAAAAGCCCTGCAGCCACTCTGCTAACAAATTAAGAAGCATGTAGGTTTTTCTTTTTTCAAATTATTTGTTTATTTGGCTGTGCCGGCTGTTAGTTGCAACACATGGGATCTTCAGTCTTCATTGCAGCACGCAGGATTTTCAGCTGTGGCATGCAAAATCATAGTTGCGGCCTGTGGGGCCTAGCTCCCTGACCAGGGACCAAACCCAGGCCCCTTGCATTGGAAATGTGCAGTCTTAGCCACTGGACCACCAGGGAAGTCCCACACATGTTTCTAAAGACAAAGCCTAGACAGGTAAAGTTCCATTGTAATCAGTTTCCTTATAAATCTGTGTTCTTTATGAGGAAGTACTTTCTCATTCCCTTAGGCAGAAAAAGAGTTCCTTTAAAATAGGTTAAATTCCCCAAGATGAATAATACAAGACAATATCCCTTTACTTGGCCTGGGTCCGAATAACAGGCTCTATTCAGGTGACTCTGAAAACACTTGATTGTGTGCCTTTGGCATTGCGGGCAGGGCAAGCCCAGCAGCAGAGAGAACTTTACAAGTCCTTTGTTCTGCTACCGTGAGGTAATTGGCTCTCCACCCCAACATAAATTTCCAGCCACCTGAACAAAATTCACCTATGTTAACAGCCCACATGCAAAGCAAAACCACCTCTACAGTGCATACAGGTTTGAAGTGCTCCACATCCACCCTCTGTATTCCTCTGGCCTGGAGAGACTCAGTTCTCTGTGTAGGAATAAATGAAAGAATGAAGATAGAGGCTGACACTTACTGTGTGGTTGCTGTGTGCTACCAGTGTTCTAAGTATTTTACAGGTGTTAATCTTGAACTGCTGACCACATCACTGTGGTGTAAGTGCTATCGTTATTTATATTTTATAGATGAGGAAAGGAGGCCCAGAGCGGTTGAATACTTACACTGGATCCCATGGAACCAGGATTTGGGCAAAGGAACCCTGGTTCCAGAACCTAAACTTTCTTATACTTTGTACTCAGTACAAGGTGGCTTGAAGGAAAAAAAAAAATACTTAAGAAAATGGCATGAACCAAGGGCAAGCATTGTGGCTAGGCATGAACCTGTCCCACTTATTTATTCATTTGTTCATTATTTAACACTCACTGAGGGCCTACCATGTGCAAGGCAGAAGGGATAAAATACATAACTCTACCATTAAGAAGCTCAGAGCCCAAAGGAGGCAGGCCAGTAATACGGCAGCATGAAGAGCCCTGGTAAGTTGGAAGGTGGGAACTGGGAAAGCAAAGATGAAGCAGCTTGCTTTACTTAAAGTGGTTCCCATGCTTTACTCTGCACTGAAATCACCTGAGATCTCTAAAAATGACTCATGCCTGGCTGCCACCCCTAGCCTTTACGATCTAATTGGCACTGGGAGTTTTAAAAGCTAACGTTCAGCAAAATTTAGGAAACATTGGCCTAACAGGTCATAAGCTGGTTTGCAAGTAACACAAAACCTAACTGAAATTATCTTAAGGAAAAATAATGAAAAGAAAAGGAGGGGCATGGGGCTAAATGTATTAGGGTACAATAAGAAAAAGGGGACAAAAGCAAAAGATACAAACTTCTAGTTATAAACGAGTCATAGAGATGTCATGTGTAGCATGGTAACTATAGTTAATAATACCATATTACATATTTGAGAGTAGATCTTGAAAGGTTTGACATGAGTCTGAGTGAACTCCGGGAACTGGTGATGGACAGGGAGGCCTGGAGTGCTGCGATTCATGGGGTCGCAGAGTCGGACACGACTGAGCGACTGAACCGAACTGAACTTGCAAGGTTTTATCATAAGAAAAACATCTTTGTATGGCAAAACCAATACAGTATTGTAAAGTAAAATAAAGTAAAAATAAAAATTAAAAAAAAAAAGAAAAACATCTTTTTGGTAACTATGTATAGTGACAGATGTTAAGGAGGTAATCATGTCGCAACATACAAATATACAGTTGTTATCTGGTACAACTGAAACTGGCATGTTATATATCAATTATACCCCAATTTTTGAAAAAAAGGAGAAACAAAGGGTATATGGTTTTGAGAAGGGTTTGATTCAGCTTTAAAGATGTCACCAAAGTGAGGTTTTCCTCTTTCTCCAGCGATGGCTCCGTTCCCAGGCTCCCCTTGGTTGCAAGGGGCAGCAGTTCTGGTCTCTACCTTGTTTCTTCGTGTCCAGTGCAAGGAAGATGTTTGATTTCCTCCTAGCTCAAATAAAAGCCCGGAACTGCATTCCACTGACTGACTGGGGCCTGAACAAGTTGCTGGAGTCAGAAAGGTGCAAGCCGCTGACTGGCTCAGCCTGTTTTGTAGTTTTATTTTTGTTTGGTTTTGTTTGTTTACTTTTCTCAAGTTTGATTTGCTCAGTTTGATAAAAGAGGCCTGACCAAGTTGTCAGGAAAAAAAGAGAGGGAAAAAGCTGAAGCAAAAATGATTTTCCATAGAGACTGAAAGCAGATAAGCGGTCACCAGGGGTGGGAGAAAGGGTAACGGAGAGGGACGCCTTAAAGGATGTGGGGTTTCCTTTTCAGGTGATAAGAGTGATCTGGAACTAGATAGTGATGCTAGTTGTGTAACACTAAATTTACTAAATACCACTGAATTTTACACTTTGAAATGGTGAATTTTTTTGTTATGTGTACTTTAAATATCCCATCCCCATAACACACACACACAGTGATTTTATATACCTTGCTTGGTGGTTTTTATGTAGATCATTTTATTTAATCCTAACAACAAAATTAATTCAACTTTGGGAAATTTCCTGGTAGTCGAGTGGTTGGAACTCTGCTTTCACTGCCAAGGGTGCCAGTTCAGTTAGGGGACTAAGATCTTGTAAGCCGTGTGGCACAGCCACAAAGAAATCAAAATAAAAATTAATACAACTTTATAACTACTTCATTATTCCCATTTTACACAAGAAAAAACTGAGGATCAGAGAGATGATTAATTTATCCAAGATCACACTACTAGATTTGAGATTCTCATTCGAGCTGATTTAACTACAAAGCCCAAATTCTTAAACCCTCTCTCATACTGCCTCTATAGCTACATAATTTCATATCTATCTATATATATATCGATAATAGATCCATATTCAAAGTATTGATGGTCCAAATCTCTGAGTGATGAGACTATATAGTTTCTTATATTATTCTTTTTGATTGGGCGTGATTTTTATTTAGAAAAGATAAACCCTATTTTTAACATAAGGAAGAAAATGGTTTTTATAAGTACAGCACTTCTCTGAAGGAGATGAGAAACAACTAGAGAAGACGCAAAACTTCACAGGGACACAGGCGAGTCTGTTTGCAGGCTGTGGAAGGAGCACGCACTCCAAGGCGATAAGGAAGACTTCTCAAGGAGGTGACCCAGAGCGCAGTCTGGAAGGGAGTGATGGTCATCAGTGGGTGGAAAGCAGGAGAGGGAACAGCCAGGCTGAAGCCCTGAGGCCAGGATGGGGAGGGTCAGGATCCAGCTGGGCCGCGTTTGAGGGCCTCCATCTGCCTCGATTCCAGGCCCCTCTGCTTCTCCTCTACCCGAAGACACCCCACAAAGCTGCTTTGCTCTGTCTGTCCACGGGGCAGCCACAGCTTTATTCTGAGATGCTTTCCTCAGTCCTCTGGGGAATAGAAAACCTCGAGGGCTGGCCTCCCAGGCATTCTTAGAAGGCCGCTGTGGCCATGCCTTCCTGCTTTGTCCTGGGATCCTGTGACTCTCGGGCACAAACCCAGAGCAGCCCTCACTCAATCACTTCTTTGATTTTCTCCCAGTTGGACTGTCGGCTTGTTGGCCAGTGGGAGGGTGCTGAGTGCTGAACTGTGCAGAGAAACGACGATTGTATTTCTTTGGGTCAAAAGTCAAGTTTCTTTGCTGAGATGGCTGTGCAGAGAGGGTTCAGACCCCTTCAGATGAGACAAGGCCTAAACCAGTTTGCCTAAAGAGCAAGTTGCCCAATGACTAGCAGGTCTACAACTTAACGCCCTCCTGACAGTGTTTTACATCTTGAGGGTATGTCTATCCCTTTTTAAATTTTTTTGCCATGTTTTTGGCAAGTTAAACATTTTAAATTAACATGTCTAAGAGTCTTTCCTCTTTTTTTTTAAGCCACACCATGTGGCTTTCAGGATCTTAGTTGTCCAATCGGGGGTTGAATCTGGGCCACCCCAGTGAACGTGCTGAGTCCTAACCACTGGACTGGGAAGGAATTCCCTTCCTATTCCTAATAAGAATATATCACATTTGTAGTACTTTACAATTAATGAGATATGTGCTTCTGATAAATTTCAGAGTGACCAAATGATCCAAGCTTAGTCTCAGGAACTGGACACACCAGGGTTTAAATCCTAGTTCTGCCAGATGCTAGGACATGGTATTTAACCTTCTTGATCTTTGGCTTCTCCAAGGGTGATGGTTAATTTTATGTGTCAACTTGACTAGGTCACAGGGTACTCAGATATCTAGTTAAACATTATTTCTAGGTGTGTCTGTGAGTGTGTTTCTGGATGAGATCAGCATTTGAATCAGTAGACTGAGAGAAACATGTGGCCTTCCCTGGTGTGGGTGGCATCACCCACATCCTTTGAAGGCCTGGATGGAACAAAAAGAGAGAAACAGGGAGAAATCACTCTCTTAGCCTGTTGAGCTGGAACGTTCGTTTTTTCCTGCCCTTGGACTGGGACTCACACCATTGGCTCCCCTGGTTCTCAGGCCTCCAGACTTGGTGTGAAACCACAACACCTGCTTTCCAGGGTCTCCAACTTGCTGATAGCAGACCGTGGACTTCTCAGTCTCCATAATCAAATGAGCGAATTTCTCGTAATAAATCCATCTGTATCTTTACCTGTATCTAATCTCTTATTGGTTCTGCTTCTCTGAAACACCCTATTACACCAAGTATAAAATTGGGCTAATAATCTCAGTCCATAATTCGCAGAAGTAATCTTGTATGGATGATGTGAAGATGTGTAAAGTAATGACAGGTCCACTGTAGGCCCATGGGAAGTGGCAGTCTCATTTACCTAGTGTATCACTTAGGGTTTGATCGGGGAAGAAGGGCCACACTGCGATATGGGATAAGGGATGATTATAGAGAGAGAAGTTGCCTCGACGTCGACTAGGGGCCTGAGCTGTGCTGGCCAGCAGGGCTGACAGGTGAGAAGACAGCACAGGCGTGAAACAAACAAACAAACAGCAACAGAAATAAAACAGAGGAAACGGAACACTGACAACCCTTGAGGAGAAGCTGGAATTTGTGTCTATTTCTCACCACCTCCTCCTTTGACAGCCTGGTGGCCCCAAGGGAGTTCTGGGAAACCCAGTTCCAGCTTCATAAGTTGCTACAATATAAAATAATCACACTTACAAATAGGAGGGAAAACAACTAACATTTAGAGCCAACAACACACCTCCATGTATGTTTGTCACCTGATTTAATCTATACTCTGCTTACCAAATAAGGCGTATTATCTCCATCACCTGTTGAAAGTCTACTGGAACCCAGGTTGTTGGGGCCTGAGCACTTTCCACCAGAATTTGACCTGTGAAGCTGAACTGGGCCTTTTTGTTTCGGGGTTTCAGCCCTGCAGACCCCACACATCTGGACAAGGGGAAGAATCAGCTCTCTGAACCCATCAGAGGCTGGGCTGCCCTGGGTAGTTTCTTGCCATCTAAGCTGCATCTAGGAGAAGGATTTGAATGGAAGAGCAGTTGGGCAGGAATTTAATTTTAATTAAAATGTATTTATCTGCTACAAAATGCATGGAACTTAGAGAAAACCTTCATGTGAGGTGGCGTGTGGGTGGGGTCAGAGTGAGGAGGGAATGATAGAAGAGGTCAGGATGATGTACAAGGATATTGCTGAGAGGTGAAAAGCACAAATTCCTTCTGAGCATTCGTATCGGCCGAAGTCCACGGCAATGATCCAGGCCCACTGGAGAAGCAGCGGTGGGTGGTACAAACACCTTGTGCTTTTGAATAGCTTCCTCTTTTATTCTTTCAACAAACATTTACTGACACCTTCCAGGTACTGGGTGCTGTTTCAGCTACACACACGGAAGGTACAGCATTAATAAACTTCCTGTTGCTCATCTCAAGGAGTTATAGGTCGGGGTTTAGATGACTCTATAGTTTAGAATGGGTTCCCCCAGAAGCAGACCCGAGAAGAGAATCTGAGTTCAAGCAGTTTATTTGGGAAGTCTGGAAAGCATCAGGAAAGAACTGAGGAAGTGATAAGAGGGAACCAATATAGAGCATGTTAATGAGCAATCACTGCTGTGGGCACCTGGGCTCTGCCCTTCTGGAGATCTCTGGGACAGAGACAGATATAGCACATACCTCCAAGACATCCCACCTGAGGCTGAGACATTGGGGTATGTATCTGCCAACTATTGCCCACTCTTGTTTGAAGGCTACTACTGGAGGTGTTAAATCTCCAGTACTCTGGCCGGCCCTATGCATTGGCTGAGCTCGCTGCAGAGGCCAGAGGAAACCCATAGGTATGGAGTCACAGGTGCTTGCAATAGAAAGCCATTTGTGTATATGAAAACCAGCAGCATCTGCCATACCCGGCCAGCGTATAACCATTTGTCCCTTCTCCTCCCTTCCTAACCATCTCAGCTTTTGTTCAGGTGTCCTTGTCCGTCCCATGCAGCCTGAATGTCTCAGGGGAAGCTGAGCCCACCCCAGCTCCAGGCAGGGGCCCTGACTGGCACAGCCAATCAGCACATTCCTGACCTCTGGGTATGGTATGGGCTCAAGCAGGCATGTGACTCAGTCCAGTCAGAGTGGATCTCAGGATTCCTGCTTGGAATGCTGGGTCAGAAATGGCTTTTGGTATCAGGTAGCTTCTGGCATGGAAGCTTTTCTGGTACTGGCAACAGGGAGGAAAAAATCAACCTGAAGACAAAACCAACACAAGGGAGGGCAGAGTCAAGAGCAGTGCAGAGGAGAGCTGGAACTTCACTTCTCCAGTCAGAGGGGTCTCCTACACTCCTACTGTGGTCAGATCTCTTCCATCACGTGTGGGACACAGCTGCTGCTAGCCCTGACTTCCAGGGAGAGAGAGCTTCTCTCCTGCACGTATACACTGGTCCTGAAAAAGAAACCTGCTTGGGCTATATGCGTGTCTGCTGGACCTGCCACCACTGAGCCTACATGGCTGGCTGGGCCTAGGTGCTACGTCCAGTCTTGTAACCAGGAGTAGGGAGGCTTTGGGCGAGTGGCTTCACTTCTCCAAGGTTGCATTTGTTTCATCTCTAAGGTGTGGATGATAAGTATCCACCTTAAAATGTGGCTGAAGATACACAAGTGTAGCACTGGGAGGGGCCATGTCCCTGACTTGGAGTTGCTCATAACAGTGTCTCTTAGAGACTCCAGTTCTCTACCCCGTTATTGATACCAGCCCCCAAGTTACTTTAATCAAAACTCATATATGTCATTTACTATGTACCTGGGTTCTAAGCACACATCTCCCTCTAACTATGCTATCCTATAACTATTCCCCTATTATACGTGAGGAACCTGCTGTACAGAGAGGTTAAGATCTTCCCCAAGGTCACCTAGTTAATAAGTGGCACAATTGGGATTCAAACTCAGGCATCTTGACTTCAGGGTTTGTGTAACTAACTACTTGACTATGTCTCTTAGAATAACTGCAGTGTACCTATTTGTGGGGTGGATATATGTTGAATGGATACACAGATGAACTTGAGTGAGTTCCCTCTATGGGCTAGAACAGAAGAGAGTATCCCCATCCTTGCCCCTAGCCAGCTACCCTGTGGTGGTCTGGGGAGCTTTGTTGAATGAAAGCAGTGTGTTCTAGAGTGGGCTTCAGGTGTGCATGAACAGGACTCTGCCAGGGCAGCAGCTGGGCCCCGCCTGCCGTGCGGGTGCAGTTGGTTTGGCGGTATTGTTTGGTCTCACCTGTCTCTAGGGGCCAGAACTGTACCCTTGGATTTCACAGGTGGCTTTGAGTGTGTATGTATCTACCTGTGACTCAGCCTCTACCATCTCCCCAGGCTGTTTGGAGCTGAGGTCAGACTACTTTCTTGATCGTGTCTCCTCCCCTCTCCTCCGCATACCCTGCCCTGTTTGCTCTGGTTCTTACATCATCACCTCCTGCCTGTGGCCTCATCTCTCCAGCGCTGATCTTCCCATCCTTGCAGCCAAATGCACACTCCCCAAAGTGCTGCGGTGGCTCTGAGGGCATTATTGATTTTGACAGGTGCCATCTCTTCTCCAAACTGTCTCTGGAAGATGCACTGAATATGTGGAAGGCCTGATGAGTTCCTAGTGACCTTGAAAACTTTTATATGTCTTATCTGTGAGAAACAGTGCATTCTGCAGCCATCAGGATGATAAGGGACTGGAACAAAGCCCCAGTGATCCTGCTTCTCATACAGTCCTGAGTCTGTTTGAGAGAGGTAAAAATGTTTCCACTTCCTGGCTTAGAAAACCCTTCTCCAAAGATACCTCCCAAGGAGGATAGGTGCCAGTCAGCCTTTTCTCATCATCTAACAAGGTCATCTGACTCTGTGTAGATATCAGCCTTCCTCCTCTTTCTAAGTATTCTTGCCTGGAGAATCCCATGGACAGAGGAGCCTGGCAGGCAAGTCTGTTGGTCCAAGAGTCAGACTAAACTGAGCGACTAGGAGCACACCTCTTTCTAAAAGACTGAAGTCCTTTGATAGTGGTTTTGGGAGGAAGTGGGTGAGACCACACTCACTGACCAGTTTTATCCCTTCCTGGAACATCTGCGTATGAGTAAGGGGTCTGAGGGAACAGACCCTTTCTTATTTGGAGGAGGAGGCTCAGGAGGTGCCCCCTAACATTCAAACGCTGTGAGACACACTCAGACTCCTCTGCAGGAAATCTCTGCATTGGGAATCCACTTAGTTCAACTCTGACCTTTCTTCAAGCCAACTGCTTGGCTGGAAATAAGAAGCCAGGCCCGATAACCCACTCCCTGCCTCCTGCCCCAGCCCCACCCTGGGACACCATCAGGTGGATAACTGATGAGGATGGAGATCACCAGCTGGAGTTCTTTCAGGAGGAGGCATGCGTAGTGGTGCTGAGACTCACTGCTTCCAGTCTGAGCTACAGATATTTTTAGGAATGAATCTGGGCCTTCCTTTTCTCCCTTCCTCTGATGCTAATGTGGCCATCTGCATCTCCCAGACAACCTTCACAAGCGCACATTTGCCATCCCAGAAGAGTGGGCTGGGGAGAGATTGTCGTTAAATATAGAACACTAAGCTGTGGCCCAGAGAGGCTGAGTTTGCCTGGCATGCTCAGAGTGAAGTAGGGGCGTTGGAGACCCGGAACCCACTTCTGTACTCTGTGACTCTCATGGTACCTTCTCTTCCTGATTAATGTGTAAATTTCTTGAATCTGTTCAGTGAGGGTCTTATATAATATTTCCTTTAAGTTCACCCTAACATTGTAAGATCTTTTCTTTGACAATCTTAGTTGTATAAACTCCCAACACAGAGTCCAGGCTACCATTTTGTCCAGAGAAAGGACAATTGTGATCTTCTGTCTCCATTCCTCTCCGCTTCCTAGGGAGATGGCCAGCAAGGGTGGCTTGGATGAAGCAAGAGGTAGCAAGAGGCTCTGACCACTGATTCAAGAAGTCTCAATGCTTCTCTCCCTGCAATCAGCCTTCATCAGCTCCCGGCTTGCCCTATATCCAAGGAAAAGCTCACTCTTCAGCACTCAGACTCACCTAACAGGGGCCTTTCTTATCTGAGGCCCCCAAGTCAAGAAGTTTGGGGATAGGGTCAGGAGAGGAGGCAGAGGTCCTAGGAACACATTGATAACTTTGAGCTTTTGAGCTAATAGGATTTCTATGCTGAGCCATGCTATCTCACGTGGTGGGCACACAGTTGTTCCTGCAGTAGGGTTAAATTTGTTTATTTGGAGAACATGTGCCATAGATAAGGTGACGGGAATCATAAAAAATAAAAGTGATAAAGAACAGCCCCCTAGCACCATGTACTTCTGATTATTTATCAGCTGAATAAGTTACATGAATGCAAGAATCATATATTCAGCTCACAGTAGCATCAGTGAAATGAATGAATGACCCTGTCTCCATCTCCATCCCTAGCATGGGTGCCTCCAGCCCAGACCAGAAGCAAGAAGCTTGTGTCTAGTGAGGATCTGGGCTGGGAGCAGAGGTAATGCTCTTTCCTCCATCAGTCACTCTGTAAATAAGGCAGGGCCATGTTGACCGCATCTCCTGTCCCTGACAGTGCCCAGGCCTGAGCTCACGAGAATGGTTGGATGGACTGGGGCTGGTCAGGCCCCAGAGGAGTTTCTTCAGGGATAGACCTGGCCTGTCCAGTGCTCTAGAAGTATGGGCAGGACTGCAGAGACCCCATTGCACAGTGATTAGGCATGCAGTTTCTGGAATCCAGAATCAAATCTAGGCTCTGAAACTTATTAACCATGTGACCTTGATAAGCTACTTTACTTCTTTGAGTTTTCACATCTGCAAAAAGGGATGATAATAAAAATGCACACTGTGCAGAGTCACTGTCAGAATTAAATGAGATAATGTGTGTAGAAGACACTTTATCAACTGGCATCACAGGCAGAGTTGCATCAGAGTGGAGAGCTGCCCCTCTGAGAATCAATGCTGACTGAGTCTTACAAACTGAGCAGGGATTGCTTTTGCTGAAAGTTCATCTGCAGGAAGTGAATTGAACTCTAAAGATGCTAAGTGAACAACCAAGTAGGACAATCCCTGGGAAAACCCTAAAGGCCTCAAATAGGATCACATGGTAAGGGGCATGGGAAAAAATAAACCCGTTTCATAGGGACAAACTGCTCTGTTTAAACTTGCCTGGCAAGAAAACATAGTCTCTTTAGAGGGTGGTCTGATGCTGTGGAAATTCCAGCAGCCTGGAGACATGATACTGTTCTCTTACTGCCCAAGCCTGCCTGTTCTCCTACCCATGGGTCAGCTCTGTCCCAAGAACATTTATATTGGGCCAAGCCCATGACAGGCCCCTAGGCCCCAGAAGTAAGACATACCTCCTGCAGGTGGGATGCCTGTTTCATTATCACTGCTACCAGGGCAGTCTGCCCAAGATGTTTGCAGTATTTACAGTTCATAAAGCAGCTTCACACCCCTCTCACTGTTCACACTGCCTTTTCTCTGAATGGTGCTCTCTGGAGCTGGGGGCAACCAGGGAGGGTGGGCAGAGCAGAGATTAAGGTAGCCATTTGACAGATAAGAGAAGAGGGTGCTTGCATGATTTGACTAAAGTAGCAGGTGAAAATTCCATAGGAACCTGGAATGTCAGGTCCATGAATCAAGGTAAGTTGGAAGTGGTCAAACAGGAGATAGCAAGAGTAAACATCGATATTTTAGGAATCAGCGAACTAAAATGAACTGGAATGGGTGAATTTAACTCAGATGACCATTATATCTACTACTGTGGGCAAGAATCCCTTAGAAGAAATGGAGTAGCCCTCACAGTCAACAAAAGAGTCTGAAATGCAGTACTTGGATGCAGTCTCAAAAATGACAGAAAGATCTCTGTTCGTTTTCAAGGCAAATCATTCAATATCATAGTAATTGAAGTCTATGCCCCAACCAGTAATGCCAAAGAAGCTGAAGTTGAATGGTTCTATGAAGACTTACAAAACCTTCTAGAAACAACACCCCCCAAAAGATGTCCTTTTCATTATAGGAGACTGGAATGCAAAAGTAGTTGTCTGAGGAAGCCTTACAAAAACCTGATAAAAGAAGAGAAGCAAAAGGCAAAGTAGAAAAGGAAAGAAATACCCATTTGAATGCAGAGTTTCAAAGAATAGCAAGGAGAGATAAGAAAGCCTTCTCCAGTGATCAATGCAAGGATATAGAGGAAAACAATAGAATGGGAAAGACTAGAGATCGCTTCAAGAAAATTAGAGATACCAAGGGAACATTTGATGCAAACATGAGCACGAAAAAGGACAGAAATGGTATGGACCTAACAGAAGCAGAAGATATTAAGAAGAGGTGGCAAGAATACACAGGACTATATAAAAAAAGATCTTCATGACCCAGATAACCACGATGGTGTGATCACTCACCTAGAGCCAGACATCCTGGAATACGAAGTCAAGTGGGCCTTAGGATGCATCATTATAAACAAAGCTAGTGGAGGTGATGGAATTCCAGTTGAGCTATTTCAAATCCTAAAAAATGATGTTGTGAAAGTGCTGCCCTCAGTATGCCAGCAAATTTGGAAAACTCAGCAGTGGCTACAGCAGTGGACTGGAAAGGGTCCGTTTTCATTCCAATCTCAGAGAGGCAATGCCAAAAGATGTTCAAACTACCACATGATTGCACTCATCTCACATGCTAGCAAAGTAATGCTCAAAATTTTCCAAGCCACGCTTCAACAATACGTGAACCATGAACTTCCAGATGTTTAAGCTGGATTTAGAAAAGGTAGAGGAACCAGAGATCAAATTGCCAACATCTGTTGGATTATCAAAAAAGCAAGAGAGTTCCAGAAAAACGTCTACTTCTGCTTTATTGACTATGCCAAAGCCTTTGATTATGTGGATCACAACAAACTGTGGAAAATTTTTCAAGAAATGGGAGTACCAGACCACTTGACCTGCCTCCTGAGAAATCTGTATGCAGGTCAAGAAGCAACAGTTAGAACTGGACATAGAAAAACAGACTGGTTCCAAATCAGGAAAGGAGTACATCAAGGCTGTATACTGTCACCCTGCTTATTTAACTTATATGCAGAGTACATCATGCAAAATACTGGGCTGGATGAAGAACAAGCTGGAATCAAAATTGCTGGGAGAAATATCAATTATCTCAGATATGCAGATGACACCACCATTATGGCAGAAAGCGAAGAAGAATTAAAGAGTCTCTTGATGAAAGTGAAAGAGGAGAGTGAAAAAGTTGGCTTAAAACTCCACATTCAGAAAACTAAGATCATGGCATCTGGTCCCATCACTTCATGGCAAATAGATGGGGAAATAATGGAAACAGTGACAAATTTTATTTTGGGGGGCTCCAAAATCACTGCTGGTGACTGTAGCCATGAAATTAAAAGATGTTTGCTCCCTGGAAGAAAAGCTATGACTAACCTAGACAGCATATTAACAAGCAGAGACATTACTTTGCTGACAAAGGTCTGTCTAGTCAAAGCTATGGTTTTTCCAGTAGTCAAGTACAGATGTGAGAGCTGGACTATAAAGAAAGCTGAGTGCCAAAGAATTGATGCTTTTGAACTGTGGTGTTGTAGAAGATTCTTGAGAGTCCCTTGGACTGCAAGGAGATCCAGCCAGTCCATCCTAAAGGAAATCAGTCCTGAATATTCATTGGAAGGACTGATGTTGAAGCTGAAACTCCAATACTTTGGCCACCTGATGCAAAGAACTGACTCATTGGAAAAGACACTGATGCTGGGAAAGATTGAAGGAGGGAGGAGAAGGGGACGACAAAGGATGAGATGGTTGGATGGCATCACCGACTCAATGGACGTGAGTTTGAGTTAACTCCGGGAGTTGGTGTTGGACAGGGAGGCCTGGCGTGCTGCAGTCCATGGGGTAGCAAAGAGTTGTACACGACTGAGCAACTGAACTGAACAGGTGATATGCACTGCTGCCTCTTTCCACCAGTTTTATTCTAAGGCCAGTCCAGGTGAAGGGAAGGGCCTATCCGCTATTAGGGGTTTGCTGAAGCCCAGAGTGGTCAAGAAGCAAAGCAAGAAGGAAGGGCCACGGCCGGTATTAGAAGTGGTATGCCTCTCTCCCCAAGTCCAAAAGGGGACACAGAGGGTTGCTTTCCAGCTTCTTAGGTCAAGGAGCTTGAAGACCAGCCCTTGCCTCTCTCTTGACATTTGGATACCCACACCGGGGTTTTTATCTAGCAGCACCACCACGCCTTGTCCCCACCGGCCCTCTGCTGGTCTCAGAATTGCACTGATCTCGGTGGGAGCGCCGGGCTGCTCCCTACTCTAGGGCCGGGCTACAGCCCACGTGCGCCCGCGGCTGCAGCGGTGACAGCTGGCCCCCCAGGGGCGGGGCGGGTGGAGAGCGGGGGTGGGGGCGGGCTCCGCGCCGCGCCGCCATTGGCTACGGGCCTCCACCTGGGGGCGGGGCTGCGCCGCCGGTGGCCCTGTCATTGGTCTCGCCGCAAATGGGGGCGTCTCCCGGTCCTGTCCGCCGCAAGGCGCAGAACCGCAGGCGCTCGCCGGGCTAAGCCTGCGCGGGGCCGCCTAGCTAGCTCACAGTTCGGCAGGCGGCCTCCGGGTCCTGACCACTGCGCCCGCGGCCCTGGGCGAGAATAGAGGCTAGACTCGAGGTTCGGCGGCCGGCGCCGCTCTCGGTAAGAAGGTAGGGGGAACGGGAGGGAAGGGGAGAGCGGGGTTCCAGGAAGAGCGGGCGGGGACCTTGGTAGCCGAGCCTGGACTCTGCGCCCTAGCTGGCGCCGGGGAGGGTCAGGTGCGGCGGCAGCATCTCCCGCCTCAGACCCTGCCCGCGGGGCGCCCAGAGAGCAGGTGGCGCTGCCCAGGGAAGCCGGTGTACCCCCATAGCTCTCTGAATCCATTAGAACGCAGTACCACGGACGACCTCTTACTCCGCCCCGCAACACCCAAATTCTTCAATTCTAAGCCTAGAAAATACCCAAACGTCGACATGGAGTGGGAGCGACGCGCCAGCAGTACCGCCTGCCACTGGGGTAGATCATCCCCAAACTTATCTTCCCACGATTTGGGCACCTAGCCTGTCACGTTCTTTCCCGGCGTTTCGCTGGGCGCACCCCACACCCCAGCCGGGTTCCCCTCCCTCCTTAACAACAGGAAGTTAAGTTGGGCCAAATGTCGGCGGCCTGGCCGCCTGCGGGCTGAGACTGGGTCTGGGACGGTGGCCCGAGGGGCCATGGAGCTGTCTTTTTCTGAACCTCGCTCCTCCAGCAGCATGCACTCACCCCCAGGCACCGGAGCAGCCCCGCCAGGCTTGCCCGTGCGGACTGGCCCCGGGTAAAAGTGCCGGCTGACTTGACTTCCAGGCCGGGGCAGGTGGGGTTAATTTATCCTAGGCCAGCCTTTCGGCAGAACTGGGAACAGCCTTTGCTGGATGGGGAGGAGGCGTGTTGAAACCAGAATAAACGTGCGTCTCCTTCCACATTGTTTATTCTAAAGCCAAAGAGCTTTTATTTGGAGGCACATCGGGCCCTATTGGGACCTTAAGCAGTGTGGAGACCTCTTTCGGTCAGTCTTGCCTGCTCACTACAGTCTTGGGTGGTGTCCCTGAAGGATGAAGTCCCAACCAGTTCCCTTCTGGGTGGACTGGTGGGAGAAGAAGTCAGCAGCTGGTTGGCCCTGAGATGTTTGCTTGCCTGGGTGCTCTGGGACCAGGGTCCCCTGGGTCTCCAGGCCGGATCTGTTCCTGTCCCTTGCCCAGGGGAAGGGGGCCCAAGGGGGGCTCAGGTCTCCAGGGCAGCCCCACATGATGCGTTGGAAGCTCTTATTGCAGTAAGAACTGGCCTTCAGATAGGGAGAAGATGTTTTATTAAGTGCCTGCTGAGCGAGCTAGGCACCCAAGTCTTGGCTTGTGGCACTTTTTGGCCAATTTCATAGTAATTTAAAACCTCTGAGAGGTTTGCCCTCCTCATTTTAGAGATGGGGAAACAGACTCAGGTAGGGTAAGTGCCAAAGGTCACATAGAAAGTGGCATAGCCAGGATTTGAAAACAGACTGCCAAAGCTTGGGTCCAGTGCTCTCCCTGCTGGCCCATGGCTGTGAAGAGTGAATGTGCTGTGTTGTAGGCTCCTGGCCTCTGAAAATATTCTGTCCAAAGATCCTGAGGGTGCTTCTTATTTATTTTTTTGATGTGAGCCATTTTTAAAGTCATTATTGAATTTGTTACAATATTGCTTTTTTTTTGTTTTATTTTTCTGGGCTACAAGGCATGTGGGATCTTAGCCCCCCAACCAGGGATCAGACCCACACACCCTGCCTTGGAAGGCGAAGTCTTAACCACTGGACTGCCAGGGAACTCCCCTGGGTGCTTTTTTTTTTTTTTTTTTTTTTTAAGCAGAGCACTTGAACTGACCCAGGTTAGCCAAGTTGTTCAACCTGCAGACGCCTTGCCCACCCTGTCCTTCAAGGGTGATGGCAAGTGTTGGTCATGATGGGAGGGGGAGGGGTTGATTGTTGGAGTCTGGGTGGTATTTGAGGGGGAAGGCTGCCTCTGCTGCTGTTGACCTGAACCTACCTCTGAGAGCTGACTTTTGTAATGATTTAGAGGGACTATTATTTGCAATAATCTCTACTTTAGGACCGATTCTAATTTTATTTTTTTTAGGAGGGAGGGCAGATGTTGAGGTACACTAGCTGTGATTGTAAGGTGACTGAGATCCACAGTTGGAGTTTATGTTTATAAAAAATGAAATCACTGCCTCTTTCCTTCTTCAGGCCCAGGGCTGGCTTTCTGCTCATCCTTCTCTTCTGGAAGAAAATTGTGATTAGCCTAATACCAATTAGTTACACCTTAGTATAAATCAGCTTATGAACTAAGGCTGGGTGTGGTTTGGTCATTGGAAGCCTATTCCCAGGAACTTTAAGGAGCACAGGAGCACTGAGTAATCCCTCTCTGCCTGTGATTGGGATCTGTCTCTCTTTTCTCCACCCACGTCCACACCCATCTGGGTGTGCCTCCCAGTCCTGGGCCCTGTTCCTTTCACTCCCTACTACTGACGGGTAGAGGTCCTGCCTTCCTGGGGAGAGCCTTGTCTCTGCCAAGAGGAGTGGGGTTAGGTGCAAGAAGATTTGGGTTCAACATTGTCAATCTTTGAGGCCTTTCCAGGGCTAGAGCGTCTCTGTTCTTTAAAGAACCAGAAAAGGGAACACTGTATATCATGCTGGATTTTTCATTCTTTATAATCATTTGATCCTCACAGTAGCCCTATGAAGAAGTATGTAAGGTTATTCCCATTTTACAGATGAGGAGACTGAGGTTCTGGGACTTACCTCCAATTACAAGCCTAGTGAGTGACCAAACTAGGACTCTGTTCTCCATCTGCATGAATGAGGTCTGTATGGTGAATTCAACACTGAGAGAAACAGGAAAGAACTGTGGCCATCCTCTGAACTTTGGAGGCTTGGTGTGTGCAGCCCTCTATTGTGCTTATGATTCCCCAGCTTATGTTGTAATTTTTTGTGGGCATTTCTTTCCACCCCACTATGAAATGGCATTTAAAACGCTCATAAACATGGCATATTTATGGAGGTTCAGTGGTTAGGACTGAGCACTTCACTGCAAGGGCCTGAGTTCTATCCCTGGTTGGAAAACTAAGATCCCACAAACTGCTCAGTGCAGTCCCCACCCCCACCACAATCATTAACATTTTCAGGCACAAAAATAGAATAGTATAATGAGCCCCAAATACTCATTATCCAGCTTCAGCAACCAAGATCATGCCAGGCTGGCTTCATCTCTCTCTTTCTCTTTTTTTCTTCCCTATTTTAAAAAGCAGGTTCTTTCATGGCCACATCACTATTATTGCATGTAGCAGAATCAACAGTAACTCTTTGGTCTCATCTGTATATATTCAGATGAAGTGACCTTCATCATGAGTTTGTTCAAATCACGATCCAAACAAAGTCTGTGGGGTGCATTTGGTTGTTAGTCCTTTTACGCCTACTTTAGTCTGGAGCACCACCCCCTCTGCGGCACTTCTGCTTTTATCCAGCCATTACCCTCCATTTTTAAATCTCCCACTGGACAGCGAACCCTTTGATGCTGAGTCTGCTTTTGTGCTCTGTTGGATCCCCAGTGCTGTCTCTGGGATGGGGCAGGGGTGTGGTGAGCATCTGCCCAGTGATGTTGTAGCCACTCAGGAAATGCATATTGAATGAATGAATCTTGTGGTGGGTTTGTGTGACTGCCCGTGCATGTGTTTAGCTAAGAGAGTTTTTTTTTAAAAAAAAGATGACTTGCTCCAGTGTGGATATTTCATCTGCAAGCATCAGCCTGTAAACATCCTGAAACAATAGGAGAACTATTTGCCGTGCTCTCTGGCGCTCTGGTTTGCAGTGTGGGGAGCCCAGGCAGCTGCCGAGGTGCCCTGATCAGCAGCTGGCCTCCCCGAATCACACATGGGGCTGACAGGGACTAAGGTCATTTCTGTCCAAGCTCTGAATACTGACTTATGCAGCCACAGGCATTACCACATTAGGAGTCAGGCATTTGGCCTTAGGCTGCCCAGAGAATGCTGTCCACCTCTCTCTGGGCAGTGCAAGATTCTTGCCTTGTGCCTTCGGGAGCCTTCTCTATCTGGCCTCATACCTGGGCAAGGTGTGGGCTCTTCTCAAATCATTATCCACCTGCAACTGACAGACCGTGACAGAAAACATACACTTATAACCTGTCAGTGTCTGGCCTGAATTTATGGTGAAGAGATAGTATCACCATCGGCACCTTTGCAGGTGTCCTAATGAAGGAGACCAGAGGCTCAGTGAGAAGGATGAGGTGTGTTCCCTCCCCAGATAACATGCTTCACACCTGGATTCATTGTCAGATCTCTCCAAGGTGCTGGGCTCTCTGATAGCCATCTTCTGACCCACCCAGCAAAGATCCTTCTCTGCAAATAGCCCCTAAATGAGGAGGCCTTTTTCTTTTCCTCCACGTCCTCCTTAAACATAAACAGGCTTTTCCACTAGCCATTAAGTATAAGAGAATGTTGTTTTTCTCTCTGTATGGTGGAGATAGAGTTAATTTTTTCCTATATATTTCTCAACATTTTTCTAAAATTTTTATAATAAAAATGTTTTGTTCTAATGGAAAATCAAAATATTTGGGGATATTTTTCCTCTTAAAAAAGAGAACTTCCTTCAACTGATTTGTGTAGGTAAACAAGATTATACATGCATTCTGTCCAGTTTTATGTGTGGATAGGTTCCTATACCCGTTGTGATTTTGATATTTGCCTATTTTATTTTTTGACATTATTTTAAAGAATTTATCTGTGTTTTTATTTACATTTTTTAATGTTTGGCCCCACCACATAATTTGCAGGATCTTAGTTCCTCAACCAGAGATGGAACCCAGACCCATACAGTGAAAGTGCCAACCACCGGGGAATTCCCATACCTAAGAAAGCTGGAGCTGTGGAGGCAGGAAGCTGCGGAATCTATGCAGCCTGACCCTCGTTCCCATTGTACCACCTCACTTTCTTTCATGAGAATTTCATTCTGGTTTCCTCAGAATGAAGTCGTTCGCATGGTAGGCTCTTGATCTTGATTTTTTTAATTCAGGGAGTTGGTGATATCAAAGGAAGACAGAATAACATAGTGGGTTAAGAAAAAGGCAGGGCAAAGCTTCAGGCTCAGACGGCCTGTCTCATCCCCTTGGGAAAGTGCCTGATGGCCAGATGCCCCACTCACCTCACTTCGGGGGGCCCTGACCCCTCCCTCCACCATTTTCTGTTTTTCTCCATGCCACCTCCTCCGAGGTAGAAAGCACAGCTGCTCTGCACTGATAAGGCTCCTCCTTCTCAAGCCCTGATCATCTGGTCTCTGAACTCAGAGTTAGTGGGGGTGATGGGGACATGGGCCTTCTAGTCACAAACAAACCTTCATCTCAGGGCTGGGTCACAGTGGAGTGTGATTTTTGAGATGCTTCCCTTTTCTGCCAGCTGTTGAGAAAATGTCCATCCCTGTGTCCCAGAGGAAGAGCCATTTGTGAATACCAGGTATGTTGGTGGTTGTTTAGTCACTAAGTCGTGTCTGACTCTTTTGAGGCCCCATGGACTGTAGCCTGCCAGGCTCCTCTGTCCGGGGGTTTCCCAGGCAAGAGTACTGAAGTTGGTTGCCATTTCCTTCTCCAGGGGTTCTTCCCAACCCAGGGATCGAACCCACATCTCCTGCATTGCAGGTGGATTCTTTACCACTGGGCCACTAGGGAAGTCTGGTACTAGGTATTGTATTGTTTCTTAAATGCAATTGCTCTAAATATTACTACAGTTTATCCCAGGAAAACCTGTGTCTCCCTGGTGGCTGGCAGTGAGTTGTGTGTGTTTGTGTGTGGATGGTGCGGTGTTTGTAGGGTTGGGATTTTAGTGTGTTCTGTACTTGCGCTGGTGTTTCTCTCCCCTGAGAGTCAGAGCAATCTCCCTGTCCCTCCGCACCGGAATCCCCCCTCTCCTGGAGGTGCCCAGAGACCTTGGTGCTCTTGTATTCCTTCCAAGGCTCGGTCAGCTTTCTCTTTGGGGAATACAGAGATCAAGGCAGGGACTTGTTTCCTGCTGGTTTGGGGCTCAGGTTTTCCCTTCCGTGCAGCAGAGGATGTCTAGTGCCTATGTCCTTTCTAAAGGCAATAAGGTAGGATAGCGAAGAGTCAGCTGGCGGCCCCTGATCCCTGAGCTGCTGCAACAGCAGGTTTAATGGAACATTTGCAGGCTGGAGCTCCTGACACACCCAGTGCAGAAACCCAACCAGCCCAGAGACAGAGCGGGAGTCTAAGAACATCTCGTCCTGCACCGTAGTATCAATGTGTTAAGATGCGGAAACTACTTCTTGGCTCTGGTGACTCTGAATGGTTGGCTTTGGCTACTGATCTGAGAACTGACTGTATATGGTGAAGAGTTGCAGGATCTCAGGGTTTAACTTGTGCCAGGGCCAGGAGAATGAAGTGTAGGGGAGGATGAAGAAGTGCCAAAGTCGCTTGGACGTTCTGTTCACCAAGGAAAGCTGCTGGGGGCCTGGTAGAGCTGCTGAACCCTTCTGTTGGACAGTTTCATCTCAGGGAAGCAGCATGGGGGGTTGAGGTGTGGCCTGTGGAATTCACGGCTGCTGTAAAGTTGGGGTGCTGATGACTCCGCATATCAGGACAGCTGGGCTTTTGCACAATGGAATAGAAAGGTGATAACAGTCAGGAGCTCTCTGCTTGGAGGGGTGAGAAATCCAATAGTGGAAGAAAGGGACAGAATAGAGGATTAAGTAGGGGAGTCAGGGAAGCCTCTCTCCAGACCCTCGAGAAGAGGATACAGTCAATCTGTTTCCTAAAGGGATGTCATGGGGGGCTCATGCAACTAGTTGTGGACTTGGAGACCAAGGGGTTCATGCTCAGAGAGCTTCTAGCCATCTGCCTGGGCTTGCAGCAAGTTACCGTTGTGAGGGAGGAAAGAAGCTTCTTCTGGATTCCAGGCTTGCTGCGACCAGGGGACCCAGGACTTCCTGCTTGGTCCAGGTCACTATCTCCAGCTTGGGCGTGTCTGTTACCTTGTACCTGACATCTTGGGCTCTCTTAAAATTGACTCACCCATGGGAATTCCCTGGTGGTCTAGTGGTTAGGACTCTGCGCTTTCATTGCCAAGGGCCCAGGGTCAATCCCTGGTGGGAGAACTAAGAGCCCACAAACTGCATGGTGCGGCCAAAAAAAAAAAAAGACTCATCCCTCCCCTACCACGTGCATGGATGATGGTACTCACCCTCCCCCGCCCCATGTATACACACACACACACACACACCACACAAGTGATGCTACCACCTCCACACGCACATGCGTAGGTGGTGGTACTCACCCAGCCTCCCCCCCACATACCTGGATACATGACATTCACCTCCCCCCACACAGATGAGGCTATTCACTCCACACATGATGGGTGCATGGTAACATGTCCACTCAGGACAAAGAGAATTCAATGAAAAGCAGTCCCCTAGTCCTCAGTTCTCTTCCTCAGTGGCACTACTGTCCCCGGTCTCCTTGGCTCCTTCCAGATAGTCTAGGCATATATTTGTGCCTGTTTCCCTCTTCACTCCTCTTTCAGGCTAGAAAACCAAAGGACCCACGGGACTGCCGAGACTCAGCAGTTATCTGAATTAGCCAGGCATGGCTTGACTCCTGCCCTTCTACCCTGCTGTGTTGCCTCTTCCATTTAGGACCCTCTTTGGGCTGGATCTGTGGGTGCAGAGAGTCTGGGCACTCAGACACTCAGGGGCACTTTCTGGGTGCAGGTGACGGAGGCACAGACAAACAAATGTGCTAAGACAGACCTGGGCTTGAATCGGAGCCACATGGCCTTGGGCATCAATGAACCCTAGTGTTTAAAAAAACCCTAGTCTGTAAAAAAAAAAAAAGGAGTTATCACAGCAAACTCAGGGAATTGATGTAGAAATGAAATATTTGTGAAGTGCCCCACTTAGGTAGGCACTCAGAACTGTCGGTTCTTTTCCGCTTGTAAGGAGTGACCCATTTTCAGAATGAATGACACTGGCATGGCATCCTCTGGAGGACTTCCTGGAAATTTTCTTGGTGGATCCCTGAGCTTTTATTTCCCTGCAGATGGCAGCCGGTTCTCCATTTTCTGCCAAGCTGGGCTCTCCCCCACCACTTCTTCCTGCTCTGTCCTCCCGAGCCTCTGAACACCACCTCTTCCTCTGTCCTTCCATCCCCTCACCTCTCCCCTACTGTTGGTGAACAGGAGGCAGCAGGCGCCTGGAGAAAGCTCTGGGCTGTTTATGGCTGTTCTCTGGGGGTGTTTATGCTGTAATCTTCTTCAGAAGCTCCAGCAGATGTCTGTTTATTGCTGAAACTTCATCTTTATCTTCAGCATAAGAGAAGAAAGAGGCTATTTTTAAAGAACTTTAATTGGCAGGTCTGCACACCATGGCCTAGATTGCCTCCAAGTTTCATTCTTCATCACGCTTACTCTACCCATTTGAAACCCTTCAGATCCAGGCAGAGAGACCTTATATGTCCTGATTTTAGGGCAGTACTTACATTTGGCAGGCAGTGGTAATCTCTTAAAAAGGTAGGTCAGGGAAGCAGAGGCAATCAGCTGACTGTCTTTCTGGGTTGGGACAAATGGAGTAAGAGAGAGTAGCATTTGTGTGTCCATAGAAACCAACATCTTCCCCCACTTCTGCCCCTTCCTTCTCCCTACGCTGAGAGGGGCCTGCCTGCTGCCTGCTGATTAGCTGGGAGATCTTTAGCCTTAGCTTTCCCTTTGGACTCAGGTGGGGCTCAAGGTAAGGGGGGAGTGGAAGCAGGTACTTTCAAATGATACTGACCTCTCGGGAGGGAGGACGAGTAGAGACTGTAAGTCGCAGAAACTTGAGATGTCAGATTGGAAGGGACCTCTGAGGTCATCTAGTTCTCACTCCTGCCGCCTTGTTGTTGTTGTTGTTTTTTTACCTATGGGGAAACTGAGGCTCAGAGGCTTCTTGTATTTTTGTTTGTTTTATTGAGTTTTTTTAGCTGTACTTTGCAGCATGTGGGATCTTAGTTCCCCAGCCAGGGAGGGAAACCACACCTCCTTCAGTGGAATCATGGAGTCTTAACCATTGAACTGTCAGGGAAGTATCAAGGGTTCCTGATACTGAGTGGAGGCCAGAATGTGTGGTTCCTGGCTCAAGGTCACCTAGCCAGGTCGGAGTCTCTTCTCCACCCTCCATTTCTGTCAGGCTGTGAGCCTGTGACCAGGCTTGGGCAGCATACTTGGATCTGGCCTTCCCTTTTGCAGCACCAAGCTGCACCTCCCCTTTCTAGCAGGTCTCTTGTGCTTTGAACTGGGGCTTCCTAGGTGGCACTAGTGGTAAAGATGCTGTCTGCCAATGCAGGAGACACGAGATAAGCGTTCAGTCTTTGGGTAGGGAAGATCCCTTGGAGGAGGGCATGGCGACCCACTCCAGTATTCTTGCCTGAAGAATCCCATGGACAGAGGAGCCCAGTGGGCTCCAGTCCAATGGGCTAGCAAAGAGTCAGACATGACTGAAACAGTTTAGCACCCTGGTAGCACTGGCTTACACAGTGCTTTGGTGCAACATCTTCCCTTATCAGAACTACTGCCCCCAGAGTTCTGGGGCCTAAAATTCCCACCTTTGTCTTCAGCCTTTGTCTCCAAAGGGCCTTTGTTAAAAATATAGAATTTAGTATACTGTATTGGCATTTTTCTTTCTGGCTTACTTCACTCTGTATAATAGGCTCCAGTTTCAACATATATATGGAATTTAGAAAGATGGTAACGATAATCCTGTATGCGAGACAGCAAAAGAGACACAGATGTATAGAACAGTCTTTTGGACTCTGTGGGAGAGGGAGAGGGTGGGATGATTTGGGAGAATGGCACTGAAACACGTATAATATATGACACGAATCGCCAGTCCAGGTTCGATGCATGATACTGGATGCTTGGGGCTGGTACACTGAGATGACCCAGAGGGATGGTACAGGGAGGGAGGAGGGAGGGGGGTTCAGGATGGGGAACACGTGTATACCTGTGGCGGATTCATGTTGATATATGGCAAAACCAATACAATATTGTAAAGTAATTAACCTCCAATTAAAATAAATTTATATTAAAAATATATAGAATTTAACTGGGAAGGATATTATGTTGATTAGTTTATCTCCAGTTAACTGTCAGCTGAGAGCTAAACCTTGAGAGAATGGGGAATGAGTCAGCTAGAAGTAGGTGGAGAAGGGAATCAGAAAGGACTGGAAATAGGGTGCTGTCTGGGCTGGCATGGAGCATGGTGACCTATGCTCCTTAGAGCTTGGTGTTCAGCTGCCACGCTGAGGGGTACTGTGCTGAATGACAGAAGCAGAGCTTCCATCTAACATGTGGAGGAAGGTGCCTTAGACAAGCCCACAGATGCCCACGCATCAGGATAAGAGTTTGGAATGTTGCATTAGACAGTCACAGTGTGAGGGAGTCAGGGGAGGCCTCCTGGAGGAGGTGGCAGTTGGTCATTGAGATGGGCCTTGAAAGACAGGATTTCCACAGGCAGAGATGGGGAGAGGTAGAGCACAAAGAGATGTGGAAGCAGAAGGGTGTGTTCAGGATGTCACGTGGTAGAAATGTGGGGGCTGCCTAGGGGAACTGTGGAAGCTGAGGCTGGAATCAGGCTAGCCTTGAGTACTGGTGAATGAGGTGAGTATGGCCCTAACCCTGCAGGCAGCAGGAACCATTGGAGAGGGATGGTCAGAGTGCTCCTTCAGGCAGATCAGGTTGTGCAAGATAAGCTCATGTGAGAATCAGGGGTGGGGAATCTGTTAGGAGGTCTGCGCTGCCCTCCAT
The DNA here is from genome assembly GCF_016772045.2 of Ovis aries. NCBI lineage: Eukaryota > Metazoa > Chordata > Mammalia > Artiodactyla > Bovidae > Ovis > Ovis aries. The sequence continues at coordinate 40,355,983 of NC_056068.1, read as the reverse complement.
GTGCTGGACAGGTACTCTGACCAGAAGGCCGTGGGGGTTGGGGAACAGAAGGGTCAAGGGGTGCTTAAGGCTGGGCCTGACTAAGGCCTTGTCTGTGCTTTTGCCTCACCGTCTTCTGTGGGAAGGGGGTCAGTATGGGCAACCCCCATCTTTCAGTTGATCAGGAAGGCAGCCCATTTGGAATGCCTCAGTTAGGGTCTTAGAAGATGGGACATCGATCACTTTCTGTGCCCCCGGTGTGCCTGTTCTGTGCTTCAGTGGCTCTATCTGCTGCAGAACAATAGTAATTGCCCTTACTTTTCACCACCTCACTACAGGAGGTCTCCTGCCTCAGGGTCAGCCTGAGGGGGATACTTAGAGGAGTCATGGGTGCTGAGGCCCTGGAAGTGGGTACCCATGGATTAAGAGAAGGTGTTACGTGCCTGCACATGGCTAAGGCAGCAAAGCTGGACTGGGCAAGGACCTCCATGATCCCCTCCTCCTTCACTGGAATCATTTCTAGGATGTCACCTGCTCACGGAGCACTGTGGGTCATCATCAGAAATGACTTGATTCTCCCCTTCTATGGTCTCATAAGCCCCTGACTATCCCCTTCAGGTGGGTGCTGCTCGGGTATCTGGTGCCCACTTTGAGTTGATCTCCCCAGTGGAGGAGGAAGCCTGGGCCTGCTGGCCGGCCGGCGTGGGACTGGACTGGATGTCTCCAGGCAACTGGAACACATAGGGCGGGGAGTTGGCTGACTCTCCCGCCCTCTGGACACCCTGGCCCTGGGAGGGGGCAAAAGCTGAGCTCAGCTTCTGTCCGCTCCAGAGTTAACCTGGCAGGTGGGAGGCATGGCAACCTGGTATGCTTACAGCTTTGACATTTGAGCAGAGCTGCTGGCACCTGTTCTCTGCCATAGACATCTCAGAAACACCCTTGCTTTATGTGTTGGAATAAATTGCTTCAGCAGCGAGCAAATGGCATGAGTTTTGTGCTTGTGGGAGCTTCTGATCGAGGGTGGGGATGGAACGCTGAGACAGCTTTCCTCTTTCTTTGTTCTCCTAACATCTGTGCTGCCAATATGAGGCCAAGTTGGTTCATTCATTGATTGCTCAGCTGAGCACTCCATTCATTCTGCCAGTCAAAACTTTTGGAGGTCCCTCTATTGGAAGCATGTGTCACAGACTGACCATGGCTTTCAGAGTGGCAGTGACACCTTGGTGAAGCCACTGACTTTCTGAGTGTCAGGTCCCTCTTCTGTAAGATGCTGACCGCGCTTGTCTCACAGGGGCCGTGAGGATTAACTGGGGCAGGGTATGCAGCACACCTGTCGCATGCCTGGCACAGAGCAGGCACGTAGGTGGCCCCCAGCTGGCCCACCGGAGCCGGCTATCACTGAGAACACAGTTGCAGGCCATGTTCCACTCTGCTTCAGATCCCCCTTTCAGTGCTGTTTCCTAAATGGCTTTTATCTCTAAGTGGTGACGTTTTAAGAGGATAACTGTGCTAAGCACGTAGGTGGGTAACAAAGAAAGACGGGTTGCCTTTCTCTTTGTGGTGAGTTTTCTCAGTCAGGCCTTGGGACCTCAGGGCTGTCACATGGGTGCTTGGTTTCCCCAGTGTGGTCCAGCCTGGCTTTCCAGCCTGTGAGGTGACCCATTCCATCTCTGGACAGCGCCTCCTATATCCCCTGCTGGCTCCCTATAGCTTCTGGCATCTGGGCCTAGTTCTTCCTCCTTGGAATCATAGAGAAGGATATTCTAGTCTCTCTTCCACTTGAAAGCTCTTCAAATACTTTTTTTTCTTTTCAATATTTATTTGGCTGTGTCAGGTCTTCATTGAGGCTAGAGGATTTTTTTTTTTCAGTTGCGGCACGTGCAGTCTTTTTTTAGTTGTTGCACGCAGAATCTTTAGTGGCACATGGACTCTTGGTTGCAGCATGTGGGATCTAGTTTCCTGACCAGGGATTGAACCTGGGCCCCCTGCATTGTGATTGCAAAGTCTTAGCCATTGGACCATCAAGAAAGTCCCCAGACACCGTCTTTTAAATCAAATCTGTGATATTGTTGATTGTAAGATATACCGTTCTCTTATGAACCTGCAAGAAATAGAAAGTGGTTCCAGTTAAACTGAAGAACAATACTTTGTTATTACTTAAAATGTTTATATTTACTGAAAGAATGCTCTTAGATTTTAGATATAAGCTTTTTGTCCATATCACTCTTGCATCCACATAAAAAGGAAAAGAAATGTTACAGCATTTTGAAAACATCACTTTTGGAATCCAAGTCTCTCAAATCACTTTCTGACTCAGAGTTATCAATATGTTCGTTGTTTTTTTTTTTTTTTTTTGTGACATATTATATTCTGGTGAAGTGGTGATGTATTTCTTAATCTCTATTGTCTTTGGAATTCTTTTTTCTAGGACTCACATTTCTTCCTCAAATGGTCCTTGAATGTTCTGGCTCTTGAAGTGTTGAGGGTTGCAGTTGTCCAGACATGTCACGGGGAATAATAGTCAAATTTCCATATGATAGTGGCAATGAGGCAATGACAACTATGCCACAGCTGCACTCTGGCCTAGGGTATTAGATGCTAGGGTATTATAAGATAATTCTGCTTTCAGACATTCTGTGACTGAAAATACTACACATCTCCTAATAAGTAAAATATGATACTTAAAGACAGCCCTCTTGTCCTCTCCTGAGTTTTCTTCCAGATTTACAACCCTTGATGCGGGTTCGGGTGTTTTCCTGGGGTTCTTCTCTGAACACACTCCATTTTTGTCTGTATCCTTGTAATACAGTGAGGTGAGTGCCCAGACCATCTATCATATTCATGGTGTGGTGTGACCACAGCAGAGGAAGGCAGGTATCCCCTCCCTAATTCAGGCCATTCTATTTCTTTTAATGCAGCCCAAGATTGCATCAGTTTTTCTGGCAACTACTTTACGTTTTTGACTCACTGACAATACTCCTGACAAAATCTTTTCTTTTTCTGGCTGTAGCACACAACTTATGGAATCTTAGTTCCCTAACCCAGAATCGAACCTGTACCCACTGCATAGTCCTAATCACTGGACCCCCATGGAATTATCCTGACCAGATCTTTTTAACATGGGGTGTTGCTAAACTGCTTCTCCCCTGTCCTTAACATGTTCTTTAGAATTTAAGTGCAAGCCTCCTCCAATCTGATTCAGAACAAGCATTTCTGTTAAATTTCAGTGTGTTAAATTCTGTGCAGCCCTTTCTCTTGAGCTCTTTCAGGATCCTGTTTAATGTGCTTTCCCTAGCATCATCCAAGTTGCCAATAAAATGCTTATTAGCAGAGAACCCTCTGCTAGAGTCCTCCCCTCCTGACATGATCTTTCATCAGCTTGCTTGGGGACCCCTGCCTCAGTCCCTGCCTTTTGCTTTCCTGACCTCTAACCAGATGCCTTTTTGAATCTAGTTATGCCAAATCTATCGTAATTCTCCACCAACTGTCAAGAATCCTATCCCAGAAAGGCATGGACACTCCTTGACATCACATGCTCTCAGTTCCCAGAGGGCTCCGGGACTGCTTTCGGGTATCCCCAGAGTGCCCCCACAGATGCAGTTCAGTGGTCTCACCTGCCAGAGTTTCCAATGCTCTGGGCCAACCAGGGGGGTGGATGTCATTGAAATTATCTAAATATCCTTTCCTAAAACTCCAGGCTTCCCCCACCCCCTACCCTTTCTCATCTCAGTGTTGGATCTTGACGTGTCAGTCTAAGGATAGCTCTCTTCAACAGGGGCCATCGTGTGCCCAGAGTCGGAGCCAAAGTCTTGTTTCCCAGGGTCCCTTGATACCTCTGGACGTCTTGGCTCAAGATGACCACCAGCCCTTCCTGTGGTCTGGGCATGTTGTGCAGTCTCAGCTCGTCTCACTGTCCTCCTTTGGTTCATGGTCTGGGAGGAGGCTGTCTCAGGGGATCCTTTTGTTTCATATCCTTCTCCCAGTGATAGGACCTGGGCTTTTCAACAACTCACCTTGTCAAGGTTCCCGGTGCAACCACGTGGCTCTATTCTCTCTCACTCACATGCCAGCACAGTGTGAAGGTTCTGTAAACACTAACTCACTTCATTCCTTTTTTTTGAAAAAAGTGTATGTATTTTATTTTTAGCTGTTCTGGGTCTTTGTTGCTGCATATGGGCTTTTCCTAGTTGTGGCCAGTGGCTGGGGGGTACACTTGGTTGCGGTGTGCGGGCTTCTCATTGCGGTAGCTTCTCTTGCTGTGGAACACATGCTCTAGGGGGCACAGGTTTCAGTAGTTGCAGGGCACGCGTGGGCTCAGTAGTTGCGGCTCCTGGGCTCTAGAGCACAGGCTCAGTAGTTGCGGCTCCTGGGCTTAGTTGTTCCACAGCATGTGGGATCTTCCTGGTCCAGGGATCGAACCTGAGTCTCCTGCATTGGCAGGCAGATTTTTTAACCGCTGAGCCACCAGGGAAGCCCTCACTTCATTCTTGTGTCAGCCCCATTAGAGAAATACCCTCATGCTCCTCACTTACTAACGAGGAAATTAAGGTGCAGAGGGGTTCACTGACATCTCCAGATTCCACAGCTAGGAGTGGGAGGGGGAGTTCGTATCCAGTCAGGTTGCCATCAGGTCCAGCTCTGAAGCATAATGGTGAGCTGCCTGCTTCCTAAAAAGCCCTATCTGCCCTCCCTGTCCTCCTCACCCTCCTGCCCCTCCCTCTCTGTGCCTTCTTGTCTTCACTCCCCTCTGCCCTTCCCCCATCCTCCACTGCACAGTTAGAATTGCATTTCAGAGCATCAGAATCATTTACTTCCTCAATCTCAGGTTCCAGAGCCCTCCTATTCTTTTAGCAATCTAAAGTCTGTTTCCTTAGAGTCTCAGACCCAACTTCCCCTTCTCGGTCCCTCCCAAGTTCCAGAGGAAATGATTGCTTTTCCTCCACAGTTCCTTCCCGTGTCCCCCGTGGTCAGTACCCATTCAGTCACTGCCATGGGAATTAGGTTAGTCCCTCTCCTATAGATGCTTCCTCTCTCTTCTTGAAGGTGAAGAGCTCAGCGAGGCTGATTGGAGCTTTTAGCCAGTGGGGCTTTAATGCCAACAGAATGGTAGATCCCACTGCCTGCCCCGCAACCCCAAGGGCTTTCATCCACTGACTTGGGATTAGGGTCACCACAGAGCAGTAGTGCCTGCAGTGACTGGACCTTTAACCTCAGTCACCTCCCACACGAGTCCTCTGGAGAATTCTCTCAGCCCTCTCTCCTCACACACCTATACCCTAGGATATTCCCACAGCCCTCTCTCCTCTCACAGCTGTCCTCTGGAATATTCCCTCAGCCCTCTCTCCTCACACACCTGTCCTCCAGAGTATTACATCAACCCTCTCTCCTCACACACTGGTCCTCTAGAATATTCCCTCAGCCCTCTCTCCTCACACACTGGTCCTCTAGAATATTCCCTCAGCCTTCACTCCTCACACATGAGTCTTCTAGAATATTCCCTCAGCCTTCACTCCTCACACACGAGTCCTCTAGAATATTCCCTCGGCCCTCACTCCTCACACACCTGTCCTCCAGAGTATTACCTCAGCCCTCTTTCCTCACACACTGGTCCTCTAGAATATTCCCTCAACCCTCTCTCCTCACATACTGGTCCTCTAGAATATTCCCTCAGCCTTCACTCCTCACACACGAGTCCTCTAGAATATTCCCTCAGCCTTCACTCCTCACACACCTATCCTCCAGAGTATTCCATTAGCCCTCTCTCCTCAGACCTATCCTCCAGAGTATTCCCTCAAGCCTCTCTCCTCACAGACCTATCCTCCAGAGTATTCCCTCAGGCCTCTCTCCTCACAGACCTATCCTCCAGAGTATTCCCTCAGGCCTCTCTCCTCACGCACTGGTCCTCTAGAATATTCCCCCAGCCCTCTCTCCTCACACACGAGTCCTCTAGAATATTCTCTCAGCCTTCACTCCTCACACACCTATCCTCCAGAGCATTCCATTAGCCCTTTCTCCTCAGACCTATCCTCCAGAGTATTCCCTCAGGCCTCTCTCCTCACACACGAGTCCTCTAGAATATTTCCTCAGCCCTCGCTCCTCACACATCTGTCCTCTGGAGTATTCCCTCAGCCCTCTCTCCTTGCGCACATGTCTTCCAGAATGTCTTTTTGTTTCATGGGCCTTTCACATAGACTCACCTCTTTTTCTTTGTGTAGAGATCCTCTGTCTCGCTGTCCTAATACAAGTTCATTCCTTTAAAAGATAAAAGCTAGGCATAGGGATGTGTGTACTCTGCCCCCTGTAAGAAAGAATACATATTTCTGTTCGCGTGTATGTACATAAACGCCATCAGTAATGAGATACAAGCCTCTGATAACTATAGTTACTGGTTCCAGAACAGGGACAGACTGGGTTGATGCGACGGGAGTAGGAGGGGCACATTTCCTGGATACATCTGTACTCTTTGAACCCAGTGAAGTGTTTGCCATTCAAAATTTTAAAAAGCATAGATAATCTGGGAGTCCTGATTGGCGAGCTGTAGATAGAGGATGACAGCTGGTTGAGTTGGCATGCTGCCTTCTGCTCCCAGGTGTGCCTGCTTCCTTAGGTGAGATCGGGCTGGTCACAGCTCACTAACTCACAGCGAGGACACCAGGAGACCCTTCCCTGGATACGGCATGGGTCCAGCACAGAGAGATTCTGCAGCACAGAGGGCCCCCTCCATTCCTCCCTGATTCTCATCTCTCCAAGCTCAGAAGTAGATTGAGATTTTTCTGCCTTTTGTTCTAATCTCAGTTTACATTTTTCTGCCTTTTGTTCTAATCTTGGTTTACTTAGAGCTGGTACTCAGAAGGTGCACCTGGGCCTCGAGTGTTGGTTTTCTGCAGTAAGTCACCTAAAACATCATGTTTTGTTTTATTTATCTATTTTTAAAATTTATTTTACTATGTATTTTTTGTTTTGTTTTCTCCTCTGTTATTTGAAGAAGTTGAAACACTTTGAATGTCTGGGTCTGCCTGGAACAACTATGTCCTTTCCTTTTCCAGATCTGTGGGACTTAACATATCATTTCTTTCCTGGACATCCTCATCTGCCTAGTGCATGGGTGTGTGTGATTAGAAAGTGTCTGATACCCTTTGAGAACACAAGCGGATGACTGGGTTTGCAGATAACCAAGGTCAAAGCAGGCCCTGAAGAAAGAAATCAGGGCATTGGGAGAAGCTAGTCCAGGTACCTGTAATTGAGGAAGTGACCTGATGGGGACAGTGACTTGCTTATGTTGGGCAGTTAATTAAAAAGCATACATTTAGCACCTACTGTGTGCCCCAGGCCCTGTGCCATGTGGATGACAATATGCTTAAGGCCCAGCCTCTCCTCCCAAAGCCTTCACAGTATTCTGGGGAAAACAAGACACACATGTTTTGTTTTGTTTTTTAAATGAACAGATTTTGGTGACAGTTCAGCTCAGTCATAGCAGGCAAGTGACAAAGTAGTTCATGACTAATTTCCGTGTGACTGGTGGAAACAGCAGTGGGTGTGGGGGAGTGTTTTCTGGAGGCTGGAGAGGGCCTGGAAAGCTTCCTGGAGGAGGTGGATGAGAGGCGGCTGCATTTGGTATTATCTTCAAGAGTAGGTAATGTACAGATGGATAGTGGGAGGAAGATGAGAGCATCTCTAGTGGTGTCCAGGAGGGGAATCGCCTGGCTTGAAGGTGGGACTCAGAGATGAGGCTGGCAGAGGAGTTTAGTATGGATGCTGACTGCTTTCAGTATGGTGGATAGAGAGAAGGTGTGCGTGAGTGTAAAAGTCCAGAAAAGGAATGGGATGATGAGGGCCCAGGGTCTTACAGGGAACTCTTGTAAATCCTGGGAAGACTTTGGCCTTTAGACATTTTAATCGAGGCATCTCTCGTGTGTCTTCCAGAAATGTTCTCAGGAGCAAAGAGGAGTCCAGAAACATTAGCCATACCCCCACCATTGTTTTGTTTGGACACTTGCTTCTTAGAGGCATTTTAAATGTTTATTCATTCAGCAGCTATTTATGAGTTCTTGTTATTATTTAGTCGCTAAGTCATGTCCAACTCTTTGTAATGCCAGGGACTGTAGCCCACCAGGCTCCTCTGTCCCTGGGATTTTCCATGCTAGAATACTGGAGTGGGTTGCCATCCCCTCTTCCAGGAGATCTTCCCAACCCAGGGTCAAACTCATGTCTCTTGTGTTGGTAGGCAGATTCTTTACCACTAGCCACCAGGGAAGCGCTTATGAGTTCTTACTCTGTGCCAGAAACAGTTCTAGGTGCTGCAGTTACAGCAGGGAAAAATAAAGAAGGTAAAATCCCTTGCCATATGGGACTTCTATTCTAGGAGGGAAAGAGAGACAATAAAGACTTAAAATGTGTGTGGCCAGGTGATGAGAGGTGGTTGAAGAACACTAAAGCAAGCAGGAAGTGAGGGCGTGTTGGGTGCAGGTGGAGGGAAGCAGTCAGGAGTGCTGTAAGTTTAAAAAAGAGTGGTCAGGAAAAGCCTTGCTGACTCGCCGTGTTCTAGGACTTATAAGCCAGCAAGTGAGAAGTCTGGGGCCAAAGAGAAGGAGACTACTCCAGACAGATCTTGTTGGGACCCTGAGTCCTATATTGATCCTCTTCAACCCACTGGGGTCTTCAGTTCTAGGTGGCAGGGAGCCTTACAGTGTTCTTGAGTAGAGGAGTATACGGGAAGATGTCCCCAGTGGTTTTGTAGAGGACAGGATATAGGGGACTGAGGCAGAGAGGCTGGTTGAGAGGCTGAGATTCCAGAAGAGGACCAGGGCCCATTGATTTGACGTTTCCTGCCTGGGAGTGGTGGGGCAGAGCTCGGGAGCAAGCCATGGCAGTGGGGTGAGGGTGAGAGTGGACACTGGCAGAAGAGGGTGATGACAGGGCTCAGGTTGTGGGGGGTGACGCAAATCCCCGAAGCTCTTAGAATGTGAGACTTACACATTCTTGCTGTGACTTTTCTTTCATTATTTTAGTATAGTAGAATGTTAAGAATCCTTTGGGCAAGTTATTTAACCTCTTTGTGCCTCAAGCTCCATGTCTATAAAGCAGTACCTGGCATATAGGAAGTCTGTATATTACAGTATACCATCTTTAAAGTCTATTTCTCTCCCCCCATGTATGAGTAAAATTAATGTGTTGGACATATTCTTCCTGTTGTCCTAAAGCTACACCAATTGAAGAAAGCGATGCTTTTCAGGATTAAATGAGAGAATGCCAGTAACGGATTTAACTTAGTGACAGGTGACTACTAGTTAAAAGTGCTACTGTTACCACCAAATATTGTGGGGAAAAAATGATTTTCCAATGGAAATCCTTTGTTAAGTCGTCTGATTCATCCCAACATATTAAGCCTATGGTGTGCCAGGTGCTATACTGGACATGTTCTTCCTTTCTTCTTTACGACTGCCTGAAATGAGAACTGTTAACCACATTTTATTGATGAAGAAGCTGAGGTTCAGAGAGGCTTAGATTTGCCTGAGGTCACACAGCCGAGTAAGAGGCAGAGCCTGAATTCTCAAATTTTTCCCCCCTGACTACCTTTTACAATAAGCACAAATTACTTCATAAATGAGCCGTTATGTAAATGTATGTTGACATACAGTTTCTTACATCAATCTCCCTTGGTATTTGGTGCCCACATGGAGTCTTGGGGAGTACAGAGCCCTGGCCAACTTCCTGAACAGATCAGGGCAGCATCAGAGTGGAGGCCCTGGCCCAGCGGTCAGAGCTGCCCAGGAGCAGGAGAGGCCATGAGTGAGTTGGTGCCCTGCCTCAATGACTCATCCCTGCAGGCCTTATCAGAGCCTTTCAGCTGCAGAGAGTCTCTGAGATCTGTCTAGGCTGACTACGCCCCTTGTGGGCTAGAGGAGCAGTCTGATGGGTTCAGATTCCAGTTCCACCATTTACCAGTTGCATGAGGCCAAGAAAGAAGTGAATTGCTTTGTGCTTCAGTTTTATCATCTGTGAACCAGTTCATAGGCTTCTTATGAGAAATAAATGAGGTGGGCCATTAAGTACTTAGAGGTGCCTGGCCCATAGCAAGCACTCACAAAGAAAATATTATGCTAATAATTATTATAATATTATTTTTAAAAGCCTCCAAAACTCTGAGACCCGAATGAAATGTCCCATCCTCTCCACACAATCCGTCCAGTAACATGTGTTTGCTTTGCCTTATTGTACAAATGTGTTTGGAGCTTTCCCCTCACCAGACAGTGAGTGCGTGAGACCAGGAAATAGGTCTCAATTGATGGTTTTGACATCCCTGAAGACATGTGCCTTGTCTAGAAGGTTTGCCAAATAGAATGGATTCCCAGTTTCCCGTTTCCCCCGCAGTCGAGTATTTTACTTGAAGCCCCCGCCTGCCAAGACTGTGGGAAATGTCTGCCATTTCTAAGGGCACTTTATAGTTTGCTCTGTCTTCAGTCGTCCTTGTATGGTCATTGGTTATTGTCTCCATTTAATAGATAAGGAGACCGTGACTCCTCAGAGTTAAAGTAATTTACCCACAGACTGGCTGGTGGAAGATAATGACACAAGTGCCCCTGCTCATCCCAGGTGCCCCCATCTGGAGACTCAGGAATTGACCATTCCCACAAGCCCCTTCCTCATTTCCCCTTTGTGCCTCTCTGGAGGAGGGTGGGGTAGAGACTGTGACTAACACACCTTTCTACAGTTTTATCCTCTCCCTCCTCCAGGTTCTGTTATTTCTAAAAAAGCACATGATGATGGCTTGTGCTAAACCAATGATCAGAGTTGCTTAAATCATCGCAGCCCTGTTCTACCTTTTCTGTGGGTCCGAGGCCTGGGCTGGGCTTGATCAGGAGCTGAGACAGTGGGAGGGCATTGTAGCTTTCAGCATTTGGAGCAGTGCCTGAGGACAGACACTGAGCTCAATGCCCAGGCTGGGGGGTCTAGGGGTTAGGGGGGGAACCTGTACTCAGAAGTGGAGGAGGCTGGCATCACGGCTTGGCCCAGGCGGAAGAGCAGGCACTAGGTGTGGAGTTCAGAACGATGTCCAGGGTGCACAGGGCTGCTGGGGGCCGAAGCAGACACTCCTGGAGGCGAGAGGCACTTCCTTTCCAGGAGGTGAACAGGCAAATGGTCTTTTCAGCTAGTTCAGTTCAATCGCTCAGTCATGTCTGACTCTTTGCGACCCCATGAATCGCAGCATGCCAGGCCTCCCTGACCATCACCAACTCCCGGAGTTCACTCAAACTCGCGTCCATCGAGTCAGTGATGCTATCCAGCCATCTCATCCTCTCTCGTCCTCTTCTCCTCCTGCCCCCAATCCCTCCCAGCATCAGACTCTTTTCCAATGAGTCAACTCTTCACATGATGTGGCCAAAGTACTGGAGTTTCAGCTTCAGCATCATTCCCTCCGAAGAAATCCCAGGGCTGATCTCCTTCAGAATGGACTGGTTGGATCTCCTTGCAGTCCAAGGGACTCTCAAGAGTCTTCTCCAATACCACAGTTCAAAAGCATCAGTTCTTCGGCGCTCAGCTTTCTTCACAGTCCAACTCTCACATCCATACATGGCTACCGGAAAAACCATAGCCTTGACTAGACGGACCTTAGTCAGCAAAGTAATGTCTGCTTTTGAATATGCTATCTAGGTTGGTCATAACTTTTCTTCCAAGGAGCAAGCGTCTTTTAATTTCATGGCTGCAGTCACCATCTACAGTGATTTTGGAGCCCCCCCAAAATAAAGTCTGACACTGTTTCCACTGTTTCCCCATCTATTTGCCGTGAAGTAATGGGACCAGATGCCATGATCTTCGTTTTCTGAATGTTGAGCTTTAAGCCAACTTTTTCACTCTCCACTTTCACTTTCATCAAGAGGCTTTTTAGCTCCTCTTCACTTTCTGCCATAAGGGTGGTGTCATCTGCATATATGAGGTTATTGATATTTTTCCCGGCAATCTTGATTCCAGCTTGTGCTTCTTCCAGCCCAGCATTTCTCATGATGTACTCGCTAAGGTGAACCTAAATCCTGGGCTCCAGGATGGACTATAATCCAGACTTACCCGACTGTAGGGTTGTTCCTTAAGAAGAAGAATTTACCATTTGGTCCAGGTTATTGAGAAAGTACCTACCATGTCCTGGGAATACGAAGTCCAGTGAGATAGGGACTCTGCTGTGAAGAGTTATCTGCTACAGCTTGGGAACTGTGCCGCCTTCTCCTTCCTGGGAACCTTAAATGTCAGGGTGGTGGTGATGATACATAGGTGCTTATGCAGTGTTCAGATTCCCAGTGTCCTGGAGCTTGGGCTAGACTCTGGATCTGGCAGGTCGTCACAGCAGCATAGGCTGGGAGTTGGCAAAAACGCCTGCTCCTCCAACTGGGTTTTAAGCCTGCTTTGGGGAAAGAGGGGTTATTGGGCCTTTATAATCATGTTTTTTTTATTCCCTCCGTGATTATTGTGTGACCAAAGGAACAGTCACAGGAGTGCCTCTGGAGTGTGGGTGAGAAAAATCCCAGAAAGAACGACCACCAAGATAATGGCTCAGGTGCCCATCCCTTGCTCAGAGCAGTCCCTCTTTCTCCAACTTGGTCAAACTCTGCCACCTCTCTGCCTACCTGCCTGGCTCATCCCTGCCTCCAGCTCTTTGCTTTTATGGTCTGCAGTGCTTTCCTTTACTTCTTGGTCTTTCTCCAGCCTCACCCTTCAAGGCTAAGATTTAGCCCTGCCTACTTCAGAAAGGTTTCCTAAACTCTCTCAGCCAAAACTCCCCCTCTTTTTTCCATATGCCTCCCGGGTGGAGAGCCAGCAGCCCCCAGTTTGGCATTTACATGTTATGTAATGTGTTTTGAGCACTTGTCAACAGGCAGCAGAGCAGAGACTGGAACTTTGAAGTCTGGTGGGTCTGGGTGTGTGTTCTGGCTATGATTCTTATGAACTGTGTCATCTGGGGTAGATGCTTTGATTTCGCTGAGTCTAAGTTTCCTCATCTGAACTTAAGGATGTGCCTGTCTCACAGGCAAGTTGTAAGGATCTGGTGAAATAATCCACACAGAGCACTTAGCACACGATTCCTGGCTCATAGTAAATGGCTGATACACGGCAGCCTTTGTTAACTCTTTGACATGTATTATTTTATTTAATCTACACCCTAGCTTTATAAGGTAGACGGCATTGCCCCAAGGTCTCAGGATATGCATGCAGTGAGGCTCGCTTCCAAGCCCAAGTGCCAGCTGTCCCTGAGGTAGCACTCTTTCTTCTGCTGCCTCTGCTTCCCAAGTTCAGACCCCTAGTCCCCATGCTTTTTGGTGTTTTTCACAGTCTTAGCCAGAAAACTTAGCAAATGTTTATTAAATGATTCTTCCTGGCTGATTTGATGGGAACCAGGAGGGCAGGGAATAGGACCCATTCAAGCGTTCCATCCCCTTTCAGATGTCTAGCTGATCCAGCTTGTCCACAGGTTCCTGCCAGTATACTGCATACCATTCCAATACCAGGCAGGGCATGGTGCCTTATTGCACCCAGTCAAGGAGGAGGGAAACCAATTCATCCCTTGAGGGCAAATCAGTCTACTCCTTTTAATTAATGTATTTATTTTTAAATAGCAGAAAATAAACTTTGAAAAGAACAAGAAAAGTAAGGGAAATACATGCCTGGATAATCCCCCATGACTGGGCAGCCACTGCCTAAACCCAGCTGCTGGAAAGCAAACAGAAAAGCCGGGAGCTGGCAAGCAAGCTCTGGGTGGCCTGTGGCATTTTGAAGTGTGTGTCCTGTGAGGGTCAGTAGGTGAGGGCCCTCAGGAATGGCTTACTGAACTACGCAATACCCGTGGGTGCAACTGGGGCCCTGACAAGGCTGCTGCTCTTGACATTATTGTAGTCAGGATGGTTTTCACATCATCTTAGATCATGGTTTTCAGTTTTTCTCCAGCAAACTTTGGAAGCTGCCACTTCCTTCTCCTTCGGTACCAGCTGATGTTTGTGTCTGCATAGTCCTCATGCCAACTGGTTATTTAGTTTACGTCTGTGTAGACCTTGGCATTGAGCTCCCAGGGACCTGTGGAAGAAGATTGCTGTGCGTGCTGGTTTATGTGTTCACTCCACGGCTAACGCTGCAGGAGGTGATGGAGGTGACCCGTGCGTTTTGATTCTTTGTTTTTGCTACCAGGCTGGGGTTTGGTTTTTGCTTTGGTTTCTCTAAAACTCTTTAAAACAACATGTGAAGGTGGAGCATCTTTCCCTGGAGGGAGCTAAGAGGGTGCTGTTAGAAGGCCTGGAAGTACAGAAATAGATTCCCTTTGGGTGCTGGCCCAGGAGGTGGCAAGAACATGAGACAAAGTCTTTACTAATAGTGTTCAGCCCATGCTGTGTGTCAGGCACTGTAGCTGTACCTGTGGACTCAGAATCTCTTGAGAAAAGTGACAGAAAGAAGCACCCCCCTCCCCCACCAAAAGAAAAATTTCCGTGGGATTCTGACCTGCATATCCTGTTTAAAGCCCACGGATACATGCCGTCTTGTTACCATCACTCTGGAGCTCTTGGAGACTGAAATAACTGATGCTCAGAGAAGGAAAGAGCCAATATTCTGCCTGTCTTGTCAGTGCCTGGAGGTCTGTCTCTGGGTGGGGTGGAGGCTGGTTGTAGATGGTGGGGGGGGGGCAGGGGGTTGCAGTGCATCCTGTATCCCTTCGCTTGGTCTGAACACAGGTGTGAAAGGCAGCAGATGAGCCTGGAGGAAGAGGAGGCCTCAGGCAGAGGGATCAGAGAGTGCTGAGGAGGCAGCATGAGGGGTACCCCACGCAGCAGGCGCTAGCAGTGTGACCTCAGCCAGTTAGTTACTGATCTCTCTAAGCCTCAGCTTCCTCACCTGGAAAATGGATTGGATGAGCATCCAGATCCTAGGACTGTGTGAAGTTTAGATGCAATCATATCCGCAAAAGTCATTTAAGGGCTCAGACAAGCTAATTTTTCGTCCCTCACTTGCCCTCTAAAGGGATTGTTTCAAGTAGCTGCCCAGATGTTTTCCTGTATCACTGTGAAGCCAGTAGAAACAAGCTGTCTCCTTTCTCTTCTTTCATTTTCCTATTGCTCACGGCAAGTGGGACCCACATCTGAGGCTGGGTTCCCAGCCCGGGCCGCAGGGCTGGGCTATTCCTCTTTTTGGTTCCAGCATCTTCCTCTCCCAGGAAGGGTGTGGGTCCAAGGGCTGTGGGCAGCTCCTGTCACCTCAGTTTGTGGAGATGCCTTGCTGCCCATGTTTGCTTTTTCCTGGCTGCCTGGGTCTCAGTGAGAGTGTGAGTAGGATTTAGTGATGATAAAGCAGCCAATTGTTGACTGCTGCTATTAGTGGGGATTCTTTGGGTTTCAGGTGATAGGAACCCAACTTGAATGAGCTTAAGCAAAATGGAATTCACTGGAAGGTTCCAGCAGAGGTACAGAAACTCAAAGGAGGCACTGCAGAATCCAACCCCAGAGAGAAAACATGTCCAGCATCCCCTACTTAGTCTGTGTCGGCAGGCAGCTTCCAGCTGACCCCATGCAGCCCTGCATGGGATCCAAGAGGGTCAGGCTTTCCCCAGGACTTTTAGATTGGATTGACCCAGTGTGGAGTGCCTGCACACACTTTATACCTAAGAATGTATAAAGAAAGATATTCTGATGAACCTATCCTGAGTCCCATGCTTTCCTTTTAGGTTGCTGAGTGAGGGATGGGGTAGAATCTATTATTGGAGCAAAGCAAGAAGGATGCTAGAAATATTAATAATTAAGTATAACAGGAACTTTTATTGAGTGCTTACTTTGAACCAAAAGTTATTCTAAGCTTTTTACGTATGCTGCTGCTGCTAAGTCGCTTCAGTCATGTCCGACTCTGTGCGACCCCATAGATGGCAGCCCACCAGGCTCCCCTGTCCCTGGGATTCTCCAGGCAAGAACACTGGAGTGGGTTGCCATTTCCTTCTCTAATGCATGAAAGTGGAAAGTGAAAGTAAAGTCACTCAGTCGTGTCTGACCCTCAGCGACCCCATGGACTGCAGCCTACCAGGCTCCTCCATCCATGGGATTTTATAGAACTCGCTTAATCTTTACAATCAACCCTATTTTATACACCAGGAACCTGAGGCACAGAGAGTTAAAGCAATTTGCTAAGGTCACATAGCTAGCTAGTAGGAGAGCCTGGATTGAACACAAGCAGAGAACTCCAGAGGTGCTCCTAACTGCCACCTCTGATGCAGACAATACAAGATGCAGATGCCATCTCCAAGCATTTATTGTTCAGTTGCAAACTTTGAACGAAACACCGGACTGTGTCCTTTATGGCATAATCTCATTTCATCTTCTGAACAGCCTTGTGGAGTAGGTGCTAACATTATCCCCACTTGCAGATAAGAAACAGTCTCATAGAGATTATGTGACTCGCCTAGGCCACCTGACCAAAGTGACAGAGGCGGGATAGGAATTCAGGTTTACCTGGTGCCAGGGCCTGAGCTGTGCCCACTTTGCTGGGCAGCCTTTGTGTTTAGACACTCTTCTTGCTGTGTTGGGTGCCCCCCCCCGGTACTTGGGGTGAAGAGCAGTTCTGACTCCGCATCTGGGCCTTTGTCCTTTGGCCCCAGAAGTTGGGGTGCGGAGACCTCTGCTTGGCACACACTGCAGAGGGGCTGGCTTTGTGGTTCTGAGCTTATTTTGGTGTGTCTCACACTCACTCACACCGAAGGGTTCTTGAACAAGCCCTCAGTGCATCTAAACTCTGGATGTCTTCATTCCTCCATTCAGCAAATTTCATGAATTGCCTAGGGGGTGCCAGGCCCTGTTCTCAAGTTCTTGAGGTTCCTCAGTGGGACTCTGACTCTATGGAAGTAGGACTCCCCTGAGTCCCTCTCACATCTTTCGGGATCCATGAGGCTACTCAAGCTTGCTGGAAGCCTTTCCTGCACCACCTAAGTCAGGCCCTCCTGGGGGCCTGGAGACTTCATACTTCTTTGTTTGGGATTGGCATGATGGCAAATATGAGAGTGGGGATTGTTTCCTCACTCTGATTAATGCGAAGGGAAACGTGTCAGGGAGCAAGTGTGGGCCTGAGCTCCAGTTAGCTCCACCATGAGTCCCAAGCCGCGATGGTTGGTACAGATTGAGACTGGGCCATCCCTCAGTTCTGCCGTCTGTGATGTGTCTGTATTACCTGCCTCACTGGGTTGCTGGGAGGATTATCTGAAATAGCACATGCTAACCATCTGTTGTAATGCCTTCCTATAGGTTAATCCTGCTCCCTCCTCTTAACAATCAGCTAGTTTCGTAGGTCTCTCTAACAATCAGGGCCTCTGGATGAGGGCAGGTTATAAGGGATCCTTGATGAGGAAATCACCAATTACGTCAAGTTCTTCCTTTGGCTGATGAGAAAACTGAGGCCCCTCAAGGGGAAAAAGAATGGCCTTCTGATTTAGTGATGCTAAAGGGAGTGTGTTTGACTGTTGGTCATATGGAGGGTACGAGGTGGCCCTTGGAGTGACTGGATCAAAGTGTGTGCACAGGCCTGTGTGCCCAGGCCTGACTGGTGGTTAGCCCTTGTAGACTGGTCCCCAAATGCCCACCTCCATCCAACCATATAGACAGTCCAAGTAAAACCTCAAAGAGGCCCTGTTTCCTACTGTTGGTCTTAGAAACATCCCACAGGGGAGGGGCTTCCATTCCTGGCATCGGGGGAGTTCCCTGGTTCTCACACCTGATTTTGAGAATGGTGGAATTCTGCACCAGGGTGTCCTGCTCCTCCACCCACTGTACCCAGAAACTGCAGGGGAATAGAGGAGTGGAGGCCTCCTCCCCCTGACTTCTGGCTAGAGGTGGCAGCACAGAGCCTATAGCTCAGGCTGATAGAATGTGGCCAAGGCAGGCCAGCCTGTTTGTCAGCTGCCAGGGGCTGGAGAGGTGTGGCTTGATAATGTAGATGAAGACAAGGATGATTGCAACTTCTGCCAGGTGGCTGCCATTGGGTGAGCGGGCCCATCACAGCTGTGCTGGGACATCTCTCACCTCAGCGTGGTAGGAGAGAGACTGAGTACCTGGTCAGCCAGGCCTGGGCTTGACAAGGGCCTTCTGCTTTCCAAGCCTCTACGGACTGTGAGGAGCCACTGAGATAAAGCATGTCTGGTCTCTAACAGTCCTCCTTCCACACATGGCCAGCGCTCGGTAAATGGTAGCTTTTCTCTCATTGATAGTCTGAGGATTTTGAACAGTGAGTCCCAAATCCCAGGCTCTAAATGCAGCCTGTACTAGAGAGAATACATATGTATTTCTGTGGGCATTAGGCCTACCACCTTGCTGAGCAAAAGTGCCTATGTCCGTGGAGTGTGGGGATGGCCTCTTGTTGGTCTCAACTTTTGCATTTTTTTTGCCCTTTTGAGGTAACCTCTTAGAAACTTGGAATTGTAAATCTTTAGAATTTTTGTAACTCTAGGCTTCATTTTCCAAGCAGGTGTAGAAGCATTTTCTGCAGAAGAAAGGGGATGTAACCAAATCACTTGGAAGCCAAAATCATAGTGTTTAGGAAACTCAGCCATGATCAGATGGTCCACTTTTATGACTTCTTAGTTTATTCAGCATTTTGGACCCTTCTACCTTGGGAAGTATGGCAAATTTTACATTGTTGACTTGTTACCAAATTTTTACACCATTTCGATTCCTTTCTTCATGTCTTAATCTTAGAAATTCTGGCATTTTCTATTTCTACTGAAGCAACTAAGAAAGCATTCTTGGGAGTTTCCTAGTGGGCCAGTGGTTAAGAATCTGACTTCTAATGCGGGAGATGTGGATTCGATTCCTAGTCGAGGAGCTAAGATCCTACATGCTGTGGGGCAACGAAACCCAAGTACCACAGCTAGAGAGCTTGTGCACTGCAACCAAGGACCAGCCCAGCCAAAATTTAAAAGAAAAAAAAAGGCATGCTTTTCTAGATCCCTCTTATTTTCTCTGCAAGCCTTTGTGTAGAGGTGTGATAAGCTTTAGGCTGCCCAGAGAGTGACAGATGAAAGATGATCACAAAAGTGACATAATTCCTTTCTTCACATGAAAAACTTGGAGTGCAAAGAGACATTCACTGTCCATTTGGGACGTTCTCTGTCCCAGCTCTTCGGTAAAGTGTTACTACAGGACAAAATATACAGCATGTAGGACCTTTTGGTAGGAAGAAGTTTGGAAGCTGTAATGTAGGATAATCTACTTGACATTCATTGTTGCACTTTGTTTTTAAAGGAAGATGGCAACCTGTGCATGGCTCGTCCTGGGAGGAGCTGACTTCAGTCATCATGATGCCTAAGAATCGAGTAAGTCACAGCAGTCAGTCCTTTTCTGCCTTTGAGTTGCTCTTGGGGGTCTGGCTTTGCAAAGGACAGGGATGCTTGCACTCTTCTTTCAAGCCCAAGTGAATGTGACCTTCTCTGAAGAGACATATAATGCCTGTCTTTGCCTACCATGTCCAAGGCTGCACAGCCTTCTTATGCTGTCAGAGAAGGGACAGTGGCAGGTATTGAGACTGAGTTGTGTTTGGGGACATGGAAAACCTGTGTGACTCAGTGGACTTCAGGTAGATGGAATCTCTGTCCCTCTTTCCCTAAGTAATAGCAGCAGCTCAGCTATCCTGACTCCACTCCCAGCTCTGATGCTGTTTCCACCTCCTGCTGGGCCAGGTCTGCGCCAAGAAAAGAATCTGGCCGGGCAGCTTCTGCAGGGAGTGACTTCAGAGCAGGGTAGACCATTTGTCCAAGAGTTGGAAATGTGATCATAGCATCTTCCTCTGCTTGGGTTCCATTCTAAGGAGAGCAAATCTGTTCACAGCTTTCTGTAGATTCAGCAGGTGCATGGAAGCTTAGTGTCCGGAAGGCTCTCTGTAGGTGAACATCAGTGATGACTTGTTTGGTGCCGTTACGCTCGTGAACTGCATAAGAGCCTCCACACTGTTCTCCTGGCTCCACTCTCTGTTCCCCTTCTCTGTCCTCTTCAAGGCTGCCTGTGACCTTCTTCAGGGATGTGTCTGCCCATCCCTCTCTCAGTGGCCTTCGAGGCCACCTCTGGTCATTCTCCACACTCATTATCTGCCTCTCGTCTCTGCCCTGGCTCCTGTCCCACCATTCCTGGAACAGGTCTCCACATCGGGGACACACCTTCGCTCTGAGAAGCAGCCCTCACTCTCCCAAGCATAGCTGGGGCCTCCTCCTCCTCGCCACTCCTGCAGTACTTTGTTCAGACCTCAGGCGTGTCACCAGCTGAGCTGAGTTTTGTCCAGCTGCCCATCTTCCCCATGCGCTGTAGGAGCCTTAACAGCAAGGACCTGTCCCCCAACATTCCCGTCTGAGCTGGGCAGCACCAGGGCTGGGCACGTGACAAGGGGGTGATACTGTTGACTCAAGTTCAGGTCCTGAGATTTCTTCAGGGCTTGATGGCTCATGAAGCCCTATCTTCTGTCTCGTGGGGGCCTTGTAACCTGGGAGGGGTTTATTTTACAGACGTGGAGATTGAGGACTGAGCCGTCAGACTGTAGGCTGTTAAGGTCCAGGACCCACATCGCCTGTGAACTGGGCTAGTCTGGTTTCTGCAAGCAAAGTTTATAATTAGAGAGAACCCAAGAGGTTATTTAGAGCAAACCCCTCATTACCCGATAGGGAAACTGAGGCCTGGTCGGAGGATATTTTCTCAAGATTACATAACCAACTACTGTCCAATGGAGAATTGGGAGGCAGGCCCTAGATTTCCAGTCTAGCTTTCTCTCCACGCCCCCTCCTTCCTTCTCTGCCTCCCTTCTGTGTATAGCCATCGGAGAATGTTTGGGGACCATCAATCTATATTTCAGTTCAGTTCAGTCACTCAGTCATGTCCAACTCTTTGCAACCCCATGAACTGCAGCACACCAGGCCTCCCTGTCCATCACCAACTCCTGGAGTTTACCCAAACTCATGTCCATTGAGTCAGTGATGCCATCTAACCATCTCATCCAGGAGGGTAAAGAACTTACAGGATACCCAGAGTTAGAGGGAAGGTGGTGGTGATGGTGAAGTTGCTCAGTCGCTCAGTTGCTCAGTCCGACTCTTTGCGACCCCATGAACTGTAGCCTACCAGGCTTCTCTGTCCATGGGATTTTCCAGGCAAGGGTACTGGAGTGGGTTGCTATTTTCTTCTCCAGAAGATCTTTGTGACCCAGGAATCGAACCTGGGTTTCCTGCATTGCAGGCAGACGCTTTACCCTCTGAGAGGGAAGGTAGACATAAGTAAAACTGGCCCTGCCTCCAGGACTTTCACTGGGGTTGTGAGACCAGGGGCAGAGACAGGGGACTGAAGAACCCGGTGGAGAGAGGATTGGGGATGGGTGAGACTGGAGCAGGGTGGAGGCCTCGTGGAAGGGCTGCTGGCAGGCATGGCCTAGTGGGCACTGAGGACCATGGGGGTGGATGGGGATGGTTAGGTTAGGGTTAGGGCTATTGCAGGGGAGTCCACATTGACATCCTAAGCAGCAGCATGAGGCGAGGACCAAGGGGAAAGCTGCATTAAGTTGTTCTGGTTCTTAGTGTCTGGGCAGAGAGGTCCTCATTAGCCAGCCTGCTGTGACTTGAGAATCCCTCCTGTTTGCTGGAGAAACACAGAATGTAGAGGGGGCACACAGAGGAGGGTCAAATGAACAGTGGACAGAGAATTCCATCATTGAGATGTATATGGGAGGGAAGCGTGTGAATATCTGGCTGGCTTACTCCTACTGTGCTCAAATGAATTTTTGGTTTGTTTCTGACTAACCACACTTCCAGTTGGTCTTCACCCCCATCTCAGTTTTAGGGCTCTCCTGAAACATTCATTTGTTTCAGGCATGATACAGGGCTAGGTAGGTCCTGCTCTTTCCAGTTTTACCCTGCCCCTTCTTGCAACTTCCTGGGCATGCAGACTGGGAGCCTGGGATTGACTGCAGGCTCCATCTCCACTGGCAGGTTGAAACATACACTTTGCCCAAATTACAGAGAATATGGTGTTTGCCAAATAGGTACCTTGGGTTATTTTCCAAAACATGACTCGGTTATAAACTTCCACAGGGAAAGGGTTCAGTGTTACATCATTATTGTTTACACCCTAGGTTTACATTATACTCCATTTCATCAGGACCATTTCATCTTTATAAAAAGGCAGGTGGATTTACTCCCACTTTGCAGATGAGGAATTTGACTTAGACAAGCTGTGACGTGCCCTGCATTAATGTAGCTGCCTATGGGCTGAACTGGGCCATAGCCCAGGCCTCCTGTTTATAAATTCCCTCATCTTTCTACTCTACTAAGCTTCAACCATATGCAAATTTCTGAAGGACCAAGGACATAAGAGGAACTCAGTAAATATTTGTTGAATGAGTGAACTTTGGTTATTTCCTTTTTTAGGGGGTAGGTCACTCTTGACCGTAAATGGATCCTCTTTGGCAGCAAAGGAAACACTACCCTGTGAAGTATTTGAATTTCTTACCATGATAAGAAACCAGTGAGTTCTCTCCTCACCCAGCCTCACCTCCGGGAACTGGGTCACACACATTGAATAATTAATTCCTTGAGTCTTTCGCTCGGAGCTTCCTCCTCCTGATGCCAAGATGATCTGACCAGCACTGATCTGACCACTGGAGGCAGATCCTATTGTTTGTCGTCATCAGCCCTCAGATGACCCATCTAATTGCTTATGGGGAATACTCTTGGCCTAATCAAGTCAGACTTCCAGTGGTTTGATTTGATTTCCTCCTGCCCTTCTTCCCCATCAACCTCCCCTAGATGGAAAGAGAGAGATCTCTGCGGGTTATCTGAAGTATTTAGGCCCACCTCTCCTTTCTCACTCTCCCTCTGGACTCCCCAGAATTTTCTGGTGAGGGCTGGAGAAAGAACAGCAGCCCGTGTCAGGGATGAGAAGGAACGCATGGGGTGGGGATGGGGGCAGTTATCAAAATATCTGCTGGGCCTGCTCTTTCCCTGAGTGACACTTGGGTCATGTTGCTTGGCGTCTGCAGAGGATCCAGCTGGCCTCATTAGAGCAACCTAATTAGATCTCGAGGTCAACAGAGTCGAGTGGAAAAAAAGAGCGGGCTGAGGCCCAGAGACCCACGACCTGGTGCTGGTTGTTCACGGCTTAGCCACGTGGCCATGGGCCAGCTACAGAACTTCACCTGCCCTCAGATTTCTTATTAAGGAAGTGAGGGAGGCGCAGAGGGTTGTGGCATCTTACAGGAGCCTTCTAGACTCCTGTGTCCCCAATGGCCACTCTGCTTGTCTTCATGATCAGCACTGACTTCTCCTACAGGTTGCCACCTCCTCTGCTTGTTTCTGTAGGCATTTTTTTTTTTTTTTCTGGACTTTGAAGCATTGCCACCTCTCCCTTGCTCCACCCTGAGATACGCCTGAGCGCAGATAAGAACTGCCTGTTATTGCCCTAAACTCCAGCCAAGCAACCTGGAAGAAATGTCTAATCTCTCAAAAGCGTGTTGGGACCTAGGGCATACAGGTTGGTATAGGAGATGAGTGGGATTAACCTTCAGTGGAGCAAGTCAGGTCAGGTGATTAGAGCTTTTTGGGTTACAAGAGATCTTGGTGCCCCAAGGCATCTGTCCAGTTGTTTGACCAAAGGGTAGTAGATGTGTTTGTAAAAACATGGCTCCAAGCTTATCATCATCTTCCCCGGCCGGGGTCTCTGGCCAGAGGGGACCAGGCACTCTGGAGTAGTAAAGGTGATGATGTTGGTGGACGGCTGCTCAGGGGGAGCTAAGAGATGTCTCAGACAAACAACTAACACACAAAAAAGGCCAGTGTTGGGAGGGTGGATCTGCCTCTAAGGTTGATGATCTTCGGGCATGAAAGGTGGAAAGAACCTACAGGTCATCTGATCTATTTCTCTGATTTTATGGGTGAAGAAACTGAAGCAGAGAGACATGACTTAACCAGACCCAGAAAGCAAGCTAAAGATGGATCCGAGATGCAAGCCAAGTCTCCTGATTCCTAGTCTTGGAATCATAAACCTGATACAAAGTGGCTCTTTCCCCAGCGCCATGTTGCCTCCTCTCTGTGGATTTAGCCACCACCCTTCCCACTCCCCTCCTTGACCCTGAGCTTGATTGTCTAAGGTGTCAGCAGGGCCCCACTGCTCCCACCTCCTTGTTTATTGAGGCCTAGTAAAACCTGGGTGTGACATCACAGCACAGCTGAGACTTCCCTCATGTGTGGGCTGTTTGACTTGTACTTAGGGACTTAACACTGTTGGGTCATCAGTATTCTGTTTTATGTGGGTCTTGGGGTGAAAGATGATGCAAGACAGGAAACGAAGGACCTGATGGCCCAGCCTTAACAATAGTGGATCCGCGTTGGTTTACCATTCAAATAAAAATCAGCTTTGTTGCTAAGCACGCCTCATTCTGAGACTCTAAAGCTGAAGGCATGGATCAAGTGCAGCCTGTGCTGTCCCCGGCTCTTGACAGAGTGCACTTTGGGTTAAAGGCTGTCTGCCCGGTCGCTGTGTTGCTGGCATGTGAACCAGAACGGAAGTCATTCACTTTTTTCTAGAGCGCTTCATTTGTCTCAGCACTTCCTGCTGAGCTCAAGGAAATGTATCATGAACTCTTTCCAGTGAGCAGGCACTGGGTTTACAGACTTTACCTTGTTTTTCCTCACCGTGGTTCTCGGGGAGAAGTGAGCATGGCTGTTTGTTGTACTGAAGAGAAATCAGGCAGATAATAGGCTAAGTAACTTGCCCACGTCCCATAGGGGCCAGGGTTCAGGGGCAGGGGGTCTGATCTTAAAGCCTTTTTTCGCTCCACATTTCACACGGCCTCTCTTTGCATGGAGAAAAGAGAGCTGGGCCAAGTGGACCGGGCATTGGTGGAGGCATCAAGCATTCATGGTGGGACTTCTGAATGCTGAGTATCAGGCTCTGGTCTTGGCTGTGAGGATGCAAATGTGAGTAAGACCTGGTCCCTTTATTCCCAGAAACTCGTGGCCTGACCTGGAGACAGGTCACAGCCATCACTCTGAGCTCTGTCATAACGAGTCGCGCACCAAGTGCCCTGAAAGAACCGAGCAGAGAGCGACACACAGGGAGCGTGGCACCCGGCATGTGCTCTGGGACTCGGGTATTGAGGATGAGCAGGAGGTCTCCCGGCAGAGAGCTTGCCAAGCGAACCGTGTGGTGGTATGAAGGCTTGATTCGGTACCTGGAAGTGAGGAGGAGTCATGGCATGTTTTCTTCTCAACTGACGTAGAAGGAGTGGAACTTCCAGTTGGGAGAAAGCTGGGGAAGGAGGGGTTTAGAACTAGACCATTAAGGGCTAATTGTGTGAGAGCTGTTGAAAGAAACATCAGTCAGAACCAGCAAAGATTCTCCAGATATGAATTATCCAGGTAGCTGAAGTACTCTTCCCCGCAGAAATGTGCATGGGGCTCGTGTTCAGACAGTTTATGCCCATTTTCCACATTTTGTGTCTCACGCACCAGTGGAGGTGTTTATTGATGGTGCTAAGGCATCGGAGCCGGCTGGGCCATGCTGACGGTTCATATTTAAAATGTCTCGGATTCCTCTTGCCAAATAAGCTGATAGCAGACACCCTTATGAATTCATGTGCAGACTTCTCTCCAGGGACTGTTCTGCATTCCAAACCCAGCCACACAATCATTCTGTAGGAGCTGGGGGTGTGGGGTGAGAAGGCTACTTAAAGATCAACAAAAATATATAGCTGTTTTTAAGGACAATATTTACAGGGCAAGAGTATCTAGGAAATGGATCATTTGCCATGAGGGTGAGCCAGATGCTTTTAAAAATTCCAACCCTTTCGAGTGGGAAGGGTCGTGGGGAAGAGAGAGAGAGCCTTCCAGGAACTCTTATCTGTCTCCTCTCTGATGAGGTCCTTGCTGATGTCTGCCCTTAGCAAATCCATTCCGGAAGCAGATCTTTGAGCCTGATGTACCCTTCCGGGAGGGGAGGAAAGCAAAAACCCAGACAGCAGTCTGGGGTCCACAGCTTCCAGGTCTCAGATCATAGCCCATCTTTTGTGACCTCCTGTGTTTCATTTCTTTATAAGAAAAGAAAAATCCTTTCTGGGACGATGGCTGCTTTAGTGAATGTGTTTTTCCGAACATAAGCCCAAACACCAGGAGAAGAGTCCAGCATCTTCATTCAGCCAACCCCAGTTTATTACATCAAAATGGTGGGAGACTGTCTCCTGTACGTTGACAGAAAATTCACCAGCTCGGTCACATCTTCTGCTGTCCTTTCTGGGGCAGCTCTCTGGTGGAGTGAGTCAGAGAGGGGTGTTTTCACTCCCTGAGTGGAGAATGACCAAGCTGGCAGTCACTGGTCCTGGAGTGCTTATCCCAGCATCTCTGAGCGCACAGAAATGTGGCCTCTGAGTGTCACCTGGAGAACCGGCTGTCCCTCCCTCAGAGCTCCGCGGCCCCTCACACAGGCCCATGTCGCCTCCACGTCAGCCTCTTGGCAGCTACCGACAGTGCAGCGCAGCTTATCAAGCTAATCGTCTCCTCAGAAGTGGGGTCAGCAGTTGAGTGTATTTTAGGGACTGGTTCCACCCTGTCTTATCAGAGAGGCCTTTCTGCATTTGCTGTCTGAAACCCTGAATGGTTTTAAAGAGCTTCTGTAAAAATAGTTCATAAGCGACTTCAGTTCCTCTGCACAATAAGAACGTGGCCCAAACTTACTCCCTCTCTTCTGCTCGGAGGTCTGAACCACCCCCTGGTAAGGGCACATTGGATGAGGGCACAGAGCCCCTTGGGCAGGTCTGGAGAAGGGGAGGCAGCACTGCTCAGGGCTATCTCGACCTGTCATTCTCTGACCTGCTCACTTCCCAGAGGCTGCATCTGAAGACTGTTAAGCTGTGTTCATTTAACACATTGCCTGGCACAGGGTAGCCAGTGTCTGTGGGATGGATATGGGAACAAATACCCTACCAGCAAGAAAATCCTCCAGTTTCCCAGCAGAAGCCAAAAGAAGTGAACGGCTCTCAGGCTGAGTTGCCTGCAGTTTTCCAGCAGAAGCCAAAAGAAGTGAGCAGCTCTCAGGCTGAGTTGCCTGAGTGAGTGCTCTCCACAGCCCAGCACACACTCCGGGAAAGATCCCTCTGGTCCTGGGTACAAAGGGATTTACAGATCTCCTATCTCCCGGGTTGGGTCTGGAGGGAGGGTCAGAAGAACTTTGATCCACATCCAGAAATTCCCCCACTCAAGACTGTGAGTCCTATTTTCAGGGATTCAGATAAGCACAACACACCAACAAAGAGCAGTAACAGCAGCAAGGCATGGGAATGTGGGCCTCAGCAAAAGCAGCGTAGAGTCCATCCTGCTGGCTTCCCCAGCCCACTCCCCTCCCCCCGGCAACTGCTCCCTTGGCTGGGCATCGCATGCTTGGATATGTCTTCCAGGAGCCTCCTATTGGGCATCTGTGTTTTGTCAGCCTGCTTCTCTACAGCACAGGGCTTTTTACCTTTACATCTCAGATCCCAGCTTCCCAAGCATGTTGACAGGTTGGTAGGTTTTGAACAACCCATTAGGCCTTTCTGACTCAGGCAGGGCTCACCTGCCCTGGCAGGTGCACACACCTGCTCATAAAGGCTGACTGTAGTTCATAGACCCCGTGTGGAGACTGAGGTGATGGGCGTGGCCAGCTGAACTGCCAGCTAGGCAGACGCCTCAGTGGAAGAAACAGGCAAGCACCCCCCTCCCCTGCCCCAGGCACACCTGCTTGGAGGCCGCCCGGCCGTCAAGATCTAAGGAGGTATTATTATATTGCTAATAACATTAATGACAATATAAACAACAAAGCATGTGTAATGGCAGATCAGGAAATTAATCCTGAAATTTAAGGTCTATAACTCAAATGGAAATGTTGGAAGCCCTTTGAGTGAACTCTAAAGATGGTGGGTACAGTGTGAGCTGTTCCATTCCTCCCCAAATAAATTTTTACTAGTAAATATTCATTCAACAGAATGTACTAATTACCTACTAGGAGCAGACATCACACTGGCACCAAAGTTAAAAAGTTAAAAATCAGTGGACAATTTGTTAATGGATGAATTAGTCCAAAGAGACATAATACAAAAAGTTGAATTATTTGCTTAAATATTGATTGAATGTCAGTGGCATACTTAGAACTGAGCTGAATACTCTGGGAAATAGAAAAGAAACAAAAGATGTTGGCTTTTTCCTATATAATGTAAAAACTACAAAGTTAAGTTTATACATTAATTGTCTAGACAAGATTAATGCACAAAGCTGTTGGGTTCAAGGTTGTAACTGTCTTTCTCTAGAAATTACTGAATAGTAGTTGCCCAGAAGCTAGGGAGACAGAACTTGTTCCCCTGATGTCCAGAGTGCCTAGCAGGTTTCCCCTTGGACCTCAGACTGTATGGGAGTGGGCCTAGGAAGCTGTATTTTGGGATGCTTCCTGATAAATCTTCTGGTATGCAACTAGTTTTGGTGATCTCTGGCAAAGAGTCTGGAAACTAGAAGAAAGCATGGGAAAGAGAAGGCAATGGCAGCCCACTCCAGTACTCTTGCCTGGAAAATCCCACGGGAGGAGGAGCCTGGTAGGCTGCAGTCCATGGGGTCGCTAAGAGTCGGACACAACCGAGCAACTTCACTTTCCCTTTTCACTTTCATGCATTGGAGAAGGAAATGGCAACCCACTCCAGTGTTCTTGCCTGGAGAATCCCAGGGACGGGGGAGCCTGGTGGGCTGCCATCTATGGGGTTGCACAGAGTCGGACACGACTGAAGTGACTTAGCAACATGGGAAAGAAAGCTATGACAAACCTAGACAGTGTGTTAAAAAGCAAAGACATCACTTTGCTGACAAAGGTCCACAGCTATGTGGTCTTTCTAGTAGTCATGTATGGATGTGAGATCTGGACAATAAAGAAGGCAGAGTGTCAAAGAATTGATGCTTTCGAACTGTGGTATTGGAGAAGACTCTTGAGAGTCCCTTGGAAAGCAAGGAGATCAAACCAATCAGTCTTAAAGGTAATCAACCCCTAATGCTCTTTGGAACGACTGAAGCTGAAGCTTCAGTACTTTGGCCATGTGATGAGCTGACTCATTGGAAAAGACCCTGATGCTGGGAAAGATAGAAGGCAGAAGGAGAAGAGGATGAGATGATTGGATGACATCACTGATGCAATGGTCATGAACTTGGGTAAACTCTGGGAGATGGTGAGGGACAGGGAAGTCTGGCGTGCTGCAGTCGCAAAGAGCCAGACACAACTTGGTGACTGAACAACAACTTGGGAGAGAAAAGTCAGTACGGGATGGGGAAGCTTTTGTTCCTGAAAGCTCCAGCTCACCTCTCAAGATCCAGCTCTGGTACCACTTCTATTGTGGGCCTCTCTCCAGGCCACACATGGGTCATTCCATCTCCCATCACTGTGTCCACACATCTTGCCACCCATCTCTGTGTAACTCTTACCTATAATCGTTATTTAAAATTGATTCCCTGAATGGACTGTGATGATAGCATTCTATTAGTACTGTGGGGCCTGACTGCTTCAGATTTGAGCAGGGGTGGGAGGAAGAAGACTGGATGTGAAGCATCAAATAGCCCAGTCTGTCTGATGCAGCCACAGCGGAGCCCCAATACCTTTGGGAACTGAGCCTAATGAGGAAATGGGGGCTACATGGAGTAGGCTGATGAGACCGTCAGGGGAGTTGGGACTTACACAATGGGGTGTAGGAAGCCCTGAGAGCTTTATGAACAGAGCAGGGTGGTGCTGGTCAGATGGGAGGGGGAAGATGGGGAGTGGAGGCTAGTTAGGAGGCTTCCATGATAATTCTGGTGGTGGTTAGAGAGAAAGGGCGGTCACAGTTCATGCCACCATGTTACCTAAATGTTGTGGCTGCTCTTGATTGGGTTTTCCCAACAAGCAGTGGTTACTGAGAGTCTACTATTGCCAGAGGCACGGGTGCCTGGCCCTAGGTGCGCAATCTCTGGCATCAGACAGTTCACAGTCCATTGAGGCAGGAAGACCCGAAAGCAGTTCACGCAATAGTCTGTTTGCAATGATCCCTGGAACCTCCATGGAGTACAGCGTGGGAAAACAAGGTGTGGGGAAGCTGAGGGAAGACTTCAAAGAACAGTGCAGCCAAGGGTACGGCCTAGCCTGGCGTCACTGAATTTCCTCATGTAATGCAGTGGGATCAGGACTGTTATTATCTCCATTTTATGGATGAGGAAACTGAGGTTCAAAGAAGTTAGGTGACTCATCCAGGCTCACACACCTAGTAAGTGATGGGGCAGGTTTGTAATAAGTCTGCTTGACTCCAGAATCCACCCTGGGACCCCTCCGACATTCTGCTGCCTTTAATGTTTCCTAAAGCCGACTGGGTTTTTACCAAGTGAACAGAGTCTAGATAAACTTTCTGGATGGAGCGACCTGCATAAGCAAAGGTGCAGGGAGGGTGGCCTGAAAGATTTCAGTTTGTCAGGGAGCTGCAGATGGCTCAGGAAGTCTGGACTCAGAGGGGATGGGGACATGGTGAGGAGACAGGCTGGAGAGCAGGCAAGGGGCAAATCAGGAAGGGGGCTTTTGTCTTGCTCTGCTAAGGGGTTTGGTTCTCACCCTGAAGACAGTCAAGGAGCTGATGAAGGATTTGAAATAGGAACAGGACCTGACCAAGTGTGCATTTCTGGTGGAACGATCTCTCTGGCAGCAACTCAAGAGAGAGGCTGGTGGATTGGAGGGAGCAAGCAGGAAAGGTGCTTCTGAGGAGTTTCTGAGAGTTCAGGTGACTGGCTGGCTCCTCAAGATGAGGGAAAGGGGACAGAGAAAGTGACGCCAGGGGTTTGGTGTGAGAGTCTGAGTGCAGAAGATGCCGTTCGCTGAGGATGAGGATGCAGGGAGGTGAGGGCAGAAGGAAAACTGACTACATGTGAGGTCTCTATAAGATAGTCCGGGGGAGTGTGTAACTGGCAGTTGAATACAGCGCTGGAAAGCAGCTCGAGGTTCACAGTGGGTCATCAGGGTGTAAAGTGTGGTGGGTCTGTGGGAGTGTTGAGAATGAGAGGGGTGGTGAAAATCAGAACCCTGGGAGATTTCAGGAACATTCAGAGAGAGATGTGTCTACAATAGACTGAAGATGGGACAGACCATGAGCAAGATAAGGTCCGATAAGTGACAGCTGGATTTAGTGACAGAGTTGATGTTGACCTTGGGCGTGATGCCTGGAGTGGGCTTTGTGTATGAGTGGGAATGAGATTCTGGAAGATTAGAGGGTGAATGAGGTGAGGAAGTGGATATTACCAGGCTAGACTCTACTACAGAAGGAACCTAGGCTGTGAAGGGAACGGGGGAGGGTACCATTTTGTTTTGTCCAATAAGAGCATTGAATTTGTACACATTTTGGAGACTGACTTCACACTGATAATTCATGCCTCAAAATAAGAGCAAAAAAACTTTTGTCAGGCGATGAATTCTTCTTTTTCCTCTATTTGGTTTGAAAAATATAGTCACTTGGCACAGTTCTTCAAAATGAGGGACCTTTGGAAAATAGACTTCATGAGACATGGCTGGGCTTTGAGCTTCTGGAGCCGGGACTGCTCTGTGGTCGTTGTGGGCTCCTGGGTATGGTGTGTGTAGAGCAAGCAGGTGTTGTTGAGAAATCCTTTCCAAGTTCACTTTTCCATGACTTCTGTGCCTCCTCCCCAGCATTCTTCTCTATCCTCCAGACTAATTACTAGGGTTGCAGTTCCCGAGGTCTGAACTCAGCTGTCCAGACACAGAGGCTCACCTGGGAAGTGACTTTAATGGTGTGCTAGGCAAAGACTTGGGGGAAAATATGCTTTAACTGTCCCATCTCAGCTTAAGGTAGATTAAGGGGAGATGATCGCCCTTACCGTCTATGTGAACATGCCCCAGTTTCTGCTGTGGTTTGGCTTGGGCTCCTTTGGGGTGGTGGGAGTTATCCCTGGGCAGTGGGCTGGAGTGACGCTAGATAAGCACACCCAAGCCCACCCTGTGAGAGGCACCTCCATCCGGTTCTCACAGATGTTTGAGACTTGCTCAAGGGAGTGCTGGAGGACTCAGAAGTCCACATTCTATTGACTGCACCACATGGGCTTCTAGGCACTCAGGACCTGAGGGCTCAGGGTTGTTGAAACCAACGACATAACTAGCCTATCCATCCCAGTCTCGTGTCTTATTACAGGGAAGGATGTGGATTTTCACCATAGGGTATATATGTGTGAGCAGAGGTGCTTCAGTGAGGGGCAGTCAGCCATATTTCTGGGGCGGGTCAAGTGACTTTTCCAGGGTATAGAGAGCCTAATGAAAAGGAAGATAGAAAAGACCAGAAATAGTTGTCTGGAAGTCAGCCTACAATAGTGTTGGTGACAAGAGGGAGGTTAATGCCCATGTGATCAACCTTCTTACTGGGAGGGGGTGCTTTCTAACCCAGGCTAAATTTGACATACCCACTGTACTATAGTTTACCTACTGGATTAGTTGATACTTCCTGCCTAACAGATATAGCCTTGATTCTCAGTGTCTTCACATATAAGTGAGGTTTATTTCTCACTTATATGAGGTCCAAATGTTCTTGGTGTAGAGGGCTTTCCTCCCAGTGGGCATCAGGGGGCCTAGCTCCTCCTCATTGTGGTCTTGCTATCTTGCACATGTGATTTCCAAGGCTGCTGCCCTCTGACAGAGGGGGAAAGAGCCTGGAGGATCACCATGAGAGGTTCTCATGGGTTGGTCCTAGAAGTTGTGCGCATCCCTTCTGCTCACATTCCATCACCTTGAACTGGTCATGTGGGCTCACACAGCTGCAAGGAAGGGCCCAGGAGGAAGGAGAAATATATCTGGTGATCAGCTGGCCTATCTCTGCCACACCCACCCAGGGTAGAAAGTCACCCCTCAGCTGACATTTCATTGTATTCATCACTGTTATCCGAAACTGCATCGAGATCTCATGACGAGAGATCCTGGCATTTGGAGTTTGATGAAAGAAGGGGAGTATCATGAACCAAAGGGTCTAGACCAGAGACCGTGTCCCTGATGTGGGTGTGAGGCAGAACTCGGATCCCTCCATCCATTTTGTGTGGGAGCAGTATGGGAAGGTGGTCATGGATGTGGGCTCTGAACTCGGGCTGTTCGACTTCAAGGCATAGCTTCCATACTTCTGGCTATGTGACTTTGCCAAGTTACAAACTTTTCTAATTCTTTGAAAAGTGGGGATAATAAATAGTGTCTCATGATGCCTTCGCTTCTTAACAACGGTTAACTTCTTTAACACAAGGAAAGCTTTACCTTATTGCCTAAAACTTTATAGATGATCATTAAATGTCAACAATTGTTATGTTCCCAAGGATTGAACATTATTCATTCATTTTGCACATACTATATAGAAAGGGTCTTGTGCTGGAAACTGGGAGTAGGGAAATGAAAAATTAAGTTCAGCACAGAAAAGCTTACTGTGACTGAGCCAAGTACAGGTGCTGTGGAAGGGTTCCATTCCATTTGGGAAAGGGGTCAGGGTTAGCGGGGTGGGGAGTGTCTAGAGGAAAAGAGCCTTGAAGGAAGATTAGGAGTTAGTGGGGTAGAGATTGGTTCACATCCATGTCCTTTGCTTAAGAACAGTAAGGATGGTATATGATATGTCAGACATACTGGTTTTTTTTTCCAAATTGGCAAGCTTCTTTGCTTGCAGCAAGATTCTGCTAACATGACAAGGATTCATACCCAGTGTCCCTGAAATTGATGTTAGTCAATGAAAAATGTGTAAAGCTCTGATTTTGAGAGACAGAAGTCTCATCTAGTTACATACCCATTGTCTCCCCTCATTTGAGCCCGATGGCATGTCCACCAGATCTGAACTGATCTAGATGGGCCCTCAGGGAGTCTTTAGGGAATCTGTGTGCTGCAGGGAAGAATGCTCCCTGCTTTCAAGGAACAAAGTCTGCTGACTTCTGTCTAGGTCCTGTTAGAACACAGGAGTGTTCTCCCCAGGCAAGGGATGGTGGGCTCTGGGAGCTAAGACCAGGGAGCCCCTACCCAGCCTTCTCTGTGATGTTGATGCAGATTTTACAGGTGCTGAGGGGGCAGGGGGTGACAGTGGTGATGATGTTCCAGGGAAGGCAGAATAAGAGATGAAAATTTGGAATTTGGCAGGGCTGAACTTCCAAAGGCTTCCTGGAGTCAAATGAGGTTTGGAAGGAAGACTGAAAGATGCCTACATGACTTACAAAAACAACAACAAGAAATTATGCCCCTGAGCCAAATAAAAAACAACAGGATTCTTCCACTGTTTATTTTATTATATTTTAACTCAAAAATATTTTTAAAAAATAGGTTCGTTGTTAATTAGGCCACAGATTCTGTACTCTGGCCGTGGGCAGCTCCTACTAGAAGGTGGTGATAGTTGTTTGTTTTTTAATGGATTTTATTTTTTTATTGTGGGAGACTATACATGACAAAATTTGCCATTGTGGCCATTTTTAAATGTTAGAATTCAGTGGCTTCACATGGGTGGGCAGCGATCACCACCTTCTACCTCTAGAACTTTTTCATCTTCTCAAATTGAAGCTCTGTCCCCATTAAACAATAACTCCCATTTCCCTCTTTCCCCAGCCCTTCTACTTTCTGTGTCTGTGAATTTGCTTATCCTAGGTACCTCCCACCATCAGTTTTGAGAAAGGCTAGACTCCTGAAAACTGGAATTTGCACTTCGCAGTCTTCCCAGGCAGCCAGTGTGTGCTGAAGGTGACTCAGAGCATATGCAGAACAGGCTGCTGAGTTTTTGTTGGTGAAGTGGACTTGCTTGTATGTGCTGAGGTGTGTGTTGTTTTGTCAGCTCCTAGGGCTTCTCAGGTGGCACTAATGGTAAAGAACCCACCGGCTAATGCAGGAGACCTAACAGACACCAGTTCGATCCCTGGGTCAGGAAGTTCTCCTGGAGAAGGAAATGGCAGCCCGCTCCAGTATTCTTGCCTGGAGAATCCCATGGACAGAGGAGCCTGGTGGACTACAGTCCATAGGGTTGCAAAGAGTCGGACACGACTGGGTGACTGAGCCGCGGACTGTAAGCAGGGAAGCAGGTGTCTGTCTTGTGGAGTTTGGCTGGTCAGGGGTCTGTGGACACAGCTGAGATTGTGTCAGAGGTACTGTTTCCCCCCTATCCCTATCCCAGCATGGCTCTTTGGAAAGGACCTGCCTCACTGGACTTGAAGGTCTGTGATCCAGAGAGCAGAAGTGTGAAAATGTAGAATGCAGCCTTGGGGACCTTGTCTCTCACCTGTTGGAATATAAGCCCCTTCATTAAATTAGCAGTGTCAGGACTTCTTCCAAGAAGGCCCTTTCTTTTCTGGAGAAAAACGGCACTGCTAGTATGACTGGAGTTGGATTGGCCAGAGGAAGGGAAGATACATGAGATGAAGATAGTCTAGCCAGGGAGAGAGGACTCCAGGACTTGGGATGCATATATAGGAGGGAGTTATAAAAAGCTGTATGTGCTGAAATACAGAAAAGTATAGAGCTACAAATAAATCAATGGAAATACCATCTCACACATACACACACACACACACACACTCCCCCCCCCCCCCCCGCCACACACACCCACCCACCCCTATGGTCATGTTTGGCTTGATTCCTTTCTCCTCTGGATATTACGCTAAGGAGTTGGAATCATTGAGGACCTTAATCTGTATCCTGCTCTTTTCACCATGATTTAGGGCATAAGCATTTTCCCCAAGGATTAAATGTCTTCATAAATATTATTTTTAAAGGACTGCCTAATACGTTATTATTTGGTTGCACCATAACTTAAGCCACACCCTGCGTGACATTTGCAGGCTCTCGGAGCCTGAAAGAACTTCAGAGACTACAGAACTCACCCCGTTTAATTTACACAGCGACTTCAGAAAAGGCAGGTTGCATTACTAACATTTCCATCATCATGGCTCATGTCAGTTGGTGACTAAGAGCGTGGATTTGGAAGTGAGGTAGAACTGAGCTCCTTCACAGCGTGCCCATTCAGTACTTGGCTTGTGAAGGGGGTTGCTTGCCCCTCGGAATCTCCTTCTCTTTTGTCAAACAGGGATGGTTAGATGAGATCATGGATGTAAAAGATCTGGGACAGGGTCTGGCGCCCAGTGAGCAGCTGAGCAGTGCCGTTGTTGCTGTTCTGATGAGGCTCAGTCTCCGCATGCCCAGGCCCAAGTTTTGCCTGTCTCAAAGGCTTTGCTTCTCCTAGAGGTTCATATAGATGGGCTTAGCAGGACAAGCAGAGATGTGGGGCACTGGCCAGAAATCATTATGGAAAAAAGTTTAAATTTGTATGTGTTTGTGTGCATACATGTATACATACGCACATATACATAACACACATACATGCATATATAAACATTTATGCACATACTGATGTATATGCATATATTAGCGTGAACAGATGCATATGCATACAGTAACCACACACGGCACACTTACACTTGCCTTGCAGGAAAGTGAGATGATCAAGTTCTGGAATCACCCCCTACCTTCAAAGTCCTTGCTTCTTATAGAGTAGATACAGAGAGAGAGCAAGAGAATCACCATACCCTCTAGACTTCCTGGTACTTTGGTCAGCATATAGCTCTCTGACTCATGGGGGTGGGGTTGGGGGGTTAACCTAGGTCATCCTGGGATCTGTTAGTGTGAGTGATTCCACGAGGAAATTGACTGAGGTGAGGAAGTGGGAATGTGTGAGGTCATTTCAAGCCAGAGCAGTGGAGTCAGCTCACTATTGAAAGACAGAGAGGAGAGGGCTGGGGATGGATGGGCAAGACCACATGGCCCTGGACTCTCAGAAGAGGAGCAGCACAGAACTCTTTCCTGAGCTCCCCACCTGGGCCAGTGTAAACAGAGGGCAGTGTCCAGGCCCTGCTGCAGGCTAGGCACTTGGGTGGGCTTTCAGCTACCTCTCTTGGATGTGTTTCCATTAGCCTTTCCAGTAGGGGCTCTGGAGGGCGTGTGTAAGAAGACTGCATGTGTGGGTTCAACCCACATGGAAAGGCTTTGACTGCCTGTGGGTGATCTCAAGGGCTAAGACCAACCGCGGGGAGAAGCCGTTGGAGAGACAGCATCGATCTTGCTGAAGAGGGACCAAGAGAAATCATCTCACTGAGGCTGTCTTCCTGTCGGCGGAGACGAGGGTGGGGCAGGCTGCCCCAGGAAGCGGTGCGTGCTCAACCTGGGAAGGTGACGGAGGGAAGGCTGGGGACCCCTGGCT